>NC_050573.1:79967496-80577496 GCF_011100635.1 Trichosurus vulpecula
TAGACACACTTCCACCTTTTTATACTTGTGAAGTTGGAACTCAAGTGTTAGACTTTACATTTATTCCACTTTAATTCAACTGTGTTAGATTTTGTTTGATGATATGGCTTCTCTTGTCTAGATCTTTTTGAATCTTGACTCATCCAGAATATTAGTTATTCTTCTCAGTTCTGCCATCCTCAAATGAGATAAGCACATTAACCATTCCTTTATATAAACCACTAGATCAAGAGTGTTATTAATCAGTGTAGTGAGCTCCCTTCCACAAACTCCTTCAAACAAATCTAGAAAATGCAGACTGAATCTTGATGAGAAAATCCAGAAAAATTCACACCCAGTTATTTCTTCAACTTAGTTTTGGAAAGGGAGACAGATGGAGGTCTGTGGACACTTGAGGAGGCTGTCAGGCCAGGATCATAAGACATAAGACCAAGGAAGAGACTGTCCACCAGGGTGAGAAGAGGTATCAGGCCCATGCTTCAGCACTGCAATGGGGACAGGTGTGAAGTGGAAGTTTTGTTGTTTAATATCTAATTCTAAGTGACTAGTGTTGATGACTGCTATGACAGTTCAAGTGAGACTGAAAAGGGCAAACTCACAGGGGAGTGGAAATCCCCAGTATGGAGGCCCTGCACAGTTTATGGATAACGTAGCAAATTCAAAAGTTGGCAGCAAGAGTGTTAGGGCACAGAACAGGATCTCATTTCTGGTGCCTATGCCAGCCTGGAAAGGAATAACCAGGGCATTAACCCCAGATCAAAGTGGAGCTGCAATTCTGAAGTAATAGTTTTCTAACTGGCTGGTAGAGGCAGAGTCAAGCATCATTCTACTCTTGCATAGACCCAAACTCAGAGTGGGGACTCACAGAGCTCAGACCAGGGGAACCATGATCAGACTTTCCTCTGGATAATACCCTTTAGAGAACACTGAAAATTCGTACTCTCCATTCTGTTCCTTAGATCCTGGAATAAAACAACACTCAATGCCCCAAGACTACATCTACAGGACAAACCCAGACCTTCTTTCCAGAACATCAAATCCAAAGTCAAGAAGTAGGCCGGAAAGATGGGCAAACAATAAAAGAACCCCACTATAAGGAGTTATTATAGTGCCAGGGATACTTGAGACAGAAACACAGAGGAAGAGAAAGACTCCTAAACATTTGTGAGCAATGACTAAGAAGAAAACATAGTATGGGTACAAACTCAACTAGAATATCTTTTTTTTTTCAGACCATAATGCAATAAAATTTTATTCAATAAAAAGCTGTGGAAGCATACATTAGATTGAAAACTAAATATTCTTTTTTAAATTTATTTATTTATTTTTAGTTTACCACGCACAGTTCTACATAATTTTGAGTTCCAGATTTTCTCCCCTCCCTCCCCAAGACGGCATGGAATCTCATATAACTACCATGTATAACTTCTCATTGAATTAATTTATACACTAGTCAAGTTGTGGAGAATTATGACCAATGGAATGAGTCATGAGAAAGAAGAAACAGAACCAAAAAAAAAAACCCAAAAACAAAAACAAAAGAGAAGCAAAAAAGGCGAGCATGTAGTGCGCCTCAATCCGTATTCAAACTTCACAATTCGTTCTCTGGATGAAGATAGCATTCTCCATCGTGAGTCCCCTGGAGTTGTCCTTGTACCTTAAGTTGCTGAGAAGAGCGAAGTATGTCAGGGTTGGTCCTCACGGAATCCATATATCTGTGGCTGTGCACAATGTTCTCCTGGCTCTGCTCCACTCACTCAGCATTATGTCGTGTAGGTTTTTCCAGGTTGTTACGAAGTCCGCATCATCCCCATTTCTTATAGCACAAGAGTATTCCATCACCTTCATATACCACAGCTTGTTCAGCCATTCCCCAATTGATGGGCATCCCTTTGATTTCCAATTCTTGGCTACCACAAAAAGAGCCACTATAAATATCCTTGTACATATGGGTCCTTTCCCCGCTTGTGTGATTTCTTTGGGATACAACCCTAGAAGTGGTATTGCTGGGTCAAAGGGTATGAACATTTCTATAGCCCTTTGGGCATAGTTCCAAACTGCTGTCCAAAATGGCTGGATCAGTTCACAACTCCACCAGCAACGTAACAATGTTCCAATTTCCCCATATCCTTTCCAGCATTTATCATTTTCCTGTTTGGTTATTTTAGCCAATCTTACAGGAGAGATGTGGTATTTAAGAGTTGTTTTGATTTGCATTTCTCTAATCAGTAGTGATCCAGAGCATTTTTTCATATGCCTATATATAGCCTTAATTTCATCCTCTGAAAACTGCCTTTCACCATTTCTCAATTGGGGAATGGCTTGTATTCCTATATATTTGGCTCAGTTCCCTGTATATTTTAGAAATGAGGTCTTTATCAGAGATACTAGTTGCAAAGATTTTCTCCCAATTTTCTACTTCCCTCCTAATTTTTGTTGCATTGGCTTTTTTTGTACAAAAACATTTCAATTTGACATAATCAAAATTATCCATTTTGCATTTTGTAATGCTCTCTATCTCTTGTTGGGTCATGAATTCTTTACTTTTCCATAAATCTGATAAGTAAACTATTCCTTGCTTTCCCAAATTACTTATAGTATCAGCTTTTACTCCTAAATCATGAACCCATTTTGACTTTATTTTGGTATATGGTGTAAGATATTGGTCTATGCCCAGTTTTTGCCCTACCATTTTCCAATTTTCCCAACAGTTTTTGTGAAATAGTGAATTATTAGCCCAGAAGCTGTCCTCTTTGGGTTTATCAAAGAGTGGATTGCTAAACTTGTTGATTTCTCCTACTTGTGTACCTATCCTATTCCACTGATCCACACCCCTGTTTCTTAACCAGTACCAGGCAGTTTTGATGACTGCTGCTTTGTAGTACAGTTTAATATCTGGTATGGCTAATCCACCTTCTCTAGCATGTCTTTTCATTAATACCCTAGATATTCTAGACCTCTTGTTTTTCCAGGTGAATTTTGTTATTATTTTGTCCAGCTCAGTAAAATAATTTTTTGGTAGTTCGATTGGTATGGCACTGAATAGATAGATTAATTTAGGTAAAATTGTCATTTTTATTATATTAGCTCAGCCTACCCATGAGCAACTGATATTTTTCCATTTATTTAGATATGATTTTATTCATGTGAAAAGTGTGTCATACTTATGTTCATATAGGCCCTGGGTTTGTCTTGGCAAATAGACTCCCAAATATTTTATAGTGCCTACAGTAACTTTGAATGGAATTTCTCTTTCTATCTCTTGCTGTTGGGCTTTGTCAATAATGTATATGAATGCTGAGGATTTATGTGGGTTTATTTTATATCCTGCAACTTTGCTAAAGTTGTTTGTTATTTCAAGTAGTTTTTTACTTGATTCTCTAGGATTCTCTAAATAAATCATCATATCATCTGCAAAAAGTGATAATTTAGTTTCTTCTTTTCCTATTCTAATTCCTTCAATTTCTTTTTCTTCTCTTATTGCTACAGCTAATGTTTCTAGTACCAAATTGAATAATAGGGGTGATAATGGACATCCTTGTTTCACCCCTGGTCTTATTGGGAATGCATCTAGTTTATCCCCATTACAAATAATGCTTGTCAATGGTTTTAGGTAGATGCTATTTATAATTTTAAGGAAGGTTCCACTTATTCTTATGCTTTCTAGTGTTTTTAATAGGAATGGGTGTTGTACTTTGTCAAAGGCTTTTTCTGCGTCTATTGAGATGATCATATGGTTTCTGCTAGTTTTGTTGTTGATATGGTCAATTATGCTAATAGTTTTCCTAATATTGAACCAGCCTTGCATTCCTGGGATAAATCCTACCTGGTCATGGTGTATTATTCTTGTGATGAGTTGCTGCAGTCTTTTTGCTAATATTTTATTTAAAATTTTTGCATCAATATTCATTAGAGAAATTGGTCTATAATTTTCTTTCTCTGTTTTGACTCTACCTGGTTGGGTATTAGTACCATATTTGTGTCATAAAAAGAATTTGGTAGGACTCCTACTTCACCTATTTTCCCAAATAATCTACAAAGTATAGGAATTAGTTGTTCTTTAAATGTTTGATAGAATTCACATGTAAAACCATCTGGCCCTGGAGATTTTTTTCTAGGGAGTTCATTGATGGCATGCTCAATTTCTTTTTCTGATACGGGGTTATTAAGAAATTGCACTTCCTTTTCTGTTAGACTGGGCAGTTTATGTTTTTGTAGATATTCATTCATATCTCTAAGGTTGTCAAATTTATGGGCATACAGTTGGGCAAAATAATTCCTAATTATTGTTTTGATTTCCTCTTCATTAGAGGTCATCTCACCCTTTTCATTTTTGATACTGGTAATTTGATTTTCTTCTTTCTTTTTTTTAATCAAATTGGCCAAAGGTTTATCAATTTTATTGGTTTTTTCATAAAACCAGCTCTTCATTTTATTTATTAATTCAATAGTTTTCTTGGTTTCAATTTTATTAATCTCTCCTTTGATTTTCATTATTTCTAAATTGGTGTTTAATTGGGGGTTTTCAATTTGCTCTTTTTCTAGCTTTTTCAGCTGTATGCCCGGATCATTGATCTCCTTTTTCCCTATTTTATTCATGTAGGCATTTGGGGATATAAAACTTCCCCTAAGAACTGCTTTTGCTGCATCCCATAAGTTTTGGTATGTTGTTTCATTATTGTCATTCCCTTGAATGAAGTTATTAATTGTTTCTCTGATTTGTTCTTTGGCCCACTCATTCTTTAGAATTAAATTATTTAGTTTCCAATTAGTTTTTAGCTTATTTTTCCATGGTTCTTTATTAAAAATTATTCTTATTGCATCATTATCTGAAAAGGATGCTTTGACTACTTCTGCTTTTCTGCACTGGATTGTGAGGTTTTTATGCCCTAGTACATGGTCAATTTTTGAGTATGTGCCATGTACTTTTGAGAAGAAAGTATATTCCTTTTTATCACCATTCAGTTTTCTCCAGAGGTCTATCATATGTGCCTTTTCTAAAATTCTGTTTACCTCCTTAACTTTTTTCTTATTTATTTTGAGGTTAGATTTATCAAGTTCAGAAAGGGGGAGGTTGAGGTCTCCCAATATTATAGTTTTGCTGTCTATTTCTTCTTGTAACTCCCTTAACCTCTCCTCTAAGAATTTGTATGCCTTACCACTTGGTGCATATATGTTAAGCAATGATATTGCTTCATTGTTTATGGTGCCTTTTAGCAGGATATAATGTCCTTCCTTATCTCTTTTAATTAAATCTATCTTTACTTTTGCTTTGTCTGAGATTAGGATTGCTACACCTGCTTTTTTTTTACTTTAGCTGAGGCACAATATATTTTACTCCAGCCTTTTACCTTTACCCTATGTGTATCCCCCTGTTTCAAATGCGTTTCTTGTAAACAGCATATTGTAGGATTATGGTTTTTAAACCATTCTGCTATCCACTTCCGTTTTATGGGATAGTTCATCCCATTCACATTCCCAGTTATGATTACTATCTGTGTCTTTTTCTCCATCCTAATTCCCCCTGTTTATGCTTTTATTTCTCCCTTTCCCCTTCTCCTCCTCAACAAAGTTTTGCTTTTGACGGCCGTCTTCCTCAGTTAGCCCTCCCTCTTTTTTCCCCTCCCTTATCTTACCGTTTCCCACTTGCTACTTCTTCCCTCCCTTCTGACCACCCCCCTCCCTTTTTCCCCCCTTCCCCTCCTACTTCCCGTAGGAGAAGTTAGATTTCTGAACTTATCAGGGTATGCTATTCCCTTCTTGAACTAGATCAGATGGCAGTAAAGCTCAAATACTGCTCTTCTCCCTCCCTTCTTTCCCTCTACTATCATGTGTTTTTGTGCCACTTCATTTGGTGTAATTTACCCTTTTCTACTACCTCCTTAGCGCTTCTCTCATAGCCCTCCCTTTATATCTCTTACTTATATTTTATATCTTTACATCAGTTAATTTATACAGGCATTCACAACCTATGTATACCCCTTTCAATTGTCATAATAGCCGTACCATTCTCAAGACTGACTTATATATGTATATGTATATATATATATATATAAAACATACATAAGATGATATAATCCCACATAAAGATGTAAACAACCTGCCCTTATTGGTTAATAAGGTTTGTGGGGTTTTTCCCCCTGGTTACCCTTTTATGTCTCTCTTGAGTTTTGTATTTGGAGATCAAATTTTCCATTGAGTTCTGGCCTTTTCATCAGGAAGGTCTGGAATTCCCTTATTTCATTGAATGTCCATCGCCTTGCCTGGAAAATTTTGCTTAGTTTTGCTGGGTAGTTGATCCTTGGTTGTAGTCCCAGCTCCTTTGCCCTTCAGAATATCACATTCCAATTTCTCCTGTCTTTTAATGTGGAAGCTGAGAGATCCTGCGTGATCCTGACTGTAGTTCCACGATATTTGAATTGCTTCTTTTTGGCTGCTTGCAGTATTTTCTCCTTGAGTTTATAGTTCTGAAATTTGGCTATAATATTTCTTGGTGTTTTCAGTTTGGGATCTCTTTCAGGGGGTGATCAGTGAATTCTTTCAATGACTATTTTGCCCTCTGGTTCTAGGACCTCTGGGCAGTTGTCTTTGATAATTTCTTAGAAGATATTGTCAAGGCTCTTTTTTTCATCATGGATTTCCAGTAGACCAATAACTCTTAAATTGTCTCTCCTGGATCTATTTTCCAGGTCAGTTGTTTTGCCAATCAGATATTTCACATATTTTTCTATTTTTTCATTCTTTACATTTTGTTTTACTACTTCTTGGTGCCTCATAGATTCATTAGCTTCCACTTGCTCAAATCTAATTTTTAATGAGTTAGTGTTTTCATGTTGCTTTTGAGTCTCCTTTTCCAATTGGCTGATTTTGCCTCTCAGGGTGTCATTTTCTCTCTCTAGATTCTGAATCTCCATAGCCATTTTGCCAATCTTATTCTTTAGGGACTTGATTTCATCAGTGGATTTTTTTTTCCATTTTTTCCATATTTTCTTTTAGCCCCCTAATTTGGTTTTTTAAAATCCTCCTTTAGCTCTTCTAGCAGTGCTTTTTGGGCTGGAGACCAGTTCAAATTACCTTTTGAGGTATCCGATGTATCTGCAGTGTCATTACTGACCTCTTCCATATTGGTATTTTGATCCTGCCTGTCTCCATAAAAAGACTCTATTGTCCTCGGTTTTTTTGTGTTCTTCTTCATGATGGTTTGCCTTTTCCTGGCTTTACAACGAATTTTTACCTTTGGGCCTCAGGGCTTTCTGTCCCAGCTTTCTTATTCTGGGGGTTGTGAGTCTAGAATTATAGCCTTCAGTTTCCTGAGGTGTGGGGGAGAGGTCTGGCTCCCTGACGTCTCACTCTCTATGGGTGCTCTCCAGCACTTGCTTTTCAGCAATGGTCTCAGATGTTTGTTGTTTGAGCTGATGTCTGGCACTTCCCCTGGGGGAACAAGGTTACGTCTGGGCTCCTGGCGTTGACCCCTGCCTACTCTGCCCCTCTGGGACTGATGAACTTCTACTATTTGACCACTGAAGCCCCACTACTTTCTGCTCAGTTCCAGCATTCTTTTTTTTCCCGAGGAATTCTCTGGGTGGGGAGGGGAGGGATTAGAGCCCTTTACCTGGCCATTAAGCCTCCCGGAAGTTCAAGAAGCCGTGTTTCATATGTTTGGGCTGCAAGCCTCTGGAGTCGGTGTTTCACGGCCAGTGGCATTGCACTGCCTCTCGTCGCTTCCACAGACTGCCGTCCTGTGTTGGGAGGCCTGGGGATCTCTGCCAGTTTCGGGTGCCCAGCTTTCTCCCAGCCCGTCTCCCATGTGGATTTCCTGGCCAGCCGCTTCTGCCTTGGTCTGGAGCAGCTCCCGAGCCTACAGGTTCGTGCCTCCGGCCTTTCAGACTCTCCCGGCTCAGAAATTTGCCCCACGCAGACTCCTAGCGGTTTCTGACTCTCTCAAATCTGCTCAAATTCACTTTTTTATAGGAATCTGACAGACCTTGTGAGAGAGCTCCGGTAAGACGGTGCCTTCATGCGGCCATCTTGGCTCCGCCCCCCCCCAACTAGAAATTCTAGAAGAGATGAAACAAGTATTTTTTGAAGTTAAAATGTTTTTATAAATATATAAAGTGCTTGAGAGTGCCAGAATCCAACCATATGTTGTTTAAAAGAGATACAGTAGAAACAGAAAGATGCACACAGAGTTAAAATTAAGTGGCTGGAGCAGAATTCATTACACTTTAGCTGTAGGGGTGGCAGTTATAATCTAAGACAAAGCAAAAGCAAAAATAGACCTAATTAAAAGGGTTAGCAAGGAATCTACATTTTTTCTAAAAGGGACCACAGACAATGAATAGCAATAGTAAACATATAAATAAATGGCATATGATTTAACTTCTTGAAGGAAACGTTACATGAGTTGCAGGAAGAAAGAGATGATAAAATTATAAGAGTGGGAGACATCAGTTTATCCTCTCAGTCCTAGAGAAGTTGAACCAAAAAATTTTAAAAAATAAAGTTAAGGAGATATTTATAATTTAGAAATGTTTGATATGACAGACCTCTAGAGAATACTGAATGGGAATGCAAAGGTATATATCAATTGCTCAACTCTTCATGACACCTTCACAAGAACTGACCATGTATTAGGGCATAAAAACCTCACAAATGAATGCAGAAATGTAGAAATATTAAATATAGGGGGAGCTAGATGGTGCAGTGAGTAGAGCAACAGCCCTGGAGTCAGGAGGACCTGAGTTCAAATCTGGCCTCAGACACTTGACACACTTACTAGCTGTGTGACCTTGGGCAAGTCACTTAAGCCCAAATGCCCAGCCTGCAAATAAAAAAAAAGAAATATTAAATATACCTTTTAATGACCATAATTTCATTTGATAAGGAACTTTGAAACAAAGATTGAAAACTAAATAAAGCCTAAAAAATGAGTGGGTCAAAGAACGAATCATAGAAACAATCAATAATTTCATCAAAGATGTTGACAACAATGAGACAATATTCCAAAGCTTGTAGGAATGCAGGCAAAGTTCTAATTATGGAAAAGTTTAAGTGTTTAAACTCTCATCGCTGAAAAAGAAAAGGAGATTGACAAATTGGGTATTCAACTAAAAAACCTAGCAAACCAACTATCAGTGATTTAGAGCATTTTTTTTTTCACATGACAATTGGTGATTTGGATTTCTTTCTCTGAAAATTATCCATTCATATACTTTGACCATTAATCAATTGGAGAATGATTATTTTTCCTCTAAATTTGTCTTGGTTCCATTGGGTAACACAGCTTCTTTCTTTCCTTCTTTTATTCTCTCTCTCTCTCTCTCTCTCTCTCTCTCTCTCTCTCTCTCCCCCCCCCTTCCTTCCTTCCTTCCTTCTTTCTTTCCTTCTTTTGATTTGGCTGATGTGGGGATTTGTTTTGCATGACTATGTTGATTTGTTATGGGTTTTCTTTTTCTTGCCTTCTCAATTAGTGGGGTAGGTGGAGGGTAGAGAGAGTATTCAGAACTGAAAATAAAATAAAATTGAACTTTTTAAAAAAGAACAGATTCCAGGTACACTCTACTGGCAGCCTTCTCAGTTGACACTAAACAATTAATGTTACATGACAATGTAGATATCTGAGAGTCATCTACATAAATGGGTTGATTGAACTCATGGGAATTGATGATCAAATCATCAAAGAGAGGGCATTGAAATAGAAAAGAATGGAGCCCAAGACAGAGTCTTGAAGGGATATTGATGATAAAAGGATGGGAAACAGATGACAGTCCTTCAGAAGCAATAGAGGAAACATCAGACAGGAAGGCAGAGAATCAAGGGAGTAGTGTCATAAAAATCCATGGAGAAGAGAATACTCAGAGTTGTCAGGAGTGTCAGATGCTGTACAGAAATGAAGCAAGATGAAGACTGAGAAAAGGTCATTGGATGTAGCAATTAAGATATCACTAGTAAATTTGGAGAGAGCAGTTTCAGTCGAGTGGGGGAGATTAGAAACCATATTGCAAAGGCTTGCAAAGTGAATGGAAATGAAGGAAGTAGAAGCAATGAAAATAGATAACTTTTTTGAAGAGGTTATCTGTGAATAGGAGGAGACATACGGATGACAACTTGAGGAGTTGGTACAGTCAAGAGAATATTTTTTTTAAGGATAGTGATATATGAGCTTGCTTGTAGGCCTCAGAGCAGGAGCTAATAAGCAGGGAGAGATTGAATATTAGTGAGCAAAGGAGAATGATTTGGGAAAGCAATTTGCTAGAAGAACCAAAAAAGAATCATTTTGCATGTATGTATGTATGTATGTATCCATCCATTCATCCATCCATCCATCCATGTAGCTATTTACCTATGTTTTATTGATGATTTTATTTTTGTCTCACAGTAATTTCTAGATGTACTACTGCTTCTCCACCTCTCCTCAGGAGTTCTCCTTTGCAACAAAGAAAAACACCTGACATGATGATCGCATCTAACAGTAATGACAACACACTCATTTCTATCCAAGGAAAGATTGGAGGTATGCTTCCTCCTCTGTTCTCCAGAGCTAGGACTGCTCATGGTAATTGCATAGTGCTCGGCTTCATTTTTAGCATTCTTTCATTTATATTATTGCAGCCATTGTACACATTGTTTCCTCATTCCTGCTCACTTCTTGCTTCAGCAGTTCATTCCTAAGATACGTGTCTTCCTGTTTTCCTCTGAATTCCTCATATATTTTTCTAGTGGCACAATAATAATCCAATGTTATATACCACAGTTTGTATAGCCATTCCTCAGGTGACCACCACATGCTTTGCTTCCAGTTTTTGTTTTTGTAACTTTTTTTGCTAGCAAATGCTGTGGATAATTTTGAATACATGGTATTTTCACTTATATTTTTGTTCTTCTTGGGACATACGCCCAACAGTGGAATATTTTCCAGGTCAAGGATATAAAGAGATTAATGACTTTTCTTGCATAATTCCAAATCATTTTCCCAGAACAGTCCAACAATGTTTTAATGTGCCATTCTTAGTTTAGCCCTTCCAATATTGATTATTTTTGTCTTTAGTCATCTTTAATAATTTGCTGAGTATGAGGTACAATCTCAGGATAGTCTTAATTTGCATTTTTCTTATTAGCAAGGATTTGGAGCCCTCTTTTTGTTTGTTCATATTTTTCCTTATAGCTTTCAAAAATTGTCTAGGACAGCTTTTTATTAAGATACAAGGGATTCACAGTGTGCATGAACAAATACAGCAAACAAATACACTCAAGTAGCCCATTAGATACTTTACAACTACCTCATAGTATGTATGATCAGATCTACACCATATGAGGAGCTCACAGTGAAATGTTGTTTGGCGAATGAGTGTTGGCAAGATCCAAAGTTCCTGGATCCTCATGGAATGGCTTTAACCTTTCACCTACAAGGTGATCCTCTTTGCAATCCTCTTCTTCCTCCTCTGAAAAGTGTGCTGTTAAGGCAATCTCACTTTGGATGATTGATAAATCATTAGAGAAGATCCTCCATATTACAGTGTAAGCCCAACACATATGTGTCAAGCTCCCTGCCCCCTTTGCAGATACTCTTCCGCTTGGAGACTGACAGGCCCTAAACAAAGAACAGGAAATTCTTAAGACAAAGGATAGGAAATAACTCCTCTCCCACTGGAGAAACTTTAACCTGGCCAATTCTCAGGAATGAGGCAGGGGGAGGGTGGCTCCCGTCTCTGACGGGAAAAACTTTCTTTGTTCAGCATCCGATAAAAGTCACCACGTGGGACAGGCACATTGGAATCTCACCCACGGAAAGGACGCTTTGCCTGGGACTGCGTTCAGACAAACCAAGGTTGCTGTAAAAAATGGGGTTCTCCAGCTTAGGAAAAGCCTTGGGAACGTGCTGAATGTGAAGTGTATGTTGTATGTTGTATGTTGTGAGTGCGTCCTTTGTCGTTGTCGCTACGTTTGTAGAAAAGAGAGAGATTCCCCAGCTTGGAGAAACCTTGGGCGGTGGTGTTCCTCTGAACAGGTGTTGCCTCTGTGTGTCTGTATCTCTGTCTTTGTCACTGCGTTAACTGTGTAGTAGAAATTGTTAAATAATGTGGTTGCCAGGTTAATAGAGTGTTTCCCCTGTCTTTCAATAAAAAACTTTGTTCTATTGGGAGTGTGCCTTATTGCCAGCATGAATCCGAATCTGAACCTAACCTAGCTTAATTGAACAACGATTGATACCCACCTCTTAGAACTTGGGAAACCCTAGAATTCAAAGGATTCTCAAATTCAGTATTACCAATGAGATAAACACAGATTGAAAATGTCCATTACGAAAATTGCTAGTGTCTGTCCTGTTCTCAGAAAAGGATACAGAAAGAAAGGGAGAGGAAAGCAGTCACACTGAGAGGGAGAATAATTCCCCTCTCATATTGAATGCATCTCACTGTGATGTGTTCCAACATAATATTGCTTTTTCTATTCTTTTTTAGATGGGTTGGGGTATAGTGGCAGATAAACTATGCCCCACTCCATCCAGCTGTACTGTAGTCTGGTAGTCCAAAGGCGAGAAAATAAGCAGAAATGGTCCCTCGCCATAGCTTTCAGATGGAGGTACTCAGATTTAATAAAGTGCTTAGGTAAAACAAAGGATCACTATGTTAATTCACAACCCTCTTGACCATGACAAGGACTTTGAGGAGCAGTAACATGTGTTCCAACTGAATCTTCTGTTAAGCCTGAATATCCTCTGAAAAAACCTATGCAGCCTTTGTGAGAGGTTTATCCATCTTCT
Source organism: Trichosurus vulpecula (assembly GCF_011100635.1). Taxonomy (NCBI): domain Eukaryota; kingdom Metazoa; phylum Chordata; class Mammalia; order Diprotodontia; family Phalangeridae; genus Trichosurus; species Trichosurus vulpecula. The sequence continues at coordinate 79,980,260 of NC_050573.1, forward strand.
CAAAGAACCTGAGTGTCCTCCATGAATCTTCCATATTGCACCTGTTCATCTTTTTTTTTTGTGATGCAATGATAGTTAAGTGACTTGCCCAGGGTCACAGAGCTATTAACTGTCAAATTTCTGAGGCTGGATTTGAACTCTGATCCTCCTGACTCCAGGGCTGGTGCTCTATCCACCGCACCACCTAGCTGCCCCCATCTGTTCATCTTTTGCTGGACTTGTGCATTCTCTGCAATAACCTGGACATCCTTCATGAATCTGTGCAATCTCTGTAAGTGCTTTGTGTACTTTGCTTCTTCTGTAGAGCCTGTGCATTCTTTAAAGAGGGACATGCATTCACTGGAAGTAGAGGCACATTCTCAGCAGAGCCTGGGCATGCTCCTTAAAGGTCCTCTATATTCCCTATCAAGGGCCTGGGCATCTTTTTCAGGGCCCGTCTATTTTCTGTACATCCTCTGTAAGGACCACTACGTAATTGTAAAGAGACTGGGCCTTACCAGGCCTCCACCTCACTCTAAGAAGCATTATACGTAGAACTTGTACATTTTCTGTACACTTCTGTGTACCCTTGGTCAGGATCTGTGCATTTTCTTTGTAGATCCATACCGCTTCTGCTTAGCTTGTGTATTCACCATAAGAACCTGTGCATCTTCTTGAAATGCTTTGACACACTTTGCTGAGGTCTATGAATCCTCCTTAACAACCTCTGTAGGCTTCCCAGGGATCTGTTGTGCTCAGGGTTTAGGGTGGCCCATGTATCACTGTGCAGCTGGGGCAGCAGCACAGTGATATGACCTCAGGGACAGCTGGGACAAGAACATGCCTGTAGTTGGAGGGGATGTGGGTTGTGGCGGGGACACTTGGGACTTATAATCATGCAGACACACCTTGACAGCATGATATCTCTGAAACTTTGTTCTGCTTGAACTCAGTGTCTCTGACTCCAGAGAAGCTGGGGTATAATGGAGAGGACATTGTTGCAGATGAGAAATTGGGGCCTTGAGGCAGGCCCCCAGTAAGGTGGAGCGCTTGTAGAGATGAGCAGGCCAATATCAGGCCTTACATTGGCCAGTTCGTTGGAGGCTTCCTAGTTCTTTCCCTCCTGCAATGTCCTTTTGGACAAGCTACTCCCAATTCCAGTTACTTGAGGGTACAAAAACCCTTTAAGTAGTTGAAATATCGCCATGAGGAAGAGGAATTATACTTGGTTCTCTTGATTTCAGAAGGCTGAACTGGATAGAAATTTCAAATGGGCAGATTTTGTCTCAGTGTAAGGGACAATGTCTAAATCATCAAAAATGTCCTGAAATTGAATGGGTTTCCCTGTGTGATAACAATTCTTTATTCTTGAAGGACTCCAAGTGAATGCTAGGGGGTTAGATGTTAGGACATTGGCGAAGTTGCAAAGAAGATTCCTGCTTAGTTATAAGCTCATCAATTCTATCTCTAACACAGTACTCATATCTGTCCTGTTCTCTCTATTGCCCTTTCTACCCTATAGTACAGGCACTCAAAGCTAAATACCTTTATCATTCTAATAATCTCCCAATGTATCTTCCTGCTTCTGCTCTATTAGCTGTCTCATCCATCCCTCACTCTCCTGTTATACTAATCATTCTTTTGTCCAAAGCTGAACTCATTATCTTTCTTCCTCAAACTTAATCCTTCTTTTGACTTGGTTAATCTGTGTATGGTATCACCATTTACTCTCTCTCCAATGTTTGCTACTTTCTGGTAATCTTTAACTCTTTCCTCTTTCCTATCACCTATATCCAATGAAATGAAAGTTCTCCCCCTTTTATTCCAGGCCATCTGGAATATTGAATGATTTCTGGGCCTTTCTGTACAAGACTCATATTCTCTGGACACAGAATGATTGGGAAAAGTTGAAAGGTCCATGTCGCCAACTGAAATTGGTGGCATTAAGGAAGGCTCAGAGCAAGATTTGCCCACTGCTGAGGAAACCTGAGAAACATCAGGAAAGATCATGAACAAACTCAATAGAATGTTCTTGGCTTGTTCAGTCTTTCTATCTTTTAGTAAGGTCTTTATAAAAAGAAAATCTACCTCTTGTTCTGATCACTTGAGGGGAGGAAAGAGGATCAGTGGATCAGGGGGATTCACATTCAGTAGGAGACCACCCACATCCTTCCTAGAGGTCTGTTAGAGAGCCCCAGGGGATGACTTATGGTATGTGTTGTAGGAAGGATGAGATTGTTCAGCTGGACTTCTCACCTTCACCCCATACATGCCTTCATTTTTGAAATCTTGTCTTCTCTACCTCCACAATATCTCTCACATCTGTCTTCTTCTCTCTAACCATACAGCTACTACCTCAGTTCAAAGGGTGTATGGGATGTTCAGGGAGGAATAGCATCTTTGGTGTTAGGGTTTGTCAAATGCTTTTCAGAGCTGCTTATCTACCTTTGGTGTCCACTTGTCACCCAGCTTTCACTGGTAGATCCAAAAGTTGTAGTAAGTACAGTGGGCACACCCTAGTAAAACTGTCTTGGTAGACGATCTAAACCACGTTGAGGGTTACCTACAGGCCTCAAACCCATTGGTGAGTTAAACAGATGTCTATCCCAAGCATGTGAAGACTTCGCCCGATGGAATAGAATGTTCTTGAAATGAAAATAATTTGTTCCAATGCCCAAGATGGTGGCTAAAACAGGTACTCTGGAGCACATAGAGCTTGGTCAGACATTGAAGACACCAGGGTCATCCACTGCATCCCAGGCCATTGCTAGTCGTTTTCACTTTTGTCTTGCTACCGGACTTCTGTGACTCTGGAAGAGAGTGAGGCTGACTACTTTGTGCAACTCTGCTTCACTGAAATCCAATTCACGTTCAAGTCAAGATACCATCCCTGTGATGTCACTGGCCTTCTTTGAAAATGAAGGCCAAATAACAACAACTTAAATTCAGGCCTTTTGTTAACCACTCAGTGACAAGTGTTTCACTTCACCCCAATAAGAAATTTGAACTAAGAGAGTGCAGACATTAAAGGCTTACAAGTATACCTCGGATGCTGGGAGACTCCTCAGATGCAGTCTCTTTCCCAAACTCTAGTCCCACATCACCAATTGGACATCTTCACTTAAATGTCCTATATTCATCTCAAACTTAACATGTCCAAAACACAACTTGGTTCAGGCCTGGAATTTGACATTATTCTGGCCAGATGTAGAACTACCATGACTCTTCCAGTTACTTCTAATCCCCTAAACAGGGAGGTGGGATGGACCTAGAGTAAGGAGGGGCAGTCTATCCATGATTGTTCCTGGTAAAGATGGTCTTAATCCCACAACCCCCCCCCCATACCACAACCTTCCCTGGACTTCTGTGTACTTCCAGACACTGACTTCAGGACCTATCACCTATCAGCCTGTGCTGACTCCCAATGTAGAGAAGGATGAGGGGTATGAAGGGCACGGGGCACCAGGAAAGGTAAAGGTTGTTGGAAGGATCTAGAGATTTCCAAGGCTCATGTTTGATCCTAGAGTTGGAGCATATGACCCTGATTTTGGCCTACAGTTTCCTTGACATATTTTTATCTTTCTCTGATTTAGGTACTAGGCTATATTTGTTTCATAACAGTGTTCTGGTAAGGTGCTTTCTTTCTCAATTTTTGAGAATAATTTGTGAGGTGTGGGCACTAACTATTCTTTTAGAGATTGATAGACTTCTCTCAGGAATCCATCAAGATTAAAAGATTTTTCTTTGGTAGTTCCTTTACAGCCATATTTCTTTACTTTTCTAAGATTGAGTTATTTAAGATCTATATCTGTTCTTCTGATAGTTTGAGTACTTAACATTTTTGAAGGTGTTCCTTTGTTTCTTTGGTTTTTGGTTTTGTTTGCATATAACTGTGGATAATATGTTCTGATCATTCCTCTTATTTCTTCTAGCTTTGCTGTGATCTCCTCTCACTCATTTGCTATTTTGCTGATTTTATTTTCCTTCTTTTGAAAGTCTGATTAACTAAGAGTTTATCCATTTTGTCTTTTCAAGGAACTAGGTTTAGTTCTATTTAGCATTAACATGTGGGTTTTTGTTTCCAATTTATCTATTCCCTCTCTAGTACTTAATATCTCCCCTTTTGTGCTTATTTTAAGATTTATTCATTGGCTTTCTAGTCTTCAAAATGCATGTTTAGTTTATTTTTACCCTATTTTGTTAATGCATGATTGTAAGGATATGATTTTCCCCCTAAGGACTACTTGAGCTGCATCCATAATATTTTGATATATTGTTTCTTCATTATAATTCTCTTTTATGTAGTTATTAGTTGTCTCTGTTTCCATAATTTGTTCTTTGACCCACTCATTAGTTAAGACTTTATTGTTAAGTCTACATTTGGGTCTATATCTTTTGTTTGTGGTCCTTGAACTAATTCTATTTTTATTACATCATGGTCTGTAAGGATGTATGGATTATTTCTGAACTTTTATATTTGTTTGCAATATTTCTGTGCCCTACTACATGATCAATTTTTGTAAATTGTGTGGTGTAGAGAAATCTGTATATTATTTTGCTGTCCAATTTAGAAGACACTTAAATCTTTTAAGTCTAGCTTCTCCAGAAATTTTTTTCAGTTCTTTATTTTCCTTTTCGTTTATCTTTTTATTGGACTTATCCAAAACTGATAGAGGGATATTAAAGTCTCCCATCACTATTGTGCTGTTATCTATGGTTTGTTGCACCTCAAATATTTCCTTTGTGAATATAGATGTTAAAGTATTTGAAGTAAATACAAGTTTGCTACTGATATTTATTTGTTGTCTATGGTTTCTTTAAACATCATAGAGTTTCCTTGTTTATTCCTTTTTTATGAATGTTTTTGCTTTATCTGATAGCATGATGACAAATCTTCCTTTTTTGGGATTCACTTGATACGTAGTCATTTTTTCCCATCCTCTCAGTTTTAGTTTGTGTTACCTAGAGGTCACATAGTAAATGAGGCCTAATTTGAACTGAGGAAGAGGAGTCTTCCTGAATTAAGGCTCAGCATTCTATCCATTAGGCCTCTAGCCACCCTGGGTGTAGAATAGTCTTGTAATTCAAATTACCTTTCCTTTGTATTTAAAAGACTTTCTCCTCATCACTTGTGGAACTTGTTGTTTCTGAATTAAATTGTCTTGAGATTTTTCTCAAGAAAAAACAGTTATTTTGTGTATTGTTTTAATGTCTCATTGTTGATCTTTTCTTTTACTACCCCTCCCTTTTTTGGTTCATTCTCGTTGGTCATCAATACTTTCCCAAATACAAGTCCTCCCTTATAACCAATAAATATGGTAAACAAAACAAATCAACACATTGGCTTTATCTTCAAATATATGCTTCTTTATATTGTTGTAGCCCATTACCTCTCTGCCACAAAAGAGGATGCATTCACTTCAGTCCTAATTGGTCACTACATTAAAGACCTGAATTCTTTCAAAGTTTACATGATTTCCATTATGCTAGTTATTTGTATGAACTATTCTCCTGGTTCTGTTCACTTCACTCTGTGTTAGTTCATACAATTCTTCTCAGGTTTCTCTGAATCTGTCATATTCCTCTTTTCTCACAGGACAATAATATTCCACCATGTTCATATGCTATGATTTATTTAGTCTTTCCCCAATTGATGGGCAGCCACTTTGTTCCTGTTTCTTTGGTACAACAAAAAGTGCTTTTATAAACGTTTTTATACCTATGTGTCCATCCCATATTGGATCCCTTCTCCTCCCTTCACCATTGAGCCTGATGTGCTATGTGACTACATACAGCTACCATAGCCATTTGGGTCCATAATACCAAGAGACAATCTATGGTAGATCATTGGAGGACATTGAGAACACACCAAGGCACAACAAACAGACTTGGTATATCAAGATAAGAATGAAGTTTGCCAGCCTCAATAAGAACCAGGAGTGGGAGAAATGAAATATTATTCATGTAGGTAAAAGAGCAAGTAGGACAATTTTGTTGGAACATAGAAAACTTCATGTATTATCAATCAGTTTGAAAAGATTTTGAAGAGCTTTAAACATCAAACAGAAGCATTTATATTTTGTCATAGAGGCAAGAGGGATCCACCCAAAGCTTCTGGAGTGGGAAATGGTCAGAATTTTAGGAATAACAATTTGGCAACTTTTGGGGGGGGGTTACAATCTCACTTTAAACATACATATATCATTCACTTAGTTCAGGGGGAAAAGTTAGCACCCTAGACTGCAGAGAAAACACAAACAGAAATTACAAGCAAAAATTATATAAACAGAGAAGATAACACAAATCAGCAAACAGAGCTTCTAACTGTCCATCCATAGCAATACATACATAGTTACCAGAGAGAGAAGCACCAACATCTGGGCTTTCAAAGCCAGAGGGCTCCTTGATGGCTACCCAAAGTCTCATCTGGCCAAATTACTTGAACACTCTTCCAATGAGCGAGCCCCCAAAGCAAAATGTTAACCTCAGAGTAGTATATATACTTCTTCAGCGTCTGAGGGCATCACAGTCATGTGACTCAAACTCTTGTGACTTAGGCTTTCTTGTGACTTAAGCAGTTCATCAAAAACTCTTGATTCAATCAAGAGTTGGTTGCTTTAGTGCTGAGAAGCACTCCAAAACAAAAAACAGCAAAAAGTCCCATTTTACTTGCTATTACAATTCCTTTCTATCCCCATTCAGTCTTCTCCAGAGGTCTATCATATCTGTGTTTTCTAAAATTCTACTTACCTCCTTAACTTCCTCTTTTTAATTTATTTTTTTATTTTTAGTTTACAACACTCAGTTCCACAAGTTTTGAGTTCCAAATTTTCTTCCCTTCTTCTTCCTCCCTGCCAAGACAGCAAGCAATCCAAAATAGGTTCTACATATGCATTCACATTAAACCTATTTACACAATATTCAAGTTGGAAAGAAGAATTATAACCAATGGAATGAACCATGAGAAAGAAGAAACAAAACCAACAAAGAAGAAAAAAAGAAAAAAAGAGAGCAAATACTTTGCCTCACTCTGCATTCAGACTCCAGAATTCTTTCTTTGGATGTGGATAGCTTTTTCCATCATGAGTGTTTTGGAGCTGTCTTTGAACCTTGTATTGCTGAGAAGAGCCAAGTCTATCAAAGTTAGTCATCAGAGATACTGCGTAATCATGTATAATGTTCTCCTGGATCTACTCTCCTCACTCAGCATCAGATCATGTAGGTCCTTCCAGGTTATTGTGAAGATTAGGAGGGAAGCAGAAAATTAGGAAAGATTTTTATAACCAGTGTCTCTGATAAAGGCCTCATCTCTAAAATGTACGGGGAACTGAATCAAATTTGTAAGAATACAAGTCATTCCCCAATTCCTAAATGGTCAAAGGATATGAATAAGCAGTTCACACAGGAAGAAATTAAAGATATCTGTAGTCATATGAAAAAATGCTCTAAATCACTGTTGATTAGAGAAATGCAAATCAAAACAAACTCTTAGTTGCCATATATCTCCTGTCAGATTGGGCAACATGACAAAACAGGAATTTGTAAATGCTGGAGAGGATGTGGGAGATTGGAACAGTGTTACATTGTTGGTGGAGTTGTGAACTGCCATTCTGGAGAGCAATTAGGAACTATGACCAAAGGGCTATAAAGGTGTGCATACCCTTTAACCCAGCAATACCACTTCTAGGGCTGTAGCCGAAAGAGATCATATTAAGTGGGAAATGGCCTGATATGTGCAAAAATATTCATAGCAGCTCTTTTTGTGGTGGAAAAGAATTGGAAATCAAGGGGATACCCATCATTTGGGGAATGGTTAAACAAGTTATGGTATATGAATTTAATGGAATACTATTGTGCAACTCTTTGAAGTATGCTTTAGAGAGGAGAAAGACCGGATACTAGGAGATCAATTAGGAGGCCATTGCAAAAGTCCAGGAGAAAGGTGATCAGGGCCTGCCTGAATTAGAGTGGTTGTGGTGTGAGTAGAAAGAGGCAAGCTGGAGAAATGGGCAGCTAACCTCCACAAGACTTGGCAACTGATAAGAAGAATTTGAGTTCACAATCAAAATTTGAGTAGGATTGTTATTTTGTAGTGGGGTCAGGATTCTTAGAATGATCATTTTTCTGTTCTGTGTGACACAGGCTAACATCAAAAACATCTTAACATCAAAGAATGGCACTTACTTCCTCTTTTCTTCTAAGATCAAAGGTCCAAAAAAACCCATGCCATTTGACGCCAGGGAGTGGGGAGTGAGCCAAAGAGGCTGGGAGGAGCAAGGTTTTGGTTGAGGCCAGAGTCAAGGTGTTCGGGAAACACAGTGATACAGGCCATGAAGTTCATACTACAAAAACCACTGCACTTCACTTGACTTCACATCAAGAAATATTTAAGTGCAAGTCAATGCTAGGCATTGGGGATACAAAAAAATGAAGCTAAATAACCATTATTGTCAAGAATCTTGTATTCTAGGCAGGGAAGTCTCACATTTCATTGTTAGTGATGTTGTTTAAGGATACTTTGAAAAGAATCATATTTTTACTTGAAAAAACCTAGAACATTCAATGACCTCAGTTAGTCATGACTATGGCTGATTCTAGGAATCACTCCCAGATCGTTGGTTCCTGGAAGTTATGCTGAAAAACCTACCTCCACTTGGTGGCAGTGTATTCCAGTGGCACATTCCTTTCTTTTAAGTGGGGTAGAACATTATAGCACCAAAAGGGAAAGGAATGAGCTTTAGATATATTGGGCTCAGCATGAGAGCATGGACTTCTGAAGGGGATAGTGATGGGGGGGTGGAATGGAGTGGGATATTACATGAGAGAATGGTAGGCAATGAATTTGGTCCATCCCTGTTCACAGTGTTTACCTCTATTCATGATCTAGGTATACAAGGTAGGGTATAATAGTCACCTGACTCTTTGAGGGGGACACACTTTGGATTCCCTGGGCCTTGCTCTTACTCTAGACCTTCCACGTAGTTCCCATAGCATCAGATAACTTTTGACTGCAGCTCAGCGAGCTCAACAACAGGTTGGGAACTAAAAGCTCTCCAGCAGCTTGTATAAGGGAGAGCCAGCCAGAAGATTGCTACACTATCAAGATCCCATTGGTTTAATAACAGCTGACATTTATGTAATGCCAGACCCTATACTAAGCACTTCACAATTTTTTATCTTATTTGATCTCACAACAACTATGGGAGGCAGATATTATCATCTCCACTTTACAGATTGGGAAACTGAGGCAAAAAGAGATTAAATGATTTCCCCAGGGTCACACAACTAGAAAGTATCTGAGGTAGGATTTGAACTTAGGTCTTCCTAAGTTCATTCAATCCACTATGCCACCTACTTGCCATGGTGTTGAGGTTGCACACATAGGAATCCATATCCCCAGATGGTATGGCTATTAGCCCAATAGAAAGATCTTCATAGAGCTCTATTTGAAATCTTTTGGATTGTCAGAGGGTGCCTAATGCTTCAATACTGCATTGTTTTCTGTCTAATCAAATTGGAAGATGTTGGTCAGTATTAGCCAATGTGCCTTGAACAATTAAAGAATAAAGCACTGAGCTCCCTGCTACTCAAGGAGTTCAAGGTGAGGATGAATGGCTGACACTCTGTTAGAGAATGATAGAATTTGAGAGTTAGGAAGGTCCACAGTAGCCATTTAGTCCAACCCATAGGAATCCCTACTATAATAACCCAGGACCTATGCATGCAGCCTCTGCTTGTACTCCTCCAAGGAAGGAGAACCCACCACCTCTTTAGGCATTCTACTCTTCTGGCCTGGGTGACATGACTGAAGCCTTACTTTTCCCATATCCTCACTCAGCCAAACCTAAGGAGCAACCTGGGCACCCCTATGCCCCTGTCCCTTGCCTAGCAACAATGCCCCTTGCTTATTGTAAGCATTGTTAGCCAGCTGTCATCCATTACCACCACTATGGCTTGCTAGTTCCAACAACCTATTACCCTCTCTATCCCTCAATTATTTCATTACTAGACAAATAAGGCAAGCTACAACCATTCTATACCTGTTGTTTTTCTCTTGCCATATTCTGTAAATATTCTGTTGTTCATCCATCGTTTCAAAGGGGAACAGTGACATCATAGGGTTATGTCTTAACTTGTGGGTTATTCTGATTCTCTCTCTTCCAGAATCATAAATGTCCAATGGAAAAACAAAAGATAAGGTGACTGGCAATAGCCTGCGATGAAGTGGATGACATTGGTGTTTTTGATGTCTAACCAAGCTCTAAGTGTTCCAAGATGCCTGCTCAGCTACCTTCATGGTCTGTTGGCACAAATCATTCTCACCATCCATTCCACCAAAGGAAGTCTTCACATGCTTGGGGTATTTATCCTTCTAACTCATTGACTCGTTTGAAGCCTATCAGTTACCCTCAATCTGGCTTAGCCCAATTTATGAGATGGTTTTACCAAAGTGTGGCTGCTACACATGCTACAGATTTTTGGAGCCCCAGGTGAGAGTTGGGTAGAAGACTGACACCAAAGGCGGATGAGCAGCCCTGAAAAGGCCTTGTGTTTGTCCTTTGTTCTCAAAGAGGGCCATGACATCAGGGAAATGATGACATGACTTTCAGTTCACTTTGATTTGAGGGAGGGAGGGCTGACAGGGCTAGATGCAGAGGTATAACTGGGAAGCTTGGCATCAGATAAAAACTTGGGCTAAAATCAACAATAGTAGATAGAAATCTTGGACACCAACTTCACAAAAAGGTAACATTTTGAGGGATGCTCCAACTTGTCAGGGAGGGGGAGGCCACACAGTGAAGAAATCACCTGGTCTGGGTTCAGGGGAGTGGGAAGACCCACCATCTAGAATCTTCCCAAATTAACTAATTTTTATTGCTAACTCATCTCTATACTGTTGAAGGAGTGAAAATATCCTTTCTCTGACACTTTCAAGCTATATGACAGACTTAAGGACTGATCAGATGGCTTCCAAGGACCCTTTCATCCATAGCTCTATGAACCTAGGCTCTTGCTAAAATGTATATGTAATGTTTTAAAATTGAATAATCTTATGAAATCATCTTTTAAAAGTTCTATATTCTCAAAACTTCCTTGCCTTGGGGTAAAGCTATGGTCACCTAATCCCCAATTAAGTCTCTGGCTAGATGGACCATGAGTTCCCTTCAAGCAGTGAGAATCTGAGATTTTGCGATTTTCCAGATATTTGATGAAGTTGTGTGTCTAAAACGTAGAATCCCTGGAGAAGGTACTACAATACAAAGTTATAGAGGTGAGTTAGTTTGGGCTTTATCCTCTGAGTCATTGGGAACCCTTGAACTTCTTTGAGCAGGGGAGTAACACAGTCCAAGTCAGTTTTTAAGATCATTCTGATAGCATGTTCAGGAAAGACAGAGCAGAGCCAAGATGGTGGAGTAAAAGCAGGGACTTGCTTAGGCTCTCCCCAAAATCCCTCCAAATACCTGTAAAAATGACTCTAAACAAGTTCTAGAGCTACAGAACCCACAAAATGACAGAGTAAAACAAGTCTACATCCCAACACAGCCTGGAAGGTCGATGGGAACAGTCTATCACACCAGGCAGGGAGTGCAGCACAGTCCAGCGTGGGCCCTGCTGGCACAGACCAGGCTAGAGTAGACCTGAAAGAACAGGTCTCAGGGCACTAAATCACTGGCAGCTGTGGCAGTTTATAGTCTTCTCAACCCACAAATGCCAAAGACAACTTAGCACGTCAGTGGAAAAACTCTGTTGGACCTGGGTGAGAGAAAGGGATGGTCTAGCCCTAGCCTTGGGGTGGTGGGGGTGGCAGGGGCAGGAGTGGCAGCCGCTTCTGGAGCTCCAGACCCACAGATGGTGGGGGGAATCAAGCAACTGATCAGACTGGGAGTGCAGAGATCTCTTTGCTGGCACTGAGGCAGGATTCTCTTGCTTTACCCATGCTTGGAATTGGGTCACAGTGCTGGATGGCAGTCCTGAGGTGAGGAGGAGAGCTGGCATGGCAGAGCTTGCGGTGGCTGTGGAGAGGGAGTCCTTCTTGCAGTTCCAACGAAGAAAAGAGTGCTTGAGGTCACTCATAGAGCAGAGGACAGGTCATTAAACGAGTAAACACCTCTCCTTAGATCATACCACCTCAGAAGAACTGAAAATTTACAGGTGCCTACAAGTAGCTCAGAAAATAGCTGCACAAAACCCCTGAAGCTTGGGACAGAGCACTCTCCATTCTGCACACAGAGTCATACCCTGACAAAGAGTTCAAAAGTCAAGTAATTGGCTGGGGAAATGAATAGATATCTCAAAAGTCTCAGACTATAGCCTCTTATTTTGGTGACAAAGAAGATCAAAACATACAGCCAGAAGAAGACAATAAAGTCAAAAATCTTACATCAAAAGCCTCCAAGAAAAATATGAACTGGTCACAGGCCATGGAAGAGCTCAAAAAGGATTTTGAATATCAAGTAAGAGAAGTACAGGAAAAATTGTGAAGAGAAATGAGAGTGATGAAATCATGAAAAATGAGCCAACAGCTTGCTAAAGAAGACCCAAAAAAATACAGAAGAAAATATCACCTTAAAAAATCGACTAACCCTAATGGCAAAAGAGGTCCAAAAATCCAATGAGGAGAAGAATGCCTTGAAAAACAGAATTGGCCAAATGGAAAAGGAGGACTAAAAGCTCACTGAAGAAAATAATTCCTTAAAAATTAGAATGGAGCAAATAGAAGCTAATAACTATATGAAAAACCAAGAAATTATCAAACAAAATCAAAAGAATGAAAAAATAGAAAACAATTTGAAATACCTCATTGGAAAAACCACTGACCTAGAAAATAGATGCAGAAGAGATAATTTAAAAAATTATGGGACTACCTGAAAGCCATGATCAAAACGAGACCCTAGACATCATCTCTTCAAGAAATTATCAAAGAAAACTGCCCTGATATTATAGAACCACAGGGTAAAATGGAAATTGAAAGAATCTACTGATCACCTCTTGGAAAAGATCCCAAAAGGAAAATTCCTAGGAATATTGTAGCCAAATTACAGAGTTCCCAGGTCAAGGAGAAAATATTGCAAGCAGCCAGAAAGAAACAATTTGAGTTTTGTAGAAACACTATTGGGATAACACAAGATCTAGCAGCTTCTATACTAAGGGATCAAAGGGCTTGGCATATGATATTATGGAGGTCACAGGACCTAGGATTAAAACCAAGAATCACCTATACAGCAAAACTGAATGTAATACTTCAGGGGAAAATTGGATTTTCAAAAAAATAGAGGACTTTCAAGCATTCTTGTTAAAAATACCAGAGCCGAACAGAAAATTTGACTTTCAAATACAAGAATCCAGAGAAACACGAAAAAGTAAACAGGAAAGAGAAATCATAAGAGACTTATTAAAGTTGAACTGTTTACATTCCTACATGGAAAGATGATATTTGTAAATCATGAGAACTTTCTCAGTATTAGGGTAGTTGAAGGGAATATATGTATGTAGACAGAGGGCACAGGGTGAGTTGAATTTGAAGGGATGACATCTAAAAAATAAAATTAAGGGGTAAGAGAGGAATATATTGCGAGAAGGATAAGAGACAGAATGGGGTAAATTATCTTACATAAAAGAGGCAAGAAAAAGCTGTTACAATGAAAGGGAAGAGGGAGGAGGCAAAAGGGAATGAGTGAACCTTATTCTCATCAGATTTGGCTTAAGGAGGGAATAACACACATACTCAATTGGGTATCTTACTCTACAGGAAAGTAGGGGTAACGGGGATAACGGGGGATAATAGAATGGAGGGCAGATTGGGGGAGGGGGTAATCAGAAGCAAACACTTTTGAAAAGAGACAGGGTCAAAGGAAAAAATAGCATAAATGGGGGACAGCATAGGATGGAGGGAAATATAGTTAGTCTTTCACAACATGACTATTATGGAAGTGTTTTGCATAATGACACATGTATAACCTATAATGAATTTCTTGCCTTCACAATGAGGGTGGGTGGGGAGGGAAGAAGGGAGAGAATCTGGAACTCAAAGCTCTAAAAACAAATATTAAAAATTGTTTTTTACATGCAACTTGGAAATATGATATACAGATAATAGGGTATAGAAATCTATCTTGCCCAACAAGAAAGTAAAGGTGAAGGGGATGGGGGGAGTGGGGTAATAGAAGGGAGGACAGACTGGGGTTGGGATGATCAGAATGCATACTGTCTTGGGGTGAGGGGGAGGGGAAAGATGGGGAGAAAATTTGGAACTCAAAATCTTGTGGAAATGAATGTTGAAAACTAAAAATAAATTCATCTTTTAAAAAGAGGAAAGACAGGAGGATAAAAGACTGGAGGTGGGGCAGCTTAGGGAGAGCTTCAAACTTATTGTTGGACAACATTAACAATGAGGAATTTCTTTCTTGTATTAAGCCTAAATTAGATTTTTTGAAACTGCTGGGGGAAGCAGTCAGTCAAGTACACTTTGGTTTCCATTGGGAATTGAAAGAACTTGAACTATCTTTAGATACCTTATATTGAAGAGGGTTTGAGCTCATTCCAATTGGCCCTACAGGACAAAACTAGGATCAGTATGTGTACGTTTGTGAATTGATGGATGAAACAAATGAAAATGAGTGAATGAAAAAAGCATTTATTAATTAAATGCTTGTTATGTGCAAAGCACTCAGCAAAGCCTTGGAGATATACAGAGCTCTCAAGGAGCTCACATTTTAATGGGGGAGAAATCACATATGGAAGATATCCACTGCCAGTCAGATGGAAAAGTCCCATGGTCCTTAAGGTGCAGTAGCAAAACAGATGATGGTCATGCCTCTTCTTTAATGTCATTTCCATTGATTAAGTTCTATCTGCTTCTGTTTTTTAACCATCTGACAGTACCAACAACTTTGGTGGCAAGACCTTTCTTTTTTCTGTGTCTCAAGAAGTTGTGGTCGCAGCCCTTGCAGGAGTGTTTGCCAGGCTGCATCCCCTCAGGGGCTGTTTTCCAGTTCGATGGCTGTGGAGTCTAGGCTGGACATGTTGGTATTCCAAATGCTTTGGGGCTCAGAATCCTGAGCTGTGTCCACTTGGATCTGAAAGGAAATAGTGGTCAAGGTGGTGATAGTGGGTCTAGTTACTTGTCCCATGCTGCCTCAGAGTACCCTGCTGCTTCAGCTAGGCTGGCTTGCCTCCCCTGGGAGGGACAGCTGGTAAGAGTTGATTGAGATGGCTGGCCTCTCCTCAAAAGCAGATGTGTGTGTGTGTGTGTGTGTGTGTGTGTGTGTGTGTGTGTGTAAAGGGTCAGATTTTGCCTCCAAGGCATAATTCCTAATAATCAGCCATCCCACAATTGATCATAGGACCATAGATTGAGAGATGGAAGGGATCTTAAAGGTGAGGGCCTTTAACCCCCTACTATTAGGATCAGGGAAGTTAAATGACTTCCCGAGGTCATCCAGGTATAGGATCCCAATCCCCAGCTGGGATTTTAACTCTTGGGAAAGAGAGTAAGAGAGATTCTTGTTCCTGAAGGTGCCCAATGAAAGGTCTTAGATAACCCCAACCTAGGGAAACTGTAAAAAGTATTTTACTTAAATAGGGATGGCCGGGAGGTCGTGGTGGTGGATGTCTCTGATGGTTTTGTTAGGTGGTGTGTTGGTTGAGAGGGACATTGACATCACACTTTCAGAGATGAAATGTGGGGAGGTGTCAGAGAGATGCCTATGGACTAAGGCAGTTTTGGGGATCAGACATGCTGTGCAGCAGGATGGCCCTCAGGCATCACGACTGGGCTATCCTGAGTCTCTTTTAGTGTCTTTAGAACCAGAGCCTCAGAGACACTTTCTGGGAACTGATAAAATGGTCAACAGAAAATGCAACAACTTCTTGGAGGGCCTTATGTCTCAGACACTCACCTCCAGACTCTAATCTTACACTGTGGCAACCACAGCTCCTTAGGGGCTCCTAAGGGTTATGAGAGGGGTCTTTTGGAGTAAGCCATGAATCACTGTGCCACTCAGTGAGGTACACTGGGATCTCTTCTCAGAGGGATTTATTAAAAAAACTGTTAATTTCTGCAGCCATGGTGCATTATTGCTAAGGAGCCTGTGCTCTCATTATAAGAACCTATTTGTTCTCCTTAAGTAATCAGCATCACAGTTGCTCAGGAGCCACATAATCCATGTTGTACCTGAGAAGAAATTCCCCTGCAATGTACCAGACAAATAGCCATCCCGTCTTTACTTGAAGGGAGCCCACTATTTCCTGAGATGGCCCTTATTCTTGGATACTTCCAATTGTTTGGAAGTCTTTCTTTTCATCAAGCCTAATATTGCCTCTTTGTACTGTCCCCAACCTCCCCATTCTCAGTTTTGTTCTTTGGAGCTGAGCAGAACCAGGGTATTTTCCCCTTCCATGTGACCACACTATACATATTAGAAGACAACTACCAGAGTGTCCTCTGGCTTTTCTTCTTGACAACCCTTTCAAATTATTTGGACCCTAACAATATCCAAAGCACCCAAACTGCTTTTGCTCTATTCTAAAAATGCCCCTTTCTGTGTCAGCAACTTCAAAGACCAGATAAGATTGACAAAGGGTATCTTTCCTGTTGGTGACAGGATGTCTACAACCAGAACAGTGGGATTTCTCTTACCTTGATATTCTAGAGACATTTGCATCTTGGGATCATAAACTCTAAGTGACCCTGCCTCGTCAATTGTCTTGTTCAACTAAGAACTCCCTTTCTTTGATATGGAGACCATAAACTGGAGTTGGGTTTGTCACTTAAACCTTGTCCTTCTTCTTCCAGATTCCATGATCATGTATCTGCTAACTTCAAGGGAATAAACTATATGAATTTACATATCACCTAGCCTGTTTGCCTCCTTTAACCAAACTTTCAGGTCGACAGGTATGGTGCCGTGACTCGGATGGAACTGATAGAATGGGACAAAGAACAGCATCCCAGCCTCGCCAACGCTAGACTCAGTCGCCTCAGGATCCATTTTTCCTTGAGTCTTAACCTTGACAGGGTCAGGGTAAGTTCTCCCTATTCCCAACTTCCAGAGGACTCCCACTATCTTGGTTGAAGTCCTAAATTCCCTTTGAGCTAGTTTTGGGACGGGGACCAATTCGGGTTAAGTAATTAGGTCCACTGTGCAAATCGATCTTTGGAAATGAGTTGGGAATGTTTTCACCTTGAGTTTGCTGAGATGGCTGAGCAAGAACAAAAGGAAGAATCCTCTTCTCTTAAGGCTCACAAAGCTGCTTCAGCATCTCCCCCAGTATTGGCTAATTCTCTCCATCTCCCTCTCCCTTTTTTTCCAACAATTCCAGTCCTAGCTGTTCCTCTACTCTTTCTACCCTATTCCTCCCATCCTTGCTGCCTCCTTTCCCTTAAAGTCTCTGGTTGTGGGGAGGATAAAGGCACCTTGTTCTTACTCCTCGCCTTTCCCTTACCTGCCCTACCCTAAGGAGGATAACTTTGTTGCGCTGCCACTGTTGCCTCCTCCATCTCCCCCTCCCCCCTTCCTTTAAGGCTCTGTTTTTAAGAAGGACAGCTACACTCTGGATGTAGGTTATGGAGAGTCAGAATCATCAGGGATGCCAAGGCTTCCCCCAAAGACGATAGGGGTGCTCTGAGCAAGAGTTGCAGGATCCTATTTCCAACTACCCCTCCCTGTTAGTTTCTCAACTAGGGGAACTGTCTCTTTTAGTACAGGGACATCCCATCTTGGCCTTGGTCGACACTGGTGTTACCCTGTCCTTTAGATCCTTTCAAATTTCCCAAAACCCCCTTTCCTCAGAATAATAATAGCCAATTCATGATGGGAGTTTCTAATAAGGCTCTAATTCCCTCTCTGTTGTTAAATTCTGAGCTCAGTTTGTATTTGTCCTGTTAATTGTCAGTTTGTCTGTCAGTGTGTGTGTGAGCATCTCTGTTGTGAAACGAATCTATTACTTTGTAAAATTTGAAATGCAGGCAGCCAGAGATTTCAAAGGCTGCAGCTAGGGAAATAAAGACTCTTCTCCTTGTAATTTCTGGTCTGGCCAACCTGGAATTACAGTGGAAACATAAATAAAACATTTTAGCAGATTCTGGGATTAATCATTAAAAAGTTTGGAAACTGATCAGTTGGAATTACCAGAGGACTCCTGAGACTGTAGATCATTCCAGGAGCTCACTCATGCTAAAACACCTCCTCCCAATCCTGATCACTCATTCCCCACTCCCTCCCCAGAGTTAAGAGCGTGTCTCAGGGGGGAATTTTTAACAGCTGTAAGAGTCCTTGATATCTCCTCTCATCCCCAGATTAGATTAGAGAAAACAATGATGGAAAATTGTAGGGAAAACTTAAATCACCCTTCCCCACCTGGCAAAAGGAGGGGAGGGAACAGCAATTCACAGACTGGCAGTGATCCTGACAGTCCCGTGCCCCTGGGCACATTGTAGACCATCCTTCTTGGCAAAACTTGGAAATGTCACCCAGGTCCTAATACATTCCACCTATCCTGTCCCAGAAGCTGCAAACTGCCCTAAGCTCAGTAAATTCTGTAGTTGTAGGGGAAGGGAAAGGTGGATGGATCAGACCTGTGGCTAGCATTCCCTAAGACCTGCCTCCAAGAATTGTCACCACTGGGAAACCAGCCTCTGCTCTTGGTAGATTCATACTTCTCTGTTCCAATTGCAAACTGTATTTTATCTCTTTTTTTGTCTTGTTTCCTGATTTGTGTATTAGGAGGGCAGAGTTTATAATCTCAAAGAGGATCATAAACATGTCTGAAAGGTTCGGAACCGCCGGATATAAGAAACTCTCAAAGTAGAAGGCAGAAGAATCAAAACATATATTTAGGCTCCACAGTAACCAACCCATGAACCAGCAACCCCATTTTGATATATTGATCAAAAGCTTCCAGGCCCAATAAGTACGCCTTGAAAGAGTAACCAGGAGGCTACAGAGAAGCATGATTGCATAAAGCAAAATCATGCTTCCCCCTCTATGGTAAAAAGATTACCCACTGGCCTGAAGTCTTTGTTCAGCTTCCTCCCGTAGGTCAGCTCTGCTACTGGCAGCTCCTGCTTCAGCTGTGGCTGTGGCTGTAGCTGTGGCTATAGCTGTGGCTGTAGCTGTGGCAGCCTCTGGCTCCAACGGGAGCTGCTTTTAACCATCCAGCTTCTGCGGGGGTGTAAGGTACGCCGGGGAAAGCACAGGTTCTTTCAATCTGCTTAAGCAAGGTGAAGGGGTTGACCGGGAAAGCACAGGTTCTTTCCATCAGCTTAAGCAAGGGAAGCAAGGTGAAGGGGCCGACAAGCTTACTCCAGTCCAACATACAAACAGTATTCAGTTCAGGGGAAAAAGCCAAACTAGTCAAGGGCACTTGTTGACTAAGTGCTAAGGAGCCCATTTTTGGTTGCCAATACAATTTGTAAAGGAAAAATAATAATGGTTGTTATTATGGGATCAAAATGATATAATGATGGTAAAATGTTTAACATAGCATCTGGTATATGTTAGATGTAACATCATTATTATCTCTCTCTAATTTAAATGTAATTGTTAACTTTTGAAGTGGTTTTTAAATACAAAAGTAAAAAGTTGAATAATTTCTATATGTCATAATCTGGAAATGCAATTGATGTCACCTGAAGTTTATTGTTTCTGTATTTCTAAAATTATATTGTATTTCTAAAATTCTCTTAGACTGTGAAATTTGAGAAGACTATTGTGTGGTAGAAATGATATTATAGCGATTTTAATCTGATTTTAATATATGTGATTTGGGTTTTTGAAGGGATGTGATGAAAATGTGATCATTTGCAACTGTTATATTTGGTTATAAGCAAGGAATAATAATAATACTGATATTTACTCTGAGAGCAGAATTCTATTTAAAATCTTGCCTGTTATGATGGTTTAAAGTTATAGCTTCAACATATTAATTATAAGATGAATGATTCTCTGTATGATTTAGAAATGCATTTACCTAAACTGACAATGGGTAGTTTCAAATTTTACATACATAATAATGTTTAGGGATTATTACATTTCCGTGGTCTAAATGTTGTTAGAATTGTATTGTCTGAGGAAAATGATGAGTAGGTTAGGAAGTGGGACAATTGCTGTAACTTAAGAAATTATATGTGGGGAGCCAGCTATATCCTGTTTAGGCCTCTTAGACCTCTGCAAGGCAGGGTCAATTGAGAATGGATCTATGCATGGCAAGACCAGTTTTAGGATAAGAAGACCTGGCAAAGAAAACCTGCCTTTGTAGCAGATTATCTACATGGGAGATGACAGAAATGTTTCAGCCTGGTCATCTATATGCGAGAGAACATAAATGTTAAAATTTGGTCAGCCTTGAGTAAAAATAGTGTCTTGCTCCTAGCAACAAGGAGATATAAAACCTAACCGATGCTCTCTTGTACTCTTCTTTGAAGTCTGGATGACTCAGCAATTAACCCGTATAAAAGATGGGTTAGTAAGTCCATTAAATCAGTCTACAGCTTGACCAAGTGACTCACCTAGCCCCACGTCTTTGTCTTTTTATGTCAATTACTTCATCATATATTCATGCCACTGCTGGCACAGTTGGCACTCGGAATGGGGACCTGAAGTCCAGATGAAGTAATGTCTTACCAATACAGGCTCCAGAGCCGATTCACATAAGGAGTAAGAGGATTAATTATAACTAGGCTTACTGGGGGGTTGTAGAAATTTTAGAGATTTAGAGAGTTAGAAAAGTAGATTTAGAAAATTTAACTATGGGGCAGATACCATTTAAGGATAGGGATCTTTATCTGCAAGTATTAAGAAAAATTGTAACAGAAAGAGGTTTTTGTATAACAGAAGAGCAGAAACAAGAAGGTACAATTGATTTAAGAAGATGGGAGATTATTGAAAAACAAATAAGTAAAAGATTAAGGGAAGATAGACCAGAACACTTCCCAATGTCAGCCTTTTCCATATAGAACATTTTAAAAATATGTCTTATTCAAGAAGGAAAAATTCCTATGGTACAAAGAACAATTAAGCATGATATTGGGGTTGGGGCGAGATCTTGTGAACCTCAGCCCAGGGATGGATGACAATAACCCACTAGGGGGTAGACTAGCTAATTGGGAGTTACCAAAGTAGAAAGGGAAAAGAAAAATGCTGGATTTCTAGAAATCCTTTTTGTGTGTCCTGTCATTTTCTGTCTGTATCTGTTTTGTGTTATGTGTCTCTGTGTGAAGAGAGTATGTTATTTGATTCTTTGTTGTTGTAGTTGTTGAAATAAGAAAATGCTCTTTCTTTCTCCCTTCATTCCATTTCTGGCCAAAATTGGAATGTGAAGAGAGATAAAAAAGAAAACATGGATCTTTTCCCCTTTGAGTTAAGTAAAATGTGTTACTCCTAAATTTGATATTTAAGATAAAGTCAGAATTTATTATATTATTTGGCATTAAGGCAAATTTGGAAAATGCATAGATCTGAAAAAGAGACACTTTGAGTTTCCCAGTGTGGGGGAGAAGGGACAAGGCGCCGCTGGATCTTTTCCAGAGTCCCACTCACCTCGGCTGGAGAATTCAAGTTTCTCACTTTCAAAAAAGTTTTTGAGGAGTGAACACAGAAGTAAAATTTACTCAAGTTAAAATTAGAACTATTAAGATCTTTTCAGGGATGCAATAAATGTTAGAGCAGCTAAAAATTCTTTAGCAGATTGTTAACCATAGATATTCTGGTGAAGCATATGACAAAAGATATATATATATATTTTTTTTTTCTGTATCCC
The DNA here is from genome assembly GCF_011100635.1 of Trichosurus vulpecula. Taxonomy (NCBI): domain Eukaryota; kingdom Metazoa; phylum Chordata; class Mammalia; order Diprotodontia; family Phalangeridae; genus Trichosurus; species Trichosurus vulpecula. The sequence continues at coordinate 80,001,998 of NC_050573.1, forward strand.
CCTCTAATCTATCTGTAGACTCCTTGGGGGGTTAAGAATTCCAGCTCAATGTCAGAAGTATATCCAAAGATATATTAATTCATGTGTGGTTAATAAGAATCACCATGACACTAGTATAAATAAAAACTGATCTTGCCATGCGTAGACCCATTCTCAATTGACCCTGCCTTGCAGAGGTCTAAGAGGCCTAAACAGGATATAGCCAGCTCCCCACAATTATAAACTTCCAAGTGTTGTCTTTATTTAAAAGGAAGTTCAGTTAAAATTGTTTTTGCTATAAATCAAATATTTATACAAAGTCCTTGTTTGGGTTCTCCTCTTGTAATTTCTGTCAATTCAGGACACATAGTAAACTGTTAAAAATGTGATTTTATAGATAATAATCTTTTCTTTTGCAGTGCTAAGAGTATTGGGCCTTAGAAATTAAAATGTTACCACTAGTGATTATGAATCCAGATTTGATTTGCTCATCCAACTAAGTTATGGTCACCTGATTGGTAATTAAGTTGTTCTGTTTCAAGTTTTAATTACTTGATAATTGCTTGTGGTGTGCTTATATTTCTAAATTTTCTTATATTGTGCAACTTGGTCAACATTGCATTACCTATGTTGTTAGAAAAATAATTCCTCTTATAATCTAGATGTTGTTGGATTAAGAATTGTACTTAATTAAGAAATTGAGGTTGTTAACCGAAACAAGGATTTTTGGAACCATCTAGTCATGAATTCTTATCAACCTGTATAAAGTCTTCTGTGTAGAGGAATTCCTATGAAGTAAGTTTTTAAAATCCTGGTAAACTTTGTTATTGTGACAAGGCTAATTATAATTGAGTATGTTCTTAATTTATAGAAACTAAGTGTTCTCTCCATTACAACACCTTTTTGACTAAGGAGCTTTGTGATATCTAGAAATTCTGTAATAACAAGGAATTTGGTTCTTATAATACTTTGGGAATTTATGAAAAAGCAATTTTTGTTATGATCTACAGGTTAGGCTAAGAACTATGCAAAAATATACATATATAATGAAGAGTGAATAAATTTGGAAAGACCTCCAAATTCTCTCTCTGTGCAAAAGGTTCAGGTGTTGTAGAATTCCTATTCAGCAAATGAGAATCCTTGGAAAAATATAGGGGTGTGATTTTCAAGCCTGTATAATCTAAAGATATATTTATGTAAGTTAATCTGGAAGTTTATGGACTAATTTGTGATGGCACTGTGGGTATTTGTGAATGAATCCCAATGTTTAAAGGTTTATTTTTGCTTTAAGGAGGAGAGAGACACATATGATTTTAGAGCTCTCCAAATAATTTTCTTCAGAAAAGTTTGGTGATTATTCCTCTTAACATCAGGGTAAATTTTAAAGTGTTTTTAAAGAAGGGGAAATATTTCTAGAAGAGATGTTAGGAAAAAAATCTTGTGCGGTTTTTTTAGAAGGCCTACTCTGAATTTGTAATCATTCCATGGCCTAAGAAAGAATTGAAATTGGTGTTTGAACTTATCATATGTATAAGATTCAATTCCTGAAGTGTCTCTTTCTTCCAGAATGAATGTAATTGGGGAATAATAAATAAGGTTGAGAAACAAAGCTGTGTATCTATTCAGTATTAAGATCAAAGTCAGGAACCACCTTTGTTTAAGGCAGATAAGAAGGTTTGGGGGCAAATGGGAGTTATCCACGCCCGTACAGGCTGAGAACTTCTAAAGGTAGATGTCTGTGCCTGGGGAACAGTTGTGAAGATGACCTTGGACATGGCCTAGGTAGGATCTTCCTGACTCTATTTCCCAGTTCTGCTATTTCCTTTCTGAAAAGGAAAATCCCCACCTGGTTACTCCTAAGCCCTGTTTTCAGCATCTAGTGACTATATGATTGGCTATCAGATATGACTCATGCCTGGAATCAAACAGAGCTAAGGAAGTTCTTTCCTTCTGTTAAGATATATGATATTGTCCCTCTTCTTCTTTCATAGCAAATTTATATTATCAGGAAGTTTTGTAAGCTCAAGGCTAAATCTATTAGGTAATAGGTGGATATTGGAATATCTCTGAGTTACTATGATAGGATGCAGGAATAAATAGCTTACAATTTTGACCTACGTTCATGGCCAAATAAAATTAAAAATAATATAGAGATAACATCCTCCAAAAGGAGGAAATGATTAGACAAAGTAATAAGACAAGATGTAATGTGATAGATGTCTAATTCAATAGGAAAGCAAAAATTTTGAGAAAAGCAATAGGATTAGGATTAATTCCTGTAGCACATGCCCTTCTACTACTGGGTTTATGACACCTATCCCTGTAGTCAGAGCTTAAAACAATAGTAAATTGAAGTCCCACAGAATCTCAAATAGAAAATAAATGTCTGCTGTTGTCCTTCAGATAGGGCCAGCCCAAATTTGATTGAGCTAATAATTATCAAATCAAGTTACATAACTTTTCTGTCTTCTAAAATATTTCCTCATATTCTCTCAACATAACAACTATGTAGGGGCGTAGATAACTCCCATTTGCCCCAAAACCTTCTTATCTGCCTTAAACAAAGGAGGTTCCTGACTTTGATCTTACTACTGAATAGATACACAGCTTTGTTTCTCAACCTTGTTTATTATTCCCCAATTACACACACACACACACACACACACACACACACACACACACACATATATACAGATGCATATGATTGACTTCCAAAATTTATTATGTTTTGGTAAATAGATCTAAAATTTGGATTTTTGCACAAAATTGTATAAGATAGTGATAAAAGTAAAATTATTTCTCCTTTATTAAGGCATCTGTCTGATAATGTAGATGAGTTCATTTTATGGTTGGATTCTTACACCAGGTACAAGATTTAGGTAAGGATAGAACAGCAGATGATATATAAACTAAAATTCTCTGAAATTCCAAAAATGGAAAACCAAATTCAAGTGATTGTACTAATCTGTATTGTCAGAATTATCTGGGAACTTCTAGACCTGAACCAGAGAAGCAGAACTCCCCTTTCAGAACTGTCCTAAGAATAAGACTTTTTTTTCAAAGAAAGGATATCTAGGGACCAGATAACTACATCAGGCATCTGAGATTTAAAAAATTGCTGCTTAAATGGACAGTGGGAATAAGTAACTGGGATACAAGAAATTTAATGTTAGTTAACATTGTTAAAAATGATTGCATTGTTTTGTATGGTTCATATTTAAGTTTTCTTGGTTATCTAATGTGTAAATGTAACATGTGATATATAAATCTTCTAAGTAGTTTAATCTGTATCTGACTTAATATAATTATGCAATTCTGTGAGAATTGTGAGAAAAATTTTATTCCATTGTTCGGACCTAGCCCTGCGTGGTTGGGAAACTGAACTTAGTCATGTTGCCTATGTCACGCAGTTTCCTTTCAATTATCAAATCATGTGTTTTCTTGGAGCCCCTGTTATGTTTGTCATATCTAAAGATTACCCCTGCTCCCAAATGGACATTTGAGCTCATAGAAGAACTTGCCCTCTGGTTTCCAAAGGGCCTGAAAAATATGATGTCAGATGTAGACAGCTTTCGCAAGAGTCCAGACCAGGCCGGCTTGAAGCAAAGCCCCTTCCCCACCTGAAGCCTCTCCCCTGGGGTCGGCAGCTTACTCAGATTCCTCCTACTTTCTGCTGTTGGGGTGATTACTGTACTTGTTCTCCTCTTACTAGAGGTCCAACTAGGACTGACTTTGACCTACAAATGTTCCACCACCTTAGTGAACAAAATAATGCTGTCCATGGTTGTTTTCCCTCCATCTGAGGGGCCCACTCCAGACACAGAGATTAGCTCATCTCCTGGGTCAGTAAAGGAAGAATTTTTTTGAACTTCCTTTCCCATTCCCTGAAGAAGAGTCATAGCTTTCTTGATCTATAGGTGTTGCTTTCGCTCACCTTTACCAAAAGGAGGAAATGAAAATCCTTTCAGATTATTTGAGCCCTAATAATATCCAAAGCATCCAAACTGCTTTGCTCTATTCTAAAAATGCCCCTTTCTGTGTCAACAACTTCAAAGACCAGATAATATTGACAAGGGGTATCTTTCCTGTTGCTGACAGGATGTCTACAACCAGAACAGTGGGATTTCTCTTATCTTGATATTCTAGAGACATTTGCATCTTGGGATCATAAACTCTAAGTGACCCTACCTTGTCAATTGTCTTGTTCAACTAAGAACTTCCTTTTTTTTTGATATGGAGACCATAAACTGGAGTTGGGGTTGTTACTTAAATCTTGTATTTCTTTTTCCAGTTAATCAGAAGTTTACTTCTGATTCCATGATCATGTATCTGCTAGCTTCAAGGAAATAAACTATATGAATGTACATATCACTTGGCCTGTTTGCCTCCTTTAACCAAACTTTCAGATCAACATTCTCCAGGCTGAGCATTGCCAGTTCCTTCATCATACTTTCACATAGTATGACAAAAATCAAGATGATTGGTGATGGTCCAGGATGCAGTGGATGACCTTGGAATTTTAAAACTAAAGTCTTTTCCAGGTCTCAGTTTGTCTGATACAACAACAATTCAATGATTAGGGTATAGGCAGGGGTGGGATTCAAATGAATTAACAACCAGTTCTCCACAGAACCAAGCTGAGGCTCCACTACTCGTCGCTGACATGGTAGGCACAGGCCCCACCCCCACTAACAACTGGTTCAGTGAACCCAACCTAAAATTAGGTACTGGTTCTACTGAACAGGTGTGAACCAGCTGAACCCCACCACTGGGTCTAGGTAAGAAATGAGATAAAAGATGGCCTAGTTTGCCACGACAGAAGAATCAATATGGAAGGGGCAGATCCTCAGAGTTTCTAGTCAGAACAGAAAACAATTACTATTCACAGTCTCTCAGAGCCATTAAAACCCAAACAATGAGCAAGAGAAGCTTGGGCTATTATTGGCCATTCAATGAAAGCCAGAGTGATTTGGGTTTAAAGGCTTAGTCAAGTAGCTCCATTTTAACCATGATGGGCTTTTTCAAAGTCTGTTTTTTCAGATTTTCTGTTCTTCAGATTTTCAGATTCTATATTTCTATATTTCAAAAATCATAAAATATAACTGTGCAAGACAAATTGTTAATTGTCCCACCTTTTTAAAAAATGATGAAATAAATAAACAGGAAATTTTACAATTCTAGCCCCAAACTACAAGATGGCTTACAAAGTGACAAAAATTGTATTCCTTTCAACAGAGCACTCACATGTAAGGGTATGACTTCTCATGTGGAGAGAAGGACCACATGTGGTGAAGGAAGAAGGAGGAGGAAGAGGAGGAGGAGAAGAAGAAGGAGGAGTAGGAGAAGGAGAAGAAGAAAACAGCAGCAATGCTCAATTTGAATTGTGATGGCCCAGAATGCAGTGGTTGACCTTGACCTTTGTAAATTAAGGTTTAAACTAAGACTTGGAGGCAGGCAGACCTGAGTTCAAATGTGGTCTCAGACACTTACTAGCAGTATATCCCTGGGCAAATCACTTAATCTCTGTTTTACTTAGTTTCCTCCACTGTAAAATGGGAATAATAATAGCACCTACCTCACAGGGTTGTCCTGAGGATCAAATGATACAACCATTATAATTCACTTGGCACAGTGTCTGGCATAGAGTAAGCACTATATAAATGTTAATTGCTATCACCACCATCAACATCATTATTGGTAGGGTGGTTGGACCCCAGGCCTAGGACCACATCTTTCCCCAGCCCAAAGACTCTATCTCTGGTTATAAATCCTGAAGAGGCCTTAGTGAGACATACTATCTCTCCCTGTTACAAGAACAAACTGACATTTGCAGAATTTCCCTCATATGAACAGGATTATCATGTACCAGCAGAACTATCATGTACTGATTCCCACAGTTACTGTATAAAATATAGAGGTCAAGCTATAGATGTCAACTCCTGAAGCAATCTTGATACAGACATAGCAGACGAAAAACACACCTCTTAGAAAACAAACACACACACACACACACACACACACACACACACACATATGAAAACACACACATACACACACATGCCCAAGAGTTTCCATTAGTGAATGATGCTTTTGCCCATGGTACAGAAACTTTATGTTCCTTTTTGCACCATACCACGTATTAGCAAATTTGGCACACCAATCACTGAACTTTTTTCTATATAAGCTTTAGCATCACTCCCATTAAGTTGCAAGTTCCTTAAAGAGCTCTTCTGCTTTATTAGTGTTATAATAAACTTTTGCCACTTGATTAGAAGATGGTTTGAGACTTCGGATTCTTTCCAGATGATTCCACCCTGTACCTTAATAGTTTTGTGATCCCTGCACCCCTAAACCTCATCAATATCATCATCATCATCATCATCATCACCACCACCACAACCACCATCACCACCACCATCATTATCTGACCCAAGTCTTGACATACTGTTACTTGCCCAGTCCTGGCTACTAAACCTCTCTTAGTTTAGCCTATGATTGCACTAAATTTATTAGGTGCCATATTGAACTTAGGAGTCCATTAAGACTCCAAAATCTTTTTTTTTCCTAGGGAAATTTTTCTCTAGACACACTTCCACCTTTTTATACTTGTGAAGTTGAAACTCAGGTATAAGACTTTACATTTATTCCATTTAAATTCCACTGTGTTGGATTTTGTTTGATGATATGGCTTCTCTTGTCTAGATCTTTTTGAATCCTGACTCATCCAGAATATTAGTTATTCTTCCCAGTTCTGCTATCCTCAAATGAGATAAGCACATTAACCATTCCTTTATATAAACCACTGGATAGAGAGTATTATGAATCAGTGTAGTGAGCTCCCTTCCACAAACTCCTTCAAAGAAATCTAGAAAATGCAGACTGAATCTTGATGAGAAAATCCAGAAAAATTCACATCCAGTCATTTCTTCAACCTAGCTTTGGAGAGGGAGACAGATGGATGTCTGTGGACACTTGAGGAGGCTGTCAGGCCAGGATCATAGGACATGAGACCAAAGAAGAGACTGTCCACTAGGGCGAGAAGAGGTCCCAGACCCATACTTCAGCATTGCAATGGGGACAGGTGTGAAGTGGTAGCTTTGTTGTTTAATATCTAATTCTAGGTGACTGGTGTTGGTGACTGGTAGGAGAGTTCGATTGAGACTGAAAATGGGACACTCACAGGGGAGTGGAAATCTCCAGTATGGAGGCCCTGCACAGTTCATGAATAAAGCAGCAAATTCAAAAGTCAGCAGCAATAGCAGGAGTGTTGTGGCACAGAACAGGATTTCATTTCTGTCACCTATGCCAGCCTGGAAAGGAATAACCAGGGCACTAACCCCAGATCAAAGTGGAGTGTACAATCCTGAAATTCTGAAGTAATAGTTTTCTAACTGGATGACAGAGGTGGAGTCTAGTATCATTCTACTCTTGCACAGACCCAAACTCAGATTGGGGACTCACAGAGCTCAGCCCAGGGGAAACATGATCAGACTTTCCTCTGGATAATACCCTTTTGGGAACACTGAAAATTTGTAGTCTCCATTCTGTTCCTAAGATCCCGGAATAAAACAGAACTCAATGCCCAAAAAAATATCTACAGGAGAAACCCAGACCTTCGCTCCAGAACATCAAATCCAAAGTCATGAAGTAGGCTGGAAAGATGGGCAAACAAAAAAAGAATCCCATTATAAGGAGTCATTAATGGTGCCAGGGATGATTGAGACAGAAACACAGAAGAGAAAGACTCCAAAATATCTATAAACAATGACTCAGAGGAAAACAAACTCAACTAGAATTCCTAGAAGAGATGAAACAAATATTTTTTAAAGTTAAGATATTTTTATAAATATGTAAAGTGCTTGCAAGTGCCAGAATGTAACACTATGTTGTTTAAAAGAGATACAGTAGAAACAGAAAGATGCACACAGAGTTAAAATTAAGGGGCTGGAGAAGAATTCATTATACTTTAGCTTTAGGGGTGGCAGTTATAATCTCAGACAAAGCAAAAGCAGAAATAGACCTAATTAAAAGGGTTCTGCCAGGAATTTACATTTTTCTAAAAGGTGCCACAGACAACAAATAGCAATAGTAAACATATAAATAAATGGCATACGATTTAACTTCTTGAAGGAAAAGTTACATGAGTTGCAGGAAGAAAGAGACAATAAAATTATAAGAGTGGGAGACATCAGTTTTTCCTCTCAGGCCTAGAGAAGTTGAACCAAAAACTTAAAAAAAAAATTAAGGAGATAGATATAATTTAGAAATGTTTGACATGACAGACCTCTGGAGAATATTGAGTGGGAATGGAAAGGTGTATATCTATTGCTCAACTTTCATGACACCTTCACAAGAATTGACCATATATTAGGGCATAAAAACCTCACAAATGAATGCAGAAATGTAGAAATATTAAATATATTTTTAATGACCATAATGTAATAAAATTTCATTCGATAAGGAACTTTGAAACAAAGATTGAAAACTAAATAAGTAAAGCCTAAAAAATGAGTGGGTCAAAAGAACAAATCATGAAAACAATCAATAATTTCATGAAAGATGTTGACAACAATGAGGCAATATTCCAAAAATTGAAGGAATGCAGGCAAAGTTGTAATTATGGAAAATTTTGTTTAAACTCTTTCATCACTGAAAAAGAAAAGAAGATCAACTAAAAAATACAGCAAACCAAATATTAGTGATTTAGAGCATTTTTTCACAGGGCAATTGATGATTTGGATTTCTTTCTCTGAAAATTATACATTCAAATTCTTCAACCTTTAATCAATTGGAGAATGGTTCTTTTTCTTCTAAATGTGTCTTGGTTCCATTGGGTAACACAGCTTCTTTCTTTCCTTCCTTCTTTTCTTCTTCCTTTCTTTGCTTATTTCTTTCTTTCCTTCTTTCTTCCTTCTTTCCTTCTTTCCTTCCTTCCTGCTTTCCTTCCTTCCTTCCTTCCTTCCTTCCTTCCTTCCTTCCTTCCTTCCTTCTTTTGGTTTGGCTGATGTGGGGATTTGTTTTGCATGACTATAAGCATTTGTAATTAGTTTTCTTTTTCTTGCCTTCTCAATGAGTGGGGTAGGTGGAGGGTAGAGAGAGAATTCAGAACTGAAAAAAAAAAGAAAATTGAATTTAAAAAAAAAGAACAGATTCCAGGCACACTCCAATGGAGACTTTCTCAGTTGACACTGAACAATTAATGACAACTCTTTGGCTCCAGCTAACAAACCAATTACAGATCTACATAATTTATTTTCATCTGAACCACATCTGTCCATCTTTTCCACAAGAATAGCATGAGAGACTTGGTCAAATCTTTTCTAAAAATTGGATAAATTCTATCTGCAGCATTTCCTTGATTTGCCAATCTGACAACTCTGTCAAAAATCCAACAGACACTTTAAAGCCACTATGACGTTCAAGGGCCTGTGTTAAATAATATAGATATAAATAAGAATTTAAAATATTTCTGATTCAGGCAGCATTCATACAACTCAAGGAATATAACACCATAATAACTCCTTATAGTGGGGTTCTTTTTTGTTTGCCCATCTTTCCAGCCTACTTCATGACGTTGGATTTGATATTCCGGAAAGAAGGCCTGGGTTTGTCCTGTAGATATTTTCTTGGGGCATTGAGTGTTGTTTCATTCCAGGATCATAGGAACAGTATGAAGACTACAAGAAGCCAGCAGTAATACAACCTTTAGATTTGAACTTTGTGCAATCAGTGCTATGTAGGAACAGAGCTAAGTCTTCAGCCAAGTTCTCCTCCCTCTCCTACTCACAGTATGTGTGTGTGTGTGTATGTGTGTGTGTGTATGTATGTGTGGGGGAGGGGAGGGGAGGTGGGTGTGTGTGTGTCTGGGTGTGTGTGTATGTGTGTGTGTGTGTGTGTGTGTGTGTGCTGGTGGGGATTATGCCCTGAAGTATTGGAAGACATGCTTGTGTGTTTGTTCTTATTATATCTTTGAAGTATTTACACCTTTGTAAAAACCAATTGATATCAAATGGTTAAATGGAACTGAGATGATAGTCACTGGGACCCTAAAAATGGAGGGAAAGATAGCTGGTGGAGATTTGGTCTGTTAGCAGAGAAAATAAGTTCTTACTAACTCCTCAGAGTACCCTTGAACAATAAGAAACATAGATAACAGGCCAGGCGCTGAAAAAGTGGGGTCAAAACATACATGTTACAAGACAACGTAGATATCTGAGAGTCATCTACATAAATAGGATGATTGAATTTATGGGAACTGATGATCAGATCATCAAAGAGAAGGCATTGAAATAGAAAAGAATGGAGCCCATGACAGAGTCTTGAAGGGATATTGATGATAAAAGGATGGGAAACAGATAACAGTCCGTCAAAATCAATAGAAAAACGATCAGACAGGTAGGCAGAAAATTAATGGAGTAGTGTCACAAAAATCCATGGAGAAGAGAATGTTCGGAGTTGTTAGGAGTGTCAGATGCTGTATAGAAGTCAAGCAAGATGAAGATTGAGAAAAGGTCATTGGACTTAGCAATTAAGATATCACTAGTAAATTTGGAGAGAGCAGTTTCAGTTGAGTGGGGGAGATTAGAAACCATACTGCAAAGGCTTGCAAAGTGAATGGAAATGAAGGAAGTAGAAGCAATGAAAATAGATAACTTTTTTGAAGAGGTTATCTGTGAATAGGAGGAGACATACGGATGACAACTTGAGGAGTTGGTACAGTCAAGAGAATATTTTTTTTAAGGATAGTGATATATGAGCTTGCTTGTAGGCCTCAGAGCAGGAGCTAATAAGCAGGGAGAGATTGAATATTAGTGAGCAAAGGAGAATGATTTGGGGAAGCAATTTGCTAGAAGAACCAAAAAAGAATCATTTTGCATGTATGTATGTATGTATGTATGTATCCATCCATTCATCCATCCATCCATCCATGTAGCTATTTACCTATGTTTTATTGATGATTTTATTTTTGTCTCACAGTAATTTCTAGATGTACTACTGCTTCTCCACCTCTCCTCAGGAGTTCTCCTTTGCAACAAAGAAAAACACCTGACATGATGATCGCATCTAACAGTAATGACAACACACTCATTTCTATCCAAGGAAAGATTGGAGGTATGCTTCCTCCTCTGTTCTCCAGAGCTAGGACTGCTCATGGTAATTGCATAGTGCTCGGCTTCATTTTTAGCATTCTTTCATTTATATTATTGCAGCCATTGTACACATTGTTTCCTCATTCCTGCTCACTTCTTGCTTCAGCAGTTCATTCCTAAGATACGTGTCTTCCTGTTTTCCTCTGAATTCCTCATATATTTTTCTAGTGGCACAATAATAATCCAATGTTATACATCACAGTTTGTATAGTCACTCCCCAGCTGATCACCACATGCTTTGGTTCCAATTTTTGTTTTTGTGACTTTTTTGCTACCAAAAAAATGCTACTTTGGATACTTTTGAATATATGGTATTTTCACTTCTATTTTTGTTCTTCTTGGGACATATACCCAACAGTGGAATATTTTCCAGGTCAAGGATATAAACAGTTTGATGACTTTTCTTGCATAATTCCAAATCATTTTCCCAGAACAGTCCAACAATGTTTTAATGTGCCATTCTTAGTTTAGCCCCTCCAACATTGATTATTTTTGTCTTTAGTCATCTTTAATAATTTACTGAGTATGAGGTACAATCTCAGGATAGTCTTAATTTGCATTTTTCTTATTAGCAAGGATTTGGAGCCCTCTTTTTGTTTGTTCATATTTTTTCCTTATAGCTTTCAAAAATTGTCTAGGACAGCTTTTTATTAAGATACAAAGGATTCACAGTGTGCATGAACAAATACAGCAAACAGATACACTCAAATAGCCCATTACATACTTTACAATTACCTCATAGTACCTATTTACCTCAGATTTATACCATATGAGGAGCTCACAGAGAAATGTTGTTTGGTGTGGTTGCGTGAAAACAGCGCCTTAAGGGAGCCCTCTCACAAGTTCTGTCAGATGCTTATAAAAAGGTGAATCTGAGCATATTTGAGAGAATTAGAAGCCACTAGCAGCCTGAGTGGGGCAAATTTCCAAGCCAGTAGAGTCTGAAAGGTCGACAGGACAGCTCTGTAGGCTGAGAGAGCACTTGGCATGCAGAGCTGCACCAGACAGCACCAAAGTGGAAGCAGCTGCAGAAACCAACCAACGAGACAGACTGGGAGAAAGCTGGGTGCTCGAAACCTGTGGAGATCTCCAGGCTTCCCAACACAGGATGGGAGTCTGTCAAAGCCATGAGAGGCAGCAATGCAATGCCTCTGGCCATGAGACATCAACTCCTGAGGCTTACAGCCCAAAGGATTGCAATGTGCCTTCTTGAACTTCCGGGAGACATAATGGCCAGGTAAACAGCTGTAATCCCTCCCCACCGACCCAGAGATGTCCTCGGGAAAAACGCTGGAATAGAGGAGACAGAAGTGGAGCTTCAATGGCCTAGCAGTGGGATTTCCTGAGTCCCAGAGGGGCAGAACCAGCAGGGGTCAACACCAGGAGCCCAGACGGACCCCTGCACTCCCAGGGGAAGTGTAAGACATCAGCACAGACAACAAACAGCTGAGACCATTGCTGAAGAGCAACAGTGCTGGAGAGCAGCCCCAGGGGAAAAGGAGAATTCAGGCAGCCAACCCCTCCCCCACACCACAGGAAACTGAAGGCTATAATACACAAAGCCAGTAAATAGACTTACATTCCCCAGAACAAGAAACCTGGGACAGAGATCCCTGAACCCCAAAAGCAGAAATCTACTGTAAAGCCAGGAAAAGGCTAACCAACATGAAGAACACAAAAAAAACAAGGACCATTGATTCATTTTATGGAGACAGGGATGATCAAAATACCAATTTGGAAGAGGATAGCATTGATGTCATACCTACATCTGATACCTCAAAAAGGAATGTGAACTGATCTCAAGCCCAAAAAGCATTACTGGAAGAGCTAAAGGAGGATTTTAAAAACCAAATTAGGGAGGTAAAAGAAAAAATGGAAAAAATGGAAAAAAAACACTGATGAAACCAAATCTTTAAGAAATAAGATCGGTGAAATGGCTATGGAGATTTAGAATCTGAACAGAGACACCCTAAAAGGTAAAATCAACCAAATGGAAAAGGAAAGCAAAATGAAGACAGAAACTTGTTATAAATTAGAATTGAGCAAGTGGAAACTAATGACCCTATGAGGCATCAAGAAGTAGTAAAACAAAAGGTATAGAATGAAAAAATAGAAGAAAATGTGAAATATTTAATTGGAAAAACAACAAACCTAGAAAATAGATCCAGGAGAGACAATCTAAGAATTATTGGTCTACCAGAAATCCACGATGAAACAAAGAGCCTTGACAGTATATTTGAGGAAATGATCAAAGATAACTGCCCAGAGGTCCTAGAACCAGAGGGGAAAATAATCATTAAAAGAATCCACCGATCACTCCCTGAAAGAGACCCCAAACTGAAAACTGCAAGACATATTCTATCCAAATTTCAGAATTACAAAGTCAGGGAGAAAATACTGCAAGCAGCTAAAAAGAAACAATTCAAATATCGTAGAACTACAGTCAGGATCATGCAGGATCTCTCAGCTTCTACATTAAATGTAGAATGGAGAAAGTGGAATATGATATTCTGAAGGGCAAAGGAGCTGGGACTACAACCAGGGATCAACTACCCAGAAAGAATGAACATAATTTTTCAGGCAAGGAGATGAACATTCAATGAAATAGCGGAATTCCAGACCTTCCTGATGAAAAGGCCAGAACTCAATGGAAAATTCAATCTTCAAACAGAAAGCTCAAGAGAGACATAAAAAGGTAAGCAGGTGGAAAAAACCCCACAAATCTTATTAATCAATAAAGACAAATTATTTACATCTTTATATAGGATTATATCATCTTATGTATGATATATATATATATATATATATATATGTCAATCTTGAGAGTAGTACAGCTATTATGATAATTGAAAGTGATACACATAGATTGTAGATGTCTATAAAATAACTGGTATAAGGATAAAAACCATAATTAAGAGATGTAAAGGGAGGGTTCTGGGAGAAGAGGTAAGGAGGTAGTAGAAAAGGGTAAATTACATCAAATGAAGAGGCACAAAAACACATTATAGTAGAGGGAAAGACGGGAGGGAGAAGAGCAGTATTTGAGCTTTACTCTCATCAGATTTGGGTCAAGAATGGAATAACATATATAATAAGTATAGAAATCTAACTTGTCCTACAGGCAGTAGGAGGGGAAAGGGGGGGAAAAGGAATGGGGGTGGTCAGAAGGGAGGGAAGAAGTAGCAAGTGGAAAAAGGTAAGACAAGGGAGGGGAATCAAGAGGGAGGGTAAACTGAGGAAGGTGGTGGTCAAACGCAAAGCTTTGTTGAGGCATGAAGGGGAAAGAGAGAAATAAAAGCATAAAGGGGAAAATAGGATGGAGAAAAAGACACAGATTATAATCATAATTGTGAATGTGAATGGGTTAAATTCTCCCATAAAATGGAAGCAGATAGTAGAATGGATTAAAAACCATAATCCTACAATATGCTCTTTACAAGAAACACATTTGAAACAGGGGGATACACACAGGGTAAAGGTAAAAGGCTGGAATAAAATATATTGTGCTTCAGCTAAAATAAAAGAAGCAAGGGTAGCAATCCTAATCTCAGACAAAGCAAAAGTAAAGATAGATCTAATTAAAAGAGATAAGGAAGGACACTGCATCCTGCTAAAAGGCACCATAAACAATGAAGCAATATCATTGTTTACATATATGCACCAAGTGGTATGGCATACAAACTCCTAGAGGAGAGGTTAAGGGAGTAACAGTAAGAAATAGACAGCAAAACTATAATAATGGGAGACCTCAACCTCCCCCTTTCGGAACTAGATAAATCTAACCTCAAAATAAACAAGAAAGAAGTTAAGGAGGTCAACAGAAATTTTAAAAAGGCAGATGTGATAGACCTCTGGAGAAAAATGAATGGGGATAAAAAGGAATATACTTTTTACGCATTGGTATGTGGCACATACTCAAAAATTGGCCATATACTAGGGCATAAAAACCTCACAATCCACTGCAGAAATGCAGAAGTAGTCAAAGTATCCTTTTCGGATCATAATGCAATAAAAATTATTTGTCATAAAGACCCATGGAAAAATAAGCTAAAGATTAATTGGAAACTAAATAATCTAATTCTAAAGAATTATTTAGAATTCTAAAGAATGAGTGGGCCAAAGGACAAATCAGAGAAACAATTAATAACTTCATTCAAGAGAATGACAATAATGAGACAACATACCAAAACTTATGGGATGCAGCAAAAGCAGTTCTTAGGGGAAGTTTTATGTCTGTAAATGCTTACATGAATAAAATAGAGAAAAAGGAGATCAATCAATTGGGCATGCAACTGAAAAAGCTAGAAAAAGAACAAATTGAAAATCTCCAATTAAATACCAAATTGGAAATACTTAAAATCAAAAGAGAGATTAATAAAATTGAAACCAAGAAAATTATTGAGTTAATAAATAAAACAAAGAGCTGGTTTATGAAAAATCAATAAAATTGATACACCTTTAGTCAATCTGATTTAAAAAAAAAGAAGAAAATCAAATTACCAGTATCAAAAATGAAAAGGGGGAATTCACCTCTAATGAAGAGGAAATCAAAACAATAATTAGGAATTATTTTGCCCAATAGTATGCCCATAAATTTCACAACCTTAGGGATATGGATGAATATCTACAAAACAAAAATTGTCCAGGTTAACAGAAGAGGAAGTAAAATTTCCAAATAACCCCATCTCAGAAAAGAAATTGAGCAAGGCATCAATGAAGTCCCTAGGAAAAAATTTCCAGGGCCAGGTGGTTTTACATGTGAATTTTATCAAACATTTAAAGAACAATTAATTCCTATACTTTATAAACTATTTGGAAAAATAGGTGAAGAAGGAGTCCTACAAAATTCTTTTTATGACAAAAATATGGTACTAATACCCAAATGAGGAAGAGTCAAAACAGAGAAATAAAATTATACAACAATTTCCCTGGTGAATATTGATGTGAAAAAATTTAAATAAAATATTAGCAAAAAGATTGCAGCAACTTATCATGAGAATAATACACTATGACCAGGTAGGATTTATTCCAGGAATGCATGGCTAGTTCAATATTAGGAAAACTATCAGCATAATTGATCATATCAACAACAAAACTAGCAGAAACCATATGATCTTCTCAATAGATGCAAAAAAGCCTTTGACAAAATACAACACCCATTCCTATTAAAAACACTAGAAATCATAGGAATAAATGGAGCCTCCCTTAAAATTGTAAATAGCATCTACCTAAAAGCATCAACAAACTACCAAAAAATTATTTTACAGAGCTGGATAAAATAATAACAAAATTCATCTGGAAGAAAAAGAGGTCTAAAATATCTAGGGAATTAATGAAAAGAAATGCTAGGGAAGGTGGCCTAGCCATACCAGATATTAAACTGTACTATAAAGCAGCAGTCTTCAAAACTACCTGGTACTGGCTAAGAAACAGAGTCATGGATCAGTGGAATAGGATAGGTACACAAGATGGAGAAGTCAATGACTATAGCAATCCACTCTTTGACAAACCAGCTTCTGAGCTAAGAATTCACTATTTCCCAAAAACTGCTGGGAAAATTGGAAAATGGTAGGGCAGAAACTGGGCTTAGACCAATATCTTACACCATATACCAAAATAAAGTCAAAATGCGTTCATGATTTAAGAATAAAGGCTGATACTATAAGCAATTTGGGAGAGCAAAGAATAGTTTACCTATCAGATTTATGGAAAAGAAAAGAATTCATGATACAACAAGAGATAGAGAGCATTACAAAATGGAAAATTGATAATTTTGATTATGTTAAATTGAAATGTTTTATATAAAAAAGCCAATGCAACAAAGATTAGGAGGGAAGCAGAAAGATGGGAGAAAATCTTTACAACCAATGTCTCTGATAAAGGCTTCATCTCTAAAATATATAGGGAACTGAGCCAAATTTATGAGAATACAAGTAATTCCCCAATTGAGAAATGGTCAAAGGATATGAACAGGCAGTTTTCAGAGGAAGAAATTAAAGATATCCATAGGCATAGGAAAAAAATGCTCGAAATCACTACTGACTGGAGAAATGCAAATCAAAACAACTCTTAGGTACCACATCTCTCCTGTCAGATTGACTAAAATGACAAAACAGGGAAATGATAAATCCTGGAGAGAATGTAGGAAAATTGAAACACTGCTACATTGCTGGTGGAGTTGTAAACGGATCCAGCCATTTTGGAGAGCAATTTGGAACTATGCCCCAAGGGCTATAAAAATGTTCATACCCTTTGACCCAGCAATACCACTTCTAGGGTTGTATCCCAAAGAGATCACACAAGTGGGAAAAGGACCTATATGTACAAAACTATTCATAGTGGCTCTTTTTGTAGTAGCAAAGAATTGGAAATCAAGGGGATACCCCTCAATTGGGAAATGGCTGAACAAGTTGTGGTATATTAAGGTAATGGAATACTATTGTGCTGTAAGAAATGGTTTGATATGGATTTCATAACAACCTGGAAAAACCTACGTGATATAATGCTGAGTGAGCAGAGCAGAAGCAGAAGAACATTATATACAACCACAGATATATGGCTTCTGTGATGACTAACCCTGATAGACTTTGCTCTTCTTAGCAATACAAGGTGCAAAGACAACTCCAAAGGATTCACAATGGAGAATGCTATCTACATCCAGAGAAAGAACTATAGAGTCTGAATGCAGATCGAGGCACACTTTATGCTCGCCTTTTTTTTCCTTTGTTTTTTATTCTGGTTTTTTTTTCTTTTGGTTCTGTTTCTTCTTTCTCATGATTCATTCCAGTGGTCGTAATTCTTCTTAACTACTTTACTATTGTGTAAATAATTTCAATGTGAAGTTACATGTAGAAGATATATCAGATTGCATGCTGTCTTGGGGAGGGAGGAGGGGATGGGGGGAAGAAAACCTGGAGCTCAAAATTATGTAGAACCGAGTGTTGTAAACTAAAAATACATAAAAATAAATAAAAAAGAAATGTTGTTTGGCTAATGAGTGTTGGCAAGATCCAAAGTTCCCGGATCCTCATGGCATAGATTTAACCTTTCATCTACAGGGTGATCCTGTTTGCAGTCCTCTTCTTCCTCCTCTGAAAAGTGTCCCGTTAAGGCAATCTCACTTTGGATGATTGATATCTACCTCTTAGAACTTAGGAAACCCTAGAATTCTAAGGATTCTCAAATTCAGGATTACCAATGAGATAACCACAGACTGAAAATGTCCATTACTACAATTGCTAGTCTCTGTCCTGTTCTCAGAAAAGGAACAGAGAGAAAGGGAGAGGACAGCAGCTCAGACTGTGATGCATTCTTGTGCTGAATGCATCTCACTGTGACGTGTTCCAACTTTATGTTGATTTTGCTATTCTTTTTAAGATGGGTTGGGATATGGTGGTGGTAGACAAAACTATTCCCACCCCTTCCAGCTGTACTCTACTCTGGTAGTCCAATGCGGAATCAGCGGGGAAAGAAGACCCTGTTGAGCTTGACTCTAGTCTGGCACGGTGAAGAGACATGAGAGGTGTAGAATAAGTGGGAGGCCCCCGGTGCCCCCCGCGAGGGGTTCCCCCGGGCAGGTGGGTCTCCCCCGGGGTCGGTGAGCCGGCCTTCCGGGCTGCCGGTGAAATACCACTACTCTGATCGTTTTTTCACTGACCCGGTGAGGCGGGGGGAGAGCCCCGAGGCGCTCTCGCTTCTGGCGCCAAGCGCCCTGCGGCGCGGCCCGCCGGGCGCGACCCGCTCCGGGGACAGTGTCAGGTGGGGAGTTTGACTGGGGCGGTACACCTGTCAAACCGTAACGCAGGTGTCCTAAGGCGAGCTCAGGGAGGACAGAAACCTCCCGTGGAGCAGAAGGGCAAAAGCTCGCTTGATCTTGATTTTCAGTATGAATACAGACCGTGAAAGCGGGGCCTCACGATCCTTCTGACCTTTGGGGTTTTAAGCAGGAGGTTGGAGCGACTCAGATTTAATAATGTCCTTAGGTAAAACCAAGGATCACTATGCTAATTCACAACCCTCTTGACCATGACAAGGACTTTGAGGAGAAGTAACATGTGCTCCAACTGAATCTTCTGTGGAGCCCGAATATCCTCTGAAAAAACCTATGCAGCCTTTGTGAGAGGTTTATCCACCTTCTCAAAGAACCTGAGCGTCCTCTGTGAATGTTCCATATGATACTTGTTCATCTTTTTTTTTTTGTGATGCAATGATAGTTATGTGACTTGGTCACAGAGCTATTAACTGTCAAATTTCTGAGTCTGGATTTGAACTCTGATCCTCCTGACTCCAGGGCTGGTGCTCTATCTACTGCACCACTTAGCTGCCCCCATCTGTTCATCTTTTGCTGGACCTGTGCATTTTCTGCTATAACCTGGACATCCTTCATGAATCTGTGCAATCTCTGTAAGTGCTTTGTGTACTTTGCTTCTTCTATAGAGCCTGTGCATTCTTTAAAGAGGGACATGCATTCACTGGAAGTAGAGGCACATTCTCAGCAGGGGCCTGGGCATCTTTTTCCGGGCCTATTTTCTGTACATCCTCTGTAAGGACCACTACATAATTGTAAAGAGACTGGGCCTTACCAGGCCTCCACCTCACTCTAGGAAGCATTCTACACAGAATTTGTACATTTTCTGTAAACTTCTGTGTACCCTTGGTCAGGATCTGTGCATTTTCTTTGTAGGTCCATACCTCTTCTGCTTAGCTTGTGTATTCACTGTAAGAACCTGTGCAACTTCTTTAATGCTTTGACACACTTTGCTGAGGTCTGTGAATCCTCCTTAAGAACCTCTGTAGGCTTGCCAGGGCTCCGTTGTGTTCAGGGTTTAGGGTGGCCCATGTATCAGTGTGCAGCTGGGAGAGCAGCACAGTGATATGACCTCAGGGACACCTGGGACAAGAACATGCCAGTAGTTGGAGAGGATGGGGGTTGTGGTGGGGACACTTGGGACTTATAATCATGCAGACATACACTGTTGATATGATATCTCTGAAATTTTGTTCAGCTTGAACTCAGAGTCTCTGACTCCAGAGCAGCTGGGGTATGATGGAGGGGACAGTGTTACAGATGAGAAATGGGGGCCTTGAGGCAGGACTCCGGTAAGATGGAGCCCTTGTACAGCTGAACAAGCCAATATCAGGCCTTACATTGGCCAGTTCATTGGAGGCTTCCTAGTTCTTTCCCTTCTGCAGTGTCCTTTTGGACAAGCTACTCCCAATTCCAGTTACTTGAGGGGACAAAAACCCTTTAAGTAGTTGAAATATTGCCATGAGGAAGAGGAATTATACTTCGTTCTCTTGATTCCAGAAGGCTGAACCGGATAGAAGTTTCAAATGGGAAGATTTTGGCTCAGTGTAGGGGACAATGTCTAACTCATCAAAAATGTCCTGAAATTGAATGGGTTTCCCTGTGTGATAACAATTCTTTATTCTTAAAGGACTCCAAGTGAACGCTAGAGGGTTAGGTGTTAGGACATTGGTGAAGTTTTGCAAAGAAGAAGATTCCTGCTTAGTTATAAGTTCATCAGTTCTATCTCTAACACAGTACTCACATCTGTCCTCTCCTCTCTATTGCCATTTCTAACCTATAACACATGCACTCAAAGCTAAACACCTGTATCATTCTAATAGTCTCCCAATGTATCTGCCTGCTTCTGCTCTATTAGCTGTCTCATCCATCCCTCACTTTCCTATCGTACTAATCATTCTTTTGTCCAAAGACAAGCTTATTATCTTTCTTCCTCAAACTTAATCCTTCTTTTGACTTGGCTAATCTGTCTATGGTATCACCATTTACTCTCTCTCCAATGTTGGCTACTTTCTGGTTGTCTTTAACTCTTTTCTCTTTCCCATCACCTATATCCAATGAAATGAAAGTTCTGTCTCTTTTATTCCAGGCCTCCTAAAATATTCAAAGGTTTCTGGGCCTTTTTGTACAAGACTTGTATTCTCTGGACACAGAATGACTGGGAAAAGCTGAGAGGCCCGTGTCACCTATTGGAATTGGTGGCATTAAGAAAGACGTAGAGCAAGATTTGCCCACTGCAAATGAGATGATGAGAAACATCAGGGAAGATCATGCACAAACTCAATACAATTTTCTTGGCTTGTTCAGTCTTTCTATCTGTAAATAAGGTCTTTATAAAAAGAAAATCTACCTCTTGTTCTGATCACTTGAGAGCAGAAAGAGTCTTACTCAGAATCAAATCAGTGGATCAGGGGGATTCACATCCAGGAGAAGACCACCCACCTCCTTCCTAGAGGTCTGTTAGGCCCAGGGGATGACTTATGGTATGTGTTGTAGGAAGGATGAGATTGTTCAGCTGGACTTCTCACCTTCACCCCACACATGCCTTCATTTTTGAAATCTTGTCTTCTCTACCTCCACAACATCTCTCACATCTGTCTTCTTCTCTCTAATCATGTAGCTACTACCTCTGTTCAAAGAGTGCATGGGATATTCAGGGAGGATTAGTATCTTTGGTGTTAGGGTTTGTCAAATGCTTTTCAGAGCTGCTCATCTACCCTTGGTGTCCACTTGTCACCCAGCTTTCACTAGTAGATCCAAAAGTTGTAGTAAGCACAGTGGCCACACCTTAGTAAAACTGTCTTGGCAGATGATCTAAACCAGGTTGAGTATTACCTATAGGCCTCAAACCCATTGGTGAGTTAGAAGGATGTATATCCCAAGCACGTGAAGACTTCTCCTAGTGGAATAGAATGTTCTTGAGATGAAAATAATTTGTTCCAATACCCATGAAGGTGGCTGAAACAGGTACTCTGGAGCAGGTAGAGCTGCTCAGACATTGAAGATGCCAATGTCATCCACTGCATCCCAGGACATTGCTAGTCATCCTCACTTTTATCCTGCTACTGGACTTCAATGACTCTGGAAAAGAGTGAGGCTGATTACTTTGTGCAACTCTGCTTCACTGAAACCAGTTCATGTTCAAGTCAAGATACCATCCCTGTGATGTCATTTGCCTTCTTTGAAAATGAAGGCCAAATAACAACTTAAATTCAGGCCCTTTGCATGCAGTGTAATGTGTTTCACTTCATCCCAATAAGAAATTTGAACTAAGAGAGTGCAGACGTTAAAGGTTTGCAAGTATACCTCGGATGCTGGGAGACTCCTCAGATGCAGTCTCTTTCCCAAACTCTAGTCCCACATCACCAATTGGACGTCTTCACTTCAATGTCCCATATTCATCTCAAATTCAACATATCCAAAACACAACTTGGCTCAGGCCTGGAATTTGACATTATTCTGGCTAGATGTAGAACTTCCATGACTCTTCCAGTTACTTCTAATCCCCTAAACAGGGAGGTGGGATGGACATAAAGTACAGAGGGGCAGTCCATCCATGATTCTTCCTGGTAAAGATGGTCTTCATCCCCTAACTCCCCCCATACCACAGCCTTCCCTGGACTTCTATGTACTTCCAGATACTGACTTCAGGATCTATCACCTACCAGCCTGTGCTGACTCCCAATGTAGAGAAGGATGAGGGGTGTGAAGGGCACAGGGCACCAGGAAAGGTAAAGGTTGTTGGAAGGATCTAGAGATTTCCAAGGCTCATGTTTGATCCTAGAGTTGGAGCATATGACCCTGATTTTGGCCTACAGTTTCTGTGCCATATTTTTATCTTTCTCTGACTTAGGTATTAGGCTATATTTGTTTCATAACAGTGTTCTCTCAATTTTTGAGAATAATTTGTGAGGTGTGGGCACTAACTATTCTTTTAGAGACTCCTATCAGGAATCCATCAGGACCAAAAGATTTTTCTTTGGTAGTTCCTTTGCAGCTATATCTGTTTCCTTTGCTCTTTTTAATTGTTTTTTTATTATTTAATATTTTAGTTTTCAACAATGATTTCCACAAGATTTTGAGTTACAAATTTTCTCCCCATTAATACCCTCTCCCCCACTCCAAGATAGCATATATTTTGATTGCCCCATTCCCCAGTCAGCCCTCCCTTCTGTCACTCCACTCCCCCCCCGCATCCCCTTTCCCCTTACTTTCTTGTAGGGCAGGAGAGATTTCTATGCCCCATTCCCTATATATCTTATTTCCCAGTTGCATGCAAAAATAACTTTTTTGTTTTGAGCAAGTGCTTTTAAAACTTTGAGTTCCAAATTCTCTCCTCTCTTCCCTTCTCATCCACCCTCACTAAGGAGGCAAGCAATTCAACATAGGCCACACATGTATCATTATGTAAAATACTTCCACAATACTCATGTTCTGAAAGAGTAACTATATTTCCCTCCATCCTATCCTGTCCCACTTTATTCAGGTTTCTCCCGTGACCCTGTCCCTTTGTCCTCCCCCTCTCTGCCCTCCCTTCTTTCATCCCCCCTTTTTTATCCCCTTCCCCCTACTTTCCTGTGGGGTAAGATACATGATTGAGTGTGTATGTTATTCCCTACTCAAGTCAAATCTGATGAGACTAACATTCACTCCCTCACCTGCCCCCTCTTTCCTTCCAACAGAACTGCTTTTTCTTGCCACTTTTATGTGAGATAATTTACCCCATTCTATCTCTCCTTTTTTCCCTCTCTCAATATATTTCTCTCTCTTCCCTTAATTTTATTTTATTTTTTAGATATCATACCTTCATATTCAAATCACCCTGTGTCCTCTGTCTATATACATATCTATCTGTCTATATATATATATATATATATATATATATATATATATATATATATACACATGTGTGTGTGTGTGTGTGTGTGTGTGTGTGTGTGTGTGTATTCCCTTCAACTACCCTAATACTGAGAAAGGTCTCAAGAATTACACACATCATCTTTCCATGTAGGAATGTAAACAAAACAGTTCAACTTTAGTAAGTCCCTTATGATTTCTCTTTCTTGTTTACCTTTTCATGCTTCTCTTGATTCTTGTGTTTGAAAGTCAAATTTCTATTCAGCTCTGGTCTTTTCACTGAGAAAACTTGAAAGTCCTCTATTTTATTGAAAATCCATTTTTTGCCTTGGAGCATTATACTCAGTTTTGCTGGGTAGGTGGTTCTAGGTTTTAATCCTAGCTCCTTTGATCTCTGGAATATCATATTCCAAGCCCATCAGTCCCTTAATGTAGAAGCTTCTAGATCTTTTGTTATCCTGATTGTGTTTCTACAATACTCACATTGTTTCTTTCTAGCTGCTTGCAGTATTTTCTCCTTCACCTGGGAACTCTTGAATTTGGTAACAATATTCCTAGGAGTTTTCTTTTTGGGACCTTTTTCAAGAGGCACTTGGTGGATTCTTTCAATTTCTATTTTACCCTCTGGCTCTAGAATATCAGGGCAGTTCTCCTTGATAATTTCTTCAAAGATGATGTCTAGGCTCTTTTTTGATCATGGCTGTCAGGTAGCCTAATAATTTTTAAATTATCTCTCCCAGATCTATTCTCCAGGTCAGCAGTTTTTCCAATGAGACATTTCATGTTGTCTTCCATTTTTTCATTCCTTTGGTTCTGTTTTATAATATCTTGATTTCTCATCAAGTCAGTAGCTTCCACTTGTTCCAATCTCATTTTTAAGGTAGTATTTTCTTCAGTGGTCTTTTGGACCTCCTTTTCCATTTGGCTAATTCTGCCTTTCCAGGCATTCTTCTCCTCATTGGGTTTTTGGAGCTCTTTTGCCATTTGAGTTAGTCTATTTTTAAGGTGTCAGTTTCTTCAGTATTTTTTGGGGTCTCCTTTAGCAAGTTGTTGACTTGTTTTTCATGGTTTTCTTGCATCACTCTCATTTCTCATCCCAATTTTTCCTCTACTTCTCTTGCTTGCTTTTCCAACTCTTTTTGAGCTCTTCCATGGCTTGAGATCAATTCATATTTTTCTTGGAGGTTTTTGATGTAGGTTTTGTGATTTTGTTGACTTTTTCTGGCTTTATATTTTGATCTTCTTTGTCATCAAAAAAAAGATTCTACAGTCTGTGTCTGAGTCTGAGTCTGAGTTCTTTTTCGCTGCCTGTTCAGCTACTTGACCTTTGAGCTTTTTGTCAGGGTATGACTCTTTGTAGAGAGTGCTTTGTTCCAAGCTTTAGGGGCTGTACTGCTGTTTTCAGAGCTATTTCTACTCCACTGTCACCGCAAGCTCTGCCACAGCAGTGTCCTCCTCCCCAAAGAACTGCCAACCAGGATTGCAATCCAGATCCAAGCAGGGCAAAGCAAGCCCTGCACTCCTGCTCTGGTCCAATGCTTGATTCCTCCCACTGTGTGAGCCAGGGACTCCAGAATCAGCTGATGTTGGAGCACCAAGACTGTACCACCTCTGCCACCCCCAGGGCAGAGGATAGACCATTCTATAACTTGATCTAGCAGTTTTTTCCACTAACGTGCTCTGTTTTCTTTTGCCATTTGTGGGTTGAGAAGTCTGGTAACTGCCACAGCTCAATGATTCATGGCCCTAAGGCCTACTCCAGGACAACTCCTGGTCTGGTCTGTCCTGGCACAGCCCATCCTGGGCTGCACTCCACTCCCAGCGCTGTGTGATGGACCCTTCCTAGCCACCAACCAGGCAGTGCTGGACTGGAGACCTGCTTCCCTCTGCTATTTTGTGGGTTCTGCACCTCTAGAATTGGTTTAGAGCCATTTTTACAGGTGTTTGGAGGGATTTGGGGGAGAGCTTAAGTAAGTCCCTGCTTTACAGCTGCCATCTTGGCTCCACCCCATCTGTTCCCCTTTTCTAAGACTGAGTTATTTAAGATCTCTATCTGTTCTTCTGATAGTTTGAGTACTCAATATTTTTGAAGGTATTCCTTTGTTTCTTCTATGTTTTTGGTTTTTTTGCATATAACTGTGCATAGTATGCTCTGATCATTCTTCTTATTTCTTCTAGCTTTGCTGTGATCTCCTCTCACTCATTTGCTATTTTGCTGATTTTATTTTCTTTTTGTTGAAAGTCTGATTATCTAAGAGTTTATCCATTTTGTCTTCTCAAAGAACAAAGTTTAGTTCTATTTAGCATTACCATGTGGGTTTTTGTTTCCATTTTATCTATTCCCTCTCTAATACTTAATATTTCCTCTTTTGTGCTTATTGTAAGATTTATTCATTGGCTTTCTAGTCTTCAAAATGCATGTTTAGTTTATTTTTATCCTATTTTGTTAATGCATGATTGTAAGGATATGATTTTCCCCCTAAGGACTATTTTAGCTGCATCCATAATATTTTTGATATATCGTTTCTTCATTATAATTCTCTTTTATGTAGTTATTAGTTGTCTCTGTTTCCATAATTTGTTCTTTGACCCACTCATTAGTTAAGACTTTATTGTTAAGTCTACATTTGGGTCTATATCTTTTGTTTGTGGTCCTTGAACTAATTCTATTTTTATTACATCATGGTCTGTAAGGATGTATGGATTATTTCTGAATTTTTATATTTGTTTGCAATATCTCTTTGCCTTACTACATAATCAATTTTTGTAAAAGTCCCGTGGTGTAGAGAAATATATACATTATTTTGCTGTCCAATTTAGAAGACACTATAAGTCAAGTCTAGCTTCTCCAGAAATTTTTTCAGTTCTATATTTCCCTTTTTGTTTTTATTAGACTTATCCAAAACTGATAGAGCGATATTAAAGTCTCCCATCACTATTGTGCCATTATCTATTGTTTCTTGAACCTCAAATATTTCCTTGGTAAATGTAGATGCTAAAGTATTTCAAGTAAATACAAGTTTGTTACTGATATTTATTTGTTATCTATGGTTTCTTTAAGCATAGTATAGTTTCCTTGTTTATTCCCTTTAATTTTTTTTTAATGTTTGCTTTTGCTTTATCTGATAGCATGATGACAAATTCTGCTTTTTTGGGATTCACTTGATGCATAGTCATTTTTTTCCATCCTCTCAGCTTTAGTTTGTGTTGCCTAGAGGTCACTTAGTTAGTAAATGGGGCCGAATTTGAACTGAGGAAGAGGAGTCTTCCTGAATTAAGGCTCAGCATTATATCCATTGGGCCTCTAGCCACCCTGGGTGTAGAATAGTCTTAGGTTATTCAAATTACCTTTCCTTTGTATTTAAAAGACTTTTTCCTCATCACTTGTGGAACTTGTTGTTTCTGAATTAAATTGTCTCTTGAGACTTTTCTCAAGAAAAAACCGTTATTTGGGGGTATTATTTTAATGTCTCATTGATGATCTTTTCTTTTATTACCCCCTCCCTCTTTTGCTTCTTTCTCATTGGCTGTCAATACATTCCCAAATAGAAGTCCTCCCTCATAACCAATAAATATGGTAAACAAAACAAATCAACACATTGGCTTTACCTGCAAATATATGCTTCTTTATATTGTTGTAGCCCATTACCTCTCTGCCACAAAAGAGGATGCATTCACTTCAGTCCTAATTGGTCACTACATTAAAGACCTGAATTCTTTCAAAGTTTACATGATTTCCATTATGCTAGTTATTTGTATGAACTATTCTCCTGGTTCTGTTCACTTCACTCTGTGTTAGTTCATACAATTCTTCTCAGGTTTCTCTGAATCTGTCATATTCCTATTTTCTCACAGGACAATAATATTCCACTATGTTCATATGCCACGATTTATTTAGTCTTTCCCCAACTGATGGGCAGCCACTTTGTTCCTGTTTCTTCGGTACAACAAAAAGTGCTTTTATACCTATGTGTTCATCCCATATTGGATCCCTTCTCCTCTCATCCCCATTCAGCCTGATGTGTTGTGTGACTACATACAGCTACCATAGCCACTTGGGTCCATAATACCAAGAGACAATCTATGGTAGATCATTGGAGAACACCAAGGCACAACAAACAGACTTGGCATATCAAGATAAGAATGAAGTTTGCCAGCCTCAATAAGGACCAGGAGTGGGAGAAACGGAATATTATTCATGTAGGTAAAAGAGCAAGTAGGACAATTTCGTTGGAACATAGAAAAATTGATGTATAATCAATCAGTTTGAAAAGATTGTGAAGAGCTTTAAACATCGAACAGAAGAATTTATATTTTATCATAGAGGCAAGAGGGATTCGCCCAAAGCTTCTGGAGTGGGAAATGGTCAGAATTTTAGGAATAACAATTTGGCAACTTTTGGGGGGGGGTTTACAATCTCACTTTAATTAAACATACATATATCACCCACTTAGTTAAGGGGGAAAAGTTACATCCTAGACTGCAGAAAAAACACAAATAGAAATTACAAACAAAAATTATATAAACAGAGAAAATAACACAAATCAGCAGTCAGGACTTCTAACTGTCTGTCCATAGCAATACATACATAGTTACCAGAGAGAGAAGCACCAACATCTGGGCTTTCAAAGCCAGAGGGCTCCTTTATGGATACCCAAAGTCTCATCTGGCCAAATCACTTGAACACTCTTCCAGTGAGTGAGCCCCCAAAGCAAAATATTAACCTCAGAGTATATATACACTTCTTCAGGGTCTGAGGGCATCACAGTCATATTACTCAAACTCTAGTAAATTAGGCTTTATTGTTACTTAAGCAGGTCATCAAATACTGTTGATTCAATCAAAGGCAATGCTCAATCAAAGGTACTTGGTTGCCTTAGTGCTGAGAAGCACTCCAAAAGAAAAAAACAGCAAAAAGTCCCACTTTGCTTGCCATTACAGTTCCTTTCTATGCCCATTCAGTTTTCTCCAGAGGTCTATCATATTTACATTTTCTAAAATTCTATTCACCTCCTTAACTTCTTTTTAATTTAATTTTTATTTTCAGTTTACAGCACTCAGTCCTACAACTTTTTGAGTTCCAAATTTTCTTCCCCTCCTCTTCCTCCCCCCCAAGACAGCATGGAATCCACTACAGGTTCTACATGTGCCTTTATATTAAACCTATTTACACAATCTTCAAGTTGTAAAGAAGTATAACCAATGGAATGAATCATGAGAAAGAAGAAACAAAAGCAACAAAGAAGAAAAAAGAAAAAAGAAGAGAGCAAATAGTTTGCTTCAATCTGCATTCTTTCTCTGGATGTGGATAGCTTTTTCCATCATGAGTCTTTTGGAGCTGTCTTTGATGCTTGTATTGCTGAGAAGAGCCAATTCTATCAAAGTTAGTCATCAGAGATACTGTGTCATCATGTATAATGTTCTCCTGGTTCTACTCCCCTCACTCAGCATCAGATCATGTAGGTTCTTCCAGGTTATTATGAAGATTAGGAGGGAAGCAGAAAATTGGGAAAGAATTTTTACAACTAGTGTCTCTGATAAAGGCCTCATCTCTAAAATGTACAGGGAACTGAATCAAATTTGTAAGAATACAAGTCATTCCCCAATTGATAAATGGTCAAAGGATATGAATATGCAGTTTTCAGAGGAAGAAATTAAAGATATCTATAGTCGTATATTGATTAGAGAAATGCAAATCAAAACAAACTCTTAGGTACCACATCTCTCCTGTCATATTGGCCAACATGACAAAACAGGAAAATCATAAATGCCAGAGAGGATGTGGGAAAATTGGAGCACTGTTACATTGCTATTAGAGTTGTGAACTGCCATTCTGGAGATCAATTTGGAACTATGCCCAAAGAGCTATAGCCTAACCCAGCAATACGACTTCTAGGGCTGTAGCCCAAAGAGATCATAGAAGTGGGAAATGGACTGATATGTACAAAAATATTCATAGCAGCTCTTTTTGTGGTGGAAAAGAATTGGAAATGAAGGGGATACCTATCAATTGTGGAATGGTTAAACAAGTTATGGTATATGAATGTAATGGAATACTATTGTGCAACTCTTTGAAGTATGCTTTGGAGAGGAGAAAGACTGGATACTAGGAGATCAATTAGGAGGCCATTGCAAAAGCCCGGGAGAAAGGTGATCAAGGCCTGCCTGAATTAGAGTGGTTGTGGTGTGAGTAGAAAGAGGCAAGCTGGAGAAATGTGCAGCTAACCTCCACAAGACTTGGCAACTGATAAGAAGAATTTGAGTTCACAATCAAAATTTGAGTAGGATTGTTATTTTGTAGTGGCATCTGGATTCTTAGAATGATACTTTGTTTTGTGTGACACAAGTGTCTTCTCTTGACATCAAAGAATGGTACTTACTTCCTCCTTTCTTCTAAGATCAAAGGTCCAAAAACAAACCAAAAAACCCCATGCTGTTTGACACCAAAGCGTGGGGAGTGAGAAGAAGAGGCTGGGAGGAGCAAGGTTTTGGTTGAGGCCTCAGTCAAGGTGATCGGGAAACACAGTGATACATGCTCTGAAGTTCATACTACAAAAACCACTGCATAAAGTGGAATTTGGGGACTGAATAGGATTAGCAGTGACTACCATCAGGCAAGGAGTAGACTTAATGCAGAGGGCTCTTTTCTATTCATCACCACAGGAAAAAAATCTGGTTATCAATAAATACTAATTAGACACCAAAATACTTCTAATTTTTCATCACCTCTCACTTCCTTTTTAGTTACACAGCCCCCACTCAAGTGGAGTTTCTCATTAATTCTTTTCTCCTTCAGCCTTCTCCACCTTCCAGTATTTACTGCTGGCTCCTCAAAGGCCAAATGCAGTGCCCATGAGCTAAGAATGACTTTTGCATTTTGAAATATAGTGCAAGAAAACAGCCAAGATGCCAGAGTAGAAATAACAACCCAGTTGAACTCTTCCATATCCCCCTCCACATAATCTTAAAATAACATGTCTCATTGAATATTGGAGTGGCATAGCCAGCAAAATGCAGGGATAAGACATACTTTCAGCCTAGAACAACTTGGGAGGTTGGAAGAAGTTTGTGACACCAGGGTGGGGGCCAGCCTGACGCACATGTATAACAACATCAGTGGTGGGCCTTGGAGGTGACTGTGACAGTGTCAGCAGAAATTCAGAAACTCTCAGACCAGAGACGGTGAGGTGATTGGATAACTGGTCAGAAAGAGCTTACAGAGGACACTAAGCTAATACTGGGTACAGGACCAGGTTCTGTATGTTAACTCACTTGCCCATATTCAGTTCTGTGTTGCAGTTTTAGGGTGGAGTGGAGCACTTGTGGTCAGTCACAAGGTAGCAGAAGCCCTTGTTAAAGGTCTAGGACAGAGAGGACCATTAGTGTTTGTGGCTGCAAGGAAAGAGGAGCCTTTCTTGAGTAAAATCCAGAGCACAGATCAGGAGAGCTATGACCACATCTCTCTCAGATTAACACCAACTTTGAAGTGCCAGAAAACAGCCAGACCATCAGAACTAGCTCTGAAAACAGGAACACAGAAAAAGCCTGAGGTTTAGAACAGTATTTCCCCACCCCAAAATGAACAGAGCCCATCTTAATAACATAGAGTTCTAAGTCAAGAAACAGTCTGGAAAAATGAGCAAATAACAACAATAACAAAAGAACCTGACCATAAAAAGCTACTGTGGTGGCAGGGAAAATAAAGACACAAATATAGAAGACAACAATGTAAAAACAACCACAAGCAAAGCCCCAAAGGAAAATACAAGCTCCAAAAGAATTCCTGGAAGAACTAAAGAAACAGCTAAGAGTGGTAAAAGAAAAATTGGGAAAGAAATGAGAGTGATGCAAGAAAATTATGAAAAGAGAATTATCAGCTTGATAAAAGGGACACCAAAAATACTGAAGAAAATAACACCTTAAAAAATAGAATTGGCCAAATGATAAGAGGCACAAAAATTCACCAAAGAATTCCTTAAAAAGCAGAATTGGCCAAAAGGAAAAAGAGGTACAAAATCTCACTGAAGAAAATGATCCCTTTTTTTAAATTTTATTTTAGACTCAAGGGCAAGAACACAAGTACAGAATAGGGAAAAGAAAGAAAAACAAGTCATAAACTTAAATATTGAAATTTATATACAAAGTAAGAAAGAAAAAAGCATGTCATTTGCATAGCAGAATGTAAGAGAGGATTTTAAATATGTAACAGTAAATTTTCATTTCAAGAAAGCCTGTATGATAAATAATATATGTTGTGTTGAAAATTGTAAATCTTTTCTTTGCTTCTTTGTGAGTTTTCTTTTGTTCTCTGCTGTGCACTTTTTACTTTGTTCTTTTTTCCCTCTCCCCACCCCCCAGAAGGCTACAAGACAGTTTAGATATGTTTCTCTTTAGCTATAGATAAATACATACACATATACATATATACATGCATATATAAACATATACTTTCTCAAACATACTCTACTTCTGATCTTTGTTTTTATATTTGTGCATATCTAGTTTCCTATCCCTCCTGCCTTATCTACTTTACTTCCACCCACTACCTTGCTCTCCTGTTACTTGCCTTCCCCCTTCCAAGGAACCCTCCCCTATCCTCCCATTCCCATAAATCTAAACACCCTTCTATATCTCCCTTTTACCTATTCCTTCATTCTCCCCTCTAAAATCCCTCCCTTATCCTCTCCACCCTCCCTATGCCCCTACCATTTTATTTCTTCTGAATTTAGAAGACTTTTATACTCTTCTAAATATATATGTTTTGTTACCTCTTTAACCCATTCCTGATGAAAGTAGGCTACCAGAACTACCAGCCCACCTCCACCATATAATTCCTCTGTATACATTCTTCCTCTTGCACCTTATTTGTATAAAACAATTACTAATTTTAGCTATCCCTAAATGGTTTTACTTTTTAAATTCATGTCATAGCCAAGTTTAACCCAATCTTTCTTATGAGCTACCCAATTATTAATAGGAATCTCAGACATAGATTTTACATATATAAAAGGTAAACAGTATGTCCTTATGAATCCCTTATAATCAGTCTTTGGTACGTACCTTATATTTCTCTTGGTTCTTGTATGTCAAATCTTCCATTAAGTTCAGGATTTTTTTAACAAAGTCTTGAAAGTCTGAGAGTTTATCAAAGGACCTTTTTTTCATTCAGGATAATACTTAACTTTGCAGGGTATGGTATTTTCAGCCAGAGCCCCAGTTCTTTTGCTCTTTGGTATATTGTGTTCCAAGACCTGCGATCCTTTAAAGTCTCTGATGCTAGGTCTTGTGTAATTCTAATTGTGGCACCATCATATTTAAATTGTTTCAATCTGGATACTTTTAATATTTTATCCTTGGGCTTGGGGTTTCAGAATTTGACTATGACATTTCTGTGAGTTTTCCTTGTAGGATCTCTTTTAAGTGGTGATAAATGGATTTTTTTTTCTACTTCTACTCCCCCCTCCCCTTATTCTAATGCTTCAGGACAATTTTCTTTAATTATTTCATGTATCATTGTATCAATATTGTTTTTTATGATAACTTTCAGTTAGTCCAATTACTTTTATATGTTCTCTTCTTGATCTATTCTCCAGATCTCTTGTCTTTCTTTTATTTTTTGTTTTTTTTTTTTATTTTTAGTTTACAACACTTGGTTCTACATAATTTTGAGTTCCAGATTTTCTTTCCTCCCTCCCCCACTCCCTCCCCAAGACAGCATGGAATCCCATATAATTTCCCTGTATAACTTCTTATTGAATTGATTTACACACTACTCAAGTTGTGGAGAAGAATTATGACCAATGGAACGAATCATGAGAAAGAAGAAACAGAACCAAACCAACCCAAAAACAAAAAAAAAGAGAGAAAAAGGGGGGGGGAAGCTGAGCATGAAGTGTGCCTCAATATGCATTTATACTTCATAGTTCTTTCTCTGGATGTAGATAGCATTCTCCATCGTGAGTCCTTTGGAGTTGTCCCTGCACCTCGTGTTGCTAAGAAGAGCAAAGTCTGTCAGGGTTAGTCCTCACAGAATCCATGTATCTGTAGTTGTGTATAATGTTCTCCTGGCTCTGCTCCACTCACTCAGCATTATGTTGTGTAGGTTTTTCCAGGTTGTTATGAAGTCTGTATCATCCCCATTTCTTGGAGCGCAATAGTATTCCATTACCTTCATATGCCACAGCTTGTTCAGCCATTCCCCAATTGATGGGCATCCCTTTGATTTCCAATTCTTAGCTACCACAAAAAGAGCTGCTGTAAATATTTTTGTACATATGGGTCCTTTTCCCACTTGTGTGATCTCTTTGGGATACAACTGGGTCAAATTTTTGGGATACAACTGGGATATTGCTGGGTCAAAGGGTATGAACATTTTTATAGCCCTTTAGGCATAGTTCCAAATTGCTCTCCAAAATGGCTGGATCAGCTAACAACTCCACCAGCAATGTAACTATGTTCCAATTCTCCCACATCCTCTCCAGCATTTATCATTTTCCTGTTTTGTCATTTTAGCCAATCTAACAGGAGAGATGTGGTATCTAAGAGTTGTTTTTCTTGTTTTTCTTATAAGATGTTTCACTTTCTCTTCTATTTTTTGTTATTCATATTTTGTTTATTTTTTTCTTGTTCCTTTATAATTTCGCTGGCTTCACTTTGCCCAATTCTAATTTTCATGGTGTCATTTTCTTCCTTAAGATCCTGGCTCTCCTTTTCTAATTGGTTGACTTTCCTTTCATAGCCTTCTTGTTTTTCTTGGATTATTCATTTTTTTAAAAAAAAATTGTCCTCCATCTCTGTCATTTGATTTTTAAAGTCTTTTTAAAGATCTTCTATAAATTCTTTTTGGGCAGATGACCATTTGACATTATTCTTTTTTAATTAATTAATTTTTTTTCAGTTTACAACACTCAGTTCCACAAGTTTTTGAGTTCCAAGTTTTCTTCCTCTCCCTCTCCTTCCCCCCCAACAAGACGACATGTAATCTGATATAGGTTCTACATATACCTTCACATTAAATTTCTTTCCCCAATAATAAAATTGTAAAGAATAATTATAACCAATGAAATGAAGCATGAGAAAGATGTAAGGAAAACAAAAATCAAATTTAGAAAAAAGAGAGCAAATAGTTTGCTTCAATCTACATTCAGACTCAGTAATTCCGTCTCTGGATGTGGATAGCCTTTTCCACCATGAGTCTTTTGGAGCTGTCTTAGAACCTTGCATTTTTGAGTAGAGACAGGTCTATCAAAGTTAGTTATCACAAAAGGAATGTGTCTGTCGTTGTGTACAATGTTCTCCTAGTTCTGCTCCCTTCACTCATCATCAGATCATATAAGACTCTCAGGTTCTTATGAAGTCCATCTGCTCCTCACTTCTTATAGCACAATAGCATTCCATTACATTCATATACCACAATTTGTTTAGCAATTCCCCAATTGATGGGCTTCTCCTTAATTTCCAATTCTTTGCCACAACAAAAAGGGCCACTTTAAATATTTTTGTACATACAGGAAACCTTTCCCCCTTGTATGATCTCTCTGGGATACACCCCTAGAAGTGGTATTGCTGGGTTAAAGGCCATGCACAATTTTATAACCCTTTGGGCAAAGTTCCAGATTGCTCTCCAGAATGGTTGGATCAGTTTGCAACTCTACCAATGATGCAACAGTGTTCCAATTTTCCCGCATCTTCTCCAGCATTTATCATTTTCCTGTTTTGACATGTTAGCCAACGTGAGAGTTGTTTTGATTTGCATTTCTCTAATCAATAGTGATTTAGAGCACTTTTTCATATGACTATAGATATCTTTAATTTCTTCCTCTGAAAACTGCCTGTTCATATCCTTTGACCATTTATCAATTGGGGAATGACTTTAAATTCTTATAAATTTAACTCAGTTCCCTGTATATTTTAGAGATGAGGCCTTTGTCAGACTTTCTAGTGTTTTTAATAGGAATGGTTGTTGTATTTTATCAAAAGCTTTTTCTGTATTGAGATAATCATATGGTTTCTGCTAGTTTTGTTGTTGATATGATCAATTATGTTGATAGTTTTCCTAATATTGAACCAGTATTGCATTCCTGGAATAAATCTTACCTGGTTTGAGTGTACCATTCTCATGATAAATTGCTGTAATCTTTTTGCTAATATTTTATTTAAAACTTTTGCATCTATATTCATTAGGAAAATTGGTCTATAATTTTCGTTCTCTATTTTGGGTCTTTCTGGTTTAGGAATTAGTAGCACATTTGTATCATAAAAACAATTTGGTAGGACTCCTTCTTTGCCTGTTTCCCAAATCGTCTATAAAGTACTGGAATTAATTGTTCTTTAAATGTTTGTTAGAATTTGCTTGTAAATCCATCTGACCCAGGAGATTTTTTCCTAGGGAGTTCATTGATGGCTTATTAAATTTGTTTTTCTGAGATGGGGTTATTTGAGTATTTAACTTCCTCTTTTGTTAATCTGGGCAATTTATGTTTTTGTAAATATTCATCCCTTTCCCTAAGATTATCAAATTTATGGGCATACAGTTGGCAAAATAATTCCTAATTGTTGTTTTAATTTCTTAGTCGTTGGAGGTTTACTTTCTCATTTTTGATACTGGTAATTTGGTTTTCTTCTTTCTTTTTTTGATCAAATTGACCAAGGGTTTATCAATTTTATTGGTTTTTTCATAAAACCAGCTCTTAGTTTTATTTATTAGTTCAATAGTCTTATGGATTTCAATTTTATTAATCTCTCTTTTGGTTTTCAGTATTTCTAATTTGGTTTTTAATTGGGGATTTTCAGTTTGTTTGGTTTTTTTAGCTTTTTCAATTGCATCCTCAATTCATTGATCTTCTCCTTCTTTATTTTATTCATGTAGGCATTCAGAGATATAAAACTTCCCCTAAGAACTACTTTCACTGTATCCCATAAGTTTTGGTATGTTATCTCATTATTGTCATTTTCTTGAATGAAATTACTGATTGCTTCCATGATTTGTTGTTTGACTCACTCACTCTTTTGGATTACCTTATTTAGCTTCCAATTACTATTTTGTCTATCTTTCCACGGCCCTTTATTACAAATACAATTACAAATAATTTTCATTGCATCATGACCTGAAAAGGATGTATTGACTATTTTTGCCTTTCTGAACTGGGTTATGAAGTTTTTATGCCCTGCTCCATGGTCAATTTTTGCGTGCCATGTACCACTGAGAAAAAGCTATATCCCTTTCTATTGCCATTCAGTTTTCCCCAGATGTCAATCATATCTACCTTTTCAAAAATTCTATTTACCTCCTTAACTTCTTTCTTGTTTATTTTGAGGTTAGATTTATCAAGTTAAGAGAGGGGGAGGTTGAGGTCCCCCACTAGTATAGTTTTTCTGTCTGCTTCTTCCTGTAACTCCCTTAACTTCTCCTCTAAGAATTTGGATGCTATTGCACTTGGTGCATATATGTTAAGTAATGACATTACTTTGTTGTCTATAGTGCCTTTTAGCAGGATATATTTTCCTTCCTTGTTTCTTTTACTTAGATCTATCTTTGCTTTTGCTTTGTCTGAGATTAGGATTGCTAGCCCTGCTTTTGTAGTTCAGCTGAAGCATAATATATTCTACACCAGCCTTTTACCTTTACCCTGTGTGTATTCAATGTGTTTCTTGTAAACAACATATTATAGGATTATGGTTTTTAATCCATTCTGCTCTCCACCTCTGTTTTATGGGAGAGTTCATCCCATTCACATTCACAGTTATGATTACCATCTGTGTCTTTTTATCCATCCTATCCCCCACCATTTGTGCTTTTATTTCTCCCTTCTCCCTTCCACTCCTCAAAAGAGTTTTGCTTTTGACCACTGCCTTCCTCAGTTTTCTCTCTCTATTGACTCCCCTCCCTCATCTTACCCTTTTTCCCTTGCTACTTCTTCCCTCCCTTCTAACCACCACCCCCCTTTTCTTTCCCCTTTCCCCTCCTACTGCCTACAGGACAACTTTGATTTCTATACTTTTCAGAATATATTATTCCCTCCTTGAACTAAATCCAATGAGAGTAAAGTTCAAACACTGCTCTTCTCCCTCCCTTCTTTCTCTCTACTCTAATATGTTTTTGTGCATCTTCATGTGATATAATTTACCCTTTTCTACCTCCTCCTTTCCTCTTTTCCCAGAACAATCCACTTTCACCCCTTAATTATTTTTGTCATCACATCAGTTAATTTATACTCATGCCCTCTATGTATATCCCTTTTAATTATCATAATAACTATACCATTCTGAAGATTAACATATATATATATATATATATATAACATATACAAAACAATATAATCCTATATAAGGATGTAAACAATTTACCCTTATTGAATAACAAGGTTTTTTCCCTGTTTATCTTTTTATGTCTCTCTTGAATTTTGTATTTGAAGATCAAATTTTCCATTGAACTCTGACCTTTTTATCAGAAAGATCTGGAATTCCCTTCTTTTATTGAATGTCCATCTCCTTGCCTGAAAAATTACGTTCAGTTTTGCAGGGTAGTTGATCCTTGTTTGTAGCCCAAGCTCCTTTGCCTTTCTGAATATCATATTCCAATCCCCTTTTATCTTTTAATGTAGAAACTGCAAGGACCTGTGTGATCTTGACTGTAGTTCCACGATATTTGAATTGTTTCTTTCTGGTTGCTTGAAGTATTTTCTCCTGACCTGATAATTCTGGAATTTGGCTAAAATATTCCTTGGAGTTTTCAATTTGGGATCTTTTTCAGGGGGTGATCAGTGGATTCTTTTGATGACTGTGCTACCCTCTGGTTCTAGCACATCGGAGCAGTTTTCCTTAATGATTTCTTGGAAGATACTGTCCAGGCTCTTTTTTTCATCATGGCTTTCTGGTAGACCAATAATTCTGAGATTATCTCTCCTGGATCTGTTTTCCAGGTCAGTTGTTTTGCCAATGAGATATTTTACGTTTCCTTCTATTTTTTCATTCTTTAGATTTTGTTTGAATGATTCTCAATGCCTCATGGAGTCATTAGCTTCTACTTTCCCAATTCTAATTTTTAACAAATTGTGTTCTTCATTTAGCTTCTGTACCTCCTTTTCCATTTGTCCAATTCTACTTTTCAAGGAGTCATTTTCTCCAATTAGGTTCTGCACCTCCTTAACCATTCCACCAATTTTACTTTTTAAATATTTGTCCCCATCAGTGAATTTTTTCCCATTTTTTTTTTACCTCTCTAATTTTGCTTTTAAAATCCTCCTAGGAATTCCTTCCAAGAATGCTTTGGGGGCTTTTTGGGAGACGAGTTCATATTCCCTTTTGAGGTTTCAAATGTAGGTATAATATCAATGCTGTCCTCTTCTGAGTTGGTATTTTGATCTTCCCTGTCTCCACAGTAAGAATCAATGGTCCTTGTTTTCTGAATTGCTTCTTCATGGTGGATTTCTTTTTCCTGGCTTTTTAAGTGGATCTCTGCTTCTGGGGCCCAGGGGGCTCTGTCCCAAACTTCTTGTGTTGGGAGCTAGGGGCATGGTTACTGGCTTTGTGTACTGTGGCCTCTGGTTTTCTCTGCTAGAAGCCATATATTGCTGCAGCTCCTCTGACGCTGAGCCGAAGTTGACTGGTGTGTGCCAAGGTTCGAGGCCCAGTGATATTTTTCTGAGTTTCCCTGGGGGGGGAGGGGCGGTCACAGAGTGAGGTGTGGGGGAGGGCTGGCATAACTGCTGGAAGTCTCCTCTTCCCCTAGGGCTGTGCCATATAGCATGGGTAGTCTCACCCACAGGTCTGTGCTCATGTCTGCCAATTCCCCTGGCTGTGCAAAGGCATGCCTGGGGTCTTGATGATGGTGCTTGCTGGCTCCACCTCCCTGGGGTTCAGGAACTCCTGCTGGTCTGCTAAGGTAGGGCTTCTTGGGATGCCTCCCTGCGTGCACTGGTCTCCTTCCAATAACACAAGAGGGGACTCTTGAGCTAAAAGACTGTCGAACCCGCACTTGTGGCTCTTCTATTCCAGGGTTTCTCCTAGGGCAATATTCTTTGAGTTTATTCAATGGGGGACTAGAGCTCTTAGAGTTTACTTAGTCATCAAGACTCCTGGAAGTACAAGAAGGTGAGTTTCAAACCTTTATACTGTGGGCTGATAGCTCCAGGAGTCGCTGCTGCTATAGACTCTGTGTTTCTGTCTCATCTAGCTCCAACAGACTCCTGTCCTACACTGAGAGGCCTGAGGATTGCCACTGCAGCCAGCAATTCAGCCCTGGACCTGTTCTTGCTCCTGCTCTGGTATAGTTCTGTGTGCCCAGTGCTCTCCCAGCCCAGTCTGTTGGCTGGGTTCCACTGCTGCTCCTGCTCTGGTGTCTTGACATTATTCTTTGGGGGTTGCTTTACTTCAATATCCTCCTCTGGAGATGATCCCCAGTCATCTCTATCCCAATAATAGCTTTCTGTGGTTTGTTCTTTCTCCTTTGGCTGTGCATTTTTTGTGATTATAGTTTGATTTTTGGAATGACCTCAAGCCCTGGGGTGTGGAAAATGGTGCCTCTTGCCCTGGATATTCAGTTCTCCTCTCTTTCCTGGAACCAAATCCAAACCTCCAACCTCCTGTACATGCCCACAGCAAGGGGCTTTCTGCCCCACTGCTTCTGCACTCACTGGAGGAGTGCTGGCTCCTTCTCACACCACCCCCTCCACCCCGCCACTCTTTGTAGCATAACTGGGTCTGGTGTTCCTCATCAACAGAGGTTCCCTCAATCTTCCTAGGCTCAAAAGCCCAACTACCCTCACTATCCCAAGGTAAAAAGTTCCTGTGGCTGGGGCTGAGGCAGCCTCTCACACCAACTAAGCTCAGGACTTGCCACTCGTTGTTTAAGTGGCTTGCCACTTGTGATTAAAATGGAACCTAGCTCGGAGGTGTGACTCTTCACAGGAACCAAACCTGATCCTGGGATTTTTCTTCCAATATTCTCAAATTGCCCTAGGAAAATCCCAGTTTATTCTTTGTTCACTTTGTTCACCCTAAGGTGCTATTTTAACTCTTTTTGTGGGGAGAAATCTTGAGAGCTTGGAATTCTCTGACCTACTCTGCCATATTCCTGGAATCCTCTCCTGAAAATAATTCCTAAAAAACAGAAATGAGCAAGTGGTCATTAATGACTCCATGAGACATCAAGAAACAATAAGAGAGTAAAAACTGAAAAAATAGAAGAAAATATGATATAACTCATTGGAAAAATTAACCTAGAATATAGATTTAGGAGAGATAATTTAAAAATTATTGGGCTGCCTGAAAGTCATAATCAATGAAAGAGTCTAGACATAATATCTTAAATCTAGATGGTAAAATAGAAATTAAAAAATCCACCTCCTGAAAGAAGTCCCAAAATGCAAACTCCCAGGAATGTTGTAGTCAAATTCCAATGACCTCAGGTCAAGAAGAAAATATTGCAAGCAGTCAGAAAGAAACCATTCAAATATCATGGAACCAAAGTCAAGATCACACAAGATTCAGCAGGTTCCAGGATAAAGGAGCAGAGGGATTGGAATACTATATTCCAGAAGGTAAAGGAGCTAGGATCACAACCAAGATTAACCTATCCCACAAAACTGAATGTAATCCTTCAGGAGAAAAAATATATATTTAATGAAATAGAGAGCTTTCAAGCATTCCTGATAAAAAGACCAGAGATAAACAGAAAACTTGACATTCAAACACAAGACTCAAAAGAAGCATTAAAAGTTTAATATGAAAGAGAAATTATAAGGATTTAATAAGGTTAAACTACTTACATTCTTATGCAGGAAGATGATACTTGTAACACCTAAGAACTTTATCATTATTAGGGCAGTTAGAAGGATTCTATATAGATTGAGGGCATGGGAGTGAGTTGACTATGTTGGGATGATGTAAAAAAAAGTGAAACGGTGAAAAAGACAGATGCACTGAGAGAAGAGGAATGGGAGGGGAAGAATGGGAAAACTATCTCATGTAAAAGAGCACACAAAGAGGTTTTTACAGTAGAGGGGGAAATAGGGAGGGGCGGTAGGCAACACGAATCTCACTTTCATTAAAATTGGTTCAAATTGGGAAGACTATACATGCAAACTTAGGCAGGTATAAAATCAATCTACCCAATAAGGAAGTAAAAAGGGAAGGGCATAAGAGAAAGGGGAGGTGATAAAAGGGAGGGTGGATTAAGGGAGATCATCATCAGAAGCAAAATGGAGGGACAGGATAAAAAGAAAGAGAGGAGGATAAACAGAAAAAATAGGATGGACGAAAATACACAGTTAGTAATCATAACTGTGAATATAAATGAGATGAACTCACCTATAAAATGAGAATAGCAGAATGGATTAGAAACCAGAATCCAATATTTTGTTTACAAGAAATATACCGAAAACAGAGAGACAGGAGACAGAGCCAAGATGTAAGAGTAAAGGCAGGGACTCACTTGAGGTCACCTGCAACCCCCTCCAAATACCTTTAAAATGACTCTAAACAAATTCTAGAGCAACAGAACCCACAAAAACATGGAGTAAAAAAATTTAGTCCAAGCCAACTTGGAAGATTTGCAGAAAAGGCCTATTGCACCAGGATGAGAAAGGAATGCAGTCCAGTGTAGTCTGCGCCGGCACAGATCAGGTCCCAGTAAACCTAGAGCTGGCCTCCAGGTGACTGATGATCTCTTTGGGATACAGACCTAGTAATGGTATTTCTGCTGATGGCTCCCTGACCCCCTAGCCCACAGATGCCAAAGACAACTTAGAAGGTAAGCATAAAAGGTCTATTGCACCTAGATGAGAGTGGAATGTAGTCCAGCCCAGCCATGCCAGCA
This sequence comes from Trichosurus vulpecula, assembly GCF_011100635.1. NCBI lineage: Eukaryota > Metazoa > Chordata > Mammalia > Diprotodontia > Phalangeridae > Trichosurus > Trichosurus vulpecula. The sequence goes on from NC_050573.1 coordinate 80,044,608, forward strand.
CAGCCATGGCCCCAGCAAATCAGGAGTTGACTGAATCTACAGTGACAGCTGCAGTGGCTGCTCTCAGAGCTCTCAGCCCACAGATGTTAATGGAGTAAAACAAATGATCACAAGAAGATTACAGGGGTCTTTTTGCTAGCAAAAGCTATAGCTGCCTATTCTCAGATCTGGGTCACAGCACTGGGTGGCAGTCCCATGGCAAGGAGGAGCACTAGCATAGCAGAGCTTGTGGCAGCAATAGAGGGGGGACCATTCTCACAGTTTCAGGGCAAAAAAGAGTGCTTGTGCTCATTCACAGATGAGGGCACAGGCCAGTAAAGTAGTAAATATCTCTCCTTAGATCAAAACACCTTGGAAGAAGTGAAAATTTAAAGGACCCATATCTGAGAAAACAGCTGCACAAAACACCCAAAGCTTGGGACAGTGCACCTTTCAATATCCATTTCTTTACCACCAAAAGAGCTATAAGTATTTTGTACATGTGGGTCCTTTTCCCATTTTTATGATCTATTTGGCATAGACCTAGAAATGGTATTGCTGGGTCAAAGAGTATGCACAGTTTTATAGCCCTTTGGTTATAGTTCCAAATTGCCTTCCAAAATGGTTGGATCAGTTCACAACTCCACGAACAATGCATTAATGTTCTAATTTTCCCACATCTTCTCTAACATTTATCATTTTCCTGTTTGTCATGTTAGCCAACCTGATAGATGTGATGTGGTACCTCAGAATTGTTTTGATTTTCATTTCTCTAATCAATAGTGATTGAGAGCATTTTCTCTTATGACTGTAGACAGCTTTAATTTCTTCATCTGAAAACTGTCTGCTCATATCCTTTGACCATTTATCAATTTGGGAACGCCAACCACCCCTTTTTAAAAAAATTTACTCAGTGCCCCGCTCCCAGAAATCTACTTCCTTTAGCCCTGTAGTGTTTTTTTTAATTTGCATTATTTCACAAAATGTATATGTGTATATATATATATATGTATATATATACATATATTTAAATAATGCATTTCAAATTCCATAATTTATTGAAAACTTATGGGTTTTTTCTTGCATTCATTTTTTGATGCTGCAATATTGTGTCATATAACCACATAATATCATATTGTAAACAAGTCATTACACAGACATATTCCGGCTGATGCATGCTGGACTTCCCGACAAGGCACAACACACTCACCTGACAACATTTGTTTCCTAAGACTGGTTAGTGGTCTTGACCACTGATCAGTTATAATTTGGATTTTGTGCGTTTATTTGAAAAATAGTGTAATCACTATGACTTTAACTGTTATACAATAGATGAATCATGTATGAATGTTTTTTTCAAGTTTCTCATCTTTTCTTTTTCCTTATGCTTGCACTGCCCCCTTATTTTTATTCAACAGCCCTCAGTTGTACAAGAGGCTACTACCACACACCCCCCGGGGTTTTCCAGCACCCCCTAAGAGGCAGTATCATCCACTTTCAGGACCTGTGATCCAAAGCCTCCAAGAAAAATATGAATTGGTACTGGGCCATGGAAAAGCTCCAAAAGGATTTTGAAAATCAAGTAAGAGAGGTAGAAGAAAAATCGGGAAGAGAAATGAGAGTGATGTAAGAAAATCATGAAAAACGAGTCAACACATTGGCATAGAAGACACAAAAAAACACTGAAAAAATAACACCTTAAAAATAGACTAGACCAAATGGTAAAAGAGGTTAAAGAGGTTCAAAAAGCTAATGAGGAGAAGAGTGCCTTAAAAAGCAGATCTGGGGGGCAACTAGGTGGTGCATTGGGTAGAGCACCAACCTGGGAGTCAGGAGGACCTGAGTTTAAATCAGGCCTCAGACACTTGACACACTTACTAGCTGTGTGACCTTGGGCAAGTCACTTAACCCCAATTGCCCTGCCTTCCCCCTCCAAAAAAAAAAAAAGCAAGATTGGCAAAATGGAAAAGGAGACCCAAAAGCTCACTGAAGAAAATAATTCCTTCAAAATTAGAATGAAGGAAAAAAAGTTAATGACTTTACGAGAAACTGAGAAACAATAAAAAAAAAAAACAAAAAGAATAAAAAAATAGAAGACAACATGAAATATCTCATTGGAAAAACAACAGACCTGAAAAATAGATGCAGGAGAGATAATTTAAAATTATTGGACTACCTGAAAGCCATGATCAAAAAAAGAGCCTAGAAATCATCTTTCAAGAAATTGTCATGGAGCCCAAAGGGCTATAAAACTGTGCACACCCTTTGATCCAGAAATACCATTACTAGGTCTGTATCCCAAAGAGATCATCAAAAAGTGAAAAGGGCTCAAATGTACAAAAATATTTATAGCATCACTTTTTGTGGTTACAAAGAATTAGAAATTGAGGCGATGTCCATCTTTTGGGGAATGGCTGAGCAAGTTGTCATATGTGATTCTGATAGAATGCTAGTGTACTATTACAAATGATGAGCAGGATGCTCTCAGAAAAACTTGGAAAGACTTGCATAGGCTAATGCAAAGTGAAATTTGCTGTGTGCAAAGTAATATTGCAAGATAATCAGCTGGGAATGACTTAGCTATTCTCAGCAATACAATGATCCAAGACTATTCTGAAAGATTTATGATGAAAAATGCTATCCAAATTCAGAGAAAGAACTGATGGTGTCTAAATACAGATTGAAGCATATTTTTTTATTTTATTTTTCTTGAGTTTTTTGTCAATGTTTTCATTCATAAAATGACTATTACAGATATATTTTGCATGACTCCACATGTATAACCTGTATTGAATTGCTTGCCTTCTCATTTGGGGGAGGGGGGCGAGGGGAGTTTAGCAAGGGAGGAAGTAAGAGAATTTGGAACTCAAAGTTTTAAAAATGAATGTTAAGAATTATTTTTACATGTAATTGAGGAAAAAGAAAATAGTAAAGAAAAAGAAAAGAAACAGAGACACACATGGAATAAAAATAAGAGACTGGAGCAGCATCTTTTATGCTTCAGCTGAGGTTAAAAAAGGCAGGAGTAATAATCATATTCTCAAACAATGCAAAAGCAAAAGTTTGATTTATTAAAAGAGATAATCAGAGAAACTATACTTTACTAAAAGGTACCATAGACAATGAAGTAATATCAAAAAAATTTAATGATATTTCTGTGATAAAAATCTCATTTTTTTTTTTTGCATTTTGGCAGGGCAATTGAGATTAAGTGACTTGCCCAAGGTCACACAGCTAGTACAAGTGTCAAGTGTCTGAGGCCGGATTTGAACTCATGTCCTCCTGACTCCAGGGCCAGTGCTCTACTCACTGCACCACCTAGCTGCCCCCAAAACCTCATTTCTTAATGATATGGGGAATTGAGTCCAATTTTTTAAAATAAGAGCCATTCCTTAACTGATAAATAGTCAAATGACATGAACAGTCAGTTTTCAGAAGAGATCAAAGCTATCTATACTCATATGAAAAAAATGCTCTAAATCACTACCAGTTAGAGAAATGCAAATTAAAACATCTCTGAGATACCACCTCATACCTATCAGACTGACTAACATAACAGTGAAAGAAATTGACAAATACTGGAGGGGATGTGAATAAATAAGGATACCAATACATTGTGGGTACACTTGTGAACTGGTCCAATAATTCTAGAGAACAATTTGAAACTGTGCCCAAAGACCTAAAACCCTTTGATGCAACCATACCACTATTAAGTCTGTGTCCCAAAGAGACCAAAGAAAAAGGAAAAGGACATGTATGTACAAAAATAATTTTAGCAGTTTTTTTTGTGGTGGCAAAGAATCAAAAATTGAGTGGATGTCCATTAGTTGGGGAATGGAGGAATAAGTTGTGGTATATGATTATGATGGAATACTATTGAATGCTATAAGAAATGATGAACAGGATGGGTTTAGAAAAATCTGGGAAGACTTACGTGGACTGATGCAAAGTGAAGTGAGCAGAACCAGGAGAACACTGCACACAATAACAATATTGTAATGATGATCAGCTGTGAAATACTTAGCTCAGATCTGCACAACTTGGTAGTAGGAAGAGGCCAAAATTAAAGTAGGCTAAACTTCTTCAGGCTGCAGATAGGTATTTAGAGGCTCACTTTGCAAGTAAAGGTATAATTAATGATTAAACTAGTTCTCAAAAAACTTTTTTATTGAGACATAATCCAGAATCAGCAGACATTTCTTTATGAAATCACCTTCAGTAAAAGACTTCCCAACAGCAGCAATTTTTTTAGAAATCTGAAAACCTTAGTAGCCACCTAATTTTCTGAGTTTACTTTCTTGAAAAACCATTGTTCTCCTCTGAGATTTTTCAACAATTTAGATTTGCTTTAATTTGCTTGCATTGGTGTCCAATTTGTGTAAGTAAGGATGTTTGTTTTGAAATGGTGACAAGGATTATATTCCTTCAGAAGGGGTATTATTTCTTGGCAAACAAGGCAAAATATGTGTTTCTCATGTAAGTAAACAATTATCTATTTGTCCACTCCAGATTAAACACTCTATGTTCTGATTTGAGCTTTCCATTTCTTTTTTATCATTGATTTTAGAGTCATCCCCAAAAACTTTAATATTAGAACTAAAAAATCTCCACAGCAACTACTCATATATGAAGAAATACTGAACTGAGTGTTTGACCTTGAAGAGGGCACTAGACACTCATGTAACTTGGACCATGGACTTGCAGCAAGGGAGGGAAAGAAGCCCTTATGTTGTTGCCACTCATCTCAGAGCTGGCATCAGCTGTGTTGGCATATGCCTGCATTCACTTTGACCCTATTCAACACCAGTAATGACCAAAAACACAGTGAAAAGATATGACTCTCGCTCCCCACAGACTAGAGACAGACTGACAATAGTTGGTTGCCATGGATCATGTGACAAATAGGAGAGAGTGCACAGTGGCAACCCACCTGCCAAGTCACATGATGGGCAAAATAGTGATTAATGGAAAGTGGGTTAAGTGTGGCATGGACAAATCACTTGTTACATCTTTACTTTCTTTTATATACTCTGCATTTTTCACGGGCCATCCAAAATGCTTTTGCAGGTTGCAAGTGGTCAGTGGGACATACATTGTGCAGACCTGACTTAGGTACTTTGATCAATACAACGATCCTGGATAATTCCAAAGGACCCATGATGAAAAATCTACCTCTAAAGAGGGAACGGATGAACTCTTCAGATTTAAGCATATTTTTTAAACTTTCTTTGTTTTTCTTTTTTTTAAACATGGCTAATATGGAAATATGTCTTGCATGACTTCACATGTATAACATACATCATATTTCTTGTCTTCTTAATGTGTGGAGAAGGGGTAGGAGGAGAGAGAAAATTTGGAACTCAAGATATAAAAAAAGAATGTTAAAAATAAAATCAATGAATCACAAAAGAGGTATACATAAAATTTTTTGAGAAGAAAAAAGAAGTCTCAGATAAGAATTATCTCATCATATGAACTCCTGATAATCTCAATTTCATCAAAATGGATTTGGGAAACTCTTTCAGAATGCTCCAGGAGCATCTGCAGAGTCTTTGCATGAATATCAGGGTCCCATCAATGGTTTCCTGAAATATTTCCAAACACCTTGGGAGGATTAGTTGGCTCAAACGTTCCCAAACTCCACGGGGAGATACAGCAATGCAAATATCCAACAAACCCCCAACTCCTGAGACAATGGTCAGCCATAGTTGGACAGGTGCCCACCAAGACAAGGTTCAGAGGAGACATGTAGTTTAGTCATCTCTGGGCAACCATAGTTTGTTCTTGAGGTTCTCCAGTCCTTCTTGACTGTTCTTCAGTCTATGACCAGATGCCCTAATGGATGCCAGAACACACTCCCTTTTAAGCCTTCTCCTGAGTTATCTGGCTTAACCAAGGGATAGATCAGTCAATCTTACACAATGGAGTTGCTAAGGACTGAGGGTAACAAATCATTAACGCAGCCACTCCAGAAGTCATCTGAGGCTTTGCAAAAGTGAAGCACTTCCCAAATGTCTAGCCTGCCTGGGGCTTTGCTGTGAAGTTGATCTAGGATGTATATCCTGAAGACCCTTACACTTACCTGGAAATTTGTCCCTGGACTTCACGACCTTGAGCTCTCATGGGCTTAATTCCAGGGACTCTCACCTCACTTCCTGTCATCCTCATGTTGCTCCACCCTTCTTAAGGACTATTCTCTGGAGACAAGGGTTTAGGTTCCTTCCTGTGTCACCGTGAACAACTCAGTGGGAAAATTTTGGTCCTGGAACAGAACTGACTGTGTTGCCAGGTAAGTTTCCATGTTTTCAGGGAATATGTGCAGAGATAGGGAAAGTTTGTCAGGGGATCTCACTCCACTAGATCCCAAGTGAGCTATTATGGATATGGGGGGAAGCTTTTGGTTGGGTTGATGGTTCCAGTCAACCTATGTCCTGAGTTGTGGCAGTGAGTTTCTGTGGCTAACTTTATTTTCAGATAGACCCTCTCTATTGCCTACTCCAGGAACCCCCAGTCCTGTCATCTCCCCTACCCATGAACCCCTATCTCCCTAGCCTTGGGAATCTTATGACACTCAGAGCCTCTGATAATCTGGGAAGCTTCTGGACACAGGACTAACCTTGACCCCTGTGCTGCCCTGGATCCCAATAACAACCTTGACCTCTCCTCCTGCCATGGGTCCTTTGTCCCCTATATCCTACCCTACCTAGGTCTGGGGTGGAGGTGGGGAGATGGGTCGAGGTTGGGGTATGAGGGAGTTTAGGGGAATCAAAGCTCTATCTCCCAGGAGGAGGTATGGATGGACTGCCCCTACTTATACTACCTCCATCTCTGATTCATTCAGTGGAACAGACAGTGCTGGAAGAGTCAGGGGGAGGCCCCCACCAAGCTGGAACGACCCTGAAACTCAAATGCCAAACCTCTGGTTTCCAGTTCAAGACAAGCAAGCTTGGCTGGTACCTTTGGGCCCCTGGCCATGCCCCACTGTGGTTGACCAGTCTCAAGAGTAGTTCTGCAGAGGCCAGGGAAGACCGAATCACCACCTCCAGGGAGGATGCTGGCAGCCGGATTTTCCTGCAGATTGAAGGCCTGGGCCTCAGAGATTCTGGTCAATATCACTGTTCAAGGAGGGTGGGCAATGGAGATGACACAGACAAGTTGGTCTTTGGTCGTGGGACAGATGTGACTGTGGAGCCTGGTGAGTGCCTCTACTATCCCAGTCCTAAGAAAATCCTAAGACTCTAGGTCACATAATCAGACAGTGTTGGTCCTAGACCAGAAACAGGGTTCCCCATCTCCCAGTCCCCTCTCTCCACCACAGTGTATTCTGTTACCATGCACAGCTGACATTCCCACTCTGAGCTGAAATCTCCGGGAATGGATTATGGTGGGTCATTAAAGGGCTTTGGGGTCACATCATAAGACATACAGACTTGGGACACTCAGAAATAAAATCCTGGAACTTGTCAACACCAGTGACAATCAGGAGTTGGGGTAATTGGGAAGGAGAAAGGGGATTGTGGTCTACAGGGCAGTACAAGCTTATGAGTTTGGGACATGAGAACAAGGCTGAGGCTGGGACTTGGGGCAGGAAATGGGGCTGAGGTTTGCTTTTTACAGTTGCTTGATCACATGAATTTGCTCTCCACATGTACAGCCAGGTTGCGGTTAAGGGGGGCAGGAAATTTGGGGGTAAAATTTGTTTTTCACAGTTACATGTTGGTCATATGTTTGCCTTTCCCACATCTGAGACTAGGTCCAGATAGGGGACAGGAAGCCATCATTTGATTGCAGGACCTCGGGCCCCCCTGTCACCCAGTGTGTTCTTGATGAGGAATCAGGATTCTGTGGCCTGCCTGATCAGGAACTTCCACCCCAAGGAACTCCATGTGTCCCTGGCCTCCTCTGGAGCTTTGATCTCACACCAAGCTCTTGCTTTGAGTCCCATGGCCAACGGCACCTACAGGGCTGTCAAGATTGGCAGGGTTGGTGAGAATGATACAGTAACCTGCTCAGTGACACACCTTGGGAAAGAGATACATGTATCCCACCAGCCAGGTATGATTAGCCCCTGGTTGACAGTGGTTGGAGGAAAGGAGGTGGAAAAGAGGGATGCTTCAATCGAAAAAGGGGCATCCTGTGTTCAATGAAGGACAGGGACAGGGATGTAGGTTGTCTCTGGGGAGGGGTATTATAGGGTGCTAAGTAAAGTTTTAACCTAGGGAAAAGATTACTGGAATTGGAATGTGGGGCCTAGGATGGAAAGGAGTATCCTAGGAAAAAATAGGTCATAATGCTGGAGATAGGAATCCTGGTCTGGGGACTAGGTCTTGGATTGAAGGGGGCAGCTAGGATCATGACATGGTCCTAGTTTAGGAAGGTAGTGTCTGACTTTGAGAAGGGGCTATGCACTGGGGGAGTCAGTTCTGGGCTCACTGAGGATCAGAGCTGTGTCTGAGGATGTGTTTCTGGTTTCAGATCATACTGGACCAGACCCTGGGATTGCCTCTGAACAGAAACTGTCTTGCACTGAGAAAAATCTTACAGGTGAGTTAAACATTCATGGTGAAAGGGCACAGCTAATGAGATTGAAGCTGAGAGCATCATAGGAAAGAAAAATGCAACAGTGACCAGAAGAAGAAACTCATAAAGTCATGAAGTTACCAAGAATCAAATTTATATTTGGCCATGTAAGGAATAAGTTTCTGAATATTAGGGTTGTTAAAAGTGGAATGGGCTGTCTGAGGAGGCCATGGGGGTACCTCATTGAAGCACTTTCAGCAAAGGCTGGATGAGACCACTTAGGGGTATGTTGTAGAGGGAATTCCTTCTAGGCACAGTTTGGAGCAGTTAGCTACTTGGGTCCTTTCTAAGTGAAGTTCTCTGAAGCTATGATCCTACTGGACTCTATGTGTTTTACTTTGATAATGGGATAGCCCAGGATTCAGAGTGACAATAACCCCAGGTAAGGAGTTTGGCTGTGTCATAATTCAAAGTGTATAATGTTACCCAGGGCTCAGGAAATGCATTACTCCATAAACTCAGCTGAGCCCACCCTGTTCCTTCATAACTCTCTCTCAATAATTATTTCTCACAGCGATTGCTCCAAACATCCTTTCTCTCCTCTTCATACCCTCATCTTCCACAGTTGCAGCAGATGTCCTACTTCAAATAGAGCTTGTCATCATTTCCTTTAAACTTCTTCCTTCTGTTGTTCCACCACTATTTCTGTCACCATTGCATTCATCCCATGCTTGAATCATTTTTGATTCCTTGATCAATTTTTGATTCCTCACCTCATTCAAATTTCATATCAAATCCAATATAATCTAACAAATATTTACTGACCACCTACCTTATGTGAGACATTAGGGATTCAGTGGAAAAATGAAAGACATTCTTTGCCCTCTAGGAGCTTACATTCTACTGGAGGACAGGATACCACATACAAACAGATAAGTATATACACAATTATATGAAGTGGGAAAGAGCACAAATGAATAAGGGATGAGGCAAGGCTTCCTGCTTGAATTGGTGAAAGACCTCAGCCTCGAAGGAAGCTAAGAATGGAGATGAGGAGGGAATGTATTCCAAACTGGGAATGGGGTGAGGGGAGCTGGGAGATAGAATGCACATTTGGGGAACAACAAATAGACCAGGTGGATTAGAACATGGTATGTGTGAAGGGGGAATAATGTTCATTAAACATGGAAAAGTAGATTAGAAGCAAATTGTGAAAGATTGCGAATCATCCTGGAGTCAATAGGGAGCCACTGAAGATTCTTGAGCTGGGGAAATGACATGGTCAGATTTGTGTTTTAGGAAGATAATTTTGACAACTATATAGAGGATATATGGGGAGAGACTGGAAGAAGAAAGATCAATTAGGAGGCTGTTGCCATAGTTTAGGTAAGAAATGATAGGACCCTGAACCAGGGTGGTGACTGTATGAATGGGCAGAAGGGAGAAAAGAAATACAGAACTGAAAAGACTTGATAACAGATTGGATAAGTGGTGTGAGAGAGGGGAAAGGAATTCGGATGGTGCTAAAGTTGTGAACCTGGCTGACTAGAATGATGGTGGTTCCTTAAAATAAGTATGGAAGTTTAGATGAAAGCTAGGCTTAGGGGGAAAGGCAATGAGTTCCACTTCACGATCAGTTTGGAATGCCTAGAACATACCTAGTTCAGGGGTGGGGAACCTTTGGCCTTGAGGCCACATGTGGCCCTCTAGGTCCTCAAGTGTGGCCCTTTGACTGAATCCAAACTTCACAGAACAAATCCTATTATTAAGGGTTCACTTGAGGACCTAGAGGACCACATGTGACCTTATCCTAGTTGGAGTCAGAAGATCTAAATTTGAATCTCACCTATGATACCTATTAGCTAAGTGACCATGGGCAAGTCACTCAAACTCTAAGAGCCAGTTTTCTCATTGATAAAATGGCAATAGTAACTGTAATGCCTTCCTCATGGTGTTTTGGTGAAAATCTCATGAGATTTTGTGTAGATTGTTTTGCAAACCTCATAAGCACTACAGAAATGGTAGCCAGGATTGGTTCCAGAGCTTAGATTTGGCCCCTTGAATCCAGCATGCCTGACCTTGACCTTGACCTTTACTGTTACCCCCTGCAGAAGGACCTGAGCAGGAAAACAAGCTATTCCTCAGTGTGATGGGCCTGAGATTGCTATTCATGAAGACTGTGGCCATCAATGTCCTCTTCACCGCCATGGCCTTGATCTCCTGAGGTAAGTGTCTAGCTTTGGCCTATCTTCCATTCCTTCTAGCTTCACTCAGATCGTTAATCCTGATCTCCTTTCTGTCTCCTCAGATTTTCCTCTGTACTTTCAGCCATAGCTCAGTCTCACCCTTTTCCTCAGTCTCCATTTTGTCCCCTCAGAGTTTTCTCTGTCCTTCAGACCCCTCCTTAGCCCCTTTACTATACATTTTGTTCATTTCCCACAGAATTCTCTCTGACCCATCAGAATTTCCCCATGGCTTCCACCTCACTCATTATCCCCCATTTGCCTTTCAGCCTCCTTTCTGCTCTAGGTCTCTTTTCTCTCGTCTCAGATACCCTTTCACCCTGCTTCAGCTTCACCCATGCTCCAATTCACACTGGTCTCATCTCTGCCCCCTCAGTACCCCCTCCATCTTGTTGTCTCTCCTTCTTCTTGAGACTTGACCTTGAGGGGAAGGCTAAGGGGCAGGGCAACAGGGCATCTGGCTACCTGACATTTGACTTCTAACTTCTGCTTCTCCAGGAAGAACTTAAGGAAGAAGGTCTAAGAAGTTGCCACTTGGAATCCGGATCTCTCTGGGGACCCCAGAATGATCTCTGGATAAACTCAAGATGACTCCAGAATGACCCCCAGCACTCATAATTATTCCAGTTATGTTTAATGCCCCTTAAGCCCAAAACTTCATTGCTGGGTCCATATTTCCCATGATATAGTATTCCTAATTTCCTTAATCCAACAATAAAGACAAGAAAGCCTTGCTGTGCTCTTGGCTTCTTTGTATCATGATGGGATGTTCACAGGCAAAGTACATTGGGATCTGATAGCTTAGCCTACTGTGATACCACACTCTCCATTCATACCCCACCACCACCTTCTTTGTATTGGAGGATCTGTTTGAAGCTGACAAGGGGATGAACTCATGCTAGTGGGAACCTGACCATGGGTGCCAATGGGGGCCAGGAATAAGAACATGTGAACTAAGGGAAGGATAAGGATGATGATGATGATGATGATGATGATGATGATAAAAATAACAATAGCTGGCATTTATATAGCCCTAAGGTTTGCAAAATGGTTTAGAAATATCTCATTTTTTCCTCCCAACAATCCTGCATGATAGGTGCTATTATTATCTCCATATTTTGAAACTGACTTGAACAGATTTGCCCAGGGTCACACAGCTAGAAAGTGTCTGAGGTCATATTTTTACTCAGGTCTTCTCAATTCTAGGTACACTACTGGGCCACATAGCTATCTCTGCAAGCTGCTTGGGGTGGGGACCTGCAAGCTGCTGGTGGAAAGTGTGCTTCACCAACTTCCCTTGTCCAACTCATTTTGTCCCTGTGATTGTGTTTCCTCAAAGAATCACTTTCAGAGCTAGATAGTGGTTGTAGCTGAGTGGTCATTCAGTTGAACCCATACCTGAAAAAGAATCCCCTCTATAACCCACCCAGTAAGTGGTCATCCAGTCTCTGCTTACAGAACTCCAGTGAGAGACAGCCCAATATCTGGTTGGCCAATTCTTGTTTTGGATAGTCCTAAATGTTAGGAATTTTTTTTCCTTCTATCTAACCTCAGATTTCCATTTGGCATAAAATAATTGAACATCAGCAGTACTGACACTTCCTAATTCATAGGGTGGCTATGAAGAAGTGGCTTTGTAAACTCTAAACTGCTACAGGAATTGGACCAATCTCAGGGCCCAATCTCTCTCCTGGGCTCCTGATTCCCTTTGCTCATTACCCTTTGGATGTTTCTAGCTGGATATCATCACAACACTTCAAGTTCAGTGGGTCCAAGCTTGAACTGATAACCTTCACCCCCAAACCAGCTCTAGATCTTTTATGACTTAAGCAGAAGAATGAAGAACTATTATAGCCCAAGTAGACATTTATATCTTAGACACACACACACACACACACACACACACACACATGCACGCACCTTGTTCTAATGCAAAATATTAAAGGAGTGAAAGGCATCTGCAGACATCAAACTTGGCTCCCTCAGCTCAGCTTCTATCCTTATCTCAAGAAGCCTTTGTCTTCCCTAGACACCTGTCAAGTACGGGAGGGCAAACTGCAGTCTCAACCTAGGAGGAAGCCTACTGGTCCATCAAAAAGAGGCTCTCCTTCCTTCCTCCTCCCCCTAACAAGGGGAAGCACTGGCTGTCAGTTCCTTTGTTCATACTCTCCCTTCATGGATCAACTTAACAGGGAAGGTGCCCCCCATGTTTTTTGTAAAAAGTGGTCCTGAAAAAATAGGCACTGTATGGGCTAAGACTTGGGCTAGCTAGAACCTGGGGACAAAAAAAATCATAACAAAGAATAGTCCTTGCTTTAATAGAACATACAAGCTACTAGGGAGGGCCACATAGGGATGGATAGGGAAAATGCCACAGATAAACAACATAATGTGAGAGAGGAAGGGCCCTAAAAAGAGTAGGATTAGAAAGGTTTGTCCTAAGAGATATCACCAGAGATGAACCTTGATGGATACAAAGAACTCTAAGACTAGGAGTTGAGGAAAAAGAAACTTTCCAAGCACCAAGGACAGCTTGTGCGAAGACATGAAGGCAGGAAACAGAATATTACTATCAGGGAATAGAAAGTAAGCCAGTTCTATAAAAATGTGCATAACCTTGGACCCATCAATACCATTTCTAGGGCTATATCTCAAAGATATCATACAAATGGGAAAAGGACCCACATGTACAAAAATATTTATTTTTTGTGGTGGCAAAGAACTGAAAATTGAGGGGATGCCTATTAATTGGGGCATGGCTAAATAAGCTATAGTATATGAATGTAATGGAATACTATTTTGCCATAAGAAATGATGAGCAGGCAGACTTCAGAAAAACCTGGAAAGACTTATATGAACTGATGTTGAGTGAGGGGAGCAGAACCAGGAGAACATTGTACACAGTTATAGCTACATTGTGTGATGACTACCTTTGATAGACTTGGCTCTTCTCAGCAATGTAAGGTTCTAAGACAACTTCAAAAGACTCATTATGGAAAACACTATCCATGTCCAGAGAAAGAATTGTGGAGTCTGAATTCAGATTGAAGCACACTATTTGCTCTCTGGTTTGTTTTGTTTCTTCTTTTTAATAGTCCATTCCATTGGTTCTAATTCTTTTCTGCAACATGACTAATGTAAAAATATGCTTAATGTGAATGCATATATATATATATATATGTATATATATATATATATATATATATATATATATATAGAGAGAGAGAGAGAGAGAGAGAGAGAGGACAGAGAGAGAGAGAGAGAGGACAGAGAGAGCCTATATGATTGCATGCTGTCTTGAACAGGGGGAAGGGGTGAAGGGAGGGAGAGGGAGAAAATTTGAAACTCAAAAGCTTGTGAAATTGAATGTTGTAAACTAAAAAATAAATATTTTTAAAAAGAAAGTAAGCCAGTTTATCTAGAAGAGAGTGAGGGGAAATAAGTGAAATGTCTGATTGTGAAGGACTTTAATTGCTAACCTGAGGCATTTGTATTGTATCCTAGGGAAAAATGGGTGGCCACTAAATCCTCTTGAAAGAGGTCAGATGTGCACTTAACAAAGCCTATTTTGGCAGCTGTAAGAAGAATTGATTGGACACAGGAGAACCTGGAGGGAAGGAGATCAAGTGGGAGGCTTTTGTAATATTTCAGGTGACAGGTTATGAAACCTCAAATGAGGATGATGGCTCTATGACTGGTGATAGATATGAAAGATGTTGGGGAAGTAGAACGGACAAGACACTATAAGCTACTGGATGAGGTGGTGAGGAGATGTAGAGCATGAAGTGATGAGGAAAGACCACAAACTTGAATGCCTGTGTCTCAAAAGAAATAGGGAAGCTTGGAGTTGGGACTGGTTGGAGGAGAAGGTAATGAGCTCCATTTCAAACAAGTTGAGTTTGAGATGCATCCTGGATATCAAGGTGGAAATGTACTTCAGGTAAGTTGGTGATCTCTGGAACCTGAGTTTAGGAAAGAGATCAAGGCTTATTATATAAATTTGAGAGTACTCTGCACAGAGAGTCTAATTGAGCCCATTGTATTTGGTGAGGTCATCCAAAGAGAGGTAGAAGAAGAGGGCCCAGGATAAATTCAGGCTTATCTGGGACTGACTACTCATTAGAGAAGCTTTCCTCATCTGCAACAAGAGGATAATAATGTTTGTACTAACTAATCAAAAGGTTGCTGTTGGGAAAATGCTTTGCAAATCTTGAAGCCCTGTAGAAATCTGAGGTATTAGCGTCAGTATTCTCATTACCTCAGATTGGAACTTGAAGATCTGCAATATTTCTGCAAAATCATGAGAAAGGGTTTTTTGGTAAGATGGCAGCTGGAAAGCAGGGACTTGCTTAAGCTCTCTCCCAAATCTCTCCAAACACCTGTAAAAAATGGCTCTGAACAAACTCTAGAGCCATGGAACCCGCAAAATAGCAGAGGGAAACAGGAATCCAGCCCAGGAGAGCCTGGATGGTCACCAGGAAAGGTCTATGGCACGGTCCTGGGAATAAAGTGCAGCCCAGCGTGGGCTGCGCCAAGACAGACCAGACTGGGAGTCAGCTGGCTGGAACAGGCCTTAGGGCCATGAATCATTGAGCTGTGGCAGTTACCAGACTTCTCAACCCACAAACACCAAAGAGCAGTTAGTGGAAAACTGTGGGATTGAGTTCAGAGCGGTCCAGCCACCAGCCCTGGGGATGGAGGAGGTGGTGCAGTGGTGGCGGTGGCAGCAGCAGAAAGCTCCTGAGGCTGCTTCCAGAGCACCAGCATCAGCTGCTTCCCGAGTCCCTGGCTCACACAGTGGAAGGAAACTAGCAGTGGATCAGAGCAGCAGTGCAAGGAGTACTTTGTGGGCACAAAGGCAGGTTCTCTTGCTGTGCCCTGCTTGGATCTGGATTGCAGTCCTGGGTGGCAGTTCTTGGGGGAGGAGGAGTGCTGCTGCAACTGAGCCTGGGGTGACAGTGGAGTAGAAGTAGCTCTGAAAACAGCAGTGCTTGGACCCTAAACCTTGGGACAAAGTACTCTCTACTCTACAAGCAGTCATACCCCGACAAAAAACTCAAGGGTCAAGTAGCTGGCTGGGAACATGGCCAGGCAGCAAAAATGGTCTCAGACTCACACTCAGACTCAAACTCAAACTCTAGATTCCTTTTTTGGTGACAAGGAAGATCAAAACATACAGCCAGAAGAAGTCAACAAAGTCAAAGAGACTACATCAAAAGCCTCCAAGAAAAAATATGAATTGGTCTCAGACCATGGAATAGTTCAAAAAGGATTTGGAAAAGCAAGTAAGAGAAGTAGAGGAAAAATTGGGACAAGAAATGAGAGTGATGGAAGAAAACCATGAAAAACAAGTCAACGACTTGCTAAAAGAGACCCAAAAAAATACTGAAGAAAATAATACTTTAAAGAAAAAACTAACCCAAATGTCAAAAGAACTCCAAAAAGCCAATGAGCAGAAGAATGCCTTGAAAGGCAGAATTAGCCAAAGGGAAAAGGAGGTCCAAAGGACCACCGAAGAAAATACCACCTTAAAAATTAGACTAGAGCAAGTGGAAGCTAGTGGCTTTATGAGAAATCAAGATATTATAAAACAGAACCAAAGGAATGAAGAAGGGGGAGACAATGTGAAACATCTCATTGGAAAAACCACTGACCTCTAAAATAGATCCAGGAGAGATAATTTAAAAATTATTGGACTACCTGAAAGCCATGATCAAAAGCAGAGCGTAGACATCACCTTTTGAGAAATTATCAAGGAAAACCACCCTGATATTCTAGAACCAGAGGGTAAAATAGAAATTGAAAGAATCCACCAATCACCTCCTGAAAAAGAGACCCCAAAAAGAAAACTCCTAGGAATATTGTTGCCACATTCCAGAGTTCCCAGGTCAAGGAGAAAATACTAGAAGCAGCCAGAAAGAAATAATTTGAATACTGTGGAAACACAATCAGAATAACACAAGATCTAGCAGCTTCTACATTAAGGGGTCAAAGGGCTTGGAATATGATATTCTGGAGGTCAAAGGAGCTAGGATTAAAACCAAGAATCACCTACTCAGCAAAACTGAGTATAATGCTCCAAGGCAAAATATGGATTTTCAATAAAATAGAGGACTTTCAAGATTTCTCAATGAAAAGACCAGACCTGAGTAGAAAATCTGACTTTCAAATACAAGAATCAAGAGAAGCATGAAAAGGTAAACAAGAAAGAGAAATCATAAGGGACTTACTAAAGTTGAACTGTTTTGTTTACATTCCTACATGGAAAGATGATGTGTGTAATTCATGAAACCTTTCTCAGCATTAGGGTAGTTGAAGGGAATATACACATATATAGACAGAGGGCACAAGGTAAGTTGAATATGAAGGGATGATATCTAAAATGATAAAATAAATTTAAGGGGTGAGACAGGAATATACTGAGAGAGGGAGAAAGGGAGAGATAGAATGGGGTAAATTATCTCACATAAAAGTGGCAAGAAAAAACAGTTCTTTCGGAAGGGAAGAGGGGGCAGGTGAGGGGGAATGAGTGAATCTTGCTCTCATCAGATTCAGCTTGAGTAGGGAATAACATACACACTCAATTGGGTATCTCACTCCACAGGAAAGTAAGAGGAAGGGGATAAAAGGAAGGGATAATAGAAGGGAGGGCAGATGGGGGATAAGGTAATCAAAATCAAATACTTTCAAAAAGAGGCAGGGTCAAGGGAGAAAACTGAATAAAGTGGGACAGGATAGGATGGAAGGAAATATAGTTAGCTTTTCACAACATCAGTATAGTGAAAGTGTTTTACATGACCTGTGTTGAATTGCTTGTCTTCTTAGGGAGGGTGGGTGGGAAGGGAAGAGGGGAGATAATTTGGAACTCAAAGTTTTAAAAGCAGATGCTCAAAACAGTTGTTTTTGCGTGCAGCTGGTAAACAAAATATATAGAGAATGGGGCATAGAAATCTATCCTGCCCTACAAAAAAGTAAGGGGAAAGGGGATGGGGGGGGGAGTGGGGCGACAGAAAGGAGGGCTGACTGGGGAATGAGGCAATCGGAATATATACCATCTTGGAATGGGGCGGGGGGGGGGAAGGGTAGAAATGGGGAGAAAATTTGTAACCCAAAATCTTGTGAAAATCAATGTTGAAAGCTAAAATATTAAATAAAAAATGATAAAATTTAAAATAAAAAAAAAACAGAAACAAAAGGTTTTTTGTATCCATAGTGGGATTGTGACTGATGGAAACTCCCAATCTTACTTTTTTATAGCATAAATCAATATGGTGACATTGCCCCCTAGTGGTGGTATGGAGGAAGCACCTGGCAATCTGTTGGTTGCTGGAACCAGCAATATAATATTTAGAGAATCAATGAGAATCATGAGGTCTTTGATCCAGATGTGACCTTTGAGATCATCTAGTCCAACACATTTATTTTACAGATAAGGAAACTAGTGATAAGAGAAGGTAAATAGCTTGCATAGGGTGTCAGAGTCAGTTAATGGTAGGACAAGGACATATTTTGGCTCCCCCTCCATTTATTTGGCCACTACACCATACCACGTTTTGTGGGAAGAGATTTTTCTTAATAACCATAGAATGCAGAATCTAGAGACTGTCATTTATGTTATTTATGGTGAAAACACAAGCATTCATAATGCAACACCTGGTTGTTGTTCTTCTGTTTCAGCTGTGTCTGACTCTTTGTGACCCCATCTGGGGTTTTCTTGGCAGAGATACTAGAGTATCTTGCTATTTTCTTCTCCAGCTCATTTTACAGATAAGGAAACTTTCAATAGGAATTAATTTTTCAAACTGATTGAAATGAATTGGGAATGCAATTAAAGAAGCCAGAAAAAGGAGCAAATTAAAAATCCCTAACTTAAGTACCAAATTAGAAATTCTGAACCTCAAAGGAGAGATTAATAAAATTAAGAAAACTGTCAAACTAATAAATAAAATTAAGAGCTGCTTTTATGAATAAAAAACAATAAAATAGATAAGCCCTAGGTTAATTTAATTTAAAAAAGAAAGAAGAAAACCAAATTACCAGTATCAAAAATGAAAAGGGTGAATTCAACACCAAGAAGAAATTTAAAAAAAAATTAGTAGTTATTTAGCCCAACTGTATGACAATAAATTTGACAATCTTAGTGAAATGGCCGAATATTTAAAAAATATAAATTGCCCAGACTAACAGAGTGGAAAATAAAGGACTTAAATAGCCCCATTTCAGAAAAAAGAAATTAAACAAGTCATCAATAAACTCCCTAGGAAAAAATCTCCAGGGCCAGATGGATTTACAAGTAAATGTTATCAAACATTTAAAGAACAATTAATTCCAGCACTATGTAAACTATTTGGAAAAATAGGTGAAGGAGTCCTATCAAATTCTTTCTATGATATGAATATGGTGCTGATACCTCAACCAGGAAGAGCCAAAACAGAGAAAGAAAATAATAGACCAATCTCCCTAATGAATATAGATGCAAAAATTTTAAATAAAATATTAGCAAGACACTACAGTAACTTATCATGAGGATAATACACTATGACTGATACAATTTATACCAAGAATGTAGACCTGGTTCGATATTATGAAAACTATCAGCATAATTGATCATATCAACAACAAAACTAACAGAAACCATATAATTATCTCAATGGATGCAAAAAAAAGCTTTTGACAAAATACAACACCTGTTCCTATTAAAAACACCAGACGGCATAAGAATAAAAGAAGTCTTCCTTAAAATGGTAAGTAGAATCTATCTAAAACCATAAGCAAGCATTATATATAATGGGGATAAGCCAGAAGCATTCCCAGTAAGATCAGAGGTGAAACAAGGATGTCCATTATCACCACTGTTATTCAATATTGTACTAGAAATGGTAGCATTAGCATTAAGAGAAGAAAAAGGAATTGAAGGAAATAGAATAGGTAAGGAAGAAACAAAATTGTTACTTCTTTTTAAAGTTCTCACTCTTTGCAGATGATATGATGGTATACTTAGAGAATCCTAGAGAATCAAGCAAAAAACTACTTGAAATAACAAGTAAATTTAGCAAAGTTGCAGGATATAAAATAAACACACATAAATCATTGGCATTCCTGTATATTACTAACAAAGCCCAACAGCAAGGGATAGAAAGAGAAATCCCATTTAAAGACTTGTAGACAATATAAAATATTTGGGAGTCTACCTGCCAAGACAAACCCAGGAAATATATGAGCACAATTACAAAACACTTTTCACACAAATAAAGTCAGATCTAAATAATTGGAAAAACATCAGTTGCTCATGGGTAAGCTGAGCTAATATAAAAAAATGACTATTTTCCCTAAATTAATTTACTTATTTAGTGTCATACCAATCAAATTACCAAAAAATTCTTTTCTAGAGCTAGAAAACATAATAACAAAATTCATCTGGAAGAACAAAAGGTGCAGAATATCAAGGGAATTAATGAAAAGAAATGCAAAGGAAGGTGGTCCAGCCATACCAAATCTTAAATTGTATAAAGCAGCTATCATCAAAAGAATTCGGTACTGGCTAAGAAACAGCATGCTGGATCAGTGATAAGTTACACAACAGTGGTAAGTTACACAACATGCAGTAGTCAATGACTATAGTAATCTACTGTTTGATAAACCCAAAGACTCCAGCTTCTGGGATAAGAACTCACTATTTGACAAAAACTGCTAGGAAAACTGGAAAACACTGTGGTAGAAACTAGGCATAGACTGACATCTTATACCCTATATGAAGATAAGGTAATTGTGGGAACACAATTTAGACATAAAGGTTGAAACTATAAGCAAATTAATAGAGTGAGGAATAGTTTACCTGTCAGATTATGGAGAAGGAAAGAACTTATGACCAAACAAGATAGAGAACATTATGAAATGCAAAATGGCAATTTTGATTGCATTAAATTAAAAAGGTTTTGTGCAAACAAAGCCAATGCATCCAGGATTAGAATGGAAGCAGAAAGCTTGGAAACAATCTTAACAAGTAGCTCTAATAAAGGCCTCATTTCTTGAATACATAGAGAACTGAGTCAAATCTATATGAATACAAGTCATTACCAAATTAATAAATGGTCAAAGGATATGAACAGGCAGTTTTCAGAGGGAGAAATTTAAAGCTATCTATAGGCATATGAAAAAATGCTCTAAATTGCTATTTATTAGAGAAATGCAAATTAATACAACTCTGAGGAGCCAAATCACACCTACCAGGTTGGCTAACATGACAAAATAGGAAAATGACTAATGGAGAAGATATGGGAAAATTGGGACACTAATGCATTGTTGATGACATTGTGAACTGATCTAACCATTCTGGAGAGCAACTTGGAACAGTGCCCAAAGGGCCATAAAACTGTGCATAGCTATTAATCCAGTAATACCACTGCTAGATCTATATCCCAAAGAAATCATAAAAAAGGGGAAAGGACCTATCTGTACAAAAATATTTATAGCAGCTCCTTTAGTGGTATCAAAGACTTAGTAAATGAGGTGATGTCCATCAATTGGGGAATGGCTGAACAAGCTGTGGTATATGAATGTAATGGAATACTATTGTTCTATAAGAAATGGTGAGCAGGTGGACTACAGAAAAACCTGGAAAGACGCGCATGAGCTGATGCTAAGTAGAGTGAGCAGAACCAGAGCACTGTAAAGCAACATTGTGCTATGACCAACTTTGTTCGAATTAGCTCTTCTCAGCAATGCAATGATTTAAGACAATTCCAAAAGACTCATGATGGAAAATGCTATTCACATTCAAAAAAAGAACTACAGAGTCTGAATGCAGATTGAAGCATACTGTTTTCTCTTTCTTTTGTTGTTTTTCTGGTTTTTTTTTTCTTTCTCATGGTTTTTCCCTTTTGTTCTAATTCTTCTTTCACAACACGATTAATGTGGAAATATATTTAACATGATCACATATGTATAGCCTATATCAGATTGCATGCTATCTTGGAGGATGTGGGTGTGAAGGGAGGGGAGAAATTTTATAAAAATCTTATAAATCTTTATAAATCTTATAAAAGTGAATTTTATGGGCAGAGCCAAGATGGTGGCATGAAAACAGGGATTCATTTGAGCTCTCCCCCAAATCCCTCCAAACACCTGTAAAAAATGACTTTAAACAAATTCTAGAGCTACAGAACCCATGAAATGACAGAATGAAACAGGTCTCTAGCCCAAGACTGCCTGGATGGTCACTGGGAAGGGTCTATTGCACCATAACGGGAACAGAGCGCAGCCCAGTGTGGGCCGCTTCAGGACAGAACAGGCTAGAACAGACCGGGCAGAGCATGCCTCACAGCACTGAATCACTGAGCTGTGGTGGTTTACAGACTTTTCAACCCACAAACACCAAAGATAACGTAGCAGGTCAGTGGTAAAACTGTTGGACTTCGGTGAGAGAAGGGCACGATCCGGCCTCAGCCCCGGGATGGTGGAGGTGGTGGCAGCAGCAACTGACCATCCAGGCAGTCTTTTTTTTGCTAGTTGGCAATATGAGACTAAACTTTAGGAGTGAGATTGGGCTTGGATATATAGCTTGGGAGTAATCTGCGTAGACATGATATTTAAACCCATGAGAGCAGATGAGCTCATGAATTGAGATTCTAGGTCTGAACTTTGAGATACATCCATAATTAGGGATGAAATTGTTGATGATCGAAAAAGAGACAAAATAAGACACTGGACAGGTATTAAGAGAAGGAGGAAAGTACAGTGTCACAAAAACTTGGGGAGAAGAGAATATTCAAGGAAGAAGTGGTAGTCTGTCAGAAGCTACAGAGAGGTCAAGGAGGGTCAGGACCAAAAGCCTTTGGATTTAATCATTTTAGCAAATTCAAGAGATTTACAGAACCCATGTGTAGGTCAAAGAATCCTTGCGCTGCTGTTCTTGAACAAATATCTATTGTCTGCCAATTTACATTTCTCGTAGGGCATGTTTTACTAAGAGGTACCTGTCTTTCATGTTTCTTGATTAGTGAGAGAGTATATTATGAGCTAATGTTTAATCCAGGCCTGCACAACCAGCAGCCTGTGGGCCATTCACTGCCATTTACATGCCACTTCTTGTGGCATGCCAAAGAATTTCCTCTACATACAAAAGATTTTTTCCTTTACAAATTTCACTGACTGCTCAAAATCCTTTGGCATACTGCAAGCGGCCTAAGGGCTAAAAGTAGCCCATGGGCCACAAGTAGTGTAGGCCTGATTTAATCAAATGGAAAATAATCAGTATGTTATAACTTGTGCCCATTTCCCTTTTTACTAATGTCAACTTTGTGCCTCAGTAAGGCGACTGACCCCTACTGATTTTGTGTCACCCATGGAGGACTGCCCTCTTTTAGATTGTAAAGATTCAAAGAAAGACTGGAGCCTTTCTGTGAATCAAAGGGAGGAATGAAAGAAATGATTCATTGAGGACCTCCTACTCAAATTCTAATCAGTATTAGTCAGTTCACTAAGATTATATAAGGGATAATTATTGTCAATAATTATTTTAATATATTCATCTAGTAACACATATCTAGTCAGTCACCTAATGGGCATAAGAATAAGCGATGTATTAGTCCACACTTTGTATAAGTCACATAGGAATATGTATTCTAATAGGCCTCAAACTTATATGTAATGTTCATTACTTGTTTAACAGCTATGGAGCTCACATGCATAACCACAAGAATGCTGAAAAAGATATCTCCACCCTGTTTTGCTCAAATTCCATGGCCAAACCAAGCCTGGGTAGTAGCATGGTATAGAAAGTCTCCCCCCACCATATGTTCCTGGAGCATATGCATAACTTATACCATCTCCTCCTGCCTAACCTGAGGAGGAGCCCATACTTTTTGTGACCACTTAGTCAGTGGAGATATTCCTTGCTTCACCCAACTTATAACCTGGATGACATATCATTTTTGCTTATTTTAGCTTATGCATCATGTCAACTGATGAGATTCTGTATTTTACCATGCCTCTTTTGCTTATTTGGGTATCAAACTCTATAAATACAAGGTCCTGGAAGGAGGGGACATCTCAGATCATGAGGAAGATCTGAGTTCCACTTCATTAGAGGTGCCATTGGTTCAGAGCTCTGCCTCAGTCTCTTTTGTTGTAGGTTGGACAATTTTAATCCCCAAATTAATTACTCTATCTTTAATCTCTCCCTACATACTAGCTTCTTCCCTTCCTGCTTATAAACATTCCCAGATCTCCCCCATGCTTTAAAAGAAACTTTCACTTGACCTTGTCATCCCCTCAAGCTATCATCCTATCTCTTTCACTGCCAACCTCCCAGAATTATTTACTACTGTTGCCTCCCCTTCCCACTCCAACTCCTTTCAATCAGATTTCCTACTCCCATCATTTTAATGAAACTTATACTAAATCCAAAGGCTTTTGGTCCTGACCCTCCTTGACCTCTCTGTAGCTTCTGACAGACTACCACTTCTTCCTTGAATATTCTCTTCTCCCCAGGTTTTTGTGACACTGTACTTTCTCCTCTTAATACCTGTCTAGTGTCTTATTTTGTCTCTTTTTCAGTCATCAACAATTTCATCCCTAATTATGGATGTATCTCAAAGTTCAGACCTAGAATCTCAATTCATGAGCTCATCTGCTCTCATGGGTTTAAATATCATGTGTACACAGATTACTCCCAAGCTATATATCCAAGCCCAATCTCACTCCTAAAGTTTAGTCTCATATTGCCAGTTGGCAATATGAGACTAAGCTTCAGGAGTGAGATTTGGCTTCCATCCATTGTAAACAAACTCCATATATTAAAAATCTTCTATTCTAAATTAGGCTTTCCTCTTACCTTCTCTGTTTTTAAGGGTACTACTAGCTTGTGAAGCAACCATTCCCTCACACCAACATTTAAACAATTGCCAGGTCTTGATTTTATATCTACAATATCTGCATTCACTCCTTGTATTCATAAAATTGTCTTTGACCTCATCAAGGTTCATCATGGTGGGTGCATAGGCACTGATAATGGTGGTGTGATGTTTTCCTGCAAGTGGCAATCACATAGGTCCCTGCCCAAGCTCCACTTAATGGCTGCATTTTGGGTCCTCCTGGCTTAGAGTAAATGTCAGTGGAAACTGTTTCTCTTTGGAACAGCAACCCTAAGGGTCTTCCCCTCCCAGCTTGATTTTTTCCCCTTTTTTCTAATTAAAGGGGCCATCCCTTCACTCACTTCTTAAAGAGGTTTATTCACTGAATGGGCTTTACCTCACTCTAAGTGAGTATTTGAAAAGGTCTGAGCCTAAAAGGGCCAGGGTCTCCCACTGCATCCTGGGTCATGTCCAGTCATCCAGATGAATATCAGGTCACTGGATCCAGATGGCTCTGGAGGAGAAAGGGAGGCTGGTGATCTTGCACAGCCCTCACTCACTCAAATCGAAGTCAACTGCAAGTCATGTCATCATTTTCCTGATGTCACAGTCCTCTTTGAAAACAAAGGACAAACCACAATAACAACAACTTCTTTCGGCAGGCATACAAGCTTGTTGACTAGATTAGTTCTGATTGCAAAACCTACATCAGCTTCCCAGTGCTCTCCTACACTGTGGCCACTCCAGAAAAACATGTATCCAGCTCCAACTTCAGTAAGCTGTCCTTCATTTGCAAGCCTTGTTTCACACGGGGCTGCTATTTGGATGTGATACCTACTGAGTTCGCTTGCAACAGGAGTTGCTTGTCTTTCAGGTCTACTGGATTTTGTGTTGTCTGTAAGTGTGAGCACATTCCATGTGCCAATAGTGAGTGAAATCATCTTTGCAAATGCTTTTGTATGTTTCTTTGCCTTTCAACCACAGAGTGGGATTCCCCGACTGCTGTAGTAATCAGGCCAGGGTTGGGTAAGCAGACAATTTTTAGGGCACCTTTTCTAGCCCCCTCCTCACACCAGGAAGTGAGCAGTGTGTTCCTTAAAAGGCTGCTCAGACACCCAGGGGGCTTTTGAATCCCACTACTGCTTCCAGTGAGAAACAACCCTATGGCCTGGGCTGCCTGTGTGTGGGATTGTGACTACAGCTCCCAGTGTATCTGCACCTGCTGCTTTGTCACTTGCCTGTCACCACAGGACTTTGAGATAGGTAAATTGGTAAAATGGCATGGGTGATGTTTTTTGATTTGTGTGTAAATTGGATTTAAGTGAGGCAGAGTTGCATAAAGTCGTCAGCCTTACTGTCTCCTCCAGAGTCATCACAGTCCAGTGGCAGGACAGAATCAAGACAACTGGTGCTGGCTCAAGATACAGTGGATGACTTTGGCATCTTCGATGTCTAACCAAGCTCTAAGTGATCTATAGTGCCTGCTTCAGCTGCCTTCATGGCTGTTGGAACAAACTGTTCTCATCAACCCATTCCACTAGAGAAGTTTTCACATGCTTAGGGTAGACAGCCCCATAACTCACCAATGGGTTTAAGACCCCTTGGTTATCCTCAAGCTGGTTTAGTAACCTGCTGAAACAGTTTGCCAGGGTGTGGCTGCCATAATGCTACAGCTTCTTGGAGCCACAAGCGAGAGTTGCATGGAACAGCAGACAACAAAAGTGGAAAGCAGCCCTGAAAAGGGCTCAGTAGCCATCACAACAGAGGTTCTAGTCCTCCCTGAACACACCCTACATGAAGACCGTTATCATCAATGTGCCAAAAGAGGACAAGTTTATAATTCTGGGTGACTTTAATGGTAGAGTAAGCTCAGACTACCAGACTTGGCAGGGAGTCCTAGGGAGGAATGGAGTTGGAAACAGCAACAGCAATGGTCACTTACTACTGAAGACTTGTGCATCTCATGACCTTCTCATCACCAACACTGTCTTCCATTTACCTAAATGCAATAAAAGTTCACGGATGCCCCATCACATCAAACATTGGCATTTAATAGACTATGTGATTGTAAGGAGAAGAGACAGACAGGATGTGAGAGTGAGAAAGGCAATGTGTGGTACAGAATGCTGGACTGATCATAGACTTATCCTTTCCAAGCTAAATATTTGCATTCAGCAAAAGCAGCACCCTCAAGGCAAAATGACTACCAGAAGAATTAATGTCAAAAATTAGAGCTCTTCTCTGAGAGGTAACAATTTGTTGCTCACTTGGAGCGAAAATTGAGCCAACACACAGTTGGCAACATTGGAGCAGAAAAGGAGTGGGCAGCTTTCAGAGATTTGGTGTATAGCACTGCATTTGCTCATCTGGGTCAGAACACTCAAACACAAAGACTGGTTTGATGAAAATGATGGGAAAATTCAGAAGCTGCTAAATGAAAAACAGAAACTCCACAGGGTTTGCCAGCAGTATAACTCAACCCTCTCTAATAAGGCAGCATTTAATTACGTCAAAAGTAAAGTACAAGCAAAGCTTAGAGAGATGAAGAATTCTTGGCTCAGTAAGAAGGCAGATGAAATTCAGTTTTACGTGAATAGTAATAATCCAAAGTGCTTTTATGATGCCCTGAAGGCTATTTATGGGCCAAAGACCTATGGTGCATCTCAACTACTCAGTGATGTCAGAACCACAATGATTAGTGATAAGGACATGATGCTGGAGGGATGGCTGAACACTTCCATAGTGTTCTCAACAGACCATTATCAATCAATACTGACCATTTGCCTCAGGTTGAAGTCAATTCCTCCCTAGCTGAAGCTCCAACTGAAAAAGAGGTTTTGAATGCCATTAGGTTCTTTTCATGTACCAAAGCACCTGGTGCTGATTCTATTCCAGCTGAGATTTACAAGGTAGAGGGTCCATTGCTCATACAAAAGCTGACTGAAATTTTCCAGGTTATGTGGCAAGAGGGGGTTATCCCCTAGGAGTTCAAGGATGCCTCCATTGTCCATCTCTATAAAGGTAAAGGAAATGGATTGTCCTGTGACAATCATGGGGGGCGGGGCGGGCAATGTCTGTTAGTCATTGCTGGCAAGATTCTTGCCAGAGTCCTTCTTAATAGGTGGACCCTTCACCTGGAAGATGGTCATCTACCTGAGAGCCAGTGTGGCTTCAGAAAGTCCAAGGAACAGTTCATATGGTGTTTGCTCCCGATAACTCCAGGAGAAATGCCAGGAGCAGAACAAAGGTCTGCATACAATATTTGTAGATCTGACCAAGGCCTTTGATACTGTTAGTCATGAGGGCTTATGGAAAATTATGTCAAAATTTGGTTGCCCAGAGAAGTTTATCAGCATTGTATGTCAATTTCATGATGGCATGTTTGCCCAGGTTCTAGATAATGGACAATGCTGTCATGCCTTTCCAGTCACCAATGAACAAGACTGTGTGCTTGCTCCCATGCTTTTTAGCATGATGTTTTCAGCCATGCTGTCAAATGCTTTCAATGAGGATGAACATGGCATCAAGATCAGCTACTGCACTGATGGTAAATTCTTCAACTTGAAAAGGCTACAAGCCAACACCAAAGGGGAGGGAGTGCTGGTGCATGATTTTCTGTTTTTTAGATGATAGTCTACCACAGTCTCTGAGGCTGAAATGCAACAAAGAATGGATCAGTTCTCTGCTGCTTGTGCTAATTTTGGCCTAACAATTAACAACAAGAAAACACAGGTGCTCCATCAGCCAACACCACACCATCCATACGTGGAACCATCAGTTACAGCAAATGGAGAAGTTTTGAATGCTGTGGATAAGTTCACTCACCTTGGCTGTATATTTTCCAGGGATGTACACATTGATAATGAGGTTGACACATGCACTGCCAGAGCTAGCTCAGTGTTTGGGAGGCTCTGAAGGAAAGTATGGGAGACAAGAGGTATTAGATTAATTACCAGATTGATGGTCTACAGAGCTGTGGTGCTGACCTCATTGTTATATGCCTGTGAAACCCGGACAGTCTACCAGCACCATGCCAGGAAACTGAATTGCTTCCATTTGAATTGTTTTAGGAAGACTCTTAAGATCACCTGAGAGGATAAGGTACTAAACACTGAGGTCCTTACTTGAACTAAACTGCCAAGCATTCAAACGCTGCTTCAGAGAGCCCAACTCCAATGGGCTGGCCACGTTGTTCCAATGCAAAATGTATGCTTTCCAAAAAGATTGTTTTATGGAGAACTCACATGGTGCAAGCATTCACATGGTGGTCAGAAGAGGCTATACAAGGACACTCTCAAGGTCTCTCTCAAGATCTTTGGAAATGATTATGTGACATGGGAGATATTGGCACAGGATGGCTCAGCATAGCATTTCCACATCAGAGAAGGTGCTGTGCTCTATGAGCAAAGCAGAATTGAAACGGCTCAAAGGAAATGCAGGATGAACAGGTTTGGAGTATCCACCCCAAATGTTCACATGGACTATTTCTGCCTGACCTGTGGTAGAGCATGCAAAGTTCATATTGGCCTGATCAGCCACAGTCAGATACACTTAATCTTGCCTCAAGCATAGTGATGTCATTTTGGTCCTCTTTGAAAATGAAAGACAACAACCAACGAACCAACAACCAACCAACCAACCATTCGTCCCTTGTATATCATTCAGTCCTGCATCACATCTCACCTGGACTCGTAAAAGTCTAATTAAATCTCTCTATTCTCCAATTCATCCTCCACACAGCTGCCAAAATAACTGTACTTAAAGCATGGTTCTGACCAAGTTATCATCCTTCCTGCCCTTTTAAATTACCCATTTACTTACATACCTTTTGTTGCCATTCCAGAATATAAATTCCTTAAGGATAGGGACTGTTTTATGCGTGCCACATACCTTGTATATAGTAGAAGCTTGATATTTGTGGTTGAATCGAATGATTCTTTGAGTTCCAGCAATGTGGTGAAATAGAAAGAGAATTGTACTTGGCATCAGATGAAACTGACCTAGGGTCATACTAGTTTACTCCCCAAATCTATAATCTAGTCCATACCTTTTTAATTAACTTCATTCTCATATCACTAGCCACCAGCTGGAAGTATACTCCTGGATACCTTCATTCCATTGGCATATCAAACCTACAGACAAAACAGAAGTTATCTTTTCCCTCTAAACTAGTCCTCCTTCCAAATTTCCCCATTTCTGCTTACAGCACCAGTAGCCTTTCAGTCACCTAGGTTAATAACCTTGGAGTCACTTTTGACTCTTCCCTATTCCCCATATATCCAATTATTTGCCAAATCTTATCACCATCACCAATACCACCACACTTATCACATCTGTTTTCTTCCCTCCATTCATTTGGCTACTACTGTAATTCAGGCACTCATCACCTCTCAGCTGTTGTTGTTCAGTCATTTTTCAATCATGTCTGACTCCTTGTGACCCCATTTGGAATTTTTTTGGCAAAGATACTGGAGTGGTTTGCCATTTCCTTCTCTAGCTCATTTGATAGATGAGGAAACTGAGGCAAATAGGGTGAAGTGACTTGTCCAGGGTCACAGAACAAGTAAGTGTCTGAGGCCAAATTTGAACTCAGAAAGATGTCTTCATCTGGGTCTCCAGGTCTAGCATTCTATCCACTATGCCCTCTAGCTGCCACCCTTCAGCTAGACCATTGCAATAACCTGTAATAATATTAATTGGTATCTTAGATTCTTTTCCCTTTCCAGTCATTCCCCTTTTAGAGACCTGGAACAAGGATCCCCTCAATGACATAATGGACAAATGGCCATTGTACTCATGCTTAAAGATCTCTGATGAGGGACAGCTAGGCTGTGCAGTGGTTAGAGTGCTACATTTGGAGTAGGGAAAATGAGTTCAAATCTAGTCTCAGACACTTACTAGCTATATGACCCTGTGCAAGACCTTTAACTTTACTTGCCTGAATTCCTTATCTGTAAAATGGGGACACAGTAGAGAAGGAAATAGCAAACTATTCCAGTATTTTTGCCCAGAAAACCCTATGGAATACTCAGACACAACTCAACAACCTTTCTGTTTATTGGCAGCTCCAGTTGCTGGCAGGTTTTTCCTTGCATGAAGCCTAAATTTTGTTTCTTTGCAAACTCTCTCTTTTCAAAAAAATTCCAATCTTAATCAGTTTTTCCATGTTCAGTTCTGTTACTTCTTCTCCTGTATACAGGTTCCTCAAGAGACAAGTAAGATGATTTGATACTTTCATCTCTTTAAAGATTTGCACATTTTTTTTGTGATCCACACAGTCAAAGGTTTTACTGTAGTCAATGAAACAGAAGTAGATAGAATTCTCTTGCTTTCTTCATAATGTGTGGGACAACAGATCACTGGCTCAAATAAAAAAACAGAGGTGTCTCGGTTTTCTCAAGGTAGAAACAAAACAGAAGCTTTATTTGATGAAGTCTCGCGAGAATTGGGCATCTCCCACTACCAGGGTGGAGATGGTAGTGAAGAGAGGCAAGGGGGAGAAGGCAAGCAAGGGGATATATATCCTTGTACAAACAATTCTAAGAAATCCCACCCCAGAGGCTGGACCTCTGTCCCCATTTGTGGGGACAGGTGGCCTCACAATCTAACCAAGAATAAGTTTTACCCAATACCAGCACAGAAACTACAGAATTACCTTATAAGGAAACTTTAATGTTAAGATGGTGGTTTGTGAGTAGGCTAGGGGAGAGGGAGAGGGGAATACCACCTGATTTCCCCGAAATCATATGATTTACAGGAAAACGAAACTTAGGTCTAGTGAGGTCCACATCCTAACTAAATTTATACTATTTGAGTATCACCTTGCCTGAGTTATTCATAGGGAGGCTTTCACAATCTTGTATTCCATTCACAGCTGAGGTGACATCTACAAATCTAAAGAAGAAGGGGGAGAAAGACATTCCTAAAGGCTAAATAATCAGATTCCCACAGACTCAAATGTATCCCATTTCCCTTTTCTCTAAATATTGATTCTCAAACATTAATAATATATATATATATATATATATATATATATATATATATATATATATACACACACATATACCCTGTGAAGTCTTCACACTTTATTCTCTCACCATCCCACACAATAATCTCCATAGTCCAGCAAACTCTGTACTTCCTCTGCCTCTTCAAAAACCAGCTTGCTCTTCTGGTAACTCTTGGCTGACATATTGCTGAAGCCTAGGTTGTAGAATCTTAAGCATAACCTTGTTGGCATGTAAAATGAACACAACTGTTCAGTAACTTGAACATTCTTTGGCATTGCCCTTTTTTAGAATAAGGATATATATGGATATTTCCCAATTCAGTGGCCACTGTTGAGTTTTCCAAATTTTCTGGCATACTGACTTCAGCACTTTAACAGCATAATCTTTTAGGATTTTAAATAGCCAGCTGGAATTCTGTCACCTCCACTAGCCTTATTATTGGCAATGCCTCCTAAGGCCTACCTGACTACATTCTCCAGGATGTCTGGCTGTACAGGGTGTCCCTAAAGTCTAGACACATAGGAAATCTCATTAACATCTCATTAACTGTTTCACCAAAGACTCTGTGTTGCTCAGCGACTTTTCTGGGATGTGCTAAAGGAGAAGGTGTACTCAATGAAAATCACAGATGCAACACACTTAATAATCAGGGGATCCTAGGAAGTCCTCAACACTCTTTCAAGGGATCTGCAGTCAAAACTATCCTTATAATAATACTGAGACATCTTCATTTCTGATACAGTGAGTACTAATAGGTCTAACTGACATAAACAAAAGTTTTTTGGGGGTCCTCAATAATTTTTAAGAGTATAAACAGGTCCTAAGATCAAAAACTTTGAGAACTGCCCCAGTCTGTTGTGATAGCCTCCAGTCTCATTCCTACTCTCTTCTGTGCGTCCAATTCCATCTTTCATATGGCTACCAGACTGATATTCCTTATAAAGTATATGGATCTACCGGTGTGACTCCTCTGTGCAAAAAACTGCATTGATCCCAAACTACGTTACAAATAATGTTTAAACTCCTTTGGCTAGCCTTCTGGGCCTTCCACAATCTGGCAACACCCCTGCTTTTTCAGGCTTAGATCCTATTACTTTTGTCTTTGCACCTTACACTCCAGCCAAAGGAATCTACTCTTGGTCCCTCAAACACATACTTCACTTTCTGTTTCTGTGCTTTTGCTCATGAAGTTCCCTATGTTTGAAATACCCTTCCTCCCTGCCCCCTTTTTACCTGTTGAATTCCTATGAATTCATTAAAGCCCTTCCTTCGGTAAGCCTTTCCTATTTCCTCATCAGTCATAACCTTCTTCCTCCA
This sequence comes from Trichosurus vulpecula, assembly GCF_011100635.1. Taxonomy (NCBI): domain Eukaryota; kingdom Metazoa; phylum Chordata; class Mammalia; order Diprotodontia; family Phalangeridae; genus Trichosurus; species Trichosurus vulpecula. The sequence goes on from NC_050573.1 coordinate 80,077,530, forward strand.
ATATTCTATCATGATTTGTTGCCACCTTTAATGCATGTTTCATACAATGATGCATCTTATGATGGTGTTGATGTAATACTGTGCTATTGGACTCTGTGAAGAGAGACTGTGCTTTAACTAAACTTTCTATATCCCACCAGGGCCTAATGCCAAAATACTTAACACCTGTTTACTGAACAAATACATAGGTAAGGTAGCGAGCACCTTCCTGACTTGCACATATCTCAGAGGGGAGTCTAGTCCCTTTCCCCTTACCTCTCAGCCCTTGTTACTCAAACCAGGCCTAGCCCAGCTTCAGCCTCTTCAGTGGAGAAGAAGGGAAAAGAAGGGAAATTCGGTGCTTTGCGCAAACTAATTAAATGTTTGATGGAGTTCAGGAATAGGCAGCTGGTGAGAAATAAGAGGCAGGAATGGGCAAGTCTAATGCTCACCAAAGGCCAGCTGTAGTGAAGTCAAATGCAGAGAAAATAGAAGACATCTTGGGAGTTCTTCACTCTGGTATCCCAGGTTATGGTCCAGAAACCTACATCCTGCACTAATACTATCCTACATCCTACACTCCTATATGCATTTTTCTTTTCCATAGCTACTGAAGGGGGAGATAGAGAAGCCACCTATGGTTCCTTGTTTCCTGCCATAGTGCTGCATTACAAATGTTAACAGCATTATTCATTCCTGTTGAAAGTCAGTAGAAGTGAGTAGCAATGTATATGATAGGTCTTTGTCATAAAATTTATGGGATGCATATAGGAATGTATATGATAGGTTTTTGTTATGAAATTTATCAAACATCTCCTGAAAAATATCCTCTTGATCAGCTGTTTCAAGTATACACTGGAACAGATGCCTCTGTATCCCTGCAATAGTCACCAATTACTATGATGAGTCTCTTCCTTCTGGGGGATAGAAACAGGATTACTCTCACCTGCTAATAGACGGTGACTCATTCAACAAATACTGAACATTTGCCTAAGATCATAGGATTTTGAGCAAGTAGAGGACTTAGAGATAATCTAGTCTAATGGTTCTCAAACTCTTTGGTTTTAGGACCCTTTAACAATCTTAAAAAATTATTGAGGACCCTCCAAAAGTTTTTGTTTGTATGTGGGTTACATCTATCAATATTTACTATATTAAAGGTTTAAAATCTTGGCATTAGGTCCTCATAGACCTCCTGAAAGGATCTCTGGAAAGTTCTCACACTGTGAAAGCCAATGACCTAGACCAGGGTTGAGGAACCTGCAGCCTCAAGGCCACATGTATTCTTTAGGTCCTCAAGTGCAGCCTTTTGACTGAATCCAAACATCACAGAACAAATCCCCTTCATAAAACGATTTGCTCTATAAAACTTGGACCGTCAAAAGGCTGCACCCAAGGACCTAGAAGGCCATATGTGGCCTCTAGGCCACAGGTTCCCCACCCCTGATCTAGTCTGACTCTCTAACCTGTAAATTAAATTGGACTAAACTGCATGTCTTCTAGGTAAAGGAATGTTTAATTTATTAAGCAGATCTGGTATTCAAACTCAAACCCAGTGCTGTTCTGTTACTCTTCATTGCCTTTAAATGAGGACCTGAAGGCTGGGCAGGACTTTTATAAGTGGCCACTTGGGGGAGCAATTGTTTTTTATTCAATAAACATTTATTAAGTTCCATTAAGTTTATGTATGTTCCAGGCACTGTGCTAAGGAAAAATGGCATGCACAAAGATATAAGGGCTGGAAAGTCTGTGTCCTTGCAATGAGGATTAGGTCAGTTTGATTGGAATGAAGGGTTTAAGTGCGACATAAAGCTGCTAAGATAGGTGCCACCAATTTGCTGAGGGCCCTGGACGCCAGACTTAAGAATTTGTTTCTGAAATGTAAGAGGACGTCATTGAAGGTTTCATGCCTGGGAATACAAGGCCCATTTTAAGAAGCCAGTGACTGCAAATCCTGGAAATCTTGGGTAGGAGGGAGACTAGAAGCAGGAACCCCCTTGGGCTTCCACAGTGACCTAAGGGGAAGGCCCCAGTCAGGCAACCATCACTGCCTTAGCTGACTTCGGCTTAAATAAGCTTCGTGAGGCCCTACCGTCTCAGCCCATCGACCAAAGGCTTCCGATCCAATTAACCCTGAACACACAGCAGTGAAGTCTGGAGTAAACAGTTGAGTCGGACCCCAAGGATGGCCCTTTGCGACCGAAGCCTGGAGGCAGCAACTCGGTGGAGGAGAGACAGAGAGACTACCCCTCTCTCCGCATCAGACTAGGCGGTAAGACGCTAGACGATCATAAGGCTCACTCCCATCAGCACTCCTCTGTCAAAGACCAGGAAACTGGGGCCGAAGGGCGGATGTCATCTGTTCCTCGCTCCTCCTCCGCCCCACCGGCGTGGCACCGCCCCCGTGAGGCAGGTCGGTGACGCAACAGGAAGTAACGCCCTTGGAGCCGGATCCCGCCTGGAGCCACTCTAGGCTGCTTGGATGACTCCTGTCTCGGTGGTTCGACCTAGTGTGGCCTCTGATGAAGGAACCTATTCTTGAGTTCCCTTCGTCCGCAGCTCTCACTAAATGGGTGACCCTGAACAAGCTACTTCTCCCAGGACTGAGCTTCCTTTTCTGTAAAATGGGAACAGTAATAGTGCTGCAGAAAGACTAGGGGCCCAGCTTACTTGCCTCCTCCGGCCTTACTGCCTGCCTTCCTTAGGGCTGGCCCCGTGCTCCCACGCCCACCTGTCCTCTCTGTCTCTGCATGTGTCCAACCTGGGAATTTGTTTGACCCACTATGCCTAGTTGTTACTCGGGTTTTTCTTTTCTCTTAGGGAGAAGGCCTAAGGGGTTGGGTTTAAAAAATAAAAAATGGAACAGAAGGAAGGCTCAAAGGAGTTACAGACAAGTAGGACCACTTCAAAAGTTAACAAGTTAACTTGTCCAATTTGTTACACTCTTAACAAGAAAAATCAAGTTCCACATAATATTTACTTTCATATACAATCCCCCCCCATCTGTTCTACGATGTATGTAGAAACATTTCTTTGATATTTGATATGTTCAGAATTTTTAAAAAATTAAATGAGAGCATTCCTTTTTAAAATAAAGAGAAGGATGCTACTCATTTTGTGGGATTAGCATGATGTATGTTTGAAACTGCAGAAATATTCCCTCCTCCTTCTTATTAACATCTATGGAAAAAGTGTATTGTCAACACAGAGAAAGTGAGAATAAATTATCGCCACTCTAGGCAATTAGAGGAAAAGGTAAATCACTTTCAATCTTTAAATCATGCCTCAAAGAAAGAGGCTCATTTAAAGGGTTTGCTGATTAACAGGGTGTAAAAGTCAAGGTTAATGGAGGCAGAGACTACCCACCTTCAGAGGGAAAGCATGGATTTCTCTGGAGAATTCCTTAAGCCCAGACGAAATCAGTTTTATAGAAGAGGAAAATAGTAATGGAGGTAATTACGAACGAGAATTAGAGTAGGTGGTGAAAGAACTTCAAGTTTCCCTTGTGTAATGTTAATACAATTTGAAGATCTTCCCTGCCCCTTAATAGGCCTACGTGACCTGCTTTGAACCTGAGTCACATGGAAGCCTGAGTCATATGAACCTGTGTCACAAGAGTTGTGAAGCCCTCTGGCACTGAAGATGGGTATAATACTCTGAGGTTAACATTTTGCTTTGGGGCTCACTCATTGGAAGAGTTTTTGTGTGATGTAGCCAGATGAGACTCTGGGTAGCTGTTAAGGAGCCCCCCCAGCTTTGAAAAACCCAGATGTTGGTGCTTCTCTCTCTGGTAATTATGTATGTGTTGCTTTTGGTCAGACAGTTGGAAGCTCTGTCTGTTGGTCTTTGCTGTTTGTATTTGCTCTGTTTATATAATTTCTGCTTGTAATTTCTGTTTGTATTTTCTCTGAAGTTCAGGGTGCTGACTTTTCCCATGAATTAAGTGAATGAGACACGTGTGTGTGTGTGTGTGTGTGTGTGTGTGTATAGTTTGATTAAAGTAAGATTATTGACCCCTTTAAAGTTGCTTTCCTTTAGAAAAGCAGATCAAAGATCCTGTACTAGCAGCTCTCCTGTGTGCTGGTGTTATTGCTCTTACACCCCCACAGCAGCTGCAAGTAGCATTGTTGTTACACCTTGTCACCACTCAACCTCCACCCTACTACAGTATTTCCATGACTTCTAGGGGAAGTCAGAGGCTGGACAGACATTCAAGGAACTTGGGTGGCTATAAGAAGAAATTAAACAGTCTATGAATTCTCAGAACAGCATTTAATAAGGGTGTGGTCTAATGGAGGTGATTTAGAGTATTTATCAGCTGCAAAATTGTATCTACTAGGAGAGTTTGCAGGACATTCTCTTTTGAAAAATCATTTTAATCAAGTGGAGGCTTTTGTCCCTTTTTTCAGATGTATGAAAGTGGGAGTTCTGTCTGTGGGGCCCATAAAGATGCCAGTTCCCTGATAGAGGACAGCAAGGAAGGAGGTAACAATTTTAAAGAGAAGGTATTTGTAAATTGGATTTAAATCTGTCTCCTATGAACCTTTACCACCAAACTATTACTCCCACCAGGGCAGATAAATTGTGCAATTTGAAATTTAAGGAGATTGGCAGCAACTCCAGCAGCTGCTCCAGCAAATAGGGCTGTCCACACAAATAAGCATCTGGGGATGGTAAGAGGAGGCATGATGCTGTCACCATGTTTGCTGCGCAGAAGGTGATCACACTTTGTTTTGTAAGAAGCTCTGTGTATTTTTTTTTATTCTGGAGCTAATTTCATAATGTTAAATCTTTATCTTCCATCTTTGGATAGAAATCTGTACGTTATCTTAAGTGTGGTTGATCCCATTAATTTGGAGCTATCTATAAAAGTCAACTGTACTATAAAAGCACACTTTGTGACTTCTGGGTATAAAATTTTAAAAGGCTTTTTCATTTTAGCTCCAATATCCAGGCAACACTACAAACAGAACATTGTAGATGAGCTGTAATATTCTGTGTAGTAGCTTGGAACACTTTCAATGTCCCTTTAAAGCTGTGTTGTTGTTTTTAATAAAAAGCAGTGCTACAGGGTAGATCTGGTATACTTCACATATATTCAGTTACCTAAACAAATGTAGCTTTAACTTTTATTTGTAACACTCTGTGTTAGAGCTATTGGATCCCATGCTTTCTTTTTAAAGTGCGTTTTTAGCTACGGGTTTTGTATCACCTAACAACCATTTGGTATTATTGTTCAAAGCATTGTCAAGGTATGATGGATTTTTTTTAAAGAAGCTTTGGTTATGGCTTTTAAAACATGATATGGATAAAAAGACAATTGATGGTTAGCCTGTGGGAGTGTAATGAAGTTTTATTGGGACATCGGAGATCAGGGTAGTAAGGGCCCTTCTGTCCAATCAAAATTTTTGGCATTGCTGAAAGCCTCTGTTCTATCTGGTTGCTTCTCCACCCCATATGGTGTTCTCAAATCTCTCCAATCAGATTTGAGGAACTGTTAGAATTTTCCCCTTTGGGTGAAGGTTCTTTTAGAGTGCTACAAAGAGGGAAATTATGGCATTTTGGGACCTGGAAGTGCCTAGAATCTAGGCCCTAGATCTTCCACAAACATCCCAGTAAAACTCTAAAAATGCACCTATGGAATGATGATAAAATCAAAGAGGAATAGCAATAAGGTCCTCCATGTAATCCAGGACTACAGAAGAAGACTGTGAGAATCCTGAGGAAGCTCTTATGTTGGTAAGCAAAGTGGGCTCCTTAGCACTTAGTTCAACAAGTGCCCTTGAAGAGTTTGGCTTTTGTTTGCTTTGAGTAATTCAGTGTATTTCATTGAGCCTTACTAGGTGCTAAGCCCCAGGCCCAAACCCCTATTAGGTGTAAAACCTTAGTGGGTGTGGATTGGCAACTAAGGTGGGGCCCAAGGTGGGGCTAACTCCAGGGAGGGCCTAGTTTACATGTCTGGGACAGCAGAGGCTTTTTAGACCACGTGGGTTTAAGTCGCCTCTTTGTGACAATTCTAGGTCATGTGGGTGAGTCGCATGTGTGACTCACCCCAGATGCTGAAAAAGATATAAAATCAGGGGTTGGACTTCTCTTCTTTGGAGCTCTCTTACCCACAGCAGTGGCAGCTCAAGTGACTCTGGGTCAGCCCTTGTTCTGAGCTCCCGGGATGAACCTAGATGTTGGTAACTATGAATTGTATTGGGTTGTTGAGGGCTCTCACTGGAGATGGTGTTGATGCGGAGACTCCAGGTAGCTGTAGCTAAGGGCCCTCCAGCTCGTAAACCTGGATGCTGAGACTTTGTTGAAGTCTGGTAACTATGTATTGGGATTTGAATCAGACAAGGTCTGTCTGTTGATGTTTGTAATTTGTTGGTAATTTGCTCTGAAGTTCAGTGTGCTGGTCTCTTCCCCTGAACTAAGGGAATGATATTTGTATGTTGAATTAAAGTAAGCTGTCAAACTCCTTCACCTTGCTTTCCTTGGTTAAGCAGATCAAAAGAACCTGTGCTGTTGGCAGCTTTCTGGGTGCTGGCTGTGGGTGGATCTTACACCCCCACAGAAGCTGCTAGCCGGATTGTTGAAACAGCTCTGAGTGGAGACAAGTCAGGAAACAAACCATGAAGGCAGAGTACACAGATAGTATAGACTCAGTACAGGAGACAAACAGGGCCACACCAGCACCTAGGCAGCACTGAGGCAGACCAGCACACAAGCAAAGTAGTGCTCAGGATGAGCTATGCCCAAACCCAGGCAGGCCCAAGCAGTGACACAACCAGGCTCAGTCAGCCTAGAAGCCAGGCAAACCAACCCAAAGCACCACCCCCACCCCCACCCCCACCAAGTCCAACCCAAGACACTGTAAGAGACAGGATCAGGTCAATGGGGGGGGAGGGGTAGACACCTGTGACCTCAAGGCCACATGTGGCTTTCTAGATCCTTAAGTGCAGCCTTCTGACTGAATCCAAATTTTACAGAACAGATTCTTTTATAAAAGATCTAAATGGCCACATGTGGCTTCAAGGCCACGGGTTCCCCACCCCTAGGTTAGTGCCTCATTGTAGTACTCAGGACCAGTCAGTACAGCACAAAGGCAACCCATTCCCAGGCCACAGCAGGAGAAAGAGCCAGGACAGCACCTTGGAAACAAATCAATTATTTAAATACATTAGAAAAAGAAATCAAACAAATCCTTAATGAACTCCCAAAGAAAAAAATCCCACAACCAGATCAATTTTCAAATTAATTCTTTCAAAGATTCAAAGAATAATTAATTCCTATATTACATAAACTGCAAAAGTAGAAAAGGGATCCTTCCAAACTCTATGATACAAAAATGATCTTGATACCTAAACCAGGGAGAGACAAAGACAAGAATAGACCAATTGTACCTAATGAATACTATTGCAAAATGTTGAATAAAATGTTAGCAAAGTGGCTATGATATTAAACAACATTTAAAAGATCATACTTTATACCCAGGTTGGATTTATATTAGGACTGCTTCTATATAAGGGTTGCTTCTATATAAGGAAAACTATAAACATAACCCATGTAGTAACAAAAATTGTAAAAACCACATGATGGTGTCAATAGATGCTGAAAAAGCTAGAAAAAATCCAATACATCTACCTATTAAAAAACACTAAAAAGCATGGGAATTAACTTTTCCTTAAGATGGTAAGTATAATCTCTCTAAATCCAAGAGCCAGCATTGTATATAATGGGGATACTCTAAAGGCCTTTCCAATAAGATCAGCAGAGCAAGGAAGTCCATTATTACCATATTACTTACCTAGAAATTTACTTAGAAATGCTAACTATAGCAATAAAACAAGAAAAAGAAACTAAAGGGATAAACATAGGAAAAGTGGAAATGATTGTTTTGTCCAGATCATATAATGAACCCTAAGGAGTAAACTAAAAATTAATAAAAACAATAACTTCAGCAAGCCTAAAGGACATAAAATAAATCCATACAAATATCAGAATTTCTGAATATTAACCCCATCCATTCAAAATAACTATAGAATACATAAAATAGACGTAGGCCATAATCAAGATAAAGGAATAAGGTGGGATCCCTTTGTCTCTTCAGAATGGCCTGAAGACTATAGAGTGAAGGGTCCTTTGTAGAGGGCCAGCTCTGAGATAGTCCATGGTTAGAAAGGTACGTGCAGGTTTTCCTTTGAGCCTGAGCCTGTTCTTCTCTGGGCTGTGTACTCAGGATGTGGGCTCTCCAACTCCCTTTTAGCTGCCCCTGAGAACGTGCAGAACGGCATGTGGACATCCAGCTATATCCTGATTAAGCCTCTTAGGCCTCTGCAAGGCAAGGCCATTTGAGGCTAGGTCTCTGCAAGGCAAGACTGTCAAAGGATAAGAGGACGTGGCAAAGAACCGCCCTCACAGCTCTTATCCACATGGGAAAGAACAGTAATGTTTCAATATGGATAGCTTCTATAGAACTAAGTAACAACATGTCCCAGGGCCACATGAGCTATGTGACCTACATGGCAGGATGTTACAAGGGAACAAAGTAAAGTAACAAAGCAATGCAACTCTTGGTCCACTTATCTGATTCCATAGAGTATATAAACTCACCACCTCTGCTTAATAAATGGAGTTGTACTATACTCTCCCGCCTGGCCCGTGTCTTTCTTTCACTCTCTCCGGTATCCTTATACCTCAGTGCCACCTCCACAGGTGGCAGCCCTTCATCTGGGAACCAACTTATCAAAGAGAAGTTGCAGTGCTGTATCTGATCCCTGAGGCACATCTACACATAGGAGTGAATTCATCATCCAAAAAGAGCAAGCAAAGAGGAATGGTTCATCTTGGTGGGCATACCAATATTGGGGAGGTGAATATGGACAAGCCTGAGGAAGGAAAGGGGCTCCTTTTCTCCTCTGGATGGTTAAGTGCAGGGAGTAGGCCAGGCTGAGCCAGGATCAACTTCTCCCATTTCCCAACCCCTTTTCCTAAAAGGGATTATGTGACCTCTGGGTCACTTTCAATCCTTAGGACAGTGCCTAACATCTAGCAGGGGCTATCCACATATCCAGAACCACCATGATTACCTGGTGGGCCCTAGGAACCAGGTAGGCTCTATCAGTAAGCTCCTGCAGGAAAAGAGAATCTTCATACCTACTGGAGGCTTCAAGGAGAGGTGTCAACAGGATATAGGCTCTAGAACTGCAAAAAGGGCCTCAAATTTCTGCCCCCAGGAGAGAAGGAGGTCAAAATCTGCTAGAGATGGGAAAGTGACACTTCTAGACATCAAACTATATTATAAGGCAGTAGACATCAAAACTATCTGGCATTAGTTATAAAACTGAGAAGTACATAATGGAACAAAATTATAAGTCTCCCCTAAATTCTAATTTTCCCAAACAGGAGAATTAGAAGCAAAGGAATTCAATGATCTATTGTTCAATAAACCAAAAAGCATTAAAAAGGTGCTTCCAATTTGGAAAAAAAAAACAAACTCAAACCTGCCAGGAAAACTGAAAAGCAGTCTGGCAGAAATTAGGTTTAGACCAGCACCTTATGCTATTCTAAATGGACACAAGATTTTAATATTAAAGATTATGCCATAAAAAAAAATTAGAGGAGAAACAGATAACATCTCTCACAGCTACGGGAAGGGGATGTATTCTTAACTAAACAAGGGACAGGGCAATTACAAAAGACAAAGTAGATAACTTTGATTACATGAAATTTAAAAGCTTTTGCAAAAATAACATTAATACAACTAGGATAAAAAGGGAAGTGGTGAATAAAATGGAAAAAATCTTTGCATCAAATCTCTCTGATTAATATTTGATGTTCAAGATATATAAACAAATAACAGACAGGCAGACAGATAGACAGACAGTGGTCAAAGGTTATGAAAACGGTTCTCAAAAGAATTGCCAACTGTAAACAACCATATGAAAGAATGCTGCAAGTCACTAATAGCAAGGGAAAAAGAAAAAAGATGGAAATGATCATTCTTGGAGGGATTATGGGAAGATACACACATTAATGCATTGTTGGTGGAGCTATGAATATGTAGAACCATTAGAAAGCAATCTGGAATGATGCAAATAAAGTGACTAAAATGTTTATATCCTTTAACATAAAGATTCCAGTACCAGGTTTATACCCCTAGGAAGCACTGATAAGGAAAAAATACCCATATTCACCAAAATATTTGTTACAATACTGTAAATGATAGCAAAGAATTTTAGAAACAAAGCTGATTCCCACTGATCAGGGAATGGCTAAAACAACTGTGGTACACGAATGTAACAGAATCTTATTGCGAAGTAAGAAAACACAAAGGTAATGTATACAGAATACCATGGAAAGATCTACATGAACTGATGCAGAGTGAAGAGACCACAGCAAAGAAAACACTATATACGATGATTGCAACAATGTAAACAGAATGAACATCCCCTACCCCCATCAAAACTGAATGTTGAAAAATAAAAATATAAAAAGCATAACCACATGACTCAACAGAAGAAATATGAGAAGACACTCTTCCCAACCCCCTTTTGGAGGTCAGATGTCCACGGGTGTTATACAGTGCACTTACCTTCCACTACCATGAATGGAGGAAGTTCAAGACCAACAAGATATAGAGAAGATCAAAACAAAATAGACAATTTTGATTACATAAAATTTAAAAGGTTTTAAACAAAGAAAGCTAAAACTGGAAGTAAACAGATAGCTGGGTGGGGGGAGGAGAATCTCTGCAGGAAGCTTCTTTGACAAAAAGTTTCATATCCAAAATATTTAAGGAATTGGTTCTAACATATAAAAACAAGAGCCATACCTCCTTAGATAAATGGTCAAAGTAAACCAACAGGAAGTTCTCAAGAGAAGATTCTAAAGTGCTACAAATCATTAATAATTAGAGAATCACAAATTAAAGCAATTCTGAGGTTCTACTTCACTCTAACCATGGCAACAATTACAATAATGGAAAATGACAATTGTTGGAAGGACTACAAGAAAACCAGCACTCTAATGCATTGTTGGTAGGGCTGTGAATTGGTCTAGCCATTGGGGAATAAAATTTAGAATTACACCTCAAGCTTTTTTTTCCTCTTCCGCCGCTTTCGCGTTTGCACTCGGTACCACAGCCTCCGACATGCAGAACGACGCCGGAGAGTTCGTTGATCTGTACGTGCCGCGGAAATGCTCTGCGAGCAACAGGATCATCGGGGCCAAGGACCACGCGTCCATCCAGATGAACGTGGCCGAGGTTGACAAGGTTACAGGCAGATTCAATGGCCAGTTTAAAACCTATGCAATTTGTGGAGCAATTCGTAGAATGGGGGAATCTGATGACTCTATTCTCCGACTGGCAAAAAATGATGGTATTGTTTCAAAGAACTTCTAATTGAAGAAACCTTGTGAAAAATGTCTTAATAAATCAGAAAAACAAAAAAAAAAAAAAAAAAAAAAAAAAAAGAATTACACCTCAAAAGTGTACTAAATTGTGCAAACTCTTTGAAAACTCAACACCATCACTAGGCCTATTCCCTAAGGAGATCAAAGAAATTAGAAAAGGACACATATAGGCAAAAATATCTATAACAGATCTTTTTCTTAAAGCAAAGAACTAGAAAATGAAGGTATGCCCATCAAATGAGAAATGTCTGAACACATTATGGTATATGAATACAATAAAATACCAGTGTGCCAGAAAATATGATGGAGACAGTTTCAAAGAAACCTGGGAATACTAGTATGAACTGATGCAGAGTAAAGTGAACCAGAGCAATTTATACAATTTTAACAATGTGAAGAATAACTCCGAAACACTTAAGAACTCTTATCAATGAAATAACCAACTAAAAGTCCAGAAGACTGATGATGAAGTATGCCCACATCCTGAAAATGACATAGTACTAGATACACATTTGCAGACATAGTTAATGTGGGGATTTGTTTATTGAGTATGCATATTTGTTATAAGGGTTCTGTGGTGGGGGCAGAGCACTTGGGATAGGAGGAAGGAAGGAAGGAAGGGAGGGAGGGAGGGAATGAAGAAAAAAGAAAGGGAAAGAAAGAAGCAAGGAAGAACAAGATCACCACAACTTTAAAAAAAATTTTTTTGAAAAGATGGAGTGTCAGGTTCACAGACAAGCAGGAAAGCTATGACAGTTACATACTTAATTTATTATTTTTTGTAAAAAAGCTCTACATAATAGAGATTCAAAGTTTCATGTACAATCTTTTTTCTGTTCTATTATGAATCTGGGAATGTCCATTTTATTTGGTGCCAGTATAAACATTTTTAAAATAAAGTGCTGTAGAACTTCAACTACCATTTCTATGTAGATGACTTCCAAATACCCTGCTCTGAACACTCATTACTCTGAGGTATTCTGAATATTTTTACTGAGTGAATGAAAATGAAAATTTGGAATCAGAGGATCAATTTGAATCCCAGCTCTACTCTGTGTTATTTGTGTCACCTTTAACCTTTCTGGATTTGTCTCATCATCAGTAAAATTGGAAGGTTAAACTGGATCAGGGGTTCTTAACCTTTTTTATATCATGAACCCCTTTGTCAGTTTGGTGGAGCCTATGGACTCCTGAGAATAATGTTTTTACATGCATAAAATAAAACACATAACATTACAAAAGAAATAAATTATATTAAAATACAATTATCAAAATATTAAAAGAAAGCCGGTTCACAGACTCCTGAACTAGGTGATTCCTGAGGTGTATTCGAGGTCTACTTTCTATATTCCCCAATTGCTTCTGCTTGGCCCTGCCAACCTCACCTCAGGTTCCATTAAGTTTACTTATCTTCCTGACTTCCTTATTTATATATGTGACATCTCTGTCATTTACCCATTCTCTCATGTTTGAAACCTTACTGTTAGCTTTTCTCACTCACCTCTCATATCTAATCTGGTAAAAGTTTATGTCCATTCCATATCTACAACCTCTTTTGCATCAATCCTGGTAGAAATGGGCCTGATGCTATTATTTTAGGTGAAATATTGGAATGAGATATTCTTAGATCACTGAACAATTAACTAACAGAATTGACTTATAGCACAGAAAGGATATCAACAAGGATACAGTAGCACTTAGCTTCAGCTCTGGTGGTCACAGCTTCTGAGTCTGATCACCACAGCAGGCTACCAGGAGGCCACATCAATACAGCCAGAAGGTACCAAGAAGCTGGGTCAAAGGAGGCAGGAGTCAATGAGGTCCCAGGGATAGCTTTGTCACCTTTTAGGGGAAACTAATCCATATTAGGGATTCAGGAGAGGCAGGGACCTAACTCATGTATGGGGGGCAGGGGAAGAAGAAGTCTGGTAGATATTAGTTCTATCATACAGTCCCTCTTCTCCATTCCCCCAGGGGCCTCACTGCCAACTCTCAGGCCCACTTTATTGACCTAATGATCTTCCAGCTTCTAACACCTCTCCGTGCTTCATACTGATGCCAGAATAATTTTCATGAAGCACAGGAAAGCATGACACCTTGTCAAGTCAATCCTTTGCTCATAACCCTTCCAAGGTTTCTGACTTGCACATACCAACTTTAAATTTCTTTGCCTGGCATTTAAAACCCTGCACATTCTTGTATTAATCACACTTTCCAGACTTTCTCATTAATCTCATCCATATACTCTACTCTCCATCCTAGACTACTTTCCTTCCTCTTTAACAGAATCTATGCTCTCCTGCCTGAGTTCTTCCTCATGGACACTTTTCATTCATAGAATCTTCTCTTTCCCATCCCCACCCACTCTCTACCTTTCCCCAATCCCAGACTTCACATACTAATGCATACTAATTGTGCATTTATATATAATTATATATACCACATTAGACTGAAGGATCCTTTGGGACAAGGACCTGGTCATAGTTCAATTTTCTGTCTTCCTCAGCTTAGCCCAGTGTTCTATGAATAAATACAAAAGGGATTTCATAAATCCTTTTTGAATTGAAAACAACTCCCTTGGGCTTTTGAAAGTCACCAGATTGAATTCCCACTAAGTAGAGAATGAAATAGTAGTTACAAGCAGTATTTGTATTTTACAAGAAGAGCTATTTAACATAAATTAGTCTACAATTATCTAAGGACATTTAAGCTCCAAAAGGTTAAGTGATCTGCTCATGGTCAGTCACACTGCTAAGTCAGATCAAGGATTAAAGCCTAGGTCTTCTGACTCCAGACTCAATGCTTTCCCCACTGCACCCACTGTTCAGAAGCAGCCATGGTATAGAGAATGGAAAGTTGGCAGGAGCCAGGCCACCTTGGTTTAAGTCCTGCCTCTGACATATTGTCCATGTCACAAGTCACCTTGCATCTCAGTGTTCTGGACAAGACTGGACTGACCCACATTCCTGCCAGGAGCTCCCGCTACCAACCAATGAAATCACAGGTCCCACATGCAGAACTTGTGTTGGGCCCTGGGGGAATATAACAGATATTTAAGACAAAGTCCCAGGCCCTGAAAAGCATAAAGCAACTCAAAGTTCCCAAGGAGATCAGTAAATACAAAGAGCTACTGAATGGGAAACCCCTAATCATAAATGGGGAAGATTCATGAATTTTACTAAGTCTTTGGGAGGGAAGGACTACTCAGCTGCACTAAGATGGCCCCATATGAGCCACCTCCAGGCCTCAACTCCTGGTGTGCAGCAAAGCAGAGTAAGCAGGAAGGCATTCCAAAGGCACCTGGGCAAAAACAATAAAACTGAGAGGCACCAGCTTTTATGTCATTTTCAAATGATGAGAGCTTCTGTGGGGTCTCTGGACACCAGAGCTGCTTCCTCTGAAAGCCACCACTGAGGTTCCTCAGCTTCAAATCAGAGTCTGCCTGAATAAAGGTATAGAAATGTATGTTAAGACTATCAGGGGTTTGCACAGTGATCCAGCCTCTAATTTCAGGAAAGGTATGTGTTTCAGGAGTTGAGTCATGTGATTAATGCAGCACACCCCACTTACTGAAAGAGAACATAAATTGGACAGATTACTTCTTGAATAGTGGGTAAGTCATGAAGTGACAACTTTTTCACAGGGTCTCTCTCCAATGTGAACTCTCTGATGTTGAATGAGGGATATTCTGTGACAAAAAGACTTCCTACATTCTTTACACTCGAAAGGTTTCTCTCCAGTATGAATTCTCTGATGTGTAAGAAGATGAGAGCTCTGACGGAAGGCCTTCCCACATTCGTTGCATTTATAAGGCTTCTCACCCGTGTGAATTCTCTGGTGTCGGATAAAGCAAGAGTGTACACTGAAGGATTTTTCACACTGATTACATACATATGGTTTTTCTCCAGTATGTACCCTCTGATGCCGAATAAATTCTGAGCGTCTACGGAAGGCTTTCTCACATTCACTGCACTCATAGGGCTTCTCTCCAGTATGAATTCTCTGGTGCTGAATGAGGGATGCACGAGCACTGAAGTCTTTCCCACATACATTACACTGAAAGGGTTTCTCACCATTGTGAGTTCTCTGATGAAATAGAAGTTGAGAGTCCTGACGGAAAGATTTTCCACATTCATTACATAAATAGGGTTTCTCTCCATTATGTGTTCTCTCATGTTTAATAAGGGTTGATAACTGGCTAAAGGTTTGTCCACATTCATTACATTTAAATGGTTTCTCTCCAGTATGAATTCTATGATGCAGAATAAGGGATGAGCTCTGACTGAAGGCTTTACCACATTCACTACATTCATAGGGTTTCTCTCCAGTATGGATTCTGTAATGAAGAATAAGGGATGAACAGGTAGTAAAGGCTTTCCCACATTCATTACACTCATACGGTTTCTCACCAGTGTGAATTCTGTGGTGCCGAATAAAAACTGAATGCTGACGAAAGGCTTTCCCACATTCTGTACACTCATAAGGTTTCTCTCCAGTGTGAATTCTCTGATGTGTGCTAAGGTTAGAAAGCTGGCTAAAGGTTTGCCCACACTCATTACACTCATAGGGTTTCTCACCAGTATGAATTCTGTGATGAAGATTAAGGGCTGAGCTTTGACGGAAGGTTTTTCCACATTCATTACACTCATAGGGTTTCTCTCCATAGTTACTTTGATGATGTCCAGATTGGGCTGAGCTTTGCCTCAAACTTTTCTGATATGCATTAGGTTTACAAGATTTCTTTTCCACTTGGCCCTTTATTTGATCTGAATCCTGTTTGAAGCTTTGGTTCATTTTATCACATGGCTGAGTCTTCCTTCCAAAAGGAATTCTTTGATGTCCAACAGGGTTTGACTCCTTTCTGAAGTTTTTCTGAAATTCATTACATTCTTGATGTCTCTCCCTCGTAGGCGATTTCTGGTGGATCACTGTCACTGGCTTGAAACCTTTCTTCTGTGAAAAAAGCTTTTTCAGTCTTTCTGTTAGACAGTCCTGATTTTCCTTTGATTTGTCTTTATTTTCACAAGCTTCTTCACATCTGAATTTCTGAGGAAGATACCCTGAAAATCTTTCCAAAGCAGCCACTTCTAATTCCATCTCCTTAGAAATTTTCTGCTTTAGAGACAACCTCTCATTCTCAGGCCTGGTCTCCAAATCTGTAACAATGAATTTAAAGCATATATATATTACCTGCTCTTCATCCTGGCAGAAAAGAAATTGCAGGGGTAGGAATGAGACTAGGACACTTGGTGCTGAAAGATTTCAATGCTAGCATCATAGTTTCAATAGAGGATGGAAAGGAGAAATAAAATGAAAAAAATGATAACAGATACCAAGGTTGAGTGAAGCCAGAGAATAAGAGCCCAAGGAGGAAGGGGAAAGTATAAAGAGGAGAATAGAAGGGTTGAAAGATAACAAATAATGAATAGCAATATCAGAGAGATGAATTGAGAATAGGGAGAAAAGGAGCTCTTGAGAACCATGGGCCGAATGACTGAGAAGATAATGAGCTAAAGGAAGAGTATTTAGAGAGCTGCATTACTAGTACATTGTTGGTGGACCTATAAACCAGGACAACCATTTTGGAAAGCAATTTGATATCATGCAAATAAAGTGACTAAATGCCCATAACTTTAGACCCAGAGTTTCTACTGCCAAAATATTTATAGAAGCACATTTTTGTGATAAAAAAGAATTACAAAGTAGATGCCCATTGATTAGGGAATAGATGAACAAAATGGTATGTAAATGTAATGAAATATTACTGTGCTGTAAGAAATGATGAATGTGATATATATGGAGAAGCATGGAAAGATCAACATGAACTGATGCAGAGTAAAGTGAGTAGAGACAAAAAACAATATACATAATGACTACAACAATGCAAATGGAAATAACCATCACATACGAAAAAATCAAAAGTGAATGTTGTAAAAATATAAATAACAAGCAAGGCTTGAAAGAAGAGATAAGAAGAAACTCCCACAAATGTTGTACATATTTTCAGACTTTTTTTGATGTACTGATCAGTTATGCTAATTTTTTTTCTCTTTTTCTTTTTTGTCTTAAAAGTACTATTTGTCATATGGCATAGCTCTCTGGGATGAATAATTTTACACTTCTCTGGCATGGATGTTACTGTAGTTAAGACAAATTATGAAGGACAAGCCAACAAACTGATATAATTAGTGGAAAACTAATAGAATTAATGGAAAACTAATTAATGGGAAGGATACTGGGGAAAACTATGGTTATATAAAAATGACATCAATTAAAACTTATTTTTTTTAAAAGTGGATGATGTAAAATTATAAAGTTTGTATGGCTTAAAAAGGATATAAGATACCCCCATTCCTCCCCTTTGCAGAGGCAGAAGATGTACAAATGTTATACATTGCACATATTTTCAGACTTTTTCAACATAATGTTCACTTATATTGATTTTTTTGCTCTTTTTTGTCTTAAAAATAAAACTATATATGTAAAACTATGTATATATGCATATATGAAACTATGTGTTATATGGGGATACTGAGGAGAATTATGGTCATAAACCAGGGCTGTCCAACCTTAGGTTTTTATTAAAATAACAGACAATATATTTTGATTTGCCATTTTAGTGAGAGCTCTGCAGTAGCCCAGCTTCCTCTACTAAAGCATTTATGTAAATTCCTAAGCTTGTAGGCTGCCACATAAATTGCACTGCGGGTTTGGAAAGCCCTGGTCATAAACAAAAGATGTCAAAGAAAACTTACTTAAAACAAAAGAGTGTCACATATGTCCTCCCTTAAAACCTTGTCTATACAGTGGTATGTTCATATATTCTTAAGAAGGACAAGCACAGGGAGAGGTACTAGACCTGAATATAGGGACTTTCTGGATAAGAAAACTCCTTCTGACATGGAAAGTCAATAACATCAATGAAATATAGTATTAGAAAGTTGTTTAGAAGGGGCAGCTAGGTGGTGCAGTGAGTAGAGCACTGGCCCTGGAGTCAGGAGGACCTGAGTTCAAATCCAGCCTCAAACACTTGACACACACTTACCAGGTGTGTGACCTTGGACAAGTCACTTAACCCCAACTGCCCTGCCTTCCCCCCCTCCAAAAAGAAAAAGTTTTATTTAAAAGCAATGAAAGGTTAAGTGACTTTTCTAGGGTCACAACAGCCAGTATGTGTCAGAGACAAGATTTAAACTTGTGTTCATGACCCCTGAGACTAACTTTCTATATACTATACTCTGCTGACTCAAGCCTTTTATTTGATAAACACCTGTTAATCTGAAGTATTGAGAGGCCAATAGAGAAGAATCAATGTGGAAGAGGCAAAATTTCTCACAAGATACATAGGTCAGCAAGGAAAATAATGGAAACCATATAACTTTTTTAACTAATGGGAACTGACTGAGGAACTAAATAGCAGAACTAAATTCATATAAATACACTAATTTTAGAATGCTAAAATATAAAATGGGTGAAATGGAATATTGAAAGTTAGTAAAGATGTTATAGCAGGTCCCTTATAGACTCAGTAGAAGAAAATTCAAGACACAAAGCCCATACACAGAATGTATGAGTTCTCTAATATGACAGAATGTATAGAGAGCAGTAGTTCTTGAGGTTTGGTCCAGAGACTCCTAGGGACCCCGAAGACTTTTTCAGGGTATACTCAAGTTCAAAACATTTTCATACTTATATTAAGACATTTTAATTTCTAATACAGTAAATACAGGTAGATATGTAACCTATATAAACAAAAGCTCTTTTGGGGGCAGGGTCCTCAATAATTTTCAGATTCTAAAGGAGTTCTGAGACCAAAAAAGTTTGAGAACCGGAGTTAAAAAAGTTTGAGTAACAGAAAAAAAACATCACTAGAAGTTTCCAGGAATTGCTAGAGGGAGAAATTCTACACTTAAACAAAACCAACAGTGAATCAGCCCCAGAGCTCTCTATCATACTGTCTCACTAAGTCAGAAGGCTGGGTCAGCTACCAAATTCAGACGACTGGGCACAAGAAGGGCCTTTGGTTACCTAAGAATTCTTTTTTTCCCAGACCTGTGACTTTATCATTGTTATCATGGTGTGGAACCTTCCTTCACAGATGCAGATCAGCTACTCTTCTGTAATGTCTTAGTGACTTGCCCTTGCTCACACCCAGGATGTGTCAGAGGCTGTACTTGAACCCAGATTTTCCTGACTCCAAGGCTATCTATCTATTTACCTACCTATTATGCCACATTTCTTCCTCGGCCTAAGCATAATAACTTATATTTCTCTAGAACTTTTAAGATTTGCAAAGCATTTTCTTCCCAACAATCCTGTGAGGTAGGCAGTGCAAGTATTGTTAGACCCATTTTGCAGATGAGGAAATTGAAGCTCTGAGAGGTTGAATAATTTGCCCACGGTCACACTGACAGTAAATGTGGAAGACAAGATTAGAACCCAGGTCTCCTAACTTGATCAAAACCCTCATGGGGGCAAGATGTACAGGAAACACCTGGCCTCCAGTATTTGTTCAGCAACTCCAAAGGTCTGTAGGCATCCATGAAGACAGCCCTGAACAACAGCTGAGCCAGAGAAGACCAGAGCCTAAGTCCCTGCTCTGCCCCTCAATAGCTGTGTGACCCTGGCAAAGCTAATGAATGAATGAATGAACAAATAATGGCTTATGAAGTACCTACTATGTACCAGGCACAAGACTGGGCCCTGAGGATACCAACAGGAAATCCTCTGAGAGTCAGTTTCTTCATCAGTAAAGTGAAGAGGCTGGACTAGATGGTAGCTAAGATCCCTTCTTATGCTAAAGCTCAGATTCTAAGTCATCCTGAGGGAAACATAAAGTCATAGAAATCAAAACGTTATTATACAGGGGTGTCATTTTTGACCCAGGCATCAGGTTCTACAATTAGTGATTAAAGCAAAAATCACCTACAGTCAAAAGTGGCCTACCTTAAGAAACTTCAATTGCCCATAAAGCACAGTAGGTATAGAAGCCAGTGAATTGGATCTGTAACTTCAGTTTAAGGATTGGTTCTAAGGCCAGGACGCTCACAGTGGGGCATGAAGCAGGCCAACGATAAGCCAAGGCTGAATGGGATGCCACTATCTCCTGCTTGGTGGCCTGTCCTTTACTTTCTCCTCTGGTGCTGGCTCTATACCACTGCCCCCTCTCCCTGCCCCTCAGGGGAACTAATTCACATCTCAGGCTCATTCTGGGGCATATGATTACTGAGTGTTATAATTTTTTCCTATTTTTTGCCAAGTAGGTCTAGTTTAACTTACTTAAATAAATGAGTATGGTGTACTCCCTTGTGCTCAGTCTTTAGTGAGAAACACAAAATCAAAAGCCAAAGATGAGGAATGAGAGGATAACCCCAGGATCCTAGGCCCTAAAGCTGAAAGAGATCTGAGGGTACATCTAGCCTAACCCCTTCATTTTAAAGACTAGGAAACTGAGGCCTAGTGAGGTTAAATTACTTGTCCTACAAACTCACACAGGTAGTGTTCTTTTGGTAACAAGAATTCAGAGTAAGAAAGCAGTGGGAGACAGGCCAGTGCTGTAGGTATTTCTGGACATCTAAGAATTTAGCACAATAAGCCTCAACAGAGAACTCTTCTAAGTTTTCTGTGAAGATTCTCAGACAAAGCTCTTAAAAGGTCTCTGGGATTGGCTGAGGGTAGTGTTGGTTATCTGGGTTGTCATTATTAAAAAAGCCACTTGCCACTGGGAGACACCAACACCTTATGAAGGCCTAGTAATCCTAACAGCTCATACATACTGAGCACTTTAAAATTTACATAGCCCTTTTCCCACAACCCTATGAGATAGGTTGTATTATTATTTATTTATCCACATTATTTATTTGTATTTTATTATATTCATTTTATAGTATGGAGAAACTAAGGGCTAAGGGACTTAAGGGTTATGTAGCTGGCAAGTCTCAGAGTCAAACACAGCACTCAGTACCTCCAACATCAATGTATGCCAAGGATCAGATACCAGAACTAAAACAGAGCCACAATATATCTATGTAACAAAAGAGGTAGGTCTGTTAAAAGTGGGAAGGACACAGAGGATGGCATGGAGGGTACAAATAACATAATTCCAGTCAACATTTACTAAGCACCTGCCTTTCAGCACATCAGGCAAGACTCTAAGTTACAGAGAAGGTGTCTATCTGCATTAGTGAAGGCAATTGCTCATTCAGAGGTTCCCTGTACCAATGAAACCACAAGTCCAGGCCTTATTCCTATCCCTAAACATTGGGGTGTAAAAATAAAAATTAAACAGTCTCTGGCCCTAATGAGTTTATGTTATCCTGGAGGACACGACATGGACACAAGTGCCACTGAACCTCTCACCTGACTTCAATTCCTGTAAAATGAAGGAGTTAGCCAAGATGGCCTCTAAGGTTGCTCCCTTCTCTAAATCCTTTAATCCTATGACTATTTGAATTAACATCGTGTCCTCCAAGGAGCCTGCCTTGCATATGCTTCCTTTGCTCTGACTACTCTAAGGCTTCACTTCCTCAGCCCCTATGGACATGGGCAGGACCGGTATGGCTCCGTATACTGCCTTCGCTTGTTCTCTGAAGAGTTCATTTTTCCTGTTCTACTTCCCCAAACAGAGTGACCTCCTTTAAGGCAGAAACTGCCTCTTCTAATTACAGTAACCCTGACTCAACAATCAAGCCTAATATCCTACTAAGCACATAAGACACGCTCAGTAAAGAAAAGCCTGTTCAATAACTGAATGAAGGAAAGGTTCTCACACACTCACCTGAACAATCTCCTTTCAAGGTCACTTTCTCCTGTGTGTGCACAACCCATGGTTCCTCCCCTCGCTCCAGCTGGGAGATCACATCAGGTTTAGATACTGGAAATCCTGCTCATAGGGAAGGAAATGGTATCTGGTAGTCTGTCCTGAATACAAAGTGATGCCCCCAGCTTAGCCCCAGACCTTGGAGAACAGGTAGGGGAGAGGCTATGAACATCAGGCCAAGGGAAAGTCTGCTAAGTCTGCATGCCCTCTGAGGACTACACTTCCATGTGGGAAGCCTCAAGGAACAAAGGCAGGAAGGGAAGGGAAGTCAGAGCACAGAAAACAAATAGTTCATGCGTTGTCTTCCAACTAAGAGTATGGGAAATCCCCACCTCGAGGTACATTCAATTCAACAAGCATTTATTAAGGTCCTTCTGTGTGTTAAGAACTATACTAGATGCTGAAGATACGAAGACAAGAACAAGGAGCCCCTGACCTCAAGGAGCTTACAATCTGTGGGAGTGGGGAACATGTGCATAGAAAGGTAAAAATAACATAAACACAAGGCAGATATGAAGTCATGAGGACAGGCAGAGGGAAGCCTTAACAACTAGGGAAGATCAGGATTAGCATCCTACAAGAAGTGGTCTAAGCTGAGTCCTGGAGCTAGGGATGGATTCTCTAAGATTGAGGCTAGAAGGAAATGGATGCATTCTAGCCATGAGGAATAGACTATGCAAAAGTACAGAGATGGAAGGTCAGGTACAGGAAACTGACCGATAGACCATTTTGCCTGGAAAGCTGAGTGATCTGCAATAAACCTAGAAGACCAGGCTGAAGCCAGACTGTGAAACACTTTCAATGCCAAAGAGAGACATTTATATTTTATCCTGGGGCAATAGGGAGCCACTGAAGCAGAGGAGTGACAGGATCACATAGCTGTTTTAGGAAGGACAATTGAGAAGTTGTGTGGAGGATGGACTCAAGAGGAGAAAGGCTGGAGAGAGACCAATTAGGAAGCCAAGTGATAGAGACCTGTGCTAGGTGGCTTTAGTGTGAAAGGAGAAAAGAAGAAAAATGCAAAAGATCAAGTGAAGGTTGAATCTTCAAAGCCACCAGCATTTTTAAGCACCTACTATGTACCAGGTACTATGCTAGGTCTAAGGAGACAAAGACCAAAATATAAGCTCCTCAAGGAGCTTGTATTCCACTTTCAGGGTTCTTGGTGGCTTCTAAACACGTTACTTCAGATAGCTATGTGGTACTGGAAGCAAATGAGAATAGTGTCTTGGTCCCATGATGGCATATACGAGAGGCAGGCCTCAGAAAGGCTGGGAAGAGGGTAAGGAAGAACAGAAATAATAATAGTATCTGATATTGATACAATAATATCTGATGTGCTTTAAAGTCTACAAAGCATGACACATACATTATCTCATTTGATCATTCTATAAGGTAAGTACTACAAGACTTATCCCCATTTCACAGATGATGAAACCAAGGCTCACACAGATATTGAAAATGAGAGGCAGTATTTGAACCTAGGTCTTCTAACTTCATTATGTCCCACTACCTGCCAGAGCCTCAAAAGGACTAGGTGAGGGGTACCCAAGCCACCTTCAGAGCAGGAAATGGGAAGAAGCATCATGGGGCTGAAGAGCAGATGGGCAAACGGCCTCCCAGAGACTAGGGCAGAAAGACTTGGTACTGGCTGGACATGGAGGGTTAGGAAAAGGGAAGGGTCAAGGATGACTCCAACGTTGTAAACCTAAGTGACTGGATAGTTGGTGGTGCCTTCAACATTTTCAAGAAGAATTCTGAGACTGAGGTAGAAAAGCTTGGTTTCCTCCAGGGAACTTGAAGAAGAGGAAATTATAATTCCAGGGAACATTAAAGAAGTTGTCCATTTTCAGCTCTCAGGAGACTCAGAGAGGATAAGTGGAATGGGGAAAAAAGAACAAAAATATCCTATGTTTGAATCTCAACAGGACTAACGATTTCTGATTCCTGAATCTTTCAAACAAACACAAATAGCCCATCAGACCCCATTGCTATTTACCAAACAGGACGCCAAGAATCTTAGAACTGAGCCAGAGGAGAGAACTTACCCAATGA
The DNA here is from genome assembly GCF_011100635.1 of Trichosurus vulpecula. Lineage (NCBI taxonomy): Eukaryota > Metazoa > Chordata > Mammalia > Diprotodontia > Phalangeridae > Trichosurus > Trichosurus vulpecula. The sequence goes on from NC_050573.1 coordinate 80,101,786, forward strand.
GATCATGTTCTCATAATTCTCCAGCATCACATCCCTGTAGAGGCTCTTCTGAGCAGGCTCCAGACAGTTCCACTCACCTCTGGTGAGGTAAACAGCCACATCCTCAAATATCATTAATGCCTGAAAAAAAATATGTTCCTGTTGCAGCCCCAGCACAGTCCTACTTCTCTGACCAAAGGTGAGAGGATGGGAAGGGAAGGTGGCAAAACTGAGTGTGTGAACCCATCCAGATATATTTAAGAATGGGATACTGTCCAATTTATGCATGTTTATGTTGAGCTGGAAGGAAAAGAATATGTAAATCCCTTTCTCAGCAAAGGGCTGGGGTTGATGGGGTGAGGAAAGCCACACTTTGGGAGGGAAATGGACTTTTAAAAATACTTTCCAAATCCAAAAAGAAGCAAAATCCCTCATCTTAGCTACAATGATTTAATAAAGAGGCCCTAGGGCAGTGACTTCAAACTCTATAGTTGCATGGGTAAAAGGGATGTATGTGTGTGTATGTATACTGGGGGTAGCTTAGACATCTGGGATACAGGCCATAGAGTTTCTCTTCCCCAGGCCTGTTATAAGCCCCAAGGAAAGAATATTTGAGCTCAGGTCCCTGAAGGGGAAAGAAACTAACAGAGAAACTGCTGGCCAAGGAAAGAAAGAAAAGCCACACTGGGTCTGAAACAATCAGGTAAAAGACTGCTCACCTGGGGCCTGGTTGACAGGCATTCAGCCTCCATTGTCAGTTTTCCTGGCCTTCCTGTGGTGGAATGGGCAGGAACCTAGGAAGATTTAGGGGAACAAAGGAACTTTGAGGAGACCAGGACAGATCCCAAATTTCCAGCCCCTGTTGTCCCTCAACATGAAAAGTCCTCTCTCCTCACTGCCGACACCACTTTATCAGCTGTCTAAGCCAATTCTTAACATTTATTGCCTCCAGAAAGCTTTCTTCAACCACCCTATTCCCATCCATGAGCCGTAATATCTTCAGATGCCTAAAAAGAAATGCTCACAGCCCCACAACGAAAGACAGAGAACCCAGGCAGCCTGTCTGTTTTTAAGGCAGAAAGGGGAATATTAGACAGTTGGGAAACCCCATCTCTACATCATAAGATTCTAAACTTCCTTGAAAGTTATCTTGAATGCCATGTCCTACAGGAAATCTATTCTGATCCCTAGTTGACAGTGTTCTCTTGCAAATTACATATATTTTGTATTTAATTTTCTGCATACATAAAATAAATGTAATAAAATGCAAACTCATTGAAAGCAAAACTGTTTCATTTTTGTCTCTGCACTCCCTGTGCCTAGAATGGTGACTGGCAGAGAGAAGATACTTAATAAATACCTTGTATTGAATCCATTAGCAGGCTCAGGTCTCCCTATAGCAAGCCTGTGAAGGCCTGCTCCTAATGCACTAGTCTTTCAAAGCTCACTACAGAAGTTATATGAAGATCATCAATGTCAAGAGCAAAGGTCCTTCCCCACAAGAGTGTAACCAGGAACAATTTGCTATGAGCCAGTGGTTGGGAAACAATGGACTACAAAGCCTCTAAACTCCCTCTCACCTCAGTAATCTTATGAGTCCATGATTTGAAGGACAGACTCATATGATTCTGTGGGGCAGGAGATCTAGGTTCTAGTACCAGCTCAAAAACTACCTCACTGTGTGACCATAAAAAAGCCCCTCTCTGGGCTTCAGTTTCTCATCTGTAAAGTAACCAAATAATCAACAAAATAATTTGTAAAGTCCCATACAGCTCTGATACTCTATAACTATCTACAGTCTCTAGGCCTGTATCTGTTAGAAAGATAGTGTAACAATAACCATAGAATCACAGAACAAGAAGAAAACTTGGCAGGATGAATCTAGTTCAACTCATACTGGAATAAAAGCTTCCTTTACAATACAGAAGGCACCATACTATATACAGGGGTTATAGCCCAGGATGAAGAGGCAGAATACCTGAGTTTGAATATCACTTCTGCTACTCAATACCTGTATGACCTGGCTAAGGCACTTAATCTCTCCTCAATTTCCTCATATGTGGAGGATCTCCATGGCCTCTAACATACTTTCCAGTTCTAAATCTGTAATCCCCAAGTGGTCATCAGCTTCTATCTGATCTCACTGTTGTGTGAACTTGGTCAAATCATTTAGCCTCCAACTTCATCTGTAAAATGAGGGGTTCTAGCTCAAGGTCTGTGATCCTATGACCTCTACTAATAAACTGCATCCCTCTGAGGGCAGCCTTCTCCATTTGGGAAGAGTTGTAATGGTTAGAAATTCTTTCTTTTATTAAACTGAAATCTGCCTTTCTGGAAATCTGTTTCTGTTTCAGTCCCCTGGGATTAAGCAGAATAAATATAATTCCCTATATATTAAAACAATAAGTGACAAACTCACATTTATATAGTTCTGTACATAGAAAAGAATAACATAGGATAAGAAAGTATGGGTGAGTTGTGACATGTGCCAGTGGACAGTAAACCTATTATCCATGAGATCCATTAAACATCACAGTATATAGCACTATATAATAGTCTGGGCAAGTAATGATGAGGACCTGTATCAGGGGATAAAGAAAGGAATGGATATTAGATGTTGTGAAAACGGTTGACAGAATGTAACAATTAAATGGATGTGAGGGAGGAGTACCAAAGATAACCTTGATGTTTTGAACAAAGGAGATTGGGTAAATAAATGGTAGTACAGAAGACAGAAATAATAAGTCAGAAGAACACGTTTAAGGATAAAAAACAGGTTTGAGTCTGATAGGGCATGAGAAAGGATGCCTGTGGCAAGACAGTGACCATAGGAGAGCCAGCAAAATAGGCTAACATGCCGAGAGGAGACAGAACCAAAAAGACTTGGACCTGTGTCACCACAACAAACTGGAAACCTTACAAGGACCTTGGTTAGCATCAGAGGTGCTGCCCATCCACATATATACCATGTCCACATGTCATTACTGTTACTTACATGTCTCTTTTTTCCCACTGAAAGTGTATTTGAAAGAATTTGCCTTATTTATGGGGGAAGTGTTTCAGCCATACTTTTCTAATCATGCTGTTTCAATAAACGACTTTGCCTTGAGCAATCACCCTCTGGATGACTAGTAAATATAAACACATCAAGCTATATGGTTTTGAGCCGATATGAAACCCAGAGCACCAGAAACTGAGGACAGTCAGCCTTGTCCGAAAGACTCTTACTTAAGAGTTGGGGGCGGGTGTCTCCAGCCTGGTATGAAAGCATTGAGTCATCTTCTCACTATACTTGGGACTTAGTAACTCACAACCCATTCTAAGTCATTTATCATGAAAAGTTTTGTATTGCAATTACGTGTGAGTGTCTCATCCCCCAATAAGTGTGAGTAGCAAGTGTGATCTACGCTTTGTATCTCCTCTGGCACTCTGCTGCTGCCCTTTACAGTTGCCATTCCCTCTCCACTTCTCCAAACTCCAAACTCCTTTCAAAGTTCAGCTCAAGAGCCATGGCTAAAATAAGGCTCCCTTGGTATCCCCAGCTGTTAGTGACCCCAAACAAAAAGATTGTGTTTTGTGACTGCCTTTGCCTTTCTTGGTATCCCTAGCGCTTAGCACAGTGCCTGTCACATTTTAATACATTTTAATTGACTGTCTATATACATACGTTTATTATTACCAAACACTAGCTTGCCGTATTATTGCTCGAGGGTCTGATGTTTGACGGGGACTCCGGCCGCAGCCGTATCTCAAACGGGCGCTCGGCTAGGGCTGGGGGGGGTAGGGGTAGAGGGGGTTCCGCTGGGGCTCTGTTCGGACTCCGCTGGAGCTCAGCGGGGGTTTGGATGGGGGGGGGCAGGGTCGGCTGGAGCTTGGCGGAGAATCTGCGGGCAAACTGCAGCAGCCGGCCGCGAAGCCCAAGCGGAGCATCAGGGTGAGGGGCGGATGGGGGGGGCGGGGAGTGGAAGGGGCCGAGATTGGCGTGGCGGGGTGCGCGTGTCCGCATGCGTGCAGGAGGGCGGAGGCCTCGCCTGGCCCAGCTCGGTCCCAGCTCCAGCTCCTCCAGAGTTAGAGCCGCTCCCTGATGGGGCCGCCCCGGCACCCAAAGCCCCACCTCGGGGCCCGCCCCCTGCCGGCACGCCGGGCCAAGTCTGGCCGCCAGGGACGAACCCGCCCCTCCTTCCCTTGGGCAGGGCGGAGAAATACCAAGCGCGCGCGCGCTTGGAGAGGTCCCCGGGGCGCTCACCCTCACACCCTCCCCCGACCTAAGCCACCCCCGACTCACCCGGCGCTGCAGAGACGCCCCGCGCGAGACAGAAACCTCTGACCGGAAGCGAGGGTCTTGGTGCCTTCTGAGGCCAGGAGGCCCCGCGCGGCCGCTCTAGGCGGCGGGGAGGATTTGACATCTCGGTGGCCGGCCTCTGCCCCATCTACAATTTCAAGGTCCAAAGTGAGGCTTTCCTGAGCTTTTTGTTTTCACCTTCCCGTTTTTCACTCGTGTTTCCGTCTTCTCTGCTTGTCTGTTTAAGAAATTGAGGTTGTTTGATTCTTTTTAGGTAGCTCTCCCCCTTCTTGCTCATCAAAACCGATTCTCTGTATGTATGTCCCCTCCAAGGAGCTTGTCCCCCAAATAATTTTCTCTCACAACCCACATCTGCCCCTCTCCTCTCCTTAGGCAATGGCTCTTTTCCTGGTGCCTTCAGACATGCCCAGCTCTCTCCCATCCTTTAAAAAAAAAACCTTCATTTGCTCCCCCCACACCCATCCCCCTTTCACAGTCAAACTTGATTAAAGGGTTGTCTCCTGACAGCAGTGGAGTCACCGAATCCACTGCCTCCATCTCCTTACAATCTGATTTCAGACCCCATTATTCTGGCTTAAATGGGTCTCTGCAAAGCTATCAATGATCTTTCCAATGCTACATCATAGGATTATAGATCTAGAGCTGGAAGACACTTCAGAGATCATCTAGTCTAACCTCTTTACAGATAATGAAGTCCCACCCAGGATGATACAGATGATCAGTGTTTGAGAAAAATCCTGAAACCAGCTAGGTCTTTCACATTGCAAATCCTACACATGACTGTGCTATACTGCCTTTTTATCATGGAATGCCTTCTCTCTGCCCCTTCCTCCCCACCCCAGTTCCTCAGCTTTCTTGACCTCTCTACTGCTTTTCATATGGTCAACCAAACCTCCTCCGGGATACTCTCTCCTTCCTCATTTGCTCTTTCCCCGTTCCCCTCCTACCTGTTGACTGCTTCTTTTTAGGCTTTGTTGTTTATCACAGATAATATCCCCGGCCCACTAAATGTGGGCATTTTTCTAGGGTGATGATGATGGAGTCTCTCTCTCTCTTTTTCTCTGTTGTTTCTCCTTGGTGATCTCATCAGTTCATTTACTATCTCTATGCAGATGACTATTCAATGTATATATCCAGCAGTATTCTCCTGAACTCAAGGTACCATATCAATAACATCATGCTGAATAACTCCGCCTGGATGTCCCATCAGCACCTCAAATTTGACATGTCCAAAATGGAATTCATCTTTCACTCTAAACCCACGCTTCTTCCAAACAGCTCCATTTATGTCAAAAATCCAACCATCCTCCTAGAGAGGGACTAGCAGTTTTTAACTCCAAAGCAGATTAAGGCCTCTGGCTGAGAGCCCCTTGTCTTTAGTGACCAGGAAGTTGAGATTTAAAATGAGAGATTGAGAGATGGAAAAAAAAAAACTTAGAACCTACAAAAGAATTTTAAATGTACCGGACTGGTCTGTAACCTGTGGGAGGCCAGAGCTGACCAAAGCAGGCCAGAGACAGGAGAGTCAGGAATCAAATAGCAGTTTAATTAATTTCAAACTGTGTAAAACAGGTTTGCAAACCAAAGCCCTGCCTAAGTAGGAGGACTTGACTTGCTGGGTAGGGGTAGGGCTTATAAGCCTGAAAACCACAAAAAGGTAGAATCTAACACCGGCATCCTTAGGTCTTGAGTAAACAGTTCCCACAGCAGGCACACCTGTGCAGGCATTTTGGGGACAATACAGGTGTTCTTGAGTCCCATGGGACAGTTCTTAAATCATTAGATCCATTGCATAAGGGTCATTGAGCTTTGTGATTTTTCAGTGAGGTACAGTACCAGAATTAGCATGGCAGGAACAGGAGTGCAGTATCTGGTTTGGTTCACTTAGCAGTTACACAAGCACAGGTGTCAGGAGGTGTGACTGATCACTTTCTGCTGCAGCTAGTAGGCTGCTTTTGGCTCTCAGGTCCCTGAGAAAAAGGGAGAACATTTGGTGCTGGTCAAAGGAATATATTTTGCTAAAAGATGAGATCATCCAAGGGGTGAGTGCAATGGATTGTTGTTATGCCAAGCTCAGGGCACAGCCTGTTTGCTGGGCATTAGCTCTGGAAAAACAGAGTGTCTCTTAATATCTTGACAAGTCTTAATGCACTGGTACTCTGAGTCTGTTCTGAGTCTGTAAGAATTAGCTACCTGGAGTGAGGGCCACTTTGAAAGAAGGTAGAGCCATTATAACCAAGACTGAGAACTGAGGGACATTTGCTGTGGGAGGAAGAGAAACAACTGCAGAGGGGTTTTTCTCCTAGTGTAAAGTCCCCTACCTTTCTAAGAGAGCTAGAGTAAAAAGCCCCTGGACTTTAAACTGGAATTGAGAATGGTAGAGTCCACTCTTCATTTTATAGCAAGGAAATAGCACCTCCATCAAGGAGTCCATCTGAAAATTGAATTAGGGCAAAGTTGTCCATTACTTTGTGACCAGTAGGGATGCAGCTGTTAGTGACCAGTGGAGAACAGCATGGAGCAAGGCTCACAAGAAATCATCTGCCACGCTCACGTCTGCAGGGACTACAAAACTGGCAGAGAGACTGCATGCCCCTCAAGTCAATCAGGGACTAGGATGATCCACTGCAGCAGATAGCATTGGCCACCCTGCAGTAGAAGTGTAAACTGCCCCTGCATACATGTGTTAAGAGCTGTATATATGTATATACATATATACACACATATTGCATGTTATATATTGTACAGTTTTATGTGTGTGTGCTCATATGTATATATAAAATTGTATGTGTATGTGCAATCCAGGTTTCTAGGGGAAGTGCTTTATTAGTAGTTCTCTGATTATACTATTTTATTATATGTTTGAATGAATTATGTCATCCAGCCAACTAGTTAAAGTAAACACATGGATAAAAGCTCATGAGTTATGATATTTTGTTGGTTTTTATCAGATGTGTACCCATGGAGTACCCTGAACTTGAGATAGCCTCTTCTGCAAGATTTACCATGTGAATTGGTGGCTGCCCCGGTAGCACATGGACATTCCATCGCTCCCCTTCTTGTATTTACAGGTTCAATACTGCATCACTGAAATAGGATTTTGCAGCTCACAGATATACATGATAAAGATTGGAATGTGGGCTATGTGGGTGTCAAACACTGATCTTGTGCCCTTAGCCTACCTTTTATTTTTACTCAAATTCATTTCTATGCTGCCTAAGAGGATCTTGGAAGTAACTGACCATTAGATAATGATCTGTAATTGAGGACTTTAATTATCTCTTGGGGAGGGGTGATCCATGATCAGTCCAACACTCTGTCAGGCAGTAGAGCCAGAGTAATCACTGTCAGAATAGTCTCAGGGAGCTACAGAGTAGAGATTATATGTCTAGTACCTCCTTGAGTAACATTCAGCTGAGTTCTTCAGGACCTGCAGAATAATGTGCCCAAGATGCCACAGAACCAGCAGGGTATCATCAGCTGCACAGTAATCGCTATGAGATCAGCAGGGACCAGGGGAACACATCAGAGCTATTAGCTCAACAGAGACCCATACCATCAGGTACAGGGCCTAGTGAGAGAAGCACAATGACATCACCAGAAGATATCAGTGGTATTGCAGCATCAGAGGGATGTTGCCCTTTCACATATATGCTTTGTGTGGGGCCCCCTTGTGTGTGTTACTCTTATGTATATTTGTGAGAGCATATATTCTAGACTTATGAGGGGAGTGTCTTATTGCAAATATTACTGTTTTCTTTCTTTTTTTATTTCATTTTTCAAAGCCTTTGCTTTGAAATATCTGCATCCTCAAGCCAACTAGGCAAAAAGTGAACACTTCAGGGGAGGCTAGTGAGCTTTCATTTTAAATGGGTGTAGAACCACAGAGTCCCTTGAAACCATGATAGCTAGTCTTGGGGTCCCACATGTGAGAGGAGGGTGTCCCAGGTGCAACGTACAGCAGTCATCCTCCATGCTGCATTCCTTCCTCATCTTAGCCTCTTAGCATTCTTATATTCCTTCAGTATTCAGCTCAGGTTCTCCTCTGTGCAGTGTTCCCTGGGCCTCCGATTATCAGTACTCTCTCCCACCTCCAATTGCCTTTTACTTATAAATGAATGAAAAAAGCATTTATTAGGCACTTACTATGTGCCAAGAATTATGCTAATGGAGAGAGGCTAAAGACACAAATAGAAAAAAAAAATGGGTCTGTCTCTGTTCCCACAGAGCACACACTCTGGGGAAGACAAAACAAAAGGAAAAACAACGGGGAATTCTGGAGGGAAAGGCCCTCTGTACCTAAGGAAAAAGAGGAAGGGTGAGTAGCAATACTCAGGGGTCATTAGGATATACCATCAAGTCAGACTGACAGTGCCCATGTATCTGAAGGGAACAGTGTCAAGAAAAAATAATAAAGCCTGGAAGACTTGAGAATGCCTTGGTGAATCAGTACAACTCTACACTCAAATTCTTTGGCCTTTTGTCCTATCACCAATCATGCCTTGCCAAACTCCAACCTTGGACTACTCTGTCATCTTCAGTGTTGTTCACATGCTGCTGAATGGAACTGATGAAAGTCATGAAGCTGTGATAAATGAGAGTACTACAGATGTGTTATAGCATATTGAAGCTCTAAATTTAAAGAATGAACATTTAAAAATATTTTTAAAAATCTAAAAAATAAAAATAGAAAAGGCTCTTCTAGGTGGAGTAGCCTGTAATCGAGTTCAAGAAAGAACTCATTAAGATACTTCAAATTAAATCAATATATACTTTTAATACCCAGTGACTTCAATACAAAGGCAGAAACATGGGGGAACATCAAAAATACATCAGAAAATGTGGCTCATATTATGAAATGAAAGAGGTTTGCAGAGCACACAGAAGTTTCATATCTATATTTCATGAATACTTTCCTTGAGAAGTGTCCAAAAGGCAAGCACCAAATATCACAAAAAAATTTAACCATATCTTAAGCATGGATATTACTACCAAAAAAAAGACAAATAAATATCAGCAAGTACTGACCCATTTGCCTCCTTTCCCATCTTAAAATCTTTGTGAGAATAATTTACAGACATATCAAAGGCATATTTGATGAAAGGTAAGAAGGCAATACACAGGCAAATGGTACTCTAAAGCAGACCACATCTTTGTGGTCATGCAAGCATAAAGTGTAGAGAATGCGAAATTCCACTGTTTATTTTGTGTTGACTGTACATCATTTTATTTCATAGGGCAAAGTGCTATCTCAAAGGGTCCCTTTCTACAAAATGCCTCCCATGCATATGTCAACAAGTCAAGTCACTCAAGCTCACAGCCTTGGTGTCACCCTCAAGTCTTCACTCACTCCACATGTCCAATCTATTGCCAGTCTCATCATTTCTACTTTAACATCTCTCACATACAGTTATCCCTTCCACATAGCAACTTTGCCCATCATGATTTCAGCAGAAGAAATTAAATGGGAATTTTTTTTGAGAGTTTTGCAGAAGCTGCAGACAATACACAAAGACCAACAGAAGACACAGAGCCTATGATCAAATACTTCACCCAAATTTTACAAGGTGCTGTAAACACCCTATAAAAGAAAAAAGAAAAAAAAATCAGACTTCTTTTCTGGTATGAAGGGGAGGCCAAAAAGTGTTTTGCGGATTTTCCAAATTGCGGAGCCAGTGTGCCCTTAACCCCCAAACTGTGAAAGGGATAACTTATGTACCTCTCTCTCTTCCAACAGAACCATCACCCGGGTACAGGTTCTCATCAGCTCACTTTTAGACAATTGCAATAGCCTTCTGGCTAGTCTCCCTGGCCCAAGGATCTTTCCACTCAAGTCCATCTTCCACTCAGCTACGAAAGTGAAATTCCTAAAGAATAGGTCTGACCATGCCACTGCCCTATGAAATAAATTCCAGCTGCTCTCTAGTACCTTCAGGATCAAATATAAAATCCTATTTAACTTTTAAAGCCCTTCACAATCTGACTTACGATCCAGTTAACACCAGCCTTCCCGTTCCTCACACAGGCCACTCTATCTCCCAACTTTGTGCCTTTTCACTGGTTGTTTCCCATGCCTGGAATGTTCTCCCTCCTCATCTCCATCTCCGGGCTTCTTTCAAGTCTCAGCTCAAATCCCAACATTGTAAGAAGCCTTTACCAGTCCCCCTCAATGCTAATGGCTTCTCACTGAGATTGTCTCCAGTTAACCATGTAGATACCCTGTATGTACATAGTTGTTTGCATGTTGTCTTCCACCATCAGAATATGAGCAGGGACTATCTCTGCCTTTCTTTGTATCCCAGGCACTTAGCACAGTGCCTGGCACAAAATAAATGCCTGTTGACTTGACTTGGAAGAGGGTTTATCAATAGATAGTAGTGTTCTCTAGATGTTCCTCCTTGCAGATGACACCATGTGGATCACTTAAAAACCTAGAATACTGAACAGCCTCCTTAATGAGGTCTACTATAATTCAAGAGTTTGACTAAACTATCTAAAACCAAATGAGAGAAGAATCTAGACTATGATATGCCGCTGGATAGCTAATGTATACAGATGGTCCATTAGTACATGTATCTTGGATAGAAAATGTTCATGGACAATGAACTGCACCAAGAACTTAATGGGGGGGAAAGAGCAGACTAGACTGTATTTGGTAAACTGAGCAATGTCTTAAACAGCCACAAATTTCTTGAAACAAAGGCCCATCTTTTTAACACCAATCTTTTTCTGCTACATTGTGGTGAAACAGGAATATTAGTCTCCAAAAAATTAAAAGTTGCAGGTCACCCAAAAGGCAATGGAGAAACATATGGTGAACATGAGAAGTATGTAGCACATTACCAAAAAAGAAATGCATGCCATTGTTGGTGTAAAAGACATCATTAAAACATGGTCCTGCAGAATTGATAGAGGAAACACACCCTTCCTGCTTTTGACAGAGGCAGGGGTTATAGATATGATATACAGTATGTGATTGTTGTGTGAATTGGTTTTCCTTGAATTTTTTAATTACCAGGGTTTAATGGGAGTGGTCTGGAGAGGGAGTGGAGTTTAAGTCAAAATGAATGCTTGGAAAACAAAAGCAACATTAAAGAGGAGGTAGGCTGGTGACCTGAACAGCAAGATACAACAGAACCATGTTGTTCACTGGCACCTATATATGAGCAAGAGATCTAGAGGGAGGCCCGCAGAACACTGGGTGGATAACATAGAGTATTTATGGTAGGAGATTTATAGGAAAGTACAGACCAGGGTAGCATAGCATGAGAAGGTATAGATTCAATCTGTATTACTGAGTTCCCACACTGATGAAACTGATAAGTATCAATGATCAAGAAAGCATTTTTATCTGAGAGGTTTTTATTTGTGCCCTTCACTATACCACTACCAGTTTTTGTTTTTTCCTGAGAGGATTATCTCCCCTCTCTCCTTTTAATTAACCCAATACCACTTGCCAGATGTTACTCATTTTCTCCAGGTCCGCTATCATAGGATTTAGAGCTGAAAGGGATCTTAGAGATTATCTAATCCAGCAGATTTCAAAGTATGATCCAAAGATGCCCAGGGATCCCCAAGACCCATTTAGTTGGTCCATGAGGTCAAAACCTCCAGTACTTAGCACAGTGCCTACCACATGGTAAGCAATTAATAAATGTTTATTGACTGAATGAAAATCACTTTCATAGTAATACTAATGTTTTAATTAATTTCTAATGCAATGAATATCAAGAGATATAAGCCACATAAACAGAAGTGCTTTGGGAGTGCTTCTCAATAATTACTGACTGCAAAGAGGACTGACCTTAGATCAGAAAGTTCTCAAACTGACAAATCCAACCTCCTGAGATTTAACAGATGACACCGAAGTTTAGAAAGGTTAAGTGATTTGCTCAATGTCACACAAAGTAGTAATTAACAGAGCTGAGATTTGAATCCATCCTCTAAGTACAAATGAGGTGCTCTTTCCACTGCACTATGAGGCCCTATTTCATATAACTGAGAAAATTTTGTTTTTGTTTTCATAAAGGCTGTTATTTACAAAAACCAAAAACCTCCAAAACTTGGAGCGCTTCTGATAAAGCACTATAGGAAGGGGGTTACAGGGCAAACTGTAGCTCTGTTCATCTTGTTCTTATTTTGGCAACATACATGATTCTATCTCCTGCGATTTCAGTAATGTCACAATTTTTCCATCATGATGATTCTTGTAATATCTAGTTGGAACTCAAAAAATAAATTACATGGTGATTTGATCTTGATGACATTTTGATTCTAAGAATTATACCACCCCTAAATGTTGAAGATGAGACTTAACAGCAGGTGGAGGCAACAGCTGCTTGTCAACTCCCGGCCTGACTGCTGCAACTCCAGCCACGTGACCATCCTGACCCCAGTGCTGACTCTAACAAATAGTTCTAGCAGCCAGCAACACCCAAATGGTAATGAGGCAACACCCAAACCCTTGGAAAATTTTCAGGAAATAAAACTGTTTAGGAAACAAAGGGGGAAAAGAGCATTAGTAGAATTCAGATTTTGAAACAGATGAAGTATGGGGCTGGATGATAAAAAAGAATTATATGTTGTAGGGAGTGAGTTTAGACCAGGGATGGGGAACATGAGGCCTCAAGGCAACAGATGGCCCTCTAGGTCCTCAAAGGCAGCCCTTTGACTGAATCCGAATTTTAGGCCATATGTAGCCTCAAGGCTGCTGGTTCCCCACCCTGGTTTGGGCAGTTGTTTCCTATTAGCAGGGAACCAATAAAGGTCCGACAAAGGTTTCTGCTGACTCTTACTGCCTCTCCTTACCCATTCCCTGGTTTTGTGGTTTTTTTCCCCCTCAGAGAAAAGAAGGCTACAGGGCTACACAGCTGCCCCTGATTCCTAAGTTGATTTAAGGGCATTAAGACAACAATATAATATATAATATAATAATCAGATTTGGTCTTATAACCACTTAACAAAATCACTTCACGGCTGTTTGGGTTAGAGCCAGGCCCACAAGGGAACTTAAAGTATCAGGCAAAAGCATGACCACAAGTGACCAGATTATCCAGATGACAATGGAGACAGCTTCCTCTGCCTATTATTCTGGAGGAAGTGGGGGTGGTGGTGTAGAACACTGGGGCAGGGGCAGGGCATTGCCAAATACTTAACACTAATCTCTTGGAGCAATAAGATGATCCAACCCAGGTCACTAGAATGCTTTGACACACATGCTGCAGAAGCCAGGGATCATATCCCCACATGTTTTCCAGGGAAAATAGGGGACCCTGTCATTTCAGGGACAGTATCATTAATCATCTAAATGCCCAACATTTTTGCAACTGACAGCCTGTGACATTGTTGCATTTTGGGGGGGGAACAGCCAGTATTGTCACCACCCAACATCAAACAAGGATAAGGCTACTCCCAGAATGAGTTTAGGCATCTGAGGACAATCTGGAGTTGGGAAAAGAAGCAGGGACTGAGTAATATACTCCAAAATCACTTTGGAGGACATTCCGTTGCTGACAACTACACAGGTCTGATATTCATCAGCTCATCCAGCTGGACAAGGTTGCAACATTAGGGAACAGGGCAAGAATGTGACCCAAAGGACTTGGGCAGAGGAGTAACTAATGGGTCCAAGGACCAGCAACCTAAGTCCTGAGCCCATATAACTGGAAGCCACCTGAAATTGGGAAGCACCTTAGTGTTGGCAGCATGGGCAAGTCATGGTGTGTATTTTCAGTACATCCTGGAGGCCCAGGACAGCAAAGAAGAAGTAACTACTACAGACGGTAGTGGTGGACAGAATGTGCTATACTGGGCGCAACATGGAGCTTGTTTTCCACCTGGGAGCCCAGACACTCAACTTCTGGGTGCAAGCAGGCCTTCCTTGATGGGAGAGCTAAGTAATTACCCTCCATCAGCCTGGACTCAGAGGCAAAAATCCACTGGTAGCTGGAATCCAGCATTAACAGTGGAGAGAAGCTGCATAGAGCATGGAAAGGAGAGAACACAATCCTTTCCCCCTCAAGAGGAGTAAGGGGGAAGGGGAGGGGAGGCTTTATATCCAAGCTCAAAGGACTATGGACAAATCCTTTGACTCCAAATCACTTTGGAGAATAGACCTTACAAAGAAGTGTAATCTTGTAGGCTACAGTAAGGATTGGTTTCTACTTCACAACACTTAAGTCCTCAGAAGAACATCAAACAAGAAGCATATTATTAAGCACTTATTATGTGCTAGGCACACAGCAGATGATTAATAGATGCTAGTTGACTGGCTGGGGATACAAAGACAAAATTAAAACAAAAAAACTTTCCCTGCTCTCCAGGGGCTCCCATTCTATCAGTATGAAAAAAAATAGGGAGAAGCTAGTCTTAGGCCAGTGAATGCTTCAGGTTTTCCACAGCCTTCCCTATGTAACCCTGCAGTCTGTAGATAGTTCTCTTGGCTAAGCCAGAGAGAGAAGATCTGAAAAGAGAACAGCTGTGTTACCAAGGCTGTGGGGAACATAGTTGCCTCCATTTCTGCAGTCTTAAGGGGATCAGAAAGAAGATTCAAAGACGTGGTTGGCCATTTCGGAGCCAGAAAACTAGTCTGAATGTGGTGAAGGAGTTTGAACAGAAAACTAGCCTGTTTCTGAACAAGTTTAATGAGAAAACATACTGAATGCTTGGAAGATTTAGTAGAGCTAAAGGATTCAAGAGTGATGTTACCTGGAGAGAAATTAAATTAGCAGGAGGGAGAGATGATTTGGAGAAAAGGATTCTGGGACTGGTACAGCTCAAGTACAGAATGGAGGCATGCTTGGGTATGTGAGGTCTGACCAGAGAGGGGCTGTGTACAAGAGCGAGTCCTCCTGGCTAAAGCTAGAAAGCATCTAGGAGACTCAACTCTATTAACAAACATTAACTAACCACTGTATACTATAAAAAAAAAATTTCAAGAGAAAGACAACTAAAAACTGGCAGGCTGATGTCTTATGCAAAAAAATGGCACCTGAGTTGTGCTCTGAAGGGAACTGAGTGATTCTAAGAACATGCATGCCAGCCATCTTGTGTAGAAAATACCTAAGCATGGGTCAGAGATGGGAGATGGAATGGTGTTTACAGGGAACAGATCAGCTTGCCCTGAATAAAATACATGAAAAGAACAATATGAAACAATACTGGATATTAGGGTCAGAAGTTTGGATCTTGTCTTGGTAGTAATGGGGGCCCCTCGGAATTTCTTAAGCAGGGCAGTGAGATGGCTGCATTTGTATCTTAGCATTATCAACTGGACAGCTGAGAGGAAGATGAAGTGGAATGAGAGAAATTGGAGATTCTAACTGGGAGGCTATTTTAATAGTCTAATGGAGAAGTTAATGAGGGCCTGAAATAGCGTAGAGGCTGCCTAAGTGGAGGGAGGGGTTGGACTGAAAAAGGAAGAGGCAGAATTGACAAGTTTTAACAACTGGTTGAGTCTAGGAGATGAGAGGGAAGGGACATGGAGGATCTTGTGGTTATGAAATTTGGAAGTGTGTGGGGGAAAACACAAGTTCTGTTTTGAACATGGCTGAGTATGAAATGGCTATAGGACACTGGAAGGAAATATATAGCATGTGAAGATAATTTAAGACAGATTAAGGTTGAATATATTTTGGTGTCATCTGCATAGAGCCGATGGCTAAAACCATGGAAGCTGATGTCACCAAAGACAAGGGTCCACGTGGGACAAAGCTTTAGGGGTTGCTGACATTTAGTGGATGGGAAGATGATGACCCAGCAAAGAAGACTAAAGAGTGATCAGGCAGGTAGGAGAACCAAGAGAGACAATAACATCACAGTAATCAAGGAAGGATGGTGTCCAGGAGTGAGTGCTCCAAATTGTCTAAAGCTGCAGGGGACGCAAATAGAATGAGGACTGAGAAAAGGTCAGTGGGCTTAGAGTAAGGAGATAGTTAGAAATTTTGGAGAGAGCCGTTTTAGTTAAGTGGTGGGATAGGAAGCCAGAAAGCAAGGGGCTGACACGTGGATAGGAGGTGAGAAAATATAGCCACCAATTATAGATAATCCCTTCAGAGGAGTTTGGCTATAAAAGTGAGAGTACAGGCTAAGAACATGAGGGGATGACAGGGAGAAGTGATTTTTTTTTCTTTTGTCAACATTATTTTAATGCAATAGTTACTGAACTGACATTATTTGAATCACTTCCCATCCCACAAATGATCACTTACTCTTCCTACAAAGACCAGTCAGAAAACTCAATGACTTCCAAAGTAAAATTATGTTAAGTATGTTTGTAACAGTAAGTTATCTCATCCAATGAAGACATAAATGTGCCCACATCTCCTATGTCAATAACAATGTTTCTAATGAGCTATATAGGTTGTGGTATCAAATTTGCCCTCAGCAAAGAACAAAACACAAAAACCCCAACATTGTTATTTGGCATTGTAACAATTTAACAATCCCCTAAGGCATGTGCACAGAAAGTTTCTGTGTAGGCAAAAAATGGAAAAAAGACTTCTTAGAGAACTCAAACATCCCTCTGATGAATGCAATTGTGTTAGATTTTTCAAGAAAAGCCTGGGCTATATGTTCTCTTAAGTTGAATATGTCCACATATCAAGTGAAGGATTTTTAAGGATGGCGGAAACTCAGGCATATTGTCAGGCAGTGGTGATGAGAAAGCGAATTAGGAGAGACTGAAGAGAAGGGGTACAATGGAGGGAGTAAGCTCCTAGAAGAAATGGGCCTGGATAGAGAGCAAAAATTAAAGGGACCCTGTCTAATACCTCATTTTATAGAGGAAGATACTGAAGCTCAGCCTAGGGTAGTTTGAAATAGGTCTTACTTGCAGCCCAAAAAAGGTAGGCTAGAAAAGGGGTTGGGGGAGAGGAACCAAGAAACAAGGCTAGAAAAGTCACCTAGGTTCAACTTTGCTTGTTCCTCTCTAATTGTCTCATATAAGGTTGTGAATTAGTTATCAATGTACCTGTCACCTACTGAACTGTGCTTCATAGCTGTATCATCCCCCACCCTAGTGGGTTGCAAGAGGATTCAACAAAGGCTCCAGGAGATATATGCAAACTGTAGAGAGAGTTCTTGTGCCTGTGAGATCCTTATCAATTCTGAGATGTAGCGGGCAGTGGAACAAACATTTTTTAAAGCACGATAACTGACAATAGAGACCACCCTGCCCTCAACATTAAACTAAGTATTTAGGTAAGTCAAAACAAAGCAATCTGAGGGGACACCACTCACTGGTGACAGGATCAGAGAAGGTGTCATGGAGTTGCAATCTGAGCTGAACCTTAAAGAAATCCTAGGCATGGTTTAGAAATCTACAAATGCACAGAGATAGGAGACTGCACATCAAATTTGTGAAATAGCTGGTATGCCAGTTTGGCTGAAACTAGGGTATGAAGAAGAGTAATATGACATAGGTATTAATTACTACTTATTAACTATCAATCTGTATGTAGAAATTATGGAGGGTCTTAAAGATCTGGCTAAGGAATCTTTATTTTTCCTGAAAGTGATAGAAAGCTACTTAAAATGTCCAAATACGGGAGTGACATGGTTAAACCTGTTTTAGTAACAGTTTTGGTAGCTGTATACAAGATGAATTGGAAACAGGAAAAAACAATTGGGAGGCTATTGGAACAATCCAGGTTATAGATGAACTAGGGTGGTGGAAATCTGAGTGAAGTGAAGGGGATTGCTATGAGAGGAATTCCAGAGGAGAAATAAAATAGATTTGATTAACTGGGGGGTAAAAAGAAAGAAGAGTCAAGAGAGGTGACAAACCTGGATGATTAGGAAGATGATGGATAGGTCTGAGAAAATGTCAATTGTTTTCAACTGGAGTTTCAGATGACTACAGGACATCCAGGTGGGAAAATCAAGTAGGCAGTTGGTGAGTTTCAGTGGTTCCCCATTGCCTTTAGGATAAAACACTTCTGCTTGGCATTTAATGCCCCTTATAACAGCCCCCACCTATCTTTATGGACCCATCTCATATCATTCCTCCTCACACTCAGTATTTGAGCCCAAACTGCCATACCAATCCTCCAGCATGATACTGCATCTCCATCTCTTTGCAAAGGCTCTCCCCATCTTGCCCAGAAACCCTCATTCCTCACTTCTACCTCACAAGGGCCACCTCCCACAGGAAGTCTTTCCTGACTGATCTCCAGAGTTGTCCTGCTCTTTCTTCCTTTCCCAAATCACTTTGAATTTATTCTATAGATGCTTATTTGAATACATGTTGTTTTCCCCAAGTAGACTATAAGCTCCTTCAGGGCAGAGACCATCTTGTTGCCCTTACATCAGTGCCTGGCACAGTGGGTCCTAAACAAATGCTTGCTGAATTGGATTGAATGCATGAAGAGAGTTCAGGAGAGTGATTATGACTGAATGTATAAATTTGAGAACCAATGACACTTGAACTTTGTGTGGTCACAAAAACAGGAGAGACAGGTGAACCAAAGTGACTTCTTGCCATTTCCTATACCCCTACTGCACTGCCTTTGCTCTGGCTATCCTCCAAGCCCGAAAGATAATTCTGCTCATCTCTGCCTTTTAGAATCCTTAGTTTCTTTCAAGGCTCAGCTCAAGCACCACCTTCAAGTAGAAGCCTTTCTGTTCTTTGCCAGCTACTAGTACCTTTCCTCAAATCATTTATATCAATTTTATAAATGTGTATATATGCATGTAGTCTAGCCCAGCTGGACTGAAAGCTTCTCAAGAGCAGGGACTTAACAGAGTACCTGGCACACAGTAGGTCCTTAATAAATGCTTGTGGATTGACTGAAGAACTAAGGCAAGGCTTTAAGAGACATCTACCCTTGTGGAAGGAGATGGATGATGATTTGGCAAAGGAAAGACAGAAGAACCTTGAGAGAACAACAGACTGAACCAAGAGTGTTTCCAGAAGGAGGGGATGGTCGCTGCAAAGAGGGAAAGAATAAGGAATGAGAAAAGGCCATCACATTTAGCAATTAAGGACATTATTATTAACCTTAGAAAGAGTGGTCTGAGTTTTCTACTGAGATCCAAAGTCACCTTTGCATGGAATTAGGGAGTGAGAGTGAGGAGACTGATGCGTGTGATGCATTGCTTCCATCAACTTCTCACACAGGGACCCCTGTCAGCTCCTTCAGGGGTGGGCCAATTCTGACCAGGGCATGCTGGCCCATTCTCACATCTTCCTCTGCAGTTTGGAAAAATAAGCCCTTTGCCTGTCTTCTACCAGCTTAGAACAGTGCTCAGGACACACACGCATATACTTTCATATTCCAATCTCTTTTACAGATGAGTAAACTAGGGCCCAAAGATGTGAGAATTGCACAAGGTCACACAGATAGTAAGCAGTAGAGCCAAGGTTTTAACCCAGATCTTCTGACTCCAAATCCAGTGTTCCTGGTATTACATACACAAATTGCCTTACATGGAGTCTACATTCTGTCTACTGTATATCCCCATAAAAAGCATTCTGGAAGTTGGAAAAGTAAGAGATAACCTGGTGGACAGAAGATAATACAATCAAGAACTGTAACTGGAAAGGGCTTTATAGGTGATCTTCCCATTTCTATAGCTGAGGAGGGGGACAGAGATGAAAAGGCCCTAGGACTTGCCACAGATCCGGGATCAGATTCATGACAAAACCAGGGCCATACGTGGGCAACCTGAATTCTGAAGAAGCATTCAAGTGACAAGCACAACATAGAGCAGGAGTGAGGAGTGGTAGTGCACTGCCCCGCACAACCACCTCTGATTTTTTTCTGGATACTCCTCCCAGCAGAGTTTGGGGCCTCCTGCTGGGGTAAACCTCAGAGGCACTTCTTGGTTTTAGATTGGCTTCCCAATACCCCTTTCTTCTTTCCTGCCAGCTTTCTTCCTAGGTGCCACTACTGTATCTAGGCCCCTCCAAAAACGCAGAACCCAATTTCCTAGTATCTCGGCACTCCCTGTCCCTGAGGCAGGACTATGTAGGTACCAGGGGGGTTTCTGAAGATTTTTGCTGCTCTAACCACAGGAAGATAGATTGGGAGCTTGAGAAGAGAAGGTCAATGAAAAGAACAGAAGAGGGGAAAAGTTACAAGCATCATAAAAACAAGTTTTCTCTGGTGTTCACTGGAATGTTATAGGAATTTGGTCTCTCGGCTGTCTTGATTCGGATAACACAGTATCTTTTTGTTTCAAGAGCCATGCCTGAGCCCCCTTTGCTTTTTGTACTCAGGACAGGTGCTTTTGCATCCCACCTCCATTTAGTAAGGAAGTCTCCTTCCAGGGCACCCTTGATCCCCAACTTCTCCTTTGCACTAGGTCTTGTAAGGTAAGACACTGGTACACAGAGATACTAATGTAGGTCTTTGTTGGGCAAAAAGGATGCAACTGAGATTAATTTATGTTTTGGAGTTATCCCAGATGAAGGGTCTGATCCAATGCTGCCTCCTTCACAAGGGCTACTCTGGGTGGTTGCTCACTGCCTAGAATGACTCCTCTGGTGTTCAACAAGCCCAGAGCTCCGCAGAAAGGCTTTCCCACATTCCTCACATTCAAAGGGTTTCTCTCCAGTGTGAATTCTCTGATGTTGAATGAGGGTTGAGATCAGCCTGAAACCTTTCCCACATTCACTACATTCATAGGGTTTCTCTCCAGTATGAATTCTCTGATGCTTCCTAAGGCCAGAACTCTGGCTGAAATTTTTCCCACATTCACTACATTCATAGGGTTTCTCTCCAGTGTGAATTTTCTGGTGTCTGATAAGGACTGAGTTCCGACTAAAGGCTTTCCAACACTCAGTACATACATAAGGTTTCTCTCCCGTGTGAATCTTCTGATGTCTAACAAGGTGTGAACTTTGATTGAAGGCTTTCCCACATTCATTACATTCATAGGGTTTCTCTCCAGTGTGAATTCTCTGGTGCTGAATAAGGTGTGAGCTTCGACCAAAGGCCTTTCCACAATCATCACATTTATAAGGTTTCTCTCCAATGTGAATTTTCTCATGTTCAATAAGCTCTGAGGTTTCTTGAAAGATTTCACCACAGGTATCACAATGAGCATCCTCTTCAATAGGAAATCTCTGATCTGTAACATGATTTGAACTCAGACTGAAGGTTCTCTCAAATTCATCAAATTCTTGGCCTTGCTCCCCTATGGAGGCTGTCTGGTGGATTGCTGTCACTGGTCTGAAACCCCTTTCCAAGGAAAGGGATCTGTTCAGGCTCTCCTCCCCAGATTTTCCTGTTTGCCTCTCTAACCTGACCTCCTGTTCAAGGGCTTCTCCAAACACAGGTCCCTGGGAAACTTCCTCTGTGGGTCTTTCTGAAACCATCCACTGGGATTCTACCTCTTCAGAAATTTCCTGCTTTAGAATTAACTCCTCATTCACAGTCCTGGTTTCATGATCTAAAATAAAGAAAAATGCAAATGTCACTCAATACTTAATCTGAGACAAAGGACTCAAGGCAGAAACAGTACAATCTCAATGAAACAAAGGTCTTTTTTCCCCTCCAACTTTATTTCATCCTTTCTGCAAATTTATTTTCCCTGTAGCCCAGGGCAATTACAAAACCTCAACAAAAAGGTGATGACCCATCTTAATAGTGATCTCATTATGGAGAAACAATGAGAATGAAAAGGATGAAAGGGACACAGTGGACCCAAGTGACTCGAGAGATGATGAGGAAAAAATGAGGGTAGACGAGTGGCCAGGGCAATAGAAAAATCAAGGATAGGGCGCTCAATAGGAATATCAAAGATAAGTAGGGACTGAGTCTTTCACACTCTTCAATCTTTCTCCTGAGGCCTCTATTTATACTTCCTTCTTTTTCACACTCAATTGATGACCTTTACTGTCTTGAGCAGACTAAGGCCATTTTGAGAGGAGCTCCCTTTGTGTTCTACTCCTCTCTTCCTCTCAAAATACTTACTCACTCTTTCCTTCTTTTCTCCCACCTCAGAATAGACCTCCTCCTTGATAAGGATAACCCAACTCTTGGATCTTTAATTCTATTCAATTTTGACAAATGTATTTTTCAACATTAATTAATTCAATTAATAGATGTTTTAATAAACATTTGTTAAGCACCTGCTAAGTGTAAGGTAATGGGGAAAAAAGGTAACAAATGAGAGTTGCCGGCCTCAAGGAGCTTAGATTCCACTATGAGGATGGGATAACAAGGTAGCATTTGATGGGAGCAAAAGAGAGATCCAAACAAGAAGACTTTTCACTGCAGAAATTGGGAAAAGCTTCAAAGAGAAGATGGCAATTGAGTTCAGCTTTAATTGAATTAAGAGTACACTGCACAGATGGAAACCAGACTTCTCCGATATACAGCTGGAGAATAAACACCAGTTGTATTGGAACAAAGAGTACATGAAAGTCATTCTGGATTACTCACTATCTCTCAACCCTCATATCCAATCTATTGCTAAGGCCTTTTGATTTCACCTTTGCAACATCTCTGGAATACCCTTCTCTCCTCTACCAGTGCCACCACTCCAATCCTTCCTCCATTCAGCCACTAAAGTGATTTTCCAGAAGCACCAGTCTAAGTCACTTCCCAGCCCTGCCCCACCCTGCCTAATAAACAAACTTCCTAAGGCCTCCAGAAGCAAATATGAAACACTCTATTTGGCATTCAAAGCCCTCCATAACCTGGTCCCCTCCTACGTTATTTTTCAACATGTACTCCTTAATCTAGTGATACTGCCTCTTGGCTTTCCCCATGAACAAAACACTTTACTTCTTGGCTCCCAGCATTCTCTATGGCTGACTCCCATGCCTGGAATGTTTTCCCTCTCCCACTTCAACTACTGGCCTCCCTAACTTCCTTTAAGTCCCAACTAAAATCCCACCTTCTACAGAAAGTCTTTCCAAACCTTTAATTTAATCTTAATTCCAATGCCTTCCTTCTGTTAATTATTTCTTAAATAAATAAGAATATATATAGAAATGTATACAGCTTGCTCTGTATATATTTCTTTGCATGTGGTCTCCCCTGTTAGACTGTAGACTTCTTGAGGGCAGGCACTGTCTTTTGCCCCTTTTTGTATCCCCAGTGCTTAGCCCAATGCCTGGCACATAATGTTTACTGACTGACAAAAGGGAATTTTGTGAAACTATGCTATAAAGCCAGGTTAAAACTAGACCTTAAGGGTGGTCTTAAATTCTACTCACCAAAGAATGCATTCCATCCCATTGATCTTTCATCAAATCTCTCTACTGCTTCCTAGCTCTTAACTCATAATACATTCTGGTTTACCCAATCCTATAAAAAATTTCTATGGACCATGCCACCCTTCGGATTATCATCTTCACTTTTACATCTCTAGCCAAACTTTCTGGGTCTACTTCTTCACGATCCACTTAATCCTTAGCCTCCTTCATTCTGATTTCTGCCCCTCTTCTCTTCTGAAACTCTGATCGTCAAGATCAACTCATTAACAAATGCAATGACTTCTTTTCTGTCCCCATCCTCTTTAGTCTCTCTGTGACATTTGACATTGTGGACCACCCCTTGCTTGCTGATATTTCTCTTCCTTTGGCTTTTAAGACACACTACTGAGATTCTTCTCCTATTGTCTACTTCTTCTCTGTATTTTCATAGCTACTCTTACACCAACCTCCTAAATAGGGGTGATTCTCCAGACTCTCATAAACTATCATAGTTTCAATTATTGCCTCTATGCAGATGATGCCACATACATCTCCTCCAAACTCCAGTGCTGTACTTCCGACTGCCTGCTGAATATCTGTTAGTATGTTCTGCCAGCATCTCAACATCCCAAATTTAACGTGCTCCAATCCAAACTCATTTAGCCTCCAAGCCTGACCCTCCCAACCCCCTTTATTTCTTTTAATGGTACCACTATTCCTCCAGTATTTCTAAATCCCACTTTTAAAATCTGGTTTAGGCTACCTCCATACAAATACTCAAGTTAATCCTCTTCCTTCAGCTCATAGAAACCACCCTAATTTAGGCCCTCATTATCAAATCCTATCATTTCTACCTTTGTTAACAACCCTCCAACCTAGTCCCTACCATTCCCCCTAATCCCAACAGTTCAAGATTTTGCTTCTTATCAGAACAGAGGTAATAACATTTTAACCTGTGTCACTGCTTCTAGGCTCACCTTCTGGACACTAACCTCCACGAGGAGGTCTCAGTAATCTTAAAAGCAAGACTAAGAGCAAGGCATTTCTCTACTAAAAAACTTCCAGGGGCTCTGAATAGCCCTATAAAGGATAAGCTCCAAACTCTGACATTCTAAGCCCACCACAAAGTGGCTTCAATCAACCAGCCCAATCTTATCTTCCACTAATCCCTTTCAAGTACTTTACATTCCAGATAAACTAGGCTAATCTCTGGCTGGTCCAGAGCTTGCCCTCTCTTTTATCTCCTTGACTTTGCTCACACTATTATCCAACCTCGGAAAAGAAATTCCCCAACTCTCATTTATTGAAATTATTCTATTCTATTTTATTCTCTTCTATCCTTCAATGTCCAACTCAAAAGTCATCTACTCCCTGAAGTCTTCCATGACTGCATCTCTCTCCCACATGCAAGACCCACCCTAGGTAAAAGTGATCTCTTTCCTTTTATTTCTAATAACACAGTTTTGTACCACTCCTTTTAACTTATCCCCCTCTTTGTACCCCAGTTACTGTATATATATACTTGTCTTTGGAGGGTCCTTGTTCGTGCCTTATCTATCCTTTCCATCCCTAGAGCCTGGCAAGGTTTGTCAAAAAAGAGGAAGATGAGCTGGGGAATGCAGATGGATGAATGGGGGGGAGGAATACAGAGGGTGCAGCCATGAGGAAAGGTAAGGTAGTTCTATTTCTCCTCTGGACTACTTACAGTTTATATGATATATCTTGGCATTCCCTCCCAGATGAAATGGTATAATGGAAAGATCAATGGACCAAGAGTAAAAGACTTCAGTTTGATAAGACCTTGAGCTAGTCACTTTTATGTCCCTAGGTCACTTGCAGTATCTGTCTCATAGGGTTGTGGTGAGCTCAAGCTAAGTTATATCTATGGAAGCTTTTTGGAAATGAAGGGCTTTATAGATATGTGCAATATCACTGTGCCATGCTGTATCTAACCTCCATCAAAGTTCTACTGTCATTGTGGCATAGAGGTGATTAGATTTTCAAAGTCTATAGCAGCAGAATACCAGCAGTTCTACCAAACTGGGAAGGCTTCATGCATGAGCCCAGTGATGGATTTTCTATCTTCTGTCAGAGGACTTGCATAGCCAAGTTGAGCAGAACTCATTACTGAAAAACAACTATTTGGCTACAGCAATTCATGGAGCATAGAGAGGCTGTGATCTGTGTTTGGTGGATGGGATGCTTGTACCAATGAAATCAGATTTTTGAAGTCTTTGAGTCCCATTAATGGGAAAGAGAGAATACCTTGCTGGGGATCCTGGAGGGAGACCACAGTTCCATGGTGAAGAGATTCAGACTTTGTTCTTGAAGAGTCACTGATGGGAGGCAAAGCAGATGACTCTGGCACTGCTCCTAGGATTGTCATCTCTGTCGCTTTCTCCTCTGACAGCACTTCCGGTTGCTGGGCAAAGCCTGGTACCTGGGGGACCATTAGGAACACGGCAGGTGAGGACATGGCTCTGAGGATAGGGCAAGTCTACCCTTGGCACAGCACAGGACCAATACCCTAGGCTCTAGCCTCCAGATTTTCTCCCTGGGGAAAGAGGCAGGAAACCATCAAAGACAGCAAGCACTAGTGAGGCATGGAGCCATCCAAGAAGGCCCAGCAGGGCTCGGGAAGATAAATAGCACTCAAGTATGTAGGCCTGCAGGCAGTGGAAAGGACTTGAGAGAAACCTTGAATGTTACTAAAAGATAAGGGGCATGGGGTAGATTGTAGATTTAGAATTAGAAGGAATGCATGCCACATATTGAGTCTAATCCTGATTTTCTAGACAAGGAAACTAAGGCCTGGGTTAAGTGACCTGAGCAGAGAAGTATAGCTAGTGTCTGAAGCTGGCTTTGAATTTAAGTCTTCCTGACTCAAAGTCCACTGCTTTAACCCACTACCCCATGGAAATGGCACAGAAAAAGTTCCCTGAAGTCTGAAGAGACAACTAAGAGGAGTTCGAGCCACAGGAGATCTAGTTGAAGAACTCTGACATCAACATAAATGGGATTTCTTACAATTTACCTTACCCACATTTTGAGAAAAAACACATTCCTATGTAATCTGCCTGGCCCTAATTGAAACCCACTCCCTTCCTTATATCATTCCTGCTTTAAAAAAGTTCCAGTCACCAGGGATGACTGAACCTTGACTATATTGCATCTGTTTTATGAGACAGGCAAGTAGGTCCATGAGAGCTACCCTGTAGGAATTTGTCCCAACCCTTTCATCGGAATTCATGCTTTTCCATTTCAAGGCAAGGAGTCTCTAAGCTTGTGAGACAGGACAACTTCTGATTCATTGGAAAAAACCTAAACAATCAATCTAGGAGTCTCGGAGTTGGAAGGGACTGAAGATAATCTTGTCTGACCCCTTCATAGAATGGAAAGGAGAGGAAAAGTCAGTTTGCCCAAGGTCACAGGATAAGGAGGTGGCACGGCCAGGATTCAAACTTAGGATTTCTTTTTTTTTTTTTCTTTCTAAAGCAACAGGCAGAAATCATATGTTGTAGAGGCAAGAGAGAGCATTAGGTAATCAGAAGCCTGCCAGTCTAGGCTCTATTCTGTGCTGAGGACAAATCTCTGAAAGGGAATATTTTGTACTGCACCTCCCTCTCCATTTTGTGTTCTCTTGCCCCTGTGCATTTTTCTTCCTGTTCTCCAAGCCTAAAAAATCCTCCTTCCCACTTCCTCATCCCCTTTGCCTTCCTGAGGCAATACCAGTGATAGAGTGGAAATTGCTGGATTTGGAGTCCAACAATTTGGGTTCAAATCCTGACCTAACAGCGCTAGGCAATCCACCTGACCCCTCTGGGCTAGTTTACTTGTCAGTTAATGATGACATGGAAGGCCAAAGTCCATAAGCCTTTAAAACTTAACTCAAATACCACTGCTTCCACAGAGATTTTTTAATCCATCAGTAACAACCATGCAGTAACTTAAAGCTATGCTTTGTAATGCTAGAATTCATCACAATTTTTTGTATATTAAGGTTATCACTGTTTATAGCTTATTCCTCTACCAGCTTATCTAAACTTTCTATCCCACCCCTTCCTGCTCCCAGGGTCTAGAGTGATGATGCTCTGCATCCAGCAAATGTGCACAATGGGCTGAACTGTGAAACCTTGGACAAGTCCCCTCCCAACTCAGGTTTCAGTTTCCCCATCTGTAAGAGGAGGAAGCTGGACCAGATGCTCTAGAAGGCCCCTATAGATCTGATGATCAGGGTTTCTCAGGTTCTGATTTTCCTGAGTACTTTCTAAATCTTTCGCTCTGCACAAGGTACCAGAGGACACTGAAGACAGTCTCTGCCCTTACAGAGCCTACAAAAATCACAGAGGAAGACACTTCAAACAGCAAATTCTACAATGCTCTCTCTACTACCACAGAAGAGCTGTAGTCTTTGTTGGTGGTTTTACTCACCTTGATGTTACTAAACAATCTATCAATTCATAAGTATTGGGCTCTAACATATACTAGGAACTATGCTGGCAGTAGAAACATAAAGACAAGAGTGAAGAGTCCTTGCCTTTATGGATTAGCCAGGTCTGTACAAAATACATGGTGATGGGGGTGGGGTGAGGAAGATTAAAAAAGACTTCTTATAGGAAGTGGCACTTGAGCTGAGCTCTAAAAGAAGCTATTCTGAGAAGGATTTTGAGAAATGAAGGCGAGGAAGGAGTGTATTCCAGGCATGAGGGACAGCTAAAACAAGGCTACTTGGCTCCTGAACTCTAAGGAAGGGAACTGAAGAGTCAGATTTAATATGCTGACATTGACCAAAGTAACCTTCCTGGGCTATGAAACCAACTGTACTGAGCAAAGGCTAGAAGGAATCCAACAAGAAAGCATTTATTTAATAGTCTCCAAGCATTACTGTTTGTATTTCTGTAATGTATAGCTGTATTATCATACACACAACCTGTAAAATAATGTATTTCTTTTTAAATAACACATCTAAACATGTGCACTATGTAAGAGACAGCTGGTAGCTTGAAATATTTCATACAGGACTATATCCTTGAAAATTTTTTTAAAAGCTTTAAAAATCAAAGTGAGTACAGGAGTCCCACCTTGAGTTCCAAACCTAACAAAAGGCTGTCACACTTCAGTTTTAGAAAATTAACCCTCTAGTTTGTAGTTGTTCAGTCATGTATGACTCCTTGTGATCCTATTTGGGGTTTTGGTGGCAAAGATAATGGAGTGGTTTGCCATTTCCTCCTCCAGCTT
This sequence comes from Trichosurus vulpecula, assembly GCF_011100635.1. Lineage (NCBI taxonomy): Eukaryota > Metazoa > Chordata > Mammalia > Diprotodontia > Phalangeridae > Trichosurus > Trichosurus vulpecula. Next base: position 80,130,453 of record NC_050573.1, read on the forward strand.
ATTTTATAGATGAGGAAACTGAGGCAAGCAAGGTTAAGTGACTTGCCATGGGTCACCCAGATAGTAAATGTCTGAGGCCAGATTTGAACTTATAGAGAGGAATCTTCTTAATTCCAGGACTGGCAATCCATCCACTGTGCCACCTAGCTGCCTCCTATCTTATCGATTCTAGTAGCATTTGAAATTTCTTCTGTTATCAGAGCCAAGATGTCCAGGATATAATCAGGCAATTACTCCAATGTCTGTGTATGGACACACACACAATACATACACACACACACACATATACATATACACATACATACATACAAACACACACACAGATAACACATGCATATGTGTAAATATGCCTTCAAGCCCTGCCCTTGGGCCAAGGTGCTCTTACATGTGCACTTTCTCAAAACACATCCTGCATAATGATAGGCAAGTGCTACGTTCACTTTGAAAAACCCAGTCTAGAAGTAGTTGAATAAATTGCTTCACTATCTCTTCTTAATACAGTTTCCACCAGCCTTTTTCTCATTTTTTTGGCATACGTTACAAAGAACTCTGGCTCCAAGGATTTGGCAGACCTTGTGATGACACTAAAAAAATCTTCTTGTCTCGCTGGTGTTATGGACCTTGTCTGACATCTCTGTACAGATGACCTCCAAGGAATTTTAAAGCCTCTGAGTACCTCTAGCAGAGAATTCAAAGGGAAAACACTAATTTTGATGTACCCAAGTACAAGAACATTTGTGCGAGTAAGTATGATAGTTTCAAGGGGAGCGGTCAAATTTTAGACTCCAATATTTTCATTTGGCCCTGAGAATCCTGGTGAAATGGACCCTTGTATTTGCTTGTATTTGACTGATTTGATATTGCACAGCAATATCAATTCCTATGGCAAGATACTGGAAAAGTGTAAAGCATCTAACTAAACTATGTAATCATAACAACTAAAGCTCTTAAATGCAATCTCTCAAGAATTACTGCTAACATCTGCTCAGTATAAGGTCTGGATGGATTACTCTTGGTCCATGTGATGATGGTCCTTTCCAAATCTCCTAGTAGTTTCTACTTCTACTTCAGCAAGAAATAGACTCAGGTCCCAGAGTCAAGACAGAACTTCTTAAATCTTCTGGTCCTGCCATGTTTGATGGCAGTGTCAAAAATTTCTAGTATCTTCTCTGCTGTCAAGTAACTATCCCCAAAGTATGTACGTGGTAGTTCCAAAGGCAAAAGTTGTTCTAATTCTCAAGTTCCTGAAAGAGATAAGCGCATTGCTTTTAGGATTTTTTTTCCTTCAGTTTCTTCTTGTTTTAGTTTGCAGATCATAGGTCCTGAAGTAGAAAATAAAGTACTTCCAGGCAAAATACATAACACATTTTTAAACTGTGTACACGATGTGCTTCATGAAGAGCATGTGCAAAATATGCAAACATGAAAGCATGAAAGAGATAATCAGATTTAGAAAAAAAAACTTCAGAAGGAAGCAGGTTCCCCTCACTCTAGGTCTTCCAGTAGTTCGGGATAAGTACTTGTTGGAGATGTTGCCAAAGGGATTTCTGGACTGGTGACTTCTAAGATCCTTTTCAACTATGAGATTCTGTGGAAGGCTGAATCTGGAGAAGACTGAGGGGGAAATTTAAGGAAGAGAGCTGCAGAACCACTTGTTGGAGATAATGCAGAAAAGATTCTTAAGTTAGATGAGATGGGCTTAGATTCTGTAAAAAATGAATAAGGGTACCCCTGGTGCCAACTGACAAGACTGGTGAGAATCCTAAAGTCCAGAACCTTCTCAAATCCTTGGAAATTCCACAACTGAGTCTAGAATCTCTTAAGGGAGGCTCAATTCTGGAAACATGTCACTATTTTCAAAGGGATAATGTGAAAATCAATGTAAAGAAAACATTCACAGAAGGCCTGGGTATAGACTGATCAGCACACTGGAATGAAACACTCAGAAACAAATTTATCTTGGCTAGGACCTTAGTTTCTGGAGTGTAGCCTTCTTCAGGGGAAGGGGACAACTGTCCTTCTGTGACAATTCCATGAAAAGCAGTTCAAACAATGTGAAGCCATGCTTCTCGTTATAGCCAGAAAGCTCAGGAAGAGATACACACAAACAGTCTGAACAGCAAATTAGAAAGCCAAATCCAAATAGGAAAACCAAAGTCTGCCATCCAATTGCACACAGTGTGATGAGGTGTGATAAAAAGAAAATAGGAATGTGTGTTGCTGGAGAGATAGAGATCTGGTTTGTTTGGGAGGAAAAAAGGAGAAACAGCTAGTTCTGAGGATTGCTTCAGGTGGAGAAATACAGAAATAGGAGCAATCATCAGTGTACCTAGAACTCAAGAGTCAAGTCTGTTTTAAGGCCTGCATCCTGAAGGCAGTGGTTTGAACACTAAAGGGGAAGGGGAGCCAGCTTACCCACCCCCACCCAGGAAAACCCCAACTCAAAGTAAAGGCCTATACACCTGTCTACAGCACAAAGAGATATGTCCCAGGAAAGGGAATACACTTGATGAACTAAATGCAGGGCTCCAATTTCTGTGGGAATTTGTCTGATTAAGGAAGCACCTGTTCTCATGAGGACAAACAAGTAGAACCACATGGTGAGGACCTACTGCTGAAACAGACACACTCTCAGAGACCCACATACAGCGCCCTTCAAAACCCTTTGGTATTGAAAGACCTCTATAATATGGCTTATACCAGGGATGGGGAATTTTTGGCCTTAAGGCCCTCCAGGTCTTTAAGCTAGGCCTTTTGTCTGAATAATAAAGAATAAATAATAAAATCCTTTCAATAAAAAGATTTGTTCTGTAAAATTGGATGCAGTCAAAAGGCTGCACTTAAGGACTTAGAAGGACACATGTGGCCTTAAGGCCCCAGGTTCTCCATCCCTGCGTATACCAACCTTTCTTAGCCTCACAGAGTTAGTCGGTCATAGATCATTAAAGTAACAAGAGACCTAACAGATCATCTAGTTGAAGTGACTCACTCAAAGTCACACAATTAGTAACAGAGCCAGCAGTCAAACCCAGAAACCTCAACAGGCTCTTTCCATCATCACCCACTGTTCTATGACCCCTCCATTCCTGCCAAAAAAGACTACTCTCTAGCCTCCAAAACCTATCTGCTCTTCTCTTGCCAAGGCCAAGTCCTCTCCTTGTCTCCTTGAATCTATTTCCTTCCAATTCCTCCACAGAAAGGAGAAAATTATTCTCCCCTTCTTCCCTCTCTAGTCTTCAATCTTTTTCTGTCTCCTGGGTCACTCCCTGATCCCTATAAACATGGTCAGGCCTCCATCAACCTTCTATCTCTTGTCCCTTTCACAGTCAAACTCCTGGGTAGGGACTGTATAATTTTTGTTTCTGTATTCCCAGCACAATTCCTGGCACATGGTAGGCCTTTAATAAATGCTTTATGATTGATTCTCCTCTCCGTACTTTTTCTCAGGCAGGCCAACCCTGGAATGCTCCCTCCCTACCAAATCCAACCCGACCTTCAAGTTTCTCAAAGAAGCCTTCCGGGAACCTCCCCAGTCAGGAATGAGCTTTCCACACAGACCTCATAAAGCACTTGGTTTATACTTATCTAAAGTACTCATAATATTGTTTGTTTTCCTAAAAGGACCAGTGATTTCTTGGAAGTGGGGAGCGCCACCAAAGCAGACTGACTCTCTCGGCAATTTGTGGTCTTAGCAGTTCCCCAGGAGACAGCAAGGTTAATTGACTTGCCCAAGGCCACATACAGCCTGTATAGGACAGAGGCTCTACCAGATTCAAGGCCAGTTCTCTATCCATTGACAGAGTTACATCGGGCGGCAGCTAGGTGGCCAGGAGTGAGGAAGACCAGAGCTCAGACACTTAGTAGCTGGGTAATCAATCCCTGGCACATCCCTTCACTTCTGCCTGCTTCAACTTCCTCTCCTGTAAAATACACCCTCGATACATTTTATCTTCTTTTAACCTCACAATAATTCTGAGACGCAGGTGCTATTATTACTCCCTTTTCTTTCTTTTTTTTTTAAAAGTGAAGAAAATGAAGCAGATAGGGGTTAAGTGACTTGCCCAGGGTCACTCGGAAAATAAATGTCTTGGGCCGCATTTGAGCTGGTTTGAATTACAGGTCCAGTGCTCTATCTACTACCCTGAAAATGCAATATATAATGAGATGATGATGTAACATAAAACAAAACATGATAATACAGGACATACTACGACACAAAATATGACATACCATATGACATGACATATTACATGTATCATACGATACAATGTGAGGATAAATACGATATCATAAAATAATCTAATATAACCTAAGTGCTGGCTCTTGTAATTACTGTAAGGAGCCTGCCAAGGTGGCCGTGTGCACTGGTCGGGGCCGTGGCCGGGACAGGAAGGGTGGGCCGCCTGCAGTCCTTCCTCCCATCCCCCCGTCGCCCCTCCCCCTCCCTGGGGCCCGTCCCGTCGGGGCGCTGACCTGCGGCTCGGCCCCCTGCTCCTGCTGCAGCCTCAGCCGCAGCAGCAGCTCCACGCCGGCGGCCGCCTCGTCCCCGGAGCGCGGGCTGCGGCCTCGCACCCAGGCCTGCACGTCGGCCGGCAGGATGGTCAGGAACTGCTCGAGCACCAGCAGCTCCAGGATCTGCTCCTTGCTGTGGCGCTCGGGCCGCAGCCACTGGCGGCACAGCTCGCGGAGCCTCCGCAGCGCCTGCCGCGGCCCGGCCGCCTCTTGGTAGCGGTACCAGCGGAAGCGCGGGCCCGACGCCGCCCACGGCTGCGGCTGCTGCAGATGCGGCTGCAGAGGCTGAGAAGGTGGCGGCGGTGGCGGCTCCACCCGGGCCCCGAAGGCCGCCATGGCCCCGCGCTCTCTCGATGCCGAGGTCGCTGCTTCGCTCGCTGGGACCGGGACGTTCCTGACGCACGGAGCCCGAAGGTCAGGCTCGGGGACCCGACGCGCACACCGCCAGGGGCCCTCGGGGTGACGTGAGACTAGCGCCAGAGCCTCGCCCGGACTCAGTATTCCCCATGTGTAAAATGGGCGGGTCGGACTCTCGGACGTCGGGGCCACGCCCGTTCGGCCACCCTAGGACTCCACCTCTCGGCTCCGAGGGGCGGGGCCTCGGGCCCGCCCCTCAGAGAGCGGAAGTTCCTTTCCCGAACACTGGGGCCTCTCTAGGCTGGTAGGAGGACTCGAGATTTCCGTAGTCCAATCAAAAGCCATGTTGCTCCGACCTTCACCCATATTCCCAACCCTGCGTCCCCGGACCCTACAACCACCTCCCCTGTGCCAGATAATTCTCTTGACATTCCCCTCAAGAGATGTCCTCGTACATTTTTAACTGTGTGTCCGGAATTTATTTATTTTTTACAAGTTCACATTTTCCCATTTCTTAATGGGAATGAACAGACAATGAACAGAACGATAAATCGAGCCCTGATTTGTAATGTTTGCAGATTTCTGAGGTGTAAATACTCCCACTAAAACTTTAACAGCCAGCTCTCGTGAACCAGGATGAGCTGGCTCTAGCACACACTTGCTCCTGTCCCTAAACTTGCGTATCCCCCAGGGCTCTTCGCTGCACACTCTTCTCTCCACCCACTGTCCCCTGTGTGATTGAAGCCACTCCCTTACTTGCGGCTAGCTGGTATAGCAATGACTGAGACCCGTTTAAGACCTTAGCTTAAAAAGGCCAAGGTCTCACCGACATCTGCACCATCTCTAGTCATCCTGATCTCTGTCTGGCCACTGGACCCAGGTGGCTCCCGAGGAGAAAGTGAAGCTGGTGACTTTGCACAGCCCTCCCTCACTTAAATCCAATTCACTTGCATGTCACAGCACCACCTTCCTGGTGTCAAGGCCCTCTTCCAGAAGGAAGGAGGTAGGACAATATCAATGACTCTCAAATCTATACTGCACTCCCCTGAGCTTCAGCACCACATCTCCAGTCACCTACAGGAAGGATGAGTGACCTTTAGGACACGTGGATGTCCCGATGAGTAATTCATGTGGGTCACTAGACAGACAGGTAGTGCAGTGGAAAGAGCCTTGGACTTGGAGTCAGGAAGGCCATAGATCAAATCTAGTCTCAGATACTTCTTCATCTTCACTTAACCTCCCTTAACCTTAACCTTAGTCTCAGTTTCCTCATCTGTAAAATGGGGATAATAGTAGCACCTATCTCCAATGGTTAAGATGATGTCAAAATGAGGCATTTGTATAAAAGCGCTACATAAATGCTAGCTATTATTATTACACAAACTAAGTCACAAAGCATAGATGTAGAATGGGACTGAAGCCTAGAAATCACCCAACACAACTCCTCCATATTACTTTTTAATTTTACTTTGAAAGGCTTTAATATTGACAGTTTTAAAGCCTCTGTGTCTTTCTTCACAAAAGCCCCAAGTTTCCTACTCTAGGTCTAACATAACAAAGTCTTTAGATTCCCTCTAAATTGAAGTCCTTATTATGAAACTGTTTCATTGTTAAAGTTCCATATTATCTGGAAATACATGAGGCAGCAGCTTATGGAAATAAATTCTTTTGATCTCTGAAACATTGTTTCATTATGAATTCTTCCCTTCTGGGGTGTAGTTATTATTTTTCCCGCAAATGTGGAAGTTGGGGCCAGCTAGGTAGCGCAGTGAGTAGAGCACTGGCCTTGGAGTCAGGAGGAACTGAGTTCAAATGTGGCCTCAGACACTTGACACATTGACTAGCTGTGTGACCTTAGGCAAGTCACTTAACCCCAATTGTCTTGCCTTCCCCCCTGCAAAAAAAAACCCAAAACCAAATGTGGAAGTTGAGGAAGATCATTTGAGGCACTTAAAGTAACTGGTGGAGATAACATTAGAAAACTAGAAGTTGGGCTGCCAGTCTTCTGTCCAACCCCTCCCCCTTTTTTTATAGATGAAACTGAGGCCCAGAGAAGTGACATATATAGTGAGTGGCAGAGCTAGAGTTTGAACACTGGTCCTCTGACTCCTATTTGGGTCCACTTTCCATTGTACCATGTTGTCTCCCTCCATAGGTTTAAAATTAAACATCTTTCCCCTTTAAACCTACCTATTTCCCCCCAAATTCCCTATCTGCATTGAGGAAATCACCATCTTTCAAGCTACCCAGGTTCAGGACCTCAGTATCATCTCTGACTTTTCCCTCTTCTTCACTAAACTCCCTCCCCCATCAATATCAATCAGTTGCTATGTGCTGTTTTGTTGATTCTATCTCCACGATATTTTTGTATTGTTTTATATATTTTGTGTTGTAATATCTTCTCTCCACTCACACTGCCAATAATCCAGCTCTTACCACCTCTTGTCTAGAATTATTTTTTTTAAATCTCATTTAAGCCTCACAATAACCTATTCCATGTTGGCGCTATTAATGTGTCCATTTAAAAGATGAAGAGACTGAGGTACAGAACCGTGACACTATCTGATCAGAATCACACAGGTAGGAAGTGTCAGAGCTGACATTCAAACACAGGTCCTGATAGGGCCAGCATCCTAGCCACTGTGCAGTGGCTGTCTGGGCAAGCAGCAAGATGCAGAGGAAGGAGCACGTGGGATCTTAGTTTTTAACTTCTGGGTTTGATGATCCAAATCCTACTGACTCTGGGAAAGTCACTTTCCATCTCTGGTCCTTGGTTTATTTCTTTGTAAAATGAAGGAGTTAGATAAGTCTCTCTGCTCTCCAATGGCACTTTTCATAGAGAGGAAATACCTTCTTAAGATACAGATCTGACCTTACCCCTGCCTTACTCAAAATCTTAGGGGCTTCCTATTGCCTTTTTGTATAAGGGACAAAATCCTAATCCTGTCATTTAAAGACCTTTACCTTCACCTTCAGTATTGCTTCAACTTACCTTGCCAGATTTGTGACATTAACACCTTTCAGAAACTGTGTGTTTTAGTCAAACTGGATGAAGGGCTGTTCCTTATATTTGACATTCCATTTTCTATCTCGGTGTCTTTGTACTAGCCGTCCACTATTCGTGGTCTGTGCTTCCTCCTCGCCTTTGCCATTTAGAAGCCCTGGCTTCCATTTTGGTCCAACTCAAGTACCATTTCCTTCATAACCCTTCTCACATTGTCTTATATTTACTTGTATGTGTACATGTTGGGGAGTATGGAGTGTTTGGGGAAGACTAGTACCTCTAGTGTGAGGGCAACTGAGCCATTTTAAGGGCTCCCATCCATCTTCGGTGTCCACCTGCCACACAACTCTCACCTGTGGCTCCAAGAAGCTATATCATGTGCAGTGGCCACACCTTAGTAAAACTGTTTCAGTAGATGGTTTTCAGTAGACAAATTCAGCAAGAATGTGTCTGGTCAAAAGATTCATGAAGGAAAAGGCTATCTATATCCAGAGAAAAAATTACAGAATCTGAATGCAGATTGAAGCAAACTATTTGCTCTCTCTTTTTTTTTCGGTTTTGTTACATCTTTCTCATGGTTCATTTCATTGGTTATAATGCTTCTTTACAACTTGTTTATTGGGAAAATAAATTTAATGTGAAGATATATGTAGAACCTACATCAGATTACATGCTGTCTTGGGGGGAGGGGGAGGAGAGGGAGAGGGAGAAAATTTGGGACTCAAAAACTTGTGGAACTGAGTGTTGTAAACTAAAAAATAATAATAATAAATTAATTTTTAAAAAAAGAATTTGTCTTCCCAATGGATTCTGATGACTCTGGAGGAGAAGGAAACTGATGACTTCATGCAATCTGCCTCACTTAAAGACAATTTATGTGCAAGTTAAAAGACATCACTCTTACCATTTTACCATTTTTGCCTACCACAAAGTACTGTGGTGGTGGGCAAGCAACAAAGCAGCAGGTGTGGATACAATGGGAGCTGTAGTCACAACCCTGCACACAGATAGTCCAGGTCATAGAGTCCTCTTCTCACTAACTGAAGCAGCAGTGGGATTTGTCAATCCCCTGGGTGTCTGAGCAGCCTTTTTTAAAGGACCTCACTGCATGATGATGGGACTATAAAAGGTTCCCTAAAAATTGTCCACTTCACCTAACCCATCCCTGACTTGCTTACCCTGGCAGATGGGGATCCTATCCTGTGGTCAAAACACACGCAATTTTTTTTTCAAAAACTTTTACAAAGATGATTCCACTAACCATCGGTAGATATAATGTATACATAATGTGGACAACATGAAATCCAATAGGCCTGAAAGTTGAATAGCTCTTTTTGCAAAAAAACTCTACACCTATTGCATCCAAGTAGCAACTGTGAGTAAAACAAGGCTGGCAAATAAAGGCCAACTTACCAAAGTTGGAGCTGGATTCATGTTCAGCCATGGAGTGGCTGAAGTAATGGGGAGTACTGTAAAGCTGGCATAGGTTTCACAATCAAAACTAATCTAACCAGCAAGCTTGTATTCCTTCCAAAAGGAGTGGACAATGGGCTCATGACAATGCGATTGCCCCTTGTAAGAAAATGCCATGCCACCATCGTCAGTGAGTATGCTCCCACCAGGATGAACCTTGATGAGATCAAAGAAAATTTTCCTGAAGACCTGGAGATCTTTGTCATCAGTGTGCTAAAAGGAGATAAGCTTGTAATTCTGGGTGACTCTAATGCCAGGGTAGGCACAGACATGGTAGGGAGTCCTTGGGAGGAATGGAGTCAGAAAAAGCAACAGCAACAGTCACTTACTACTGAAGATTTGTGCATTTTATGATTTATGATGTGTGGTGCAGAGTGCTGGACTGATCATAGATTTATCCTCTCCAAGCTATACATTCACATTCAACAAAAGTGGTGGCCCCAAGGCAAGATGACTGCTGAAAGACTTAATGTCAACAGAATAGAGCACATCTCCATGTGTGAACAATTTCCTAATCTGGAGGGAAAGCTGAGCCAACACACAGTTGGCAACAATGGATCAGAAAAGGAGTGGGAGCTTATAAAGATGTGGTATACAGCACTCCATTTACACATCTAGGTCTAGAACACTCACAAGCATCAGGACTGTTTGATGAAAATGATGGGGAAATTCAGAAGTTACTGCATGAAAAATGAGAATTCCACAGGATTTAACAGCAGGATAGTTTGTCAGTCTCTAAAATGTCAGTGTTTGACTCCATCGAAAGTAATATGCAAGCAAAGCTTAGAGTGATGCACGATTCTTGGCTCATTGGTAAGGTAAATGAAATTCAGTTTTATGCTTATAGGAAAAATCCAAAACGCTTTTATGATGCTCTGAAGCCTATTTATGTGCCAGAAACCTATTGGTCTATCTCAACTACTCAGCACTGATGGAGCCACATTGATTAGTGATAAGGACATAATGCTGGAGAGATGGACTGAACACTTCCATAGTGTTCTCAACAGAGCATCATCAAACAATGCTAAAGTCATTGACCATATGTCTCAAGTTGACATCAATCCCTTTCTAATTGAACTTCCAACTGAAGAAGAGGTTTTGAATTCCATTAGGCTCTTCTTGTGCGGCAAAGCACCTGGTGCTGATTCTATTCCAACTGAGATTTGCAAGGCAGGAGGTCCACTGCTCATATAAAACCTTACTGACATCTTCCAGGTTATAAGGCAAGAGGAGATTATCCCTCAGGAGCTCAAGAATGCCTCCATTGTCCATCTGTATAAAGGAAAAAGAAATAGGTTGTCCTGTGATAATCCAAGGGGGTCTTTCTCTTAGTCATTACAAGATTCTTGCCAGAGTCCTTTTTTATAGGCTGATCCTTCACCTGGACAATGATCATCTATCTGAGGGCCAGTGTAGTTTCAGAAAGAACTGAGAAATGATCAATATGGTATTTGATGCCCTACAATTCCAGGAAAACTGCCTGGAGCAGGACAGAGGTCTGTATATATTTGTTGATCTGACCAAGGCCTTTGACGTTGCCAGTTGTGAGTGCTTGTGGAAGATCATGGCAAAATTTACTTGCCTGGAGAAGCTCATCGGTATTGTATGTCAATTCCATGATGGCGTGCTTACATGGGCTCTGGCAAATGGATGATGCTTTTGCACTTTCTCAGTCTTCAGTGGAGTGAAACAGTGTTATGTGATTTCTCCCATGCTTTTTAGCATGATGGTTTACATTAATATGGTCTGATGCCTTCAATGAGGATGAAAGGTCAACTACCACACTGAAAGGTCATCAAGGTCAGCTATTTTACTGATGGTAAATTATTTAACTTGAAAAACCTACAAGCCAAGACTAAAGTAGAGGGAGAGTTGATGTACAACTTTTTGTTCTCAGATAATTATGCATTCAATGCAGACCCTGAGACTGAGAAGCAACAAAGTGTGAATTAACTCTCTGCTGCTTGTGCTAATTTTGGCCTTACAATTAACATCAAGAAAAAAGAGGTTCTCCACCAGCCAGCACCACACCATCCATACATGGAACCATAGTTTACAGTAAATGGATGCTGTGAATAAGTTCACTAACCTTGGTAGCATACTTTCCACAGATGTACACATAGAAGATGATGTTGATACATGCATTGCCAAAGCTAGCTCAGTATTTGGGAAGCTCTGAAGGACAGTGTGGGAGAGAAACGGTATTAGACTGCCTACCAAACTGAAGGTCTACAGAGCCATTATGCTGATTTCATTGTTGTATGCCTGGGAAACCTGGACAGTATATCAGTACCATGCCAGGAAACTGAATCACTTTCATTTAAATTATCTTTGGAAGATTCTGAAGATTACCTAGCAAAATAAGACACTCAGGTCCTTTCTTGAGCTAAACTGACAAGCATTCAAACTATACCTCAGAGAGTGCTGACGATGTTCTTCAAATGCCAAATTTATGTTTGCCTAAAAGACTATTTTACAGAGAATTCACACAAGCCAAGTGCTCTCTTGGAGATCAGAAGAAGTGATATGGAGGCAGAGCCAAGATGGTGGCTGGAAAGGAGGGACTTGCTTAAGCTCTCCCCCAGGTGCCTCCAAACACCTGTAAAAAATGGCTCTGAACAAATTCTAGAGCTGTAGAACCCACAAAATAGCAGAGGGAAGCAGGGTTCCAGCCTAGGACAGCCTGGATGGTCACTGGAAAGGTTCTATCGCATGGAGCTGGGAGCAGAGTGGAGCACAGCACAGCCCAGCGTGGGCCACACCAGGACCAACCAGACCAGGAGCCTGGTGGAACAGGCCGTAGCGCCCTGAATCAGTGAGCTGTGGCAATTACCAACTTTTCAACCCACAAATGCCAAAAGACAACGGAGCAGGTGAGTGGAAAAACTGCTAGATTGGACTGAGAGGAGTGCGTGGTTGACCCCAATCCTGGGGGCAGTAGAGGTGGTGAAGCTCTGCAGCTGCTTCCAGAGCTCCAGCTGTGTTGCTTCTGGCCCCAGGCCTACCTGCAGCAGATCAGAGCAGGAGCGCAGAGCCTGCTTGGATCTGGGTTGTGGTCCTGGTTGGCAGTTCTAAGGGGAGGAAGAGTGCTGGTGTGGCAGAGCTTGCTGTGTAGAAGTACCTCTGAAAACAGCAGCACAGCCCCTAAAACTTGGGACAAAGCACTCTCTACTCTACAAGCAGTCATACCCTGACAAAAACCTCAAGGGTCAAGTAGTTGACTGGGAACATGAACAGGCAGCAAAAACAGACTCAGATTCAGACTCAGACTTTAGAATCTTTTTTGGTGATGAAGATCAAAACATACAGCTAGAAGAAGTCAACAAAGTCAAAGTGCCTACATTCAAAGCCTCCAAGAAAATTATGAATTGGTCTCAGGCCATGGAAGAGCTCAAAAAGGATTTGGAAAAGCAAGTAAGATAAGTAGAGGAAAAATGGGGACAAGAAATGAGAGTGATGGAAGAAAACCATGAAAAATGAGTCAATGACTTGCTAAAGGAGACCCAAAAAAATACTGAAGAAAATAATACCTTAAAAAATAGACTAACTCAAATGGCAAAAGAGCTCCAAAAAGCCAATGAGGAGAAGAGTGCCTTGAAAGGCAGAATTAGCCAAATGGAAAAGGACCACTGAAGAAAATACCACCTTAAAAATTAGATTGGAGCAAGTGGAAGCTAGTGACTTTAAGAGAAATCAAGATATTATAAAACAGAACCAAAGGAATGAAAAAATAGAAGACAATGTGAAAGATCTCATTGGAAAAACCACTGATCTGGAAAAGTTATCTCAGGAGAGATAACTTAAAAAGCACTGGGCTACCTGAAAGCCATGATCAAAAAATCTTTCAAGAAATTGTCAAGGAGAACTACCCTGATATTCTAGAGCCAGAGGGTAAAATAGAAATGGAAAGAATCCACTGATTGCCTCTCAGAAAAGATCCCAAAAAGAAAACTCCTAGGAATATTGTCACCAAATTCCAGAGTTCCCAGGTCAAGGAGAAAATATTGCAAGCAGCCAGAAAGAAACAATTTAAGTACTGTGGAAACACAATCAGGATAATACAAGATCTAGCAGCTTCTACATTAATGGATTGAAGGGCTTGGAATATGATATTCCAGAGATCAAAGGAGCTAGGATTAAAACCTAGAATCACCTACCCAGCAAAACTGAGTATAATGCTCCAAGGAAAAATATGGATTTTCAATAAAATAGAGGACTTTCAAGCTTTCTCAGTGAGAAGACCAGAGCTGAATAGGAAATTTGACTTTCAGACACAAGAATCAAGAGAAGCATGAAAAGGTAAACAAGAAACAGAAATCATAAGGGACTTACTAAAGTTGAACTGTTTTGTTTACATTCCTCCACGGAAAAATGATGCATGTAATTCATGAGACCTTTCTCAGCATTAGGGTAGTTGAAGGGAATATACATATATATACAGGGCAAAAGGATCATGTCGATCCAGGGTAAGATTATACTGGCACAGGCCTCAGTTTACCAAAGCACAGACCTCAGTTTACTAAAGAGACAGGATATGATGAACTTTAATTCACCCCTAGCATGTTTGGAGAGCACATGGTCCTGAGAATGTGAGGGAGATGTCCTTGTGGGATATTGGCCAAACCCTCAAGGAAGTACTTATCAACTGCCTATGAATTCCTGGGACTAGCCATCCTGGGAAAGTGCTGTCCTTAGGACTCTGGAGAGGCTGCCCCCACCCCCGAGCCTCATGTAAGGATTGGTACCTTGCCAACACTTTTGGCAGTGAGCCTTTTTTGTTCTCAGGCTACTTAAAGAAAAAAGTTTAGGGACCTAATTGTAGTCTCACCCATTGAGAGGATACTCTGCCTGGGACCTTCTGGATCTGGATTCAACAGGCTCCCCACCCCACCCCCACATCACCCGGGATTCCCCAGCTGTGAACTTCAGAGTTGGTGCTTCTCCTGATTCAGTGATGATTTCTGTAACTATACTTGTATATCTTTGCTTCACCTTATCAGTCATTGTATTAAGCTGTTTAGGATATTGCCTCTGCAACACTAATGTGCATTTGTCTGTTCTTTAATTAATTATCATTATTATCCTCTGAATTGGTCTGGGCATTTTGTAGGAGTGAATCAAAACTAAAAGAATCTTAACTGAACACAGGGTGAGTTGAATATAAAGGGATGACATCTAAAAAAATAAAATCAAATTAAGGGGTGAGAGAGGAATATATTGATACAGGGAGACAGGGAGAGATAGAATGGGGTAAATTATCTCACATAGGCTGTTACAACTGGTTGCAGTTGTCTCAGACGCAATGGCTTCAAGGTTACTGCGAGGAGCCGGGCACTGGCGGTCCAGGCCTTGAGGGCCTCTGGCCCGGCTCAAGTGGCCGTTCACTCTATGGCAACCGGAGGAGGAATCCCTTCTGATGAGGAGCAGGCTACTGGCTTGGAGAGAGAGATTATGATGGCTTCAGGGAATGATTTGGATCCATACAATATCCTAGCCCCAAAGGCAGCTCCAGGGACTAAGGAGGAACCCAACCTGGTCCCTTCCATTGATGACAAGTGAATAGTGGGCTGTATCTGTGAAGAGGACAGCAGTGCAGTCATCTGGTTCTGGCTTCATAAAGGTGAGACACAGCGTTGCCCTAACTGTGGAACCCATTACAAGCTGGTACCCCACCAGTTTAGCCACTGAGCCCCTGAACTGGTTTACTTGAGATGTGATATGTTTTCTTCCCTCCAATAAAAGACTAGCTATTTCCTTGGCTATCCCATAAAAAAAAATTATCTCACATAAAAGTGGCAATAAAAAGCAGTTCTGTTGGAAGGGAAGATGTGGCAGGTGAGGGGGAATAAGTAAATCTTGCTCTCATTAGATTTGACCTGAGGAGAGAATAACATACACACTCAATTGGGTACCTTACTCCACAGGAAAGTAAGGGGAAGGGAATAAAAAGGGGGGATGATAGAAGGGAGGGCAGATGGGGGAGGAGGTAATCAAAAGCAAACACTTTTGAAAAGGGACAGGGTCAAGGGAGAAAACTGAATAAAGGGGGACAGGACAGGGTGGAGGGAAATACAGTTAGTCTTTCACAACATGAGTATTGTGGAAGTATTTTACATAATGATACATGTGTGGCCTATGTTGAATTGTTTGCCTTCTTAGGGAAGGTGGGTGGGGAAGGAAGAGGGGAGAGAATTTGGAACTCAAAGTTTTAAAAGCAGATACTAAAAAAAAGGTGTTTTTGCATGCAACTGGGAAATAAGATATACAAGCAATGGGGCATAGAAATCTATCTTGCCCTACAAGAAGGTAAGGGGAAAGGGGATGGGGGGGAGTGGGATGACAGAAGGGAGGGCTGACGGGGGAATGGGGCAATCAAAATATATGCCATCCTGGAGTGGGGGGTAGGGTAGAAATGGGGAGAGAATTTGTAACTCAAAATCTTGTGGAAATCAATGCTGAAAACTAAAAAATATTAGATAATAAAATATGGAATTAAAAAAAATAGAAGTCATACAAGGACACTCTCAAGGTCTCTTTGAAGAACTTGGGAATCGATTGTGAGACATGAGAGACAGTAACATAGAACTGTCCAGCATGATGTGCTCATGTAAAAGAAGACACACTAGCTCAAAAGAAATGAGATATCCAAATTTAGAGATATTTCCATTTCAAATATTCATAAGGACTATTTGTGCCTGATCTGTGGTAGAGCTTTCTGAGCTCATATTGGTCTAATCAGCCACAGTTAGACCCATTGTATGTTGATCCCAACATAGTAATGTCATTTTGGTCCTCTTCAAGTATGAAGGACAACTATTGCCTTAGATGTTACCAAAAAATCCTTTAAATTCTCTCATTCTGGATTTGCTTCATTATTAAGGGCAAGGCCTGAACAAAAATTTTCTTTTAACAATTTTTGCCAAATCAACCAAGAGAAATCACTTTGCACAGGGGGCATTCACTGTGGAATTTTATTTCAACTTCCTGCCAGCACCAGGGTTTTTTATCCTATCATAGGCAGTAGTGCACTTCCCCAGTAGTCAGCCAGATGTGATGAAGTGGTTAGAAAATTAAACTCCCCAAGCTCAAGAAGGTAAAGGAGAAATAGTTTCCCAAATCCAAATTTTGTTTTTCCCCCTTTTCATTTGTGCATGAAGAGCAAGAGTGAACATGGAAAAGGCAGGGTAAGGAAAGGGGCTCGTAGGGTGGGCAAGGGAGTGTCCCTTATTTGCAAGGCAATATCCATATTCAGATTCATTTGGGATTGGGACAGGCCCTCCTCCTGACTCCCAAGAAAGACAAGCAGAAAAAAAGAGCTTGGGGAAAGGAAAAAGGTACCCTGCTGGATTTTGTATGTTGAACTTCATCACTTGGTAGGGACTGAGAAAGTTGTAGGGGCCGGGGCTGGGGGTGGGGGAATGAGAGAAAAAAATTTGGCCAGATAAAAGATTAAAATTATAGTCAGTCAAATGCACATTCTAAACAAGATTTAAAGATCAGTAGTCTAGTCAAAATGGGATTTTGGTGGGATTGAGAGGGGCTTTGGAAGCTGAAACTTCTGTCATTATCACTACAACTAAGACGAGAATATGCTTGAGCGAAAGGGAGACAGCCCAGGAGGGGAGCTTAGAACGGTGGAATTTCAAAACAGCTTAGGGACAGATGTACTCAGACTTTTTGATTAAACTTACTGTGAGAGATAGGAAAAACGTCATCAGCTAGTGCTTCTATATATCTATCTTGACTTATTGTATGTGTTTTGTGTCTTAGTAGATTAAACTAACCTTTTCCTGTGGCCTAATCAGCCAAAGGATAAAAGGGAGTGACCATTTTTCTACAGAACTTTCAAAGCCTTCAAAAAGGAAAGAATGTCTCCTTCTCCATCTCCCTCTCCCTCTCTCTCTTTCCCTCCCTCTCCTTCTCCATCTCCCTTCCTTCCTCCTTCCCTCCTTCCTTCCTCCTTCCCTCCTTCCTTCTCTTCCTTTCTGCCCTCTCCTTTTCTAAGTTGGAGTGGCAGACTAGAGAACACAGACAAGAGGGAATATAATCTTTTCCTCCAATCTGCAGGAATTTATGGCATTGTAAACTAATTAGAGACTAAATTTGTGACTGAAATATAATTTCTCTACTATGAATTTCCAAATTGTGATTTGAATCTTTTGTAAAAGCTGAAATGTTTTAGTGAGTTTCGGGGTACCACTCCATAGAATTTGTTTTAAGGGAAACTATGAAAAAAAACTCTTTGAAAGTTGTGTGGAAATAGCACTTAGACTAGTCTTTCCCTGGAAAGTGAGATTTACTATTTTAGTGCAAGGGAGGAAGGAGATTTCACTGATTAGAGGGGAAAAAAAAGAAACTGGAACTAGTTTAAAAAAAAAGTAGTATATGTGAAGTTCCAAAGTGAAGAAAAAGTGGGTTTGCATTTACAATTTAAATTTATCTGGTACTTGAGAACTATCTATTATTAACTCTTTTCTTGACCATAAAAAGAGAATCTTATTTAAATCAGGGAGCAACTTAAAAGTAAATAAAATTTAATTTGGAAGAATGTTTTGTGTTACCACTGTCTTTTCTTCTGTGAATGATATAACACAACTTAATTGTTTAGGTAAACTAGAAGCAAAGTCACCAAAAGGTATTAGATATTTAATTGGATATATTTAGTTTTAAAAATGGATAATACTGATAACTCACCCTTGGGGGAAAAAAAGTACCAGGGACCTCTTTAAGTTATCCTCATCTGTGAGGTTCCTTGGGCCTTTCTACTTGGACAAAGTCATAAGATTTTATCAGCCTTGCTGATAGTGTGTTGAAAAATTCTGAAGTTAGGAAAACTAGGACCACTCCCAGCCAAAGTGGAGAAACTTACAAGTTTGCTTGTAATAAAGAATACATTTCATTTAAGATTATTTAGTTATCACTTGTGAATATTATGAAATTGTATCTATTAATAAATAGTATATACTGAAGTTACATCTTTGAAGCAACTTAGTAACAACAGACCTTAAATTCAAAGATTTCATTTTGCTTTAGGGGTTAATAGGCAATACAGATATGTTAGTTTGGAGACTTATAGTGGCCAGAACTTTTCTGGAGGGTTTTGAGTCAATTGAAGATCCAGAATGTGATTATTCTTAATTTATAAGTGAAGGATAAATGAAATATCCTTATACTTGCTCATTGTTAACTGTTGCAACATGAGAAAAATAATAATAACAATCTAGCCCTAAACTCTGATTAGTGAAAATTTTGCTATTTGAAGTAAAGTGTCTGGGATTGTAATCTGATATTCTTATAAGTTTTGATTTCAGGTGTGATTGTCTGAATTGTCATGAAGCCAATAGTCCACCATTCAAGGCGAATGCCATGTGCTGCCCAAAGGGAGTGCAATTTGAGAACTGCTACAGGTAGATGTCTTTCCCTGGGAAAAGTCAAGGGGATGACTTTATGCAAGCAAAAGTGGGATCCTCTTCACTCAATTTCCAATTGCACTATTTTCTTTCTGAACAGGAAAATTTCCCAACTGATTATTACTGAGCCTGGCTATGATACTCAGTGAACGATGAAGAATTTGCCTGCACAGTTGTCTGTTAAGTGCTACTTATGCCTAGCATCAAAGAGAACTAAGGGAGTTTTCCCTCTGTTATGGCTCATGTCAGATCAGTTTGTGCCCTGGAAGGGACGGTTTTAATATTTTCATAACCATATCCCTCCTTTTTCCTTTCACAGCAAATTTCTATAATCAGGCAGGTGAATAATGGAAATTTGTCATTGCAATACTAAATCTATTAATAAATAGACTGGTACTAAAACATCTGAGTTTAATAGGACACAAGTATTAAAGATCTTACTTTTGTTAATCTGTATTTGTGGTCAACCACTCCAGTATCTTTGCCAAGAACACTCCCTAAATGGAGTCACAAAGAGTTGTATACAACTGAAAAACAACCGAACAAAAGCAAGAATATGTGTGTCTATATGTGTGCATGTGTATATGTATGTATATATGTTTATATCACACCTACAGTATTTTTTGGTAATAGTTTCAAAATTAGATTCATTTTTTTACATATAAACTGTTATATAAGAATATAATATAATATGTATAATATATCACAATTATATAAATTAATATTATTTATAATATAATTATATATGATATATAAAGATTCCAAAGAATTTTAAATTGTGTTTTTTCCCACCCTATTTTGAAGTATTTGTGTAGAATATTAAAGGATGGGAGAGCTTATTTTCCAAGTCATGCCTTCATGGACCCTTTTACGATTCCTCCTTTAGCCTGTGGATGGCATTGTGCATGTCAGATATGAGGTTTGGGTGAAGGTAGAAGGTGCAAGAACCACATAAAAACAAGATCTCTGAACTTTCAGGTGAATTATGGGTTCCTAATTTGTTGTTCTTTTTCTAGCTCTGTTGTCATTAGGATTACTTCCATAAGATCTGAATGGATTTTCACCACATGAACTAATTACTGGAAAATCAATCTGATCCAATTGTCACAGTTTACTCAATCACCCAAAGTCTTATCACTAGAAGGGTTTAGTAGCATTACCAAGAAGATTTCCCCAAGTGACCTAGGACCTGAAGGACTCTGCCTCACCTAAATCCAATTCATGTGTAAGTCAAGACATCACCCCCTGATGTCATTGGTCCTCTTCAAAAACTAAGAACAGAAAACCACAACAGGACCTGAATATGGTTGAGAAATTGCCTCCACTGGCCTGCCCTGATCCACACACAGCTATTTGCCAGATGCACAGGAAGTGCTTGCCAGACCCTTGAAGATCATTGTCTCTGCCAAAGGACTTCACGGCCCTAAAGCTATTGCTATGTTGAGTTTTTTTTTTTATTCACCTTTGCTTGTTATGTTAGTCTGGTCATGTTATGGAACTGTTATCCATTCTGTAAGCTGCTTATCATTTTTGCTTGGACTTGTACCAGTGCAGGAACCTAGGCCCTTGTACTGTGTATATTTGCCTGTCATGGTCTGCCCACGGTATTTATGCAGAGGCCCACTGAGTGGTCTCTAGCTGCCTTTCTTGTCGACAGTCTAACTCCTTGTGTAGAAAACTGTGATAAAGGAGGAGTAGAGATGGGCACCCTACCATCTGAATACCCACAAGAGTAACTGCCAAAATCCATGGGCTATAAAAATATTTTGGAGTCCAGAACTTTTCACTGGCTAAAATATCTGTCTGTGGGTTTTCCCTTGTGTTTCCTCATAAAGATTGCATGCTGTTTATGTTTGCAATGTCTTCCTTGGCTCAAAGAACTGATCCTCAAGCCAACTTCCACATTTACAGGCAAAAGAGTTTGGGATGTTGTAGTTGAGGATAGAGAAGTGACATAGGTCTAATTGTGGTGCCGCACCTTGTGTATGGTTAGCATCACAGCAGGGTATTATTGAAATTTGATGCTAGCTCAGTTGTGGTTACCCCATTGTTTCCAATCTGACTTATCTTCTGGGTAGTGTTAATCACTCTTTTGGGAGGGGCTCAGCATTTTGACCTCATCCTCAACCTGTTACTCAACACATAGCTACATGTACTTTCACTTTCACCCCAACACTTTACCTCTAATCCGAGGGTGGGGAACCTGTGGCTTGAGGCCATATGTGACTGAATTCAGTCAAAGGGCTGCACTTGAGAACCTAGAGGGCCACATATGGCCTCAAGGCCACAGATTCCCCCTTCTGCCCTAATCTTATTTCCCTGCAATTCAGCAGTGGGGAAGGAGCTGAGATGCAATAGCACCATCGCCTTTTGGAAACATGTACCTATGATGATTTATTACAAAAAGTTGTCTATAAAAGAACCTGGGGGTTTGAATTTCATCACCTGGCTACATTCAACATATTTTTGCTTGGATATTACAATAAACTCCTTTAAATTTTCTCATCTTAAATTTGTTTCATTATTCAGGGCAAGGCCTGAACAAGGCCTAAGAATTGTCCTTTCTGCTTCTTCTCTCCTCTCTCCAATGATCCTCCATATTGCTACCAAAAAAGTCTTCCTAAAGCACATTTCCCTCCTCCAAAGACTTCAGTAACTTTCTATGTCTCCCCTCCCTTCCTCCTTGCCCAAATCCAGGCCTGTGATTTCAATAGTATAGGGAGATCTTAGCATGGAAACTCCTGCCACTGTCGCAAATTAATGATGACTCTGTAATTTATAGTCTTAGCTGCCTAGAGCTCTGAGAGGCTAAGTGATTTATTAGCGGTCACATAGCTAGTATGTGTTAGATGCAGAACTCTGGGTCTCCTAACACCAAGGTGGTCCTCTCTCTTCACTATGTCAAACTAGCCCTCAGAGGTGGCACTTGATAAATATTTGTGGAATTGATTCTTCCTCCTCCCTGCCCCAGCTACACACCCACATTTTCTCATGTTATTTTTTCCCCTTGAAACTCTTTTCCTCTCCTATTTCCATTTAATGAAATCTTAACCATCTTTCATGTCTAAGCTACAATGCCTCCTCTTCCAGGAGGAGGCCATCATCCAGAAGAGTTCCCTCCCTTTTCCAAATCTCAGTGCTCTGTGATCTCATGGGGCTTCTGCAGTGTAACCACATGTATACCCTAATAGCTTGTGAGCTCCCAGAGGGAGGAGCATTTACTAAGGCACTATAGTATGTGAGGACCCCATCTGGGTGCTGACGGGAACCTGTTTGTGTCCTGTCTGCTGAGGATCGGTCCAGTGAATATGAAATACTCATTGTGGAATGATCCAACATAATTGGGAATGAGAGGAAGGGTCAAGCTGATACAATGGGATGAATGATCCAAATACATGAGTTCTAATCCCAGCAATAATATTTATTAGCCATGTGACCTTGGGCAAATTTCTTTCCTTCTCTTGGCCAATTTCTCCATCTGTAAAATGAGGGGGTGAGCTCTTCCTTTAAGGTTCCTTCAGCTCTAAAGTATCACAGATCTATGAAGGGAATGGGAGAAGTAGGAATAAATTTTGGACAGTTTGGTGTCCTCTTTGGGGTTGCCACTTCCAGCCTCAGAAGCCCCCTCTGTTATCTCTGGGGACTCATAAGGTATGGCCCCTGAACATGTCTAAGCTAGTTTATGGGGCTTGGACTGGCCTCTGGAGATGGTGCTTTCTCTGGACTGGGTTTGATTTGGTAACTATGCAGAGTCTTATAAGTTTTAGAAATGAAAAGGAGTTTAGAGGTCATTTATTCTAATTACTTAATTTTATAGATCAGAAAACTGAGATTTAAGGAGGCAGACTAAAGATTCAAACCTAGAATCTCTGATTTGCAAAGCTAACACTTTTTCCATTATTCAACATTAGTTTTCCCTTCTTGGTGATTTTCCCCCTATCTCAAGGAAAATACTTTCTTACCTCTCTTGTTCTTGAACATTTTATCCTGAAATTAGAGGACTTTTGTGAAAACTTAGTATCCAGATCTTGCCAGAGTATCCTCTACATTCAGAATATGACCTAATGATCATTTGTGATTGCAGGAATGATAAATTTCTAATGTTGGAATATACATGACCCAACCAAGGGGGTGTGTGTTTGACATTAACCTTTGGCATTAACCTACTGATGCCTTACTTTCCTATCTTGTTAGAGGCAGTTAAGTGGCATAGTGGGTAGAGTCCTGGACTTTGAGTCAGGTAGATCTAAGTTCAAATCCAGTGGATTCTTATTAACTGTGTAAGCCTGGGCAAATCTCTTACCCTCAGTTTCCTCATCTGTACATGGGGATAATAATGACATCTATCTCCCAAGGTTATTGTAAAGATCAAAAGAGTTGACACATGAGGAGAGCTATATAAATACTAGCTAAATGATTCTTTTCCACTGGACTTGGGGAAAATGTAACTAGCAAGGTGCATTCTGATGAAACTGGTGCTCACCGTTTCACCAGGGTCCCCAGTCAGGTTCACTTAATTCCTGGATCAACTTAGTCTGTAAACTTCCCCATCTCCTTGATAGCAGTCTTTCCTCTCTCTCCTCTGCCTCTCTTTCCAGGCATCATTTATGTATTTTTTTTCTTTATTAGAATGTAAGCTCCTTGAGAATACGAGCTGCTTTGTTTGCTTGTATTTGTATTCCTAAAACAGCACCATGGCCAGTATATTTTAAGTGCTCAATAGATGCTTTATCTCTTCTTCATATGTGGAGGAGAAGGAAGAAAAAAGGGCTCTAGACCTGTGGATATACCACAGATTTTACATTTTAATATTTCAAGTAATATTCCACTCAATTCCCAGAGATTAATTTTGCACCTAGATAGGGCAGTTGCTGAAGCCTTGGGCTTAGCAATGAGAGAAAGCCAAGAAATCTGAAAGCTAATTTTTTTTTGGTAGTCATTGGCAGTACCACATTAGTTTTCCCTTCTTGGTGTTTTTCCCCCTATCTCAGGGAAAATACTTTCTTACCTCTCTTGTTCTTGAACATTTTATCCTGAAATTAGACCACAGAGACACTCTGGCAAGAATACTAGGCTGGTGGTGCCTCAGTCAGTCCATAATTATTTAAGAAGTGCCTACTATATCCCAGGTACTTTGCTAAACACTGGGGATGAAAAGAAATGCAATGCCCCCCTCCACCAAACCAAACCAAACCAAAACAGAACAGAAAATCAGTTTCTGCTTTCCAGAAGCTCACCATTGAATGGGGTAGACAGCATGCAAACAGCTATGTACAAAAACAATACATACAGCATAAATCAGAGATAATCTCAGAGGGAAGGCACTAAGATTAAGGAAGATAGTAAAAGGTTTCTTCAAGAAGGTGCAACTTTAACTGAGATTTGAGAATGCCAGGGAAGCCAAGTAGAGATGAAGAGGGAGAGCATTTCACGTGGGGGAGGGGGGATGCTGGGAAACCAGTGAAAGTGCCTAGAGTTGGGAAATAGAGCATCTTATATGAAGAACTGCAAAAAGCCTAGTGCCACTGGATTGCAGAGTATGGGGTGGGGAGATGGGGTTCAGATATAAAGTATAAGAAGACTGGAAAGGGAAGAAGAGAACAGGTTATGGAGGGCTTTAAAAAGTCAAACAGAATTTTATATTTGATTCCGGACGTGACAGAGAGACAGTAGAATTTATTGAATGGGGGTGGGGGTGACATGGTATGACTTGTGCTTTAAGGATATCAATTTGACAGCTGAGTGGTGGATAGACTGGAGCTGGGAGAGATCTGAGGCAGGGAGGCCAACAGAAGGCTATTGTAATAGTCCAGGGTGAGGTGATGAGGACCTGAACAAGGGTGGTGTCGGTATCAGAGGAGAAAAGGAAGCATATATTAGAGATGTTACAAAGGTTAAAAAAAAGAACAGGATTTAACAACAAATTGGATATGGGGGGGGTTGGCAGGAAGAGGGTATGGTGAGAGAGATTGAGGAATCCAGGATGACAGCTAGATTAGGAGGATTATAATACCTTTGACAGTAATAGGGAAGTTAGGAAGAAGGGACAGGGGAATAAAATTAGTTCACTTTTGGACGTGTGGAGTTTCAAACATCTAATAGGGATGGGGAACCTGTGGCCTCGAGGTCACATGTGACCTGATAGGTCCTCAAGTGTGGCCCTTTGACTAAATCCAAACATCACAGAACAAATCCCCTTAATAAAAGGATCTGTTCTATAAAACTTGGACTCAATCAAAAGGCCACACCCAAGGTCCTAGAAGGCCCCATGTGGCTTCAAGGCCGCAGGTTCCCCAACCCTGGAGGAGTCACCCAGGTGGATATGCCCAATAGGCTGTTGGAAATGTGAAACTGGAGGTCAGAAGAGAGGTTAGAGCACCCCCTGGTGGGACCCTCAGATACTGCACTCTCTTGCTAGAGAACAAATGCAATGACACGGTATCTTTCTGTAGGCTTAAGAAAGGCAGCACTTGAGGTACACAAAGAGAAGGCATCATCTGGATTACAGGTGTCACAGACACATAAAAGTGGAATGTCTTTGCCTCCTGGCTTAACAAAGGAGGAGCCTGTGTTTCCTGAGGATTCTAGGCCAGAGATACTTAATGAAACCTGGTGAAAAAAACAAACCAAAAATGTATATGTGTGTATGTATGTATGCATGTATGTATAGGTGTTATATGTGTATACATATATATATATAGTGTATATAAACATATATGCATATGTTTGTGGAATAGCAATAAATGGAAGAGCTGCCTTGGTGTAGCCACAAGAATGAAAGGCAAAGGCTGCCAGCTGTGTCTCACCCACTCCAGTATTCCTAAATACCTCTTTGAGGCTTCTCAAAACACCAAGTCAAATTGTATGTCTCTGTAGCTAGCTTACAGAGACGGGATTGGAGCTGAAATGAATTCCTTGATCCAAATCTAAATATCGAGAGCCTGGTAGAACTCTAGATGAGGGAACGAAGTAATTGGGGAAAAAAGAGACTTTTAGGGAGAGGCAAGAGGTTTTTTTCTGTGCCGATTTTGTTGGCTATAAACCAACTGAATGAACTTAAAAGTGTGTACATTAGCTCTAGGCAAGAGGCAATCTCACAAGAGAGCAAAAAGGCTAAAAAAAGCCGCAGTAACTGAGGACAACTCCAGCAACTCATTGGAGAAGTGCTCAACAGCAACTTAGTGGGAAAACCCAGGAGCAAATGAGAGCAGTGGCTCTTTAGAAATGTAGCAAGTAAAAATTTCAGAGGCAGAAAGGAAGGCGGTGTTAAAGGTGTGGTGTTAAAGCAGAGCAGCAGGAAAAAGGGTGTGCATGGTTTTATAGCACTTTGGGCGTAGTTCCAAATTGCTCTCCAAGATGATAGAATCAGTATACAAGTTCACCAATAGTACAGTCCAGTTTTAATTTTCTTATATCCCCTGCAACATTTATCATTTTCTTTTTTCTGTCATATTAGCCAAAATGACAGGTGTGAGGTAGAAGCTCAGCATTATTTTAATTTGCATCTTTCTCATCAATAGAGATTTAGAGCATTTTTTTCATATAGATAGTAGACGTTACTCATAGATTTGATTACTTTATCTGAAAACTTCCTGTTTATATCCTTTTACCATTTATCAATTGAGAAATGGCTCTTATTTCTATAAATTTGACTCAGTTTTCTATGTTTTAGAAATGAAGTCTTTATCAGAGAAACTCACTGTAAAATTTTTCTTCACAATAATGATTACCAACCATGTGTTTCCCTTCATCGTATTTTCCCTGTTTATCCTACTCTCTCTCCTTTTACCCTGTCCATTCTCAAAAGTGTTTTGCTTCTGACTTTCACTTCCCCCAAACTGCCCTCCCTTCTGTCAGTTCCCCATCTCCTTCTTTTATCACCTTCTCTTCCTACTTTCCTGTATGGTAAAATAGATTTCTACACCCAACTAAATGTGTACATTATTCTCTCTTTGAGCCAATTCCAATGGGAGTAAGGTTCATTCATGTGCTCCCCTTCCCACTCTTCCCATTTCCTTCCCCATTGTAAAATATCTTTCAGGCCTCTTTTATGTCAGATAATTTATTCCATCCTACCTCTCCTTTTCCCTTTCTCTCAGTGCATTCTTCTTTCTTATCCATTAATTTTATCTTTTTTATTATTCATTCATTCACTTATCTATTTATTTTTTCCTCTGAACAATTATTTTATTATTTAATATTTTAGTTTTCAACATTGATTTCCACAAGATTTTGAGTTACAAATTTTCTCCCCATTTCTACCCTCCCCGCACTCCAAGATGGCATATTTTCTGATTGCCTCATTCCCCAGTCAGCCCTCCCTTCTGTCACCTCACTTCCCCCCCCCAGCCCCTTTCCCCTCACTTTCTTGTAGGACAGGATAGATTTCTATGCCCCATTCCCTATATATCTTATTTCCCAGTTGCATGCAAAAATAACTTTTTTCTTTTGAGCAACTGCTTTTAAAACTTTGAGTTCCAAATTCTCTCCCCTCTTCCCTTCCCACCCACCCTCCCTAAGAAGGCAAGCAATTCAACGTAGGCCACACATGTATCATTATGTAAAATACTTCCACAATACTCTTGTTGTGAAAGACTAACTGTATTTTCATCCATCCTGTCCTGTCCCCCTTTACTCAGTTTTCTCCCTTGACCCTGACCCTTTTCAAAAGTGTTTGCTTTTGATTACCTCCTCCCCCATCTGCCCTCCCTTCTATCATCCCCCCTTTTTATCCCCTTCCCCCTACTTTCCTGTAGGGTAAGATACCCAACTGAGTGTGTATGTTATTCCCTCCTCAAGTCAAATCCAATGACAGCAAGATTCACTCATTCCCCCTCACCTGCCCCACTTCCCTTCCAACAGAACTGCTTTTCCTTGCCACTTTTATGTGAGATAATTTACCCCATTCTATCTCTCCCTTTCTCCCTCTCTCAACATATTCCACTCTCATCCTTCAATTTAATTTTATATTTTTAGATATCATCCTTTCATATTCAACTCACCCTGTGCCCTCTGTCTATATATATATATATATATATATATATATATATATATATATATATATATATATATATCTTCTCTTCAACTACCCTAATACTGAGAAAGGTCTCATGAATTACACACATCATCTTTCCATGGAGGAATGTAAACAAAACAGTTCAACTTTAGTAAGTCCCTTATGATTTCTCTTTCTTGTTTACCTTTTCATGCTTCTCTTGATTCTTGTGTTTGAAAGTCAAATTTTCTATTCAGCTCTGGTCTTTTCACTGAGAAAGCTTGAAAGTCCTCTATTTTATTGTAAATCCATATTTTTCCTTGGAGCATGTATTAGGAGGGCAGAGTTTATAATCTCAAAGAGGATCATAAACATGTCTGAAACGTTCGGAACCGCCGGATATAAGAAACTCTCAAAGTAGAAGGCAGAAGAATCAAAACATTTATTTAGGCTCCACAGTAACCAACCCATGAACCAGCAACCCCATTTTGATATATTGATCAAAAGCTTCCAGGCCCAATAAGTACGCCTTGAAAGAGTAACCAGGAGGCTACAGAGAAGCATGATTGCGTAAAGCAAAATCATGTTTCCCCCTCTATGGTAATAAGATTATCCACTGGCCTGAAGTCTTTGTTCAGCTTTCTCCCGTAGGTCAGCTCTGCTACTGGCAGCTCCTGCTTCAGCTGTGTCTGTGGCTGTGGCTGTAACTGACGTAACTGCCGTAACTGTCGCTGTAACTGTCGCTGTAACTGCCTCTGGTTCCAACGGAAGCTGCTTTTAACCATCCAGCTTCTGCGGGGGTGTAAGGTACGCCGGGGAAAACACAGGCTCCCCCAATCCACTGGCCTGAAGTCTTTGTTCAGCTTCCTCCCGTAGGTCAGCTCTGCTACTGGCAGCTCCTGTTTCAGCTGTGTCTGTGGCTGTGGCTGTAACTGACGTAACTGCCGTAACTGTCGTTGTAACTGTCTCTGGCTCCAACCGGAAAAGGAAAAGAGGATCTTCAAGCTGTCCTCTCCCCTCTTATAGAGTTATTGACATCATCAAGCACCGCCTGAACGACCAGGGCCGATTGGTTCTTGACTTGGCCCCTCCCCCTAGCATAGCCGTTAACACCTCCCCTCAGCCAGCCCCATGACTCATCACACAGGAAGTTGTCTGCTTCCTGGAATGCTCTTTGGGCCTCCTGCCCCGGAAGAGCAAGCCACAGTGTCCAGAGGCTCAATGAGGTAAGCTGAGTCATTCAAAGAAAACAAAGGCCATTCTGGCTACAGAGCATTACACTCAGTTTTGCTGGGTAGGTGGTTCTTGGTTTCAATCCTAGCTCCTTTGACCTCCAGAATATCATATTCCAATCCCTTAAATCCCTTAATGTGGAAGCTGCTAGATCTTGTGCTATCCTGATTGCATTTCCACAATACTCAAATTGTTTCTTTCTGGCTGCTTGCAGTATTTTCTCCTTGACCTTAGAACTCTGGAATTTTGTGACAATATTCCTGGGAGTTTTGGGGGGGATCTTTTTCAAGAGGGTATTTTACTCTCTGGCTCTAGAATATCAGGGCAGTTTTCCTTGATAATTTCTTGAAAGATGATGTGTAGGCTCTTTTTTTTGGATCATGGCTTTCAGGTAGTCGAATAATTTTTAAATTATCTCTCCTGGATCTATTCTCCAGGTCAGTGGTTTTTCCAATGAGACATTGCACATTGTCTTCCATTTTTTTTCACTCCTTTGGTTCTGTTTTATAATATCTTGATTTCTCATAAAGTCACTAGCTTCCACTTGCTCTAATCTAATTTTTAATGTGGTATTTTCTTCAGTAGTCTTTTGGACCTCCTTTTCCATTTGGCTAATTCTGTCTTTTAAGGCATTCTTCTCCTCATTGGCTTTTTGGAGCTCTTTTGCCATTTGAGTTAGTCTATTTTTTAAGGTGTTATTTTCTTCAGTATTTTTTGGGGTCTCCTTTAGCAAGTCATTGACTCATTTTTCATTATTTTCTTCCATCACTCTCATTTCTTGTCCCAATTTTTCCTCTACTTCTCTTACTTGCTTCTCCAAATCCTTTTTGAGCTCTTCCATGGCCTGAGACCAATTCATATTTTTCTTGGAGGCTTTTGATGTAGGCTCTTTGACTTTGTTGACTTCTTCTGCCTATATGTTTTGATCTTCTTTGCCACCAAAAAAAGATTTTAGGGTCTGAGTCTGAGTTTGAGTCTGAGTCTGCATCCTATTTTGCTGCCTGGCCATGTTCCCAGGCAACTATTTGACCTTTGAGCTTTTTGTCAGGGTATGACTGCTTGTAGAGTAGAGGGTGCTTTGTCCCAAGCTTTAGGAGCTGTGCCACTGTTTTCAGAGCTACTTCTACTCCACTGTCACCACAAGATCTGCCACAGCAATGCTCCTCCTCCCACAAGAACTGCCAAACAGTATTGTGACTCAGATCCAAGTAGGGCAAAGTGCTCCCTCCACTCCTGCTCTGGTCTGCCACTTGATTCTTCCCACTGTATGAGACAGGGACTCCAGAAGCAGCTGATGCTGGAGCTCTACCACTGCACCGCCTCTGTCAGGCCCAGGGCTGGTGGCTGGACAGCTCTCTAACCTGATCTAGCAGTTTACCCACTAACTTGCTCCATGGTCTTTGCTGTTTGTGGGTTGAGAAGTCTGGTAACTGCCACAACTCAATGATTCATGGCCTGAAGGCCTGCTCTGGCCTGCTCCTGGTCTGGTCTGTCCTGGTGCGGCCCACGCTGGGCTGTGCTTCACTCCCAGCACCATGTGATAGATCCTTCACAGTGACCATCCAGGCTGTCCTGGGCTGGAGACCTGCTTCCCTCTGCTATTTTGTGGGTTCTACATCTCTAGAATTTGTTCAGAGCCATTTTTTCCAGGTAAGGGATTTGGGGGATAGCTTAAGCAAGTCCCTGTTTTCTAGCTGCCATCTTGGCTCTGCCCCCAATTTTTTTTTTACATAAACATACCATTACATTCAACTCACACCTCTGTTTTCTGTTTTTGTATACTCCTTCTAACTGCCCTAATAATGAGAAAGTTTTTTAAGAGTTATAAGTAATATTTTCCCATGTAGGAATATAAACAATTTAACCCTATCAAATCCCTCATAATTTCTCTTTCCTATTTACCTTTTTATGCTTCTTTTGCATCTTATATTTGAAAGTCAAGTTTTCTGTTCAGCTCTGATCTTTTCATTGGGAATGTTTGAAAGTCCTCTATTTCCTTGAATGTCTATTCCTCCCCCCGCCCCCGAAGGATTATACCCCATTTTGCTGGGCAGGTGATTCTTGGTTGTGATGCTGCTCTTTTGCCCTCTGGAATATCACATTTCAAGCCCTCTGATCCTTTAATGTAGAAGATGCTAAATCTTGTATTATTCTGACTCTGGCTCCACAATATTTAAATTGTTTCTTTCTGGCTGCTTGTAGTATTTTCTCCTTGATCTGGGAGGTCTAGAATTTGGCTATAATATTCCTGGCAGTTTTCATTTTGGGATCTCTTTCAGAAAGTGACCAGTGGATTCTTTCCATTTCTATTTTGCTCTC
Source organism: Trichosurus vulpecula (assembly GCF_011100635.1). Classification (NCBI taxonomy): domain Eukaryota; kingdom Metazoa; phylum Chordata; class Mammalia; order Diprotodontia; family Phalangeridae; genus Trichosurus; species Trichosurus vulpecula. The sequence goes on from NC_050573.1 coordinate 80,161,756, forward strand.
AGGTTCTAGAATATCAGGGCAGTTTTCCTTGAGAATTTCTTGAAAGATGATGTCTAGGCTCCTTGTTTGGCCATAACTTTCAGGTAGTCCAATAATTCTTAAATTATTTCTCCTGCATCTATTTTCCAGGTTAGTTGTTTTTCCAATGAGATATTTCACATTTTCTTCTATTTTTTCATTATTTTTATTTTGTTCGATTGTTTCATATGTCTCATAAAGTCATTAGCTTCCACTTGTCCAATTCTAACTTTTAAAGAATTATTTTCTTCAGTGAGCTTTTGTACCTCCTTTTCCATTTGGCCAATTTTACTTTTTAAGGAGTTCTTCTTTACAGTTAATTTTTTGTATATCTTTTTCTATTTGGCCAATTCTGCTTTTCAAGGCATTCTTTTCTTCCTTGGATTTTTGTACTTCTTTTACCATTTGGCCCTATTCTATTTTTTTTAGTTTATTTTTATTTTTAGTTTACAACAGACGGTTCTACATAATTTTGAGTTCCAGATTTTCTCCCCTCCCTTCCCCCTCCCTCCCCAAGACGGCATGGAATCTCATATAACTACCACGAATGACTTCGCATTGAATTAATTTATACACTAGTCAAGTTGCGGAGAAGAATTACAACCAATGGATGAATAATGAGAAAGAAACAGAACCAAAAAAAAAAACCCAAAAACAAAAACAAAAGAGAAGAGAAAAAGGCGAGCATGAAGTGTGCCTCAATCTGCATTCAAACTTCATAGTTCTTTCTCTGGATGTAGATAGCATTCTCCATCGTGAGTCCTTTGGAGCTGTGCCTGCACTTTGTGTTACTGAGAGGAGCGAAGTCTGTCAGGGTTGGTCCTCATGGAATCCATATATCCGTGGTTGTGAACAGTGTTCTCCTGGCTCTGCTCTGCTCACTCAGCATTATGTCATGTATGTTTTTCCAGGTTGTTATGAAGTCCGTATCATCCCTATTTCTTATGGCACAATAGTATTCCATTACCTTCATATACCACAGCTTATTCAGCCATTCCCCAATTGATGGGCATCCCTTTGATTTCCAATTCTTGGCTACCACAAAAACATCCGCTATAAATATCCTTGTACATATGGGTCCTTTTCCCGCTTGTGTGATTTCTTTGGGATACAACCCTAGAAGTGGTATTGCTGGGTCAAAGAGTATGAACATTTTTATAGCCCTTTGGGCATAGTTCCAAATTGCTCTCCAAAATGGCTGGATCAGCTCACAACTCCACCAGCAATGTAACAATGTTCCAATTTTCCCACATCCTTTCCAGCATTTATATTTTCCTGTTTTGTTATTTTAGCCAATCTGACAGGAGAGATGTGGTATCTAAGAGTTGTTTTGATTTGCATTTCTCTAATCAGTAGTGATCCAGAGCATTTTTTCATATGCCTATAGATATCTTTAATTTCTTCCTCTGAAAACTGCCTGTTCATATCCTTTGACCATTTCTCAATTGGGGAATGGCTTGTATTCCTATATATTTGGCTCAGTTCCCTGTATATTTTAGAAATGAGGCCTTTATCAGACATACTAGTTGTAAAGATTTTCTCCCAATTTTCTGCTTCCCTCCTAATTTTTGTTGCATTGGCTTTTTTTGTACAAAAACATTTAAATTTAACATAATCAAAATTATCCATTTTGCATTTTGTAATGCTCTCTATCTCTTGTTGGGTCATGAATTCTTTTCTTTTCCATAAATCTGATAAGTAAACTATTCCTTGCTCTCCCAAATTACTTATAGTATCAGCCTTTACTCCTAAATCATGAACCCATTTTGACTTTATTTTGGTATATGTTGTAAGATATTGGTCTATGCCCAGTTTCTGTCCTACCATTTTCCAATTTTCCCAGCAGTTTTTGTGAAATAGTGAATTATTAGCCCAGAAGCTGGCCTCTTTGGGTTTATCAAAGAGGAGATTACTATAGTTGTTGACTTCTCCATCTTTTATTCCTATCCTATTCCACTGATCCACACCTCTGTTTCTTAGCCAGTACCAGGTAGTTTTGATGACTGCTGCTCTGTAGTACAGTTTAATATCTGGTATGGCTAGGCCACCTTCTCTAGCATGTCTTTTCATTAATACCCTAGATATTCTAGATCTCTTGTTTTTCCAGATGAATTTTGTTATAATTTTATCCAGCTCAGTAAAATAATTTTTGGTAGTTTGATTGGTATGGCATTGAATAGATAGATTAATTTAGGTAAAATTGACATTTTTATTATATTAGCTCAGCCTAACCATGAGCAACTGATATTTTTCCATTTATTCAGATCTGACTTTATTCGCGTGAAAAGTGTTTCATAGTTATGTTCATATAGGCCCTGAGTTTGTCTTGGCAAATAGACTCCCAAATATTTTATAGTGTCTACAGTAACTTTGAATGGACCTATTCTATTTTTTAAGGCATTATTTTTTTGGGGTACTTTTTGTGTCTCCTTTACCAAGCTGTTCACACTTTTTTCATGATTTTCTTGCATTACTCTCATTTCTTTTCCCACTTTGCCCCCTACCTCTTTTACTTCATTTTAAAAATCCCCTGTGAGCTCTTCCATGGCCTGAGACCAATTCATAATTTTCTTTGAAGCTTTGGATGCAGGAAGTTTGACTTTGTTGTCTTCTTCTTCTCAGTATGTGTTTTGTTCTTCATTGTCACCACAGTAACTTTCTATGGTCAGATTTTTTTCTGTTGTTTGTTCATTTTCCAACCTATTTCTTGACTTTTAACTCTATCTTAAAGTGGTGCTCAGCTTCCCAAGTGGAGGGAGCACTGTCCCAAATTTCAGGGTTTTTGTGCAGATATTTTCAGAGGTAATTCTGAGTACCTACAAGTTTTAAGCTCTTCCATGGTGGTATGATCTAAGGAGAAGTGTGTTTACTACTCTCCTGTACTATGCACTGTTTTGTGAGTAATCACAAGCAGTCTTTTCAACCCTGGAACTGGGACCAGGGTCCCTGTTCCCCTGCAGCCACAAGCTCTGCTATTCTAGTGCTCCTCCTCACACTGAGACTAAGACCCAGGACTGTGACCCAGATCCAAGTAGGCAATGCAACAGAGTCCTGCTCCTGGTACCAGCAAACAGACCCCTGCAAATCTCCATCTGATCCATTGTCCAATCCCCTTACTGTCTGTGGGCTGAAAGGTCTGGAAACAGCCACTGCTGCCAATGATTCAGTTGCCTTAAGGCCTCCTTCTGGTGTGCTGGGGCCTGTTCTGCACTGGCATGTCCTGTGCTGGACACTGCTCCTTTCTCATCCTAGTGCAGCAGACTGCTGTTGACCTTCCTGCTGACCTTCTCAGCTGTCTTGGGCTGGAAAATTGTTTCCTTTCATCTTTTTGTTATTGCTGACACTCTAAAATTTGCTTAGAGTCATTACTTAAAACTATTTGGAGGAGTTTGGAGGAGAGCTCAGGTGAGTCCTTGCCTTCACTCAGCCATCTTGGCTCTGACTCCAATATCTTCTCTTTTAACCTGGTTCCTGTTAGATTATAATTGGAGCAGGTAAGAATGTGGTCACAATGTTTACAACTATTAACTATGTAGTTGAGTATATTTTGCTTTAAAATGGAGATTAATAATAACATTGTTTGAGGGTGGGGGGAGAAGTACCACAGACCTCTTAAGTTGTCCTTATCTGTGAGGTTCCTTGGGACTTTTTGTTTGTGCAGGGTCATAAGATCTTATCAATGCTGGGAGAAGCTGCTGCCAGGAACTGCTCGAAAGTTTGCTTATGGTAGAGAGTCAGTTTTATCTGATAGATTGTTTTGACATAGCTTGTGGATATTACGAAATTGAACCTGTTACATCTTTGAGCCAATTTAGTGACAAGAGACCTTAGATTTAAAGTTTTATTTTGCCTCGGGGGTTAATAAGTCTTGAGGCTTACAGCAGTCAGCATTTTTCTGGGGTTTTTAAATAAACTATCATGTATTCACTGTATGTGTGAAACTCTAGAATGTGTTTACTCTTAATCTCTAAATGACTGATTTCTGTTCCAGGATGGATTTAAACTAGAAAGGATAACTAAGATAAGGCCTTGTAAATACCTATATGTGCTTGTTGTTAGTGGTTATTAAAACAGGAGAAAAGCAATAATAACCAACCCTAAGATGTGATTAGTAAAATTTTACTATTAGTGAAATTTTGTTATTTGAGGTAAAATCTCTTGGGACTGTAACTTCATATTATTCTGAGTTTTTGTTTCAGGTATGATTGTTTGAATTGTCATTACATCAAAAGTCTATCATTTATAGGAAATTCCATGTGCTGTCCAAAGGGAGTGTGCTCTAAGATCTGGTACAGGTTAATATCTGTGCCAAGGAAAGTTGAGATGACCCTATGTAGGTAAAAGTAAGATCCTCTTGACTCAATTTCCTTATTCTGCTCTTTCCATTCTAAACAGGGAAATTTCCTGCCTGGTTAATTTTGAGCTTGGTTATGACTTCCTATGAATAATGTGAATCTTTCCTGAATGATTGGTTGTTAACTATCATTTTTACCTGGAATCAAACAAAGTTATAGAAGTTTGTTTTTCTCCCCTGTTGAGCTTATGTTGGTCAGTTGGTGCCCTTGATGGGACTGTCTTGACATTGTTACAACTGTGTCCCTCCTTTTTTTTTCATAGAGAATGTCTATAATCAGGATAGGTCACCAGGAGAAATTTTTGTCATTGTAGTACTAAATCTATTAATTAATAAATACTGAAACATCTCTGAGTTGCTAAAATAGGATGCAAGTATGAAAGATTTTTACTGCTTTTCATTTGAATTTGTGGTCCATTCCATATCATAAATGACTAAGTGAATGAGTTCTTAGGCTTACCACCCCTTTGCTAATAGTTATATATTCATGTGTAAGATTAGATCTTTAAAGCATCTAATTCTTTCAGGATGATTTGATGATAATATATACCCTCAAAAGAGGGGGAAATGATAAAGATGTAAAAGTAAAAGTTTAAAATTTTAATGAAGTAGTAAACTTAGAGAAAGCAACAAAATTAGTCTTTTTCTAAGAACTATGATATATATGTGATTGGCTTCCAATTGTTTCTAATGTGATGTACAGACTTTGAGTATGTTTTAGTACTAAATTCTCAAAATGAGATTGAGGATTTTACATGTAAAATTGCATTAAGTGTGAAGAAAACTCAACATCATGTTCTTTTCCTGCTTTGAAGTCTCTCTCTGATAATATTAAAAGACAGAAGGGATCACTTTTCCATTTTTCCTTACAGATCCTTTTAAAAACTCTACTTTCAGCCCATTGATGGCATTGTCCATAATAAGTGTAGGGTTCAAGTAAAGATAGCAAGATTTGAACTAGTTTTCACCACATGAACTAGTTACTGAAAAACCAAATTTAGGCTTTTGTACTAAATTGAGCCTTGTTATTGGTAGATTTTAGTAGTATTAAATAGGGAATCTCTACAAGTGATCTGGAACCAAGAAAGTGGATCTATTAGGAAGAGCCTCTTCCAAAGCTGCCCTAAGAATGAAGCCTATTCCAGAATTTCCAAGGGAAGATGTTTTCAGGGACCAGAAGACTACACAGGACAGCTAGACTAAAAATGTAGTTTCTTATTACATGGACATTGGGAGTGAGTTACCAGGAACAAGAAGTTTTGATGTTATTTAATATTGATAATTATTATTATATTACTTTGCTTTAATATTTCATTGTGTTTTTGTTTGGACATGTATGTCCAAATTCCTTTTATCAGGGTCATTCCTCCTGCAATTTTTGGTCAACTAAAAGCCTGTCTTCTGTTTATATTAACTTCACCTGGCCAAAACTTTACTTATGAAAATAATAATGTTAACTTTTACATTCTTCAAGTAGAAGCTAGAGGGAAGTTTGAGTTTCTTAAAATGGTTTAGTTATTTGTCAACTATCTTAGCTAACTGTTGTTATATAAATCTTTCCTCTCAATCCATTGTGAACCTTCTAAATTAGCAGTTTAATTTGTAATCTGACTTAGTTTACCTATAGAATCTGTTTAATGAGCTTTGTCTGCTTAAGAAATGCATGAAATTATACTGCTTAACTAAGTTTGTTCAACTTTTATGGCATTGAAGGAGCATGGGATTATGATTTGTCTCTTTTTATGATACTCTTGGCCACAGTGTACTTGTTTCCTAGTATAAGTTTAAGTCTTTGACTTACAGCCCCCGACACTAAAAAGGCTCTGTGCTTTCCTCAGGATGGCTTGCTATTGTCATCTTTGGATCCCTGACTACTCTGTGATTGTCATACCTTGGAAATTCTTACCTACAAGGGCACTCCTAAGCATTCCTCACACCTCTTCAAACCAGTCCCTTGTCCCTTACTTCTATGAAGCCTATTCTTCTTTTTACCCTAACCATCCAGCTCATTTATAAGACTTTGATCCATGAGTTGTGAACTGCTCCAATCATTCTGGAGATCAATCTGGAACTATTCCCAAAGGGCAATCAAACTGTGATCCAGCAATACCACTACTAGGTCTGTATCCCAAAGAGATAATAAAAAAGGGAAAGGAACTACATGTACAAAAATATTTGTAGCAGCTCTTTTTGTGGTGGCAAAGAACTGGAAATTGAGGGAATTCCCATCAATTGGGAAATGGCTGAACAAGTTGTGTTATATTAATGTAATGGAATACTATTGTTCTATAGGAAATTATGAACAGGTGGTTTTCAGAAAAACCTGGAAAGATTTACATGAACAGATGATGAGGGAAGTGAGTAGAACCAGGAGAACATTGTACACAGTAATAGTAACACTGTGTGATGATCTACTATGATTGCCTTAGACCTTCTAAGCAATGCAATAATCTAAGACAATTCCAAAAGACTCATGGCAGAAAATGCTATCCATATCCCGAGAAAGAACTATGGAGTTTGAATGCAGTTCAAAGCATATTATTTGCACTTTTTTTTGCTTTTTGTGGCTTTTTCCTTTTGTTCTGTTTCTCCTTTCACAACTTGACTGTTGTGGAAATATGTTTCCATGATTGCATATGTATTACCTATATCAAATTGCCTGCCATCTTAAGGAGCGGGGAGGGAAGGGAAGGGAGGAAGAGAGAAAAATTTGGAACTCAAAATCTAACAAAAATGAATATTGAAAACTATCTTTATATATAACTGGAAAAATAAAATACTATTTTAAAAATTCCTCAGATAGAATGCATGAGTCTAATATGATATTTATGATTCAACAAGGAATCAGGTGTCACACTGAAGGATGTTCTAATAATTGTAATCTGTTTATTGGGCAATGTGAAAGACTCAAATATAACATTAAATATGAAAAAAAGATTTTGATCCATGGCCTTTAGTTTAGTCAGGATGCTGTACTTATGTAGCCTAAAAGGGGAGAATTGTGAATCCAGAGCTACTCCATTTTGATAATCATTCCATTTTATTCACACATATGTCTGTAGCTTCTAGCTTGGAATACAAGTAACCCAAAACAGGACATGCTGTGGTATGCTATGTGACCTGTTTTGAGAGAGAGCCTAACTCTACCCCACCCCACATCATATTATGCTCCATTTTGGCAAAAACCCCTACCCCGGAAACTGGGTAAAACCTTTTTTGCACCAGATCAGCCTTGAGCCTCAGTGACAGATACCTTGAAAAATCATCTTTGCCCCATTCCCTTACCCTGAAATCGATATAAATCTAGTATACCATTCATTCAGGGAGTCTTTGCATCTTTGGGTTGAGACTGCCCTGCTGACAAATTCAACAAATTCTTTGGTCTAAATTCTTTTTCTTGGCCACTCTTGTTCCAGGCATCAACATTAACTCAAAGATTTTGTGATTCTGGAAAGTCTAGCTAGCCCTTAGGCTAGAGAACATAATTTATCTATATGAGTAATGGAATGGGATGAATTTAATAACATTTCTGTTTCTATAATTCCTTAATTCATAAGTGGTATTAAATTGTCATGACCTCCTACCTGTGTTACTTTCTCTGGAATTGTTGTGGTGAAGAATTATTATGCATAGGGACAGAAAAGATTGGAGGAGGACACTTTCCTATGACCACAGCCACAAACACCAGCTCTAATTCATTGGATAGCAGTGGGGAGCAAGCATTATGCTTCCTTTGCCACCAAGACAGAACTCAGGCTCCTTTGTGACATTCATATCCTTCTTCTATATCAAATAAGTTGATTGTGGCCTATCTTTTAAGTTCCTAAGGTTTAGCTATTCTGGAGTTTGGCAGACTGGGTGTGTGGTAGGAACTACAACTACTCCACATAGGCTAGGCTAGCTTTCCCCTAAAAGGCAGTAAAACCATGCTCAAGTTTTCATTGGTTCAGGGGACTAAGAATTGACATATCTTCTTGGTTGTCAAAGTATGAAAAAGACCAGCTAAAAGGTGTTTGGAGAGTTCTTTGAGTTTGACACATACTGCTAATTGGGGCAACTGACATGGCAAATATATAGTCAGGGGAGATGCATGCAATTGATTCAATATTGTATCCTTCCTAAATATCTTTTCCATGAAATTATTAAGTAAGATGTATTTTGTTAAATGTTAGATGACCTAAAAGTGTTTCATTTTGTTTTAATGCTGGGCCTGAACCACCAGACCACCTTGAGTCAGGCCTATCCCAGAACAGTAAGAAAAGGTGAGTTTAAAACAGAAAATTTGCTCATTTCTACCCTTTTTCATCAGTCTAAAGAAATATTCACATTTACTAATAGTTAATCTCTACAAGGCATTGGCCTATTAACAAAATAAATTAGATTTGGACTTGACCGAGAAGGAACTTCCTATCATGTGAGTCTCAGGTATTTAAATGAATAGCAAGCTTCATTCTGGGTTTCTCACATTGTCTAAATTAACAGATCCCTTTTGTTGTGAATTCTCTGATGTTTAATGAGTTTTTCTCTCTGACTGAAGGCTTTTCCACATTCATTACATTTGTAGGGTTTCACTCCAGTGTGAATTCTATCATGTTGAATAAGAACTGAGCACTTAGTGAAGGCTTTTCCACATTCATTACACTTATAGGGTTTCTCCCCTGTGTGAATAAGATGTGAATTCTGGCTAAAGGCTTTTCCACATTCACTGCATTTATATGGTTTTTCTCCAGTATGGATTCTCTGATGATGATTAAGATTTGATTTGCTACTGAAGGCTTTCCCACATTCCTTATATTCATAGGACTTATCTCCAGTATGAATACCCTGATGTTGAATAAGAGCTGAGCTCTCACTAAAAGTTTTCCCACATTCACCACATGCATAGGGTTTCTCCTTAGTGTGAACTCTCTGATGAACAATAAGGGATGAGGTTTCCTTGAAAGCCTTCCCACATTCAATGCATTCATAAGGAGTTTCTCCAGTATGAATCTTCCGATGTTCAACAAATTTTGAGTTCTGGCTAAAAGTTTTTCTGCATTCATTACATTCATGAGGTACCAGTCCAATGTGAATTCTCTGATGTTGAATAAGGATTGATATCTGAATGAATGACTTCCCACATTCACTGCATCTGTAAGGTTTCTCTCCATTGTGAATTCTCTGGTGTTGAATAAGATTTGACCTTCAACTGAAAGTTTTTCCACATTCATTACATTTATAGGGTTGATCTCCAGTATGGATGACCTGATGCTGAAGAAGAGCTGCACTCTGGTTAAAGGCTTTCCCACATTCATTACATTCGTAGGGTTTCTCTCCAGTATGAATGCTCTGATATCTAATGAGAGCTGAGCTATAACTGAAAGTTTTCCCACATTCATTACATTTAAAGGGTTTCCCTCTAGTATGAATTTTCTGATGTTTACTAAGATTTGAACTTCTCCTGATTGCTATTCCACATTCTTTACATTCATATGGTTTCCCTCCAGTATGGATTTGCTGATGTTTGACAAGATTGGAGATTCCCCTGAAAGTTTTTCCACATTTATTACTTTCATAAGGCTTTTCTCCACTGTGGATTCTTTGATGTTTAACAAGACTTGAACTTTGGCTGAAAGTTTTCTCACATTCATTGCATTCATAGGGTCTCTCTCCAGAATAAATTCTCTGATGTTGAATGAGGTGTGAATTGCCTCTGAAGGCTTTCCCACACTCATTACATTCATATGGCTTCCCTCCAGTATGAATTCTCTGGTGTTGAATGAGGGTTAAATTTTGATTGAAAGCTTTATCACATTGCTTACATTCATAAGGGTTTTCTCCAGTGTGAATTCTCTGGTGTTCAACAAGGATTGAGTTCTTACCGAAGGTTTTGCCACATTCACCACATTCAAAGGGTTTCTCTCCAAAATGAATTCCCTGATATTCAATAAGGTGTGATCTTCGACCAAAGACTTTTCCACATTCATTACATTTATTGGGTTTCTCATTAATATGAATTTTCTCATGCTCAATCAGGTTTAAGCTGTCTTTGAAGCTTTAGTCACAGGTATCACATTGATCCACTCTCTTCCCTATAGGAACTTTCAAGTGTCTAACAGTGCTTGGACTAAGATTAAATTTCCCAAATTCATTATATTCCTGGACTTGTTCCTTTGCGTGATTTTTCTGGTAAATTGTTGTAACTGGTCTGAAACTTCTTTTTAGGGAAAGGGGTTTGTTCAATTTTTCCACCTTGAGTTTTATCTTCAAACACAGGTCCCTGGGGAATATCCACTATAAGACTTTTCACTAGCTTTCCCTGGGATTCCATTTCTTCAGAAATTCCCTGCTTTAGAGTCACCTCTTTGTTCTCGGTGGTGATTTCACATAATCTGAAATGATGAATAAAAATGTTGTTTCATATGAAAGAAATCACTGGGGTAAGAATAGGACAAACCAAAATAAACTATATTCTACTACTTCTGAATATTAGGCAAATTCTCCCTCTCTCTCGAGAAAAGGCTACCTTCCCTCACTTACCCTTTCCAAGCCTCTTCTAAGGGTTGGGAGAATATGAAAGATTAAAAGGAATAAAGAAGTATATTTTCAGGGAAAGGGGGAGTGGCTATAAATTTGTCCTTATGTTCCATAGCCCTCAATATCTTAGCAGTTAACAAGGTCATAAAAAGATTCTATTGTGTGTCTAGCACATGCTAAGAAGAGGATGCTCAGGTCTTACTTCCACTTTCAAATCTTTAGAAGCAACAGCCCCCATCCATCAGGGTCAGAGGACTTTAATCTCTTCACAGGAAGAGTGAGTAAGGTTTGGGGGGGACCTTAAGATGAGATGAACAAAGAGAAATAACTGCAGGAGGGAGTGGGGTATAATGAAAAGAACACTGGATTTGGAGTCAGAAAACCAGGTTTCTAATCCCTACTCCAATATTTCCTAATTGAGTGACTATGAACAAGTAATTTAACCTTTCTGAGCCTCACTTCCCTCATTTGTGAGAAGGAAGATAATATATGCCACCTAAGAGTTCTGTGAAAAAAATATTTTATAAACTTTGAAGTGCTGCATGTGTATGATTTATTACTAAGTGTAAAAAATTGATTATTTTCCTTTTCTTCCTTAGGATTATTAAAACTGGAGTGAGGGGTGAGGAGGCCTTGAAGGCAGTGAGAGGGGAGGGGGAGGAGGCCTTGAGGGTGCTGAGATGAAAATGCCGTTGAAGGGTGAGAAGAGACATCCTAAAGGTAGCTAGATGGAGAAGCCCTGTTGCCTCACTCCTCACTCTTAGTCCTATAGGCACACACATAGGTGTAGCTATTTTTCTACAGCATGCAGGTACCTGGTTATACAACCAAAGTATCACTCAATCTAACAAATATTTTTTGAGACCTGTATGCCCAAACTGTCCATAGGCCCCATAGGGAATTAAAGAAAAGGAGACAGACAGGAACCCTGCCTACAGTTGGAGGGAGAGATGAGACAAAATTCAACTGATGAGACAATTAAATGCTATGCTCTGAGGTTCTGACTGATTGTAGGCTATAGACATTCAGAGAAGGGAGAGATTTCTCTATATGCTTTCTGCCTTAGTGATCATATCTACTTTTAAAGTTTCAAATAATCTCTGTGTGATGACTCAGAAATCTATACCTCCAGCTTTGACTTTTATCCCAAGCTTCAGATCCATTTCTCCAACTGCTTGTAGAACATGTTCTGATGTACACCTCAAATTTAACATGTCTACAATGTAATTAATTTCCACCAAAATCTGCTGCCCCCCTAATAACTTTTTTATTTCTCTTGATGGAACCACAATTCTCCAAGTCACCCAAACTTAAATCCTTAGTCACTTCTGATTATCTCCCTATCTCACAAATATCTCTTAAATCTATGCCTTCCACACTGTGTGCTTCCACTTCCTCTCCTCACTCTCTTCTAAACGTGCTGCATTCCTTCTGATCTTGGCTACATTTGTTTTATTTCTGCAAAATCTTTTTAATTTAATGTAATCAAAACTATCCATTTTACACCTTAAACTGCTCTCTATCTCTTTCTTATTCACAAATTGTTCACCTGTCCATAAGTCTGATAGGTAATACATTCCATATTCTTCAGATTTTCTTGTGATATCTCTCTATACCTAGGTTACATATTTATTTTGATCTTATCTTAGTAAATGGTGTGAGATATTGGTCTGATCAGGCTTCCCATCGTTCAGCTGAAACTGCTCACTGCAGAGTTATCAATAACCTCTTAGTTGCCAAATCAAGTGGCCTTTTCTCAACCTTTATCTGTCCTAACCTCTCTGCAGCATTTGGAACTATTGATCACTTTTTCCTGGATATTCTATCTTCTATAGATTTTCTTGACATTGCTTTCTGCTGGTTCTCCTCTTATCTGTCTGATCACTCCTCAGTTCTACTTTGTTAGATCTTCATCCATGTCAAGCCCACTCGCCATGAGCATTCCTTATGATTATATTGCAGACTATCTTCTCTTCCCTTTAAGGTTTGATTTCTTGCTCCTCTACTCAAAACTTTTAAGTAGCTTCCCATGGCTTACTGAATAAAATCTAATTTTCTTAGCTTAATATTCAAAGCCCTCTACAATCTGGCTCTAACCTACCTATTCAAACCTATTTCATAGTTCTTTCTTTCACATACCCTAGACTCTAGTTGTAACTCCCCAGACATTGCCTTTGCTAATACCATTCATAATGCCTTCTTCCCATCTAAATATACTGAAATCTACCTTTCAACATTTAGTTCAAATGTCACCTCTTCCATGAAGTCTTTACAAGAACCAAATGTGTCAGCTAAAAAGACACTAAAAAGACAGCTCTCTCTCTCTCTCATTCTTTCTCTCTCTCTCTATCTCATGTGTGTGCGTGTGTGCATTTCTTCATGTCTCTGTCTCTGTCTGTATCTCTCCTCATAGAAGTTTTTATTAACCTCCTTTATGTCATTCATCACATCTTACTCTGTATTGTTTATAACTTATAAAATGTCTCACAAAAAGAAGCTTAAACAAAGGTTGGCACAGTGTCTTCTACATTTTTGTATTTCCCTTCCCTCAGACTAGAATAGTCCATAAATACAGCAGGTTCTTACCAAATCTGAAGTATTGTCTTCAGTTCTGGGTGACATATTTTAGGAATGACAATGATAAAGTGGAGAGTATTCAGGGGAGAGCAAATAAGTTGGTGAAAGGCCTTACAATCATTCTATATGAAGGAGCTGATGATATTTAGCCTAGAGAATTCAGGGTTTGGTGAAGTGGTGAATATGATATGTCTTTAAGTATCTGAAAGGTTATCACATAGAATGATTGTATTTGTTTTGCTTGTTTCCAAAATTTAAAACTAAGGTCAATGGATAGAAGTTAAAGAGTATTAGACAGGCTGACTGTAAGGAAAAACTTGCCAATGTGGAGTTGGGGATGGGGAGTTGGTTCTTACCCAATTGACTTCCCCCATGCCAGGATATAATCAGATATTGAGATGCTAATCTAACTGTAAAGATGGATATATTTACAAGGGTAAGTGACAATGTATTAATGTGTCAGCAAGGTATGAATGCTTTATGAAGTATAAAGTTCTCCTTGATGGAATTGGAGGACTATCTATCTATCTATCTACCTATCTATCTTAGAGGCTGCCAAAAGGCTGGCAACATGCCTGGTGGCCATTAAAACACTAGCTTACTAAGCTTTATAGTCATTAGAAGTCAGGAGCACCTTTGTGGTTTGTGACCTCTATGCCCATGCTAAGAAGGCATGGGAAGAAGGAATTTTCTCATTTATTCACATGGCACCTTTCAGCAGATCTACTTGACCCATAAGAGACACTGTATACAAAAGGGAGCAGACACACACACTCTCCAGACAAGGATTGAGAGGAAGTCAAGCCAGATAGCTTAAGAAGCATGATCCTTGGTGGTAGAGAAGAGAAGAGAGTATGGATTCAAGAGAGAATTCACCCTGCCAATCAAGTTGTAGAGAGGAGGAGGCCCAGGGAGGTCCCCTGAGGGACCTAAGTGGAGAGTGGTATAAAGACACTTTGAGGAAGAGAAAAGACAAGAGACAGTACAATAGCAGGGGCATGAGTTGGTTTGGCTACTTGGTTCCCTTTGCATATGCATCTATACCATCATACTACAAAGTTGTGTCTACTCCCTCAACTGATACCAGGTGTATTTGTGAGAGTGTGTCCCAGGTTTATGGAGGAATGTTCTATAGCTACTCTTCTTATCATGTGAGCAAATTGTATATATTGGCTAATTATTGAAGGGAAGCTGACCAGTGGGGATTTCTTAGTTGTAATGTTAGAAGCCTGGACCCACAGGATGCTCCTTTGAATCCAAGATCTCAGGTATGCCTTTCAGGGCCTAACCTGTGGGTGCAACTTGGGAACCAGCTGCCCAGAGCATGTGCTACCCTGACAATTGGAGCTATATCAAAGTAAAACAGACTGCCTAGGGAGGCTGCCCTTGTGAGTTCTTCAAGTGAAGATTCAAGGAAAAAGCAGTATGAGGGTGTAGTAATGACACAGGTAGTATGGTGCTTAAGATCATGGAGAGACCGAATACATTACTGAGGATCATTGAAATTAAAATACCTGATTGAGTATTTTCAAGAGGGAGCAGGGACTCATGTTGAAGATATCCAGTACATGACCCAAGGGAAGAGTCACTGACACAGAGCAGAACAGGAGATGAATTCACAGGGGCTCCTGGGGCTCCCATCTCTGCCTCCAAAGTACCTCCTTTTGTTCCAAAGTGCCTCTGACCTGGGGACCATAAGGGACATGATAGATGAGGATGAGGTGCTGAGAAAATGAAGACCCCAATCCTAGAAGAGAAACCATGGGAACCGTAATAACATGAAATACTGGACAGCATTTCATAGCATTTTAGTATTAGAAGGGACATCTGGCATCATTTATTCTAATCTATACCTGAAAAAGAATCTATAAATCTGAGAAACTGGATTGTTCAGTATCTTCTTCATGCCCTCCAGTGATGGTGGACCCTTGCCATTTCCAGAATGCCACAAAGATCCAGGAGGTAGGACTGGGCTTAGAGATTTTGTCTTTGACCCCATTGCCATGCCATGCCATCCAGAACCAGGTTCCTGTTTTTGTTCCTCTGAGAAGAAGAAATGTGGTCTTGCCACTGGTCAGGTCAGCAAACATTTGAGAAGTTTCAGCATATCCTGGGGAGGTGCCATGACTAAAAATGCATGTGGAAAAGATCTGGGAGCTTTAAAGAGCTAAAAGCATAACATGAAAAAAAATGGCAGGTAACACAGTATCCAAGAAGAGGAAATAGTTTTAACTGTACTCTGTTCTGAAACACTATATTCAGTTATGGTTAACAGATTTTAGTAATGATGGTAACAGACAAGATGGCTTCTACAGGACAACAAAGACCATGAGAAAAAATACACCAGGCAATATGAGGAATAGTTAAAGAAACTGAAGATATTTAGTCTGGAGAAAAAAGCTGGATTGGAGGAAAATGATCATGAAGAATTGAAAGACTCTCACGCAAACAAGTTGGAAGACTTGCCTTGCTGGTCACTGAAGAAATTACTACAAGCAATGTGTTGTCGTGCAAAGGCCTGCATATCTTATTTACATTTCTTTTATTTATTTCTATTTTAATATGTTATTATCTGTAAATGATATTTACAGTTTCTCTTTTTGTATTTATTCATGAGTTCTTTATGGCCTAGAGGATGATTTTTTAAAAAAAATGTATCAAGTATCCCTTTATTTTCTCTAAGATTTCCATTCAGCTTTCTCCACAAACTTATCAAAATAAGGATTTCAAATATTCTGTTCAATTCTGGTTTCTGTTTTTCTTTATCCATTATATTTGTCATATGCCAAAATATTGTCAATGAACACCATATACATGTGTTTGTATATAGGCATTTCAATTGCCCTTTCCTTTAAGTGATTAGCTGCTATGCAATTTGGTGAATGTACATTTAATATTGATAGTATTCCATTGTTTAAGGTACTCTTGGGTGCAACACAGCTTCCTATTTGTCTGTCTCAAAGCTATTTTTTTGCCTTGTCTGAAGTCATGATTGATGACAACATCAATACCGTGAACACAGTGGTACAATGGATTTGGAATCAGTAGAATTGTTTCTTCCTACCTGCATGATCTTGGGGGAAATCACTTAGCCTGTTTGGGCCCCAGTTTACTCAATTGTAAAATGGGGAGGTTGGACTTGACAACCTCTGAGTTCTTTTCTAGCTTTAAGTCTATAATTTTATGAACTGGATATTTTGGCTTCAATTGAAATAGAATAAATTTTAGTCTAGACTCTCACTTTAAATATTTATTAAATATTTAATAATTAAATGTATAACAAAATTATTTTTTAAAATAAATTTATAATACAAATTTAAATAACTTAATATTAAATAAATAAATCCCTATGTTTTAGTTATGTTTCCTCCAGGCAATTTATTAGGCTGTTTTCTAACCCAATCTGCAAGACTTAACACATTTCTCAAACTTACTGTGGAACCCAGAGCAATCTGGCTTTTGACCCTGTATTGGCCATTAAGGTGGGACTTTTTTACTGTTTTAGAATGCTAAATTAATTAAATGTCTTTGATTGAGCCTTACTAGGTGCAGAGCCCCAGGCCCAAACCCCTAATTACTAGGTGCTAAGCCCAAGTGGGTGTGAAGCCCTCAGGGTCCTAAGGGGAGTTGCTAAGACCAGAGCCAATAGTAGGAACCTAAGTTCTGGTCACTCAGATGATGTTTGATGATGTCTGAAGACACTATAAAAGAGAGAACAGAGCTGTTTGCTTGAGGCTCTCACTGCTGGAGGAGTGTTGGTGTGGGACTCTGGGCAGCCACTCTAAGAGCCTCCTGGCTCATCAATCCAGATGTTGATGCTTTCCTGGTAACTATGAATTGTGACTTGGTCTGTTTATATTGTATATGTTTGTACTTGCTCTGAAGTTCAGGTTGCTGGTTTTTCCTCCTGAACTAAGTGAGTTTATATGTATATGTTGGATTAAAGTAAGATTGTTAACCCCTTAATGTTGCTTTCCTTAGTAAAGCAGATCAAAAGAACCTGTGCTGACAGCGTTCCTGTTGTTGGGCTTGTGTTGGTCTTTCACCCCCACAGCAGCTGCTAGCCGAATTATTGCTACAGACCCCACCACTCAACCAACTGCTTTCTCCAGGGTTGCCAATGAGCTTTTAACTACTAAATCCGATGGCTGTTTCTCAGTTATCATTCTTTTTGGCATCTTACCAACACCTGACACAATTGACCACCCTCTTCTCCTGGATATTCTCTCCACTACTGGCTTCATGAAAATTCTTTCTCTTGTTCTCCCCCTACCTGTCTGTACCCTTTCAGTCCCTTTTGCTGGATTATCATCCATGTCTAATTCTCTGAGCATTGGCCTCCTTCAAGGCTCTGTCTTGGGATATTATCTCTTCTTCTTATATACTCTCTTTTTGAACTTATCAGTTCCCAAGGATTCTGTTGTTATTTCTATGCAGATGACTCCCAAACCTACATGTTCAGCCCTAATTCTTTTCCTGAGTTCCAGTCCTCTTTCAGTATATGCCCAATGGACTTTTCCACCTGGATGTCTTCTAGGCATCTTAAGTTCAAACTCATTATATCCCTCCCTTAACTTCCTACTATCCTTCTAGTTACCCAGGTTCACAACCTTAGTGTCATACTTGACACTTGTTAATTCTACCTCTACAATCTCTCTCCTGTCTCTCCAGTTACATGGTTATCACCCTAGTTCTGGTGTTCTTCAGACTCCAACCAACCTTTTCAAGCATATTTCACTTTATTCCCCTTCTCTATGTTCCATGCCCACTAGCCTTCTTGCTGTTCCCCAAACACAACAGTCTATCTCCCGCCCAGCTGTCTTTATATTCCTTTCTTTACTTAGACTTTTTAATCTTCTTTCAAGGACTTATCCAAGAGCCACTTTCTTTATCCTCCTCATTGTTATTGCTTGCTTCCTCTTCAGATTATATTAATTTTTAGTTTTCTGTGACAATATACACAGAATTTAAGAGTTGGAAAGTAACCTTAGCAACCACCTATATGTAGCCTAACCCATGCTCCCCAAAAGAATGCCCACTACAATATGCTTGAGAAGTGGTTATCCAGGTTTTCTTAGAGAACTCCAGAGCAGGGCACCCTGTCACCTATCAAAGCAGCTCATTTCATAAACAAACACACACTCACACACACATTTGTTGTTCAGTTGTTTCAGTCATGTTTGACTCTTTGTGACCCCATTTGGGGTTTTCTTGGCAGAGATATTGGAGTGATTTGCCATTTTCTTCTACAGTTCATTTTACAATTAGGAAACTGAGGCCAAAAGTGTTAAATGCCTTGGTTAGGGTCACACATCTATTAAGTGTCTGAGACTGGATTTGAACTCAAGAAGATGAGTCTTCCTGACTCTAAGCCTAGCACTCTATTTACCATACCATCTAGTTGTATGTATGTGTGTGTATAACATTATAATTATAAATACTATACATATATACAATGCACATATATGTATGTATGTATGTATGTATGGAATTACTAGGAAGTTTTGCAGATAGCAAGCCCAAATTTACCTTTTTGAAACTTCCCTCTCTTGATCCTGGTTCTACCTTTTGGGGCCCAAGAGAATAAATTTAATCCTTCTTCCACATGACAGCCCTTCAAATGCTTGAAAATAATGATTATTTCTTCCCTAAGTCTTCTCTTCTCTAGGCTAAACATCCCCAAATCCTTTAACTGATCTCCATGTCACATGAAGTCAAGGCCCTTCACTATCCTGGTAACTCTCCTATGGATACTTTCTAGTTTGTCAATGTCATACAGGGTGTCCCTAAAGTCTGTACACATAGGAAAATTGATGGCAATGTGGAGTTATTGCATTGAGTTCACCTGAATTTTGCAAAGCACATCAACCTTTGCATCACAAATGATGGAAACCGTATTGAAGATGTTATCTGTTAATATTCCAAGTAAATAAAATATGGTTGAAAATTTAATTCATTTCATTTCTTGAAAATATGCATTTTTGCTTATGTGTCCAGACTTTAGGAACACACTATATTCTCCCAGCAAAATGTAAGGTCCTTGGGACTGGAACTTTTTTTGTTCTGTCATTATATCTTCAGCATTTACTCTCAGTGAACACCTAATAAACACTAATTGAATTAAAGCCATGAGGTCATGAACCTGGGGATGTTAGGAAGAGAAGTGGGTCTGGGGTAGAAGAATCACAATTTATTTTGGACATGTTGAATCTGATATGCTTATAGGACATCCATTTGGAGGTGAAATTCAGAAGAGAGACCAGAGTAGAAATATAAATTTCAGTCATTTACTTAAAGATGTTAAGGGGCAGCTAAGTGGCACAGTGGATAGAATGCTGGGCCTGGAGTCAGGAACACTCATCTTCCTGAGTTCAAATCTGGCCTCAGACACTTGTCAGCTGTCTGACCCTGGGTAAATCATTTAACTCTGCCTCAGTTTCCTCATCTGTAAAATGAGCTGGAGAAAGAAATGGCAAACCACTTCAGTATCTTTGTCAAGAAAATCTCAAATGGGGTCATGAAGAATTGGACATGACTAAAAAATGACTGAACCAACTTAAAGATGATAGCTAAACCCATAGGAGCTGAGAGAGAGAGAGTGAGAGAGAGAGAGAGAGAGAGAGAGAGAGAGAGAGAGAGAGAGCGCACACCCAGAGAGATCTTTTGGGTGTCCACTCATGTAAAACTGGGATATGAATGATGATCCATCAAAGGAGATAGGGAAGGAATACTCAAACTAGTCTGAGTGGTGTCATGAAAACCCAGGGAAGAGAGAGCATCTAGAAGGCTATCACATGTTCACTTTAAAAAACTGGTTTGTTTGTGCCTTCAAACGAGGTCATTATATTATTAGTTTTACTTAATTACTTTACGTTGTTCCAAGACCCCTCTCATGGAATAAAAAGAAGACATGAATAAAACCTTTTTTTAAAAAAAATTGGTTTACTACTAATTGATTCTGCCACCTCCACATTTTTTGGTCTTAGGTCTGGGCTGTTCTGTTCTTCCAAGAATCAACCATTTAAAAAAAGATTTTTCCACCAATTGTTCCAAGCTGTCAAATCTTATGCTTGTCTTTTTTTCCATGGTTGATTTTATATCCAATTTTATAGATACCACATCTCCTTTCATCACTTTTACTGAGTTTATTAATCACTTTGAAGATTCTTCAGGTGATTCATTTTTGCTTCTGGGCATCTATTTTTCTTTCTGGAAATTTCTTTTTTTAACCCCCAAATGTTCATTGTATTGGGACATTTTTTCTTTCTTTTTTTTTTTACACTTTTTGGGGTTATTTTTAAAATTTATCTATTTTTAGTTTATGACATTCAATTCCACAAGCTTTTGAGTTTAAAATTTTCTCCCCCTCCCCAAGACAGCATGCAATCTCATATAGGCTCTACATATACATTCATATTAAGAATATTTCACATTAGTCATGTTGTAAAGAAGAATTATAACCAATGGAATGAACCACGAGAAAGAAGAAACAAAACAAAACAAAACACAAAAGAGACAGAACAAATAGTACGCTTTGATCTGCATGAGGAGGGACATTTTTTTCTTAGTTATTTTTTGGTTACTTTTCATTTTCCTGTTAGGTTATCTTCCGAGGAATGATTTTCTTCTACCTTTTTTACTTGTTTTCTTTATTAAATGTGGCATAGTTTTTGGTATTTTGAGGTGAAGTTGGGGAGATGAGCTCAACCATAATCTCATTTAGCCATTTTGGGATCCTCATCTGAACACCTCTATGACAGCCTATTTTCATCAATGATGTCATCAGAGGCATCACATTTGGAACTCAATTCTTCAGTCTATAAAGTGCTACATCAGGAAGTAGAAATAACACAAGAGAAAGAAGGAAAGAATGGCTAGTCCAGATGGCAACATAATCTTGAAAGCACTAGATTATCATTTTTACAAGATCTCAAGAGGAAGAAACCCAAAGAATAGGGGAAAATAACCATCAATGGTGATAATAATACCCCCAAAGGGGTAATTTAGAGGACATCAGTAAGTATTGACCCATATGCTTCTATTTGAAATCTTTATGAGAATGATCTTCATCTATTCACTGGGTATGTAATGAACAGATAACCTTTTGTAAATGATTTTTTATAGAAGACTTTAGAGTTACACAGCTGGTGGTCAAGTACAGAGTTTATATAAGATGTCATTGTATTTGAGTACAAAAGCTTTTGAGTCAGTTGAGCAAATTGCAGTTTTAAAGGCCTTCTCTTTCACAGGGAATCTCTTGTGTATGTTGAGATCAGACAGGATTCCTTGATAAATGCAACAAAGATAACTATTCTGTTATTAAACATTCCTCATATTTATTCACATGAGGAATAAAACAGGAAGATATATGCACAAGGAGGAGTATCACTATCATGGTGGATGTCCTATGAAGATATCAAACTGAAGAAGGATTCTCTACCAATGATGCCTTCCAGATGTTCCTGTTTGTGGGTAATCTTGTGTTTATTGCATCATTCCCCAGAATAATAAGGGCCTGCCTCCTAAGGAGGTCCATGGCTACCAGAAGGAGTTAGCCTAACTGTCCACACAAGAATAAGCAAATAAATGAAAAAAAATCCATACTATTCTGAAAATGACATGCACCTGGAAGGCCAGTCTACTGGGTCCCGAACAGTTACTGCTGATGGAGAATGAGTTGAGTCCAGAATTACCCTGCATTTCAGAAATTCAACAATACTTTTAACTAGTCCAAGGTGAATCTGACATGAAAGCCTGTCTTTGAAGTAAGTTCTGATGATGCTATGTGGTTTTGAGTTTTGAACTCCACAAATATCAAAGAATCAAAGTTGCTGGTTTATACCAGCAAAAATACTAGTACATTGGCCTATCAGTAAGGTGCATGATGGGAATAAATTGGAGCATATTTGCAATGAGAATTTATATAGAAGTAAAATGAAACATATTGTTCAATATGTAAATGAACAGAAAAGAAGTGGGTAGTCATGTGGCAAAAGAGAGAACAGTCAGATTGCTATATCAGTACTCACAAAATGTAAAAAAGTACTGGAGAAAGGCCCAAAGTACATTGGGTAGATTCCATGTGGAGGCCCTATAGGAAAACACAAACATCAATTGCATAAAATCAAAAGGTATAGAGGGGTTGCAATCTACAGTAAATGGGAGGAATCCATCGATGAGATCATAGATCCACTGAAGTATTAGAGGGCCAGGGTTCAGGATATAGGCTGAAGGTCTCCCTTCTGTTCTCCTTCCATGGGCCAAAAACACTGACATTTAGGACGTGGGGGCAGTATCATAAGAAATTTACAGGGGCAATAAAGACCCTTCCTCCTATATTGCAATTCCCAGAAATCTTGAACATGACCACCCTTCATTTCTGTGGCAGCTAGGTGGCATTGAAGTTAGAGTGCCAAACTTGGAGTCAGGAAGACCTTGGGTTTGTATTCTGGTTTAGACACTTACTGTAGTTGTACAACCCTAGGCAAGTCACTTAACTTAGTCTGTTTCTTCATCTGCAAAATTAGGATAATAATAGCATCTATCTCACAGAGTTGTTGGGAGGATCAGGTGAGCTAATATAAAGTGCTTTACAAACCATAAAAAACTATATAAGTGCTACCTAGATCTTATTCTGCCCCTAAGTTTAAATAAGTCCCAGAATCACATAAAAGACCCATGATGACTTCTAGAAGTGCCCTCAGGCCTGGGTGGCAAATCCTACAAAAGCATATGTTGGGTGGGTAGAGATGAGAGTGATGCTACATGGAACCCAAGACAGGCAATCAATCAACAAGCATTTATTAAATACCTACTATGGGCAAGGCACTGTACTAGTAGGCTGTGGGGACATGAAGATAAGTTCCCCATCAATGGATACCAAAGAACTTCTTAGAGAAGACCTTGAAGGGAAGACTGAGAGAAGCAAGTCTAAGGAGAAGAGAGAGTAAGGACCAGAGGGAGAGGAGAGGTCTCAAGAGAGGGAGGAAAGAGGTAAGGGAAAGGGCAGGTTTCAGGTGAGGCAGAAGAGGGCAACAGAGAAAGAAGATGGCCCTGGTAAAGGAAAGGAAAAGGAAGAAGGGCAACAGAGGTCTTGGGATGAGGAAAAAAAGAATTGGTAAGAACATGCTGAGGTCCAGGAAGAAAAGAACATAGGTATAGAAATAGGAAGGGAGGATGAAGGAACAGGGATGGAATCAGAGCAGCAAGGAGGAGGGGACGGAGGATGGGAAGAAAATGGAGAGGGAAGAGACAAGTATAGAAGGGTCTGAAAAGGTAGGAGTAGGAATGTTGAAGCAGAAAGTAGAGCAGGGAAGGGATGGATTGGAAATGGAGGAACAGAGAGGGGAGAGGATGAAGAGAATGATGGATGGGTAGAGAACTGAGGAGAATGAATGAAGATGGGATGGATCTGGAAGGGAGGGGGGAGGGAATGAGATGGAGGGAAAGAAGGTATAGAGCCTATGGTGCATAAAGGGGAAGGGACTGAGAGGGTTGGAGATGAAGCAACAGAGGAGAAAAGAGGAAGGAAAGAGTGGAAGGCAGGGAACTGAGGGACATGTAAGGGGGAGGGAATGTAGGAATGGAAAAGAGGGTGGGGAGATGGAGGGACAGAAGGTGTGGGGATAGGGAGGTAGAAGGGGCAGGGATAGAGTAGCAGAATGGGGAAAGGATAAAGGGCCGAAATCCTAAGGAGAATGAAAGGGGAGAAATGGAAAGAGGAGGTAAAGAGGTAGAGGGGGTGAAGGGGAGAGGATTGAGTGGGTAGAAAAGGCTGAGATGGATGGATAGAGGGGGAGAGGATGAAAGGCGGAAGGATAGGTATGGGACTAAGGAGGATGAAGGAGAAGGAGAGAAGAGGAGAGGAGATGGTGGGGTAGAAGGGGCAGGGATGGAGGGGCCGAGGGGTGGAGGATGAAGGGTCAAGGGCCTGATAAGGTGTGGAAGTGGATGTTGAGGGGGATGGGATTGAAGTAGAAGGGATGGAGGGACAGATCCAGGAAAGGAAGAAGGGGAGGACGGATGGGGGTTGAGGAGGAGGAAGAAGGGAAGAATGGAAGATGGAGGGGAGAGGGAGGGGCTGAACTAGGGGCCAGAGGAAGAGTCCCTCGTTTGGAGGGTCTGGGCAAGCTCGGAGGCGGAGGCTCACCTGGGGCGGGCACCGGGATAGGCTTCAACTCGAGGCCCCGGAGGCATCGAGCCACCTCCACAGCAGGAGTCAGACCAGAAGGGCGCCGGAGACCCTATCCCGAAGTCCACTCAATCCGCTGGCACTCTGCGAAAGCCTCGTTGTTGTCTCAGTGGTCCTACTACTGTAGGCTCTGTCTACTGCAGCACCTACCTTGTCCGGGCGGATGCGGAGGGCAGCCTCACCTGGAGAAGGGGGCCGAGGGGCTGCGCTGGATTCCAGGCGCAGTGGTCCTAGAGGACTGGAAGGGGCGGGGCTAAGAGGATAAGGAGATAGAAGAGTCCATGGGGGCGGGGCTACAGCGCGGGAGAGAAGATGGGCGTGGTTAATTGGAGGGGCGGGGCCAGGGACCTGCCCTGAGGTCTGGGAGGGTTCTGCAATTTCCCTTGCCCCTCGTCCCCACTGTCACTTTCGGTTTCTGAGTTACTGCAGCTAGCTAGTCCGCGCTGGCAGCAGAGCCCCTTCCTCATAGAGACCGATCCCCAAGCAGGAGTCCCCAGGCCTGGATACGACCGTCTTTCACTGATAGTGAGAGTGCAGCTTCGACCCGTCTGTCCCTTCTGTAGACTCATCCGCTCCAGAGACCCAGAGGCGCGCCCCCTGAAATCAACCCGAGGGTGAGTGGTAAATCCTATTTCTTGCCTCACCTCTCCAGCACATACCCTCTCGCACCTTAGAGCTCATACTGGTTTGTACCCCCGGCTCCCCACCTCATACTGCTTCCCCAGAACTCAAATATTTCCCGCCTCTCAGAGATTACTTGGGTGTGTTTCTCCCCGCAGAGGGCATATGGGTCAGTTTTGCCCTGCCCTACCCTTCTTTATCTCTCTTGGGCACATGTAGCAGCCTGCCACTACCTAGCTCACATGAATGGCTCTTCAGGGTCCCGTGGATCAGCTCAACAGCTGCAGTAGTTCTTGTGGGTATACTGTTGACAGGTAGGCAATCAGGGATGTAAAAAAGTCTTCTCTATTTGGAGGCTCAGGGGTCTCTTGCCAGAATAAAGACAAGCAGTACTTCTTCCCCTTTCTTCACTCCTTTGAGTTCCAGGGACTGCTGTGTACTTGGTTGTCACCACCCATTCTCCCTATATGGTTTAATTCCTCCTAGGCCACCCAGCTGGAAGGAAAGCAAGCTATTAGCTATTATTATTCAATTCACCCCTAAGTCATTCTAGTGAAAGCCATCTACACCTATTGCTTCCACTTCCACCAGTCTCCCTCTCAAATGCTCTGCAACCTGGTTTCCAGTATCATTCAACCAAAACTTCATGCAGGAGGCAGAATTTCTATATAATTCAACAAAAACATATTTAGCATTAAAATTTTTGTGTTCCAGACACTTCACTAACTGCTGGACATATCATCATTTTATCCTTACAGTCACTCTGGTGGGTAGGAGCAGGTACGTAATAAATATTTATTGACTTATTAACTGAAGTGCCAACTTTTTTTTGTAAGATAGATTTGGGAGGAAAAAAAAATGAAAAATAGCCCAGGCTTTGCCTTTGAGAAGCCTCCAGTCAACCAGAAGGATACATAGATCACGTATTTAAGTTTATTTAAAGCTTAAATGTACACTAAAACTTTTGGGACACAATGCACATAGTTGTATTTGTCCTTCGTTTTCGAAGAAGACCATGGCATCAGAGAAATGATGACGTGACTTGCAGTTGACTTTGATTTGAATGAGGGAAGGCTGTATTCTCCAAGACTGAGTATGACAGGGAAAAGGGAGAGAGCTGGGCAAAGTATTCTAGGAAAATTTGAGGAGGGACAGAATATTTTCAGTGGAGACTTAAGGAGATGTCACCTGAAATGGTACTTGTAGGAAGAGAAGGGTACAGCAGATGATGGGAGAATATTCTAGGTGTAGGAGGACTAATGCACAGAGATGAGAGATGCTATGAAGATTGGGGAATAACTAACAGCACAGTTGGGCTGCAAGAGCACGTAGAGGAGTATCATGTGAAATAAGACTGGAATGAAAGAGTGGAGGACCTTGAATGCCAAGCAAAGAAATTTATATTCTAGATAGCAGGTAACTTGAAAAGTTTTTGAACAGAAACATGATCTTGTCAGATCTGCATCATTAGTCAGTCAACAAGCATTAATTTAGTGCTTGTTATCTGCCTGTGCTAAGCACCAGGGAGAAAAAGAAAGGCAAAAACAATCCCTAGCCTCAAAGAGTTCACTTGCTAATGGGGGAGAAAGCATGTAAATAACTAGGGACATACAAAATGTATAGAGAGAGTGGATGGAGTGCATTCTTAGAGAGGGGTAGTGCTCCAGCAGAAGGTGAGGTTTGAGCTGTTTCTGGAAGGAAGCTGAGGAAACTAAGAGGCAGAAATGAGGAAGGAGAGCCTTCCAGGTGAAGGGAACAACCAGCACAAAGGCAGAGAGATGAGAGGTAGAGTGTGCTGTTCAAAGTACAGCAAGTAGGCTGGTAGAGTTTGTGGGGGTGGGAGTAGGGAGTAAAGTGTAAGAAAGCTGGGAGGGCAGGAAAGGGTTAAGTTATGAAGACCTTTAAATGCCCGGGGAATTTATGTCATGGCAGCTGGGTGAAGGATGAGCTAATTGAGAGATTAGACGTAGGGATACAACTTCAGAAGTTGTTATAGTAGTTCAGGTTAGAAGTGATAAGGATTTGAAGCAAGGGTGGGTGCTGGGAGAATAGAGAAAAGAAAATGGATTCTAAAGATGATGCAGAAGTAGAACAACAGGACTTGATAGTTGTTTAGATTTAGAGATGATGGAAAGGAAAGAGGACTCTAAGGTTTCAAACCTGCATGATTCAGACAGGGGTGGGTGATGGTGTTATCAAAAGAAATAGGTTATTTACTGGGAGAAGGAGGAAATTTCAGCCTGGGTTATGTTGAGTTTTAGTTTCTGACAGCATCTGAAAGGGCACTTGAAGGAAGAGAAAGATGTTATCTGTCAGAGATGATAAAGGGAAGGTATCTTCCACCTGGGATACTTCCTGGACAAAGGTACAAAGATGTTCAGTGGCAATTGGAGAGTGTGTTAGGGAGAGACTTGGGCAGAGATGTAAGTTTGGGAGTTTTGTGCATAGGTGATAAGCCCTGCCTGGGAGTGGCAGAGATCATCAATGGAGAAAACAGAGAAGTAAGAAACTGAGAACAGAACCTTGTTGGACCTAGAGACTTGGGCAGAGATGTAAGTTTGGGAGTTATGTGCATAGGTGATAAGCGCTGCCTGGGAGTGGCAGAGATCATCAATGGAGAAAACAGAGAAGTAAGAAGCTGAGAACAGAACCTTGTTGGACCTCCACACTTCAGGTGCCAGGAGGAGGACATAGCAGGAGGATCTCACTGGCAGAGAACCCAGAGAAAATAATGCCATGGGAAGCAAAAAAAGGACAGAATGTCAAGGAGGAGGTTGTTAATGATGTCAAATGTTTTAGAGAAATCAAGGAAGATAATGGTAGAAAAAAAAAAAGTCACTAGATTTAGCAGCAAGGATATCATTAGTGACAAAGAAGATAGATGTTCCAGCAGGAGTCGTGGGGATAGAATCTAGATTCTAAAGAGGCAGTGGGTGGTGAGGAAGTAGAGACAGCAAGTATGGGCTGCTCTTTCCAGCAGTGTAAAAATGAAAGAGGATGATCACTTTGGGTAATGACATGGTCAAGGGAAGGTTTTGTTATTTTTTTTAATTAATTGGTTTTCAATTATGAAGCATTTATTTTCTTTTTCTCCCACCCACCTTCACTCCCCACTGGGGCATGTGGGAATGGGGAATAAGAAAAGCCCTTTGATCAAACGCAGAATGAAGCAGAACAAATTCCCAATTGACAAAGTCTAAAAATGTGTCTTAGCCTTCGTATTAGTCCATCACCTCTCTGTCTGGAGGTGGGTAACATTCTTTATCATCAGTCCTCTGGAATCATGATTGATCAAAGCTCTTAAGTCTTTCAAGATTCTTCATCTCTACAATATTGGCGTTATAGTACAAATTGTTTTCTTTGTTCTCATCAGTTCATACAAACCTTCCTAGGTTTCTCTAAAAAAAATCACTTTATTTTTTACAGTACAATAGTATTCTATTACATTCATATTCCATAATTTGTTCAGCAATTTCCCCAATTGATGGGTATCCCCTTAGTTTCCAGTTTGGGGCTACAACGAAAACCGCTATACAAATTTTTGTACACATAGGACCTTTCCTCTTTCTTTGATTTCTTTGGGACATAGGCCCAGTAGTGGCATTACTTTTTCAAAGGATGTGCACAATCTAGTAACTCTTTGGACATATTTCCAAATTGTTCTCTAGAATGATTTGACCAATTCAAGGCACCACTGAAAGTGCATTGTATTTGTTTTTCTGCAGCCTTTCCAGTATTTGAATTTTCCTTTTTTGTCAACTTTGACAATCTGATGAGTGTGAGGTAGGATCTAAGAATTGCTTTAATTTGCATTTCTCTATTATTAATGATTTAGAGAATTTTTTTCATATGGCTTTAGAGAGCTTGGATGTCTTTCCTTGACAGCTGTCTGTTCATAGCCTTTGACCAGTTATCAATTGATGAATGGCCACAAAAATTCAAGAGAACTAATAATGAAACATGCTACCTACATGATAGTGAGGTAAAGAATTCAGAATACAAACACACACACACACACACACACACACACACCTTTTGGACATGACCAATGGAGAAATTTGTTTTCCTTTACATACATGTTATGAGGGCTTTTGTTTTTCTTTCATTCTCAACTAGGGGAGGGAAAAGGGTAGATGAGGGACTTTGTTGATTGAAAATACATTTTTTAAAAGAGAAGAAAAGCTTTGGAATAACCACTATAGTAATTGTAATAAGAAATCACAATTTTAAAAAGTGTTGCTGTACAGCAGTGAGTATCTAGTTGAGGTTAAGGAGCACAATTGTTTACTGAGGCCACTTAGCATTATTGTGTGACTTTCACAAGCAGTGTTTGTTGTTCTTGTTCAGTCATATCCAACTCCTCATGACCTTGCGGACATTGTTCACTGAGTTTTCTTGGCAAAGATACCAGAGTAGTTTGCCGTTTCCTTCTCTAGTGGATCCAGTGGGTCCTATTCTTAGGTGGAGGGTAAGTGACTTTCCCAGAGTCACATAGCTAGGAAATGTTTGAGGCTGTATTTCAACTCAGGTCTTCCTGACTTTGAACCCAGTGCTTTATCCACTGGGCCACCAGCTCCCCGAGCAGTGTTCAGCAGCTCATGAATAGGAATGAAAAAGGCAGGTGTTAGTTGTGAAGATTAGAAATTGATGATTAGAAGAATGAATATTAGAACGACAAGGATGTGTATGTTTGGGGAGAACTCAGGGGTAGGGATGATTCCAAATGATTTCGAGCTGATTAACCTTAGAGTTAAGAGTGTGAATGAAGGGAAGTAAGATCAAAACAAGGGTCACAGACTAGGAGAATATGGAAGCATTGATGTATCATAGGGCATGTTGAGGATGAATACTAAGTCCATGAGGAAGCAAGGAAAGTAAGAGGACAGGGTATTACAATCAGATGGGAGAATTTCAGAGTTCATGGAGTTGGAGGTAGAGTAATTTCAGGTAATGCTGAGACCATGACCACCCCTGTGGATAAATGGGGTAGAGAGGAGACAAATTCTGTGCATGTTGAGTTGATGAACTGAGAACCAAGGGGTTGTCAACTTAAACATCAAAGTCACCAAGGAGGGGTGTGGTAGAGGAGAAGATGGCAAGTCAGGTGGTGAAATAATTAGGGCAGAGACCTTTAAGAAATTTATATATGTTGCTCATCAGCATTGTATGTTCAGGGAAATGGGCAAAAATACCCCTATATCAAAGGTAAACTTGCATTTACAAGACATCTCAAAAGGTCTTTCAGTTGAAGTCTCCTTGTGCTCAGAGAACTGTGAAGGAAGTCCCATTTGGTCTCCCAGGGAGTCTTGGCTCTGTCCCTGACTCATTTCTTTCTTCTTATCTTCAGAAACAGTCCTGTCCAACCCCTTTCTTTTTCCCCTAATCATTGGCCTCCTGATCATGCCCATCCCTTGGCACAGCGCCTTAGTAAATGCTTGATAAGTAAGTGTTAACAAGTGCCTTCCTTCCTTCCTTCCTTCTTTCCTTCCTTCTTTACCTCCTTCCTTCTTTCTTTCCTTTCCTTTTTCCTTCCTTACTTCTTGCCTTTCCTTTTCCTTTTTTCCTTCCTTCTTTCCCTATTCCTTTCTTCCCTTCCTTTCATTCTTCTCTAACTTTTCCTTAACCGTTTCTTTTGTTGTACCTAGCCATTCAGTAGATTTAAATGAATTCTATGAGATCAGAGAACATTAGAAATTTTCCCATGTGTTCTATCATAGTTGTGGAACAGTGGAACCTTTTTGGTTGTATAACAAATAAAATAACCGTAGGGGAAAAAGTAGATTAATTTGATTATATAAAAGCAAAGGATGTTTGTGTAAATAAGGAAATGCTTCCAGAATAAAAAGGAGAGAAACAGATTAAGAACAAAATCTTGGTGATAAGCACTTTTGACAAAAGTTTGATAATAAAATCAATGAGGAATTGATACCAGTTTGTAAGAGTAAGAACTATTTCCCTCACCGGATTAATGGTCAAAGGAATAGTCAGGAATAGTCAGTTTTCGAAGAAGAAACATAATTATGGAGAAATTATAGAGGGACATATTTAGGTTCCATGTGTGGAAGGAAGAAACTTCCTAACAGTCATAGCTCTTCAAAAATGTTGTGAGCTGCCTTGGGAAACACTGGGTTCATTGTCCCTGGAGATATCTAAGTGAAAGCTGACCCATTTGTTAGGTAAGTTTGCAGAGGGAATTCTTGTCCAGAGATTCTGTGATTCTGAGAGAGAATGGTAGTTGGCAGAAGACAACAATATGGTTCTGGACAGGATGACATAATCAGGTGCTATGGTCCTCAGTAAAGGAGAAGGTTGTTGCTAAGTGATTGTATTCCAAGGCTGGGTCCAGTGTGTGAGGTTGGGAAGAGAAGGAGGAGGAGGAGGTGTTTTTTCCATTTTATGCTCCAGTTGGGTGTAGCTTCTACTTATAGATTCCAGATCAATTCATTTACATTTCAAGAGGAACAAAAGGTTAGTTGTCCCACTTGAAGTCCTTTCTGTTTTATCCCAGAAGCAGAAGTCATTTCCTGACATCACTTTCTTCACCTTCCCAGGAATCACACCAGATCAGTGCTCTTACCGAAATCCTGACACCAGACTCAAAACTAGCAAATTCATTTGGGGAGGGCAGGTGGTTACAGAGAACAGTCTACCTCCGATTGTTGTTTTTATTGTTGTTGTTGTTTGTTCTTGAAGAGGACCAATGGCATCAGGAAGGTGGTGTCTTGATTTACAAGTGAGGCAGGGCTGTGCAGTCACCAGCCTCACTCTCTTTTCTGGAGCCATCTGGGTCCAGTGGCAAGATATAGATCCAGAATGAAGGACAAACAATAATCTATGAGTAGTAGTAGCTGCTCCGCTGGGGACTCAACTGGCCAATTCCAGTTGGGAAATGCTTCTCCTTCCTTCCTCCCTACCTCAGATATAGTCCTAGTAGAAGAGGGAGCAACCCATCCATAGAACAAGGGCTCTTAACATTTTTTTTAGGTCCTGGACCTCTTTGACAGCTTGGTGATACGAATGGACCCCTTTACAGAACAGTATCCTTAAATTCATAAAATAAAATGCGTAGGATTATGAAAAAAACCAATTATATTGACATAAAGGTGTAATTTTTCCCTTCCAAGTTCATGAACCTCCTAAAATATATTCCGGGCTCCCCTTAAGGGATCCATGAACCCCAGGTTAAGTAATTTAGTAAGTCCTAGAGAATCCTAACTGCTGCTAGTCCTTAATTTTTCCCCTCATTCCCAATCCACATGAGTTAAATATAAGGGCAGCCCTTCTGATTACTAACCTTCTTAGACATCCAAATGCCATGCAGCTGGGTTAAGTGGAAGGCAGTGGAGGGGGCGAGTAAGTGACAGGGCTTAGGAGAACCTACCCTGGCAGAATGCTGCAGGTGTTAAGCCTGAGGGGAAAAAAAGTCTGTTCCCACCCCAATTCTCCACCACATTGACAACCTGATGAAAATCTCTGGTCACTTTGCCTTAGTTCTTACTCTGCATGACATTTGAAGCCCCGCCCCCATTACCATTCAACTGACTCCCCCTTTCAATCATTCAACGAGCATTTATTAAGCACCTACCTGGTGCCAGTCACTGCTAGACCTGGGGGATAGAAAGACAAATGGAAATGTTGCTGCCTTCAAGAATCCTATAGTCTATTAGGAGGAGACGGATAAATAAGTACAAAATATTGTATAAATAAAATAATCGTGGTGCAGTGGTAGTGTGGGGAGGAAATTAGGATACACAGGGATAAGGGTATGCCTCATGTGTGAGGAGGCATCAGCTGATGCAAGCCTTCAAGGAATTCTAAGAGGTGGGAGGCAGAACGGAGTATATTCCAGACACAAGCAAGAGCTTGCACAAAGGCATGAGGTTAGAAGAAAGAATGTTGTCTAGGAGAAACAGCCTGTTTGGCTGAGACACAGAGCATATGAAGAGAGTAATGTGTAATTAATCTGAAAACTTGGTTGGGAGCCAAACCATGAAGGAGCTTGTATTTTATCCCAGAGGCAGTAGGGAGCTTCTAGAATCTATTGATCAGGGAAGTGATGTGATCGGACTTGTGCTTTTAGGATAACAAACCTCCCAGCTGTCTGGAGGATGCATTGGAGAGGTGGGAGACTTAAGGCCAGGAGACCAACTAGGAGGCTATTGCAATAGTCCAGATGACAGGTGATGAGGACTTGGTCTAGAGGGTTGCCATGTGGATAGAAAAAAGGGGAAGATTGGGAGAGATATTACTGACTCTCTTGTGTCCTTTTCTCTCAGGTGTGATGGAGACCATCAATCACTCAGGGACTCTCTTCAAATTCCTTGTCTCCTTCCTCCTCCTCGACATACCCACTCAGGCCTCAGGTATGACTTTTTGCTTTCTTCTGTCTCCCAGGGCCTTGCATAAGATCCTAAGCTAAGCCTGGGGAGAATCTGGTCTCTTCTCTCTTTACAAACCAAGCCATCCCTCCCTTATTGGAGGAACTTATCTCCGTCTCCACAGCCAGTCCCTTCTCTCCTACCCAATACTTTCTCAGTGTCCTCATCATCCTGTCCCTGTCATTCCCTGAGCTCTCTCCTTCTTTCCCTCTGGCTCCACCCAGGGGTTTTGGACTCTGTTCTCTTGCTCCATCTGTGTCCTGGAGTCCAACTCTTTTCTGTGCTCGTACCCCTTTCGGTGCTCCTCTCTGACTCCATGTCTCTTCTTTATGGCTTGCTGAACAGATGACTTCTTAGTGTTTGGACCTACAGCACCTGTCCAGACTTCAGTGGGAGGAGAAGCAGCATTATCATGTCACCTGTCACCTCCTCAGAATGCCCAGAATATGCTAGTGCTCTGGTCCAAATCCCAGGATACAGTATATCGCTATGAAAAGGGAGAGGAACCTTCGGACGAGCAGTCGCCTAATTACCAAGGGAGGACAGAGCTGGTGAAAGATGCCATCACTGTGGGGAATGTCACACTGAAGATATGGAATGTGAAACCTTCAGATGCAGGAGAGTATATATGTTCTTTTTCTGATATGTCACAATCAGCAAAAGCATCAGTGGAGCTGAAGGTCATAGGTAAGGCCCCGAACTGAGGTTTGTTTTCCTGAGATTTGTTTCAATGCATCTGGAAAAAGCATGGCATGCCTACTCATTCTATTCAAGAACAAATGGTTACAAGGGACCTCCTTCCTGCACAAAAATACTTTTGAAGGAGTGATCAATTTCATCTGGGCAGATCACAAAAGGCTTCAAGGAAGGGAAGCATTTCATGGAGGATGTGATATGTCTATACCTTAGCAGGACTGGCTGACTGGTCCAGTTCAGTGATTCTTACTTTTGACAGCAAGTTCTTCCCTTCCTCCAAGCTTCTCTTACAAAAATATCATATCTCCTTCCCCCATAAAGAGCCTTTGCTCATTCGCTGTTCCATGTTCTATTCCCATCCCAATCTGGTGTCCATACTTTTTCCCTTTACAAGTAGGGTCCCGTCTGTTATTAGCTCCTCCAATTAAAGGACCTATTTGAGGGCATTTGGGTGGTGATGGTGTATTTTCCTTTTGAGCTGTTGGGGGTGTGCAGCATCGAGCCCTGGGCCCTAGACCTCAATGAATTCCATCTGCTTCCTAGGGTATGAGTTCCTTGGGATTGATCCAGATGGCCCTCAGCTTGCCTTTGGCCTCTGGGCTCTTGCCTTTCACTCCTTTTCCACTGTGGCTCTAGCATGGAAAAGTTCCTTTTTCTATAAGTCTAGCTGACACAATGTTGGGGAGTTTTCCAGAGGAAATTTAACTCAAATATACATTGATTGCCTGTCCTGTGACAACTAATGTCTGGTCACAGGTGAGCATGACTGACTCATCTCATGGCATTCCCTACCCTCGGGCCTATCTATGGCAAATCCTGGAAGCTCTCTGGCTTCTAGACTTGAGAGGTGACTTGAGAGAGCCCTACCTCTGGGTCAAGTGGATTCTGAGTCCTTCCCATAATCTGCCTACCAAGCAGGTCAGCAATTCTGGATCCTCACTGCCCTATCCTCCCTTACCCTTCTAATTGATATCTGGGCAACATCAGCCCTCCTGGATCCTGTGTGTTCCCCAAATTCCCCAACTTGTGATACATAGGTGATTAAATAAATGCTTATTGAATTGGATAAATCTTCAACTTGGACTAAGTCCAACTCTTTGAAAGGCAGTTAAATGGTGTTGTGACTAGAGTACTGGACTTGGTATCAGGAAGGCCCCAGCTCAAATCCTGGCTTAGACACTTGCTTTCAGGGTGGCCCTGGGCAAGTCACTTAACCTTTTGTAGCCCACGTTTCCTCCTCTGCAAGATGGGGATGATAACAACGCCTAACCCCCAGGGTTGTTATGAAGATCAAAGGAGATAACCCATGAAAAGTACTTTACAAATAGAAATGCTAGCTAGTATTATCATCTGCTAGTGCCTTCTCCTCGAAGATTATCCTCAATCTATTTTGTACAGATCTCATGTAAACCTTGTTATATTCATATTTTCAGACCTATTAGAATGTAAGCCTCTTGAAGACAGGAATTGATCTTTGCTTTTTCTGTGTCTCTATGGTACATTGTTGTTCAGTCTTTTTTCAGTCATGTCTGACTTTGTTACTCCATTGTTTTTTGTTTGTTTAATTTTGGCAAAGATACTGGAGTCGTTTGCCATTTTCTGCTCCAGCTCGTTTGACAGATGAGAAAGCTGAGACAAACAGGGTCAAGTGACTTGCCCAGAGTTACATAGCTAATAAGTGCCTGAGGCCAGATTCGAGCTCAGGAAGAGCAGTCTGCCTGAATCCAGGTTCAGAACTCTATCTATTGTGCCACCTAGCTGACCCCTATGGCATATAGTAAGCATTTAATAAATGCATGTTGGTTAGTTGATAAGACCTATTCACCAATTACCAGAATGAGGAGGCTGCCTTTGAAACTTGAACTGGGTAAGTTTAGGACAAGAAAAGGAAGGCCCACTTTATAAATGGTGTTGTCAGGAAAGAGAGAATCAATAAATCCATTATAAAGGTGAATTTTCACTTTTTATAGACATTATTCACCCATTAAAGACATTCTGGACTTAACCTTTCAATTCACACATGCACCAAAGCTCCATTGACTGCATCTCTCACTATGAGGACAGAGCACACTACCAGACCCCTAGGACTGGGTTCTAATTGGCTGGCCCCCTGTTGTACCTGCAGCCCATGCATTACCTACTGATCTCATTCTGCTATCATTGATACTCGTGATTGTTGCAATAGAAAGGAGACTGTTCTCTTTGATAAAGAGAAGAGGAAAAAAAAAAGATGAATTCCGGGAAAGCCTGCTTGAGGGAGGTCCCAACTCCACAAAGCCTAAGGTTGAGTTTGTATTCCAGAACCACCAACCCTATTTGAGTCCTATCCTGTCTGGTGGAGTGTGATTGGCATCCTGGCATTGGGGCAGCTCAGCATCCTCTTTTACTACAGCTGGAAAACCTACCAGTTCAGAGGTAAGTCCCTATTGGGAAGGAAGGGGGCAGGGCAGTTAGCCAGTCAAGTAGCATTTAAGTGCTTACTGTATGCTACGTGAGTAGCATTTATTAAGTGCTTACTATAGGTATGGTACTAAGCCCTGGGGATACAACTATAAGTAGAAAGAAAGGCAGTCCCTGCCCTCTAGGAGCTTATAGTCTAATCAGGGAAGACAGCTCATAAAAGAAAGATGAAAAGGGGGCTGGGACAGAGGCACCTTGTGCAGGGGCATGACCAGAGAAAATCCAGAAAACAGCCTGGAGAAGAATGAGACTCTTCTGGACTCTGGGCACCCTCCTTAAATGGAGGGCCTGGGAAGAACAATCCAAGCAGAAGGAGAGGCTACAAAGGGGGAAAGCTACTTTCAATGTATGAATTCCAGAATTGGAATGAGGCTTCAAAATGAAGATCTGGGGTAAGACGAAGGAAGCCCAGAGTTCAGCTTGGAGAAAAATGAGAAGAGACTAGGAAGAGATATGAACCCTCATGTTCTTTACCTCAAACATTCTGAAGTTTTGCTTCCAGGCAATAGAGACTGTGGCCTTCAGACTTGTTCAGAGACTCCAGGAGGAAATCTCTGAAGAGGAGGCAATCAATTAGCTCTGTAAGCTGACTCAATGAGTCAGTGAGTGTCCCAGGCCTAGGGAAGGGGACATCCAGGACATGCTGAATTTAATGGTCCCCCCTCCTGGAGTAAGGCAGTGGGATGGGATGGTTAGGAGCTCTGGCAAGGAGTCCACTGAGGGGTTCTGGGCCAATGTGTTTCAGAGAATTTCCTAGTCAGTTGGACTCATAAGGCGGGAGTGGTGATCCTGGCAGTTTTTTGGTGTTTGCTGATGAGTTTCCTTATTTACTACATCGTGGATATGTCTGGCTGTAGAGGTAAGACCCTACTGGATGCTCATTGGACGTTGGAGGATGTCTGTCCCTCTGTGGCTCACCAGACCTGGGTCAGGCAGAAGGGGCAAGGGCAGAGCTCGGACTCCTCACCCTAAATATCCTGGGAAGAAGAGGGAGTGCTTATGCCCCTGAATGCTATTGCTAGGTCTGTGTATATGTTGAGAAGGACATTGGAATGGTGACATTGGTGTGAGGCTCTGGGGTGGGGCTTTGCTCTAATTGGGGAGGAGGGGAAGAGGAACCTTTGTCATGATTGGCACTATGGGTGGATGAGGGAGGTGAATGCTCTCATAGGGGATGTAGGAGGCCTGAGTGCTTGGTATGATTTTCAGGCATGGAAGACCTGGATGAGTGGGTTCAGAAGGACCAGGTATATTTGGCACTGTTGACATTCCTTCCTCTACTGCCAACACTCCTATTTGTGGCTGTTGATTTCCATGGCAAGCGCAGGGCAAGAGGTAACTAGCATCAACCTGGGGATGGCTTGGGGTTCAGACTCCCTGAGGAAAGGCCACACAGAAATCTGGCCAAGCCTCCTTCCCTCCAACTGGCCCTTAGACGTAGTACCAAAGACCCAATTGGCCTCAGAGTTCAGGTCCTGGCGAGACTGGACCTCTTCAGCTTCCCTCATTCTTCAGCAGATTCAAGAATCTAAGAATTCAATATGGTCTCTTTTCTATCTCCTCCCTTGCCCCACCCACCAAGCACAGCCATATTTTAGACTTTACAGTACAGACATCTGGGATTTAATGCGATATTACCTGACCCCATACCAAAACTCTCCCATTGCCTTGGGCAGGTAGACCTAAGATGATCCCTAGCCTGAGGTCTCCCCATAGCTCTCCACTTTGACATCTTTTTCTCATCCATTTTCACTGCTATCTTCTCATGCTTTGGCCCCTTCTAGCGAACTCTGCTCGAAATCGATCTGGACAACATACAGGTAAGTAATTCTGAGCCCCTGTCTCCACCTCAGTCTTACTCCTTGGCCCTAGAAAGTCAGGGACATTTTTAAACAGTCAAATTTTCAGAAAAAGGAAGTAGTCAAGGAGATTTCCAATACCCCAAGAGCCCTAGTCCTTCCACCTATGCTCCTTCTACTTTGTACCACTTAAGGGGATTTCCCAAAGCCAGAGGTCTGCTAAGGATGTCAGCCCACTTCTAGAAGTACCTCAAAGGGAACTCTGCCCTTGGAATTCTCTGCCCTTGGCCTGGGAATTCCTTTACCTATTGTCAACACCGTGATGATCTCTGTTCCTAATTCAAGCTCAAGCTTCATACTGAGCTCCCGACCTTCTGGTTCTCCAAACTGGTCCTTGAGCTTTTTGATCTCCCTGAGTTGCTATACCTAATCCCTGAGAGGATACATGAATTGATGGACAGAGTGCTAGACTTCAAGTCTGGAAGACCTGGGTTCAGATTTTGTCTCTGACATTTGTTGTCTGAACCTCAATTTCTTCATCCCTAAAATGACCATGGTAATGCCTTCAGTATTATCATTCCATTATAGGAATGTTATATGACATGAATGAAATGACATTTTTGTAGTACTTTGCACATCTTTAAATGTTATCTTTAATATCTTACCCACCTGCAATACTTATTTTTTCTTCTTCTCCCCCTCTACCAAAATACCAGAGAGGTCATAGGATCACAGCATAATAGATTTAGAGCCAGAAGGGACTCAGAGACCATCTAGTCTGACCCCCCCCCTCCATTTTATAGCTGAGGAAACTGAAACCTAGGGATGTTAAGTGACTTACCCAAGGTCACAAGGTGGTAAATATGAAAAGCAGGATTCAAATTCAGACCTAATGTCTTCAGAGGCAAAATGTTCTCTACCACCCCCAGGCCACTATAGAAGACTGCTCATTGGGATGCTCTCCATCACAGATTAATTAATGATAAAGTCCCTCACAATTTTACCATGCCCCAAAAACACAATACAACAGCCTTAGCCATGTATAATAATAGATGTCAAGAAGAAGGAACAAGGCTATGGCTTCATGTGACCCTAGTGACCCACTATGGATTTGCATTCCTGTACTTTCTCTAAATGATTTTTGAATCTCTTTCTATTCCCAATTAGGGCTACATTTGAGGTAGTGAGCTCTATGTGTTCACTGCTGCTGTGACATGGGATTTCTGCTTATCAGTCCTTTACCTCTTCCTTACTGCCCAGCTTAACATGTTCATGTTCCCCCTTTCACTTTCCTCATTTAAGTCTAAGGCTGTGGCTTCCCAGATTGACTGAAGGAGCCTGATTCTTTTAGTCTCCTCATTTGATGTTCACTATCTCCTGGCTCACATTACCTTCGTTTTCTGGCTATATCCTCTTATGAATGGCCAGGGCTGACAACCAGACCAGGAGGGTCAGGGGTTATCTCTGAGTCTGTCCCAAACCCTATTTTTATAGAGCCCAGTGTAATATGAGGGCAGAGTTTATAATTTCAAAGAGAATCATAAATATGTCTGAAAGGTTTGGAACCACAGGATATAAGAAATTCTTAAAGTAGGAGGCAGAAGAATCAAAGCATATATTTAGGCTCCACAGTAACCAACCCACAAACCAGCATCCCCATTTTGATATTTTGATCAAAAGCTTCCAGGCCCAATAAATCCGCCTCACAAGAGTAACCAGGAGGCCACAGAGAAGCATGATAGTATAAAGCAAAATCATACACATGCTTCCCCTCTGTGGTAAAAAGATTACCCACTGGCCTCAAGTCCTTGTTCAGCACTCCTCAATCTTCACATGGGTCAGCTCTGCTACCGGCAGCTCCTGCTTCAGCTTCGGCTGTAGCTGTAGCAGCCTCTGGCTCCAACGGAAGCTGCTTTTAACCATCCAGCTAGCAGCTTCTGTGGAGGTGTAAGGTACACCGGGGGAAAGCACAGGTTCTTTCAATCTGCTTAAGCAAGGTGAAGGGGTTGACCAGGAAAGCACAGGTTCTTTCATTCTGCTTAAGCAAGGGAAGCAAGGTGAAGGGGCCAACAAGCTTACTCCAATCCAACATGCAAACAGCATTCAGTTAGTTCAGGGGAAAAAGCCAAACTATTCAAGGGCACTTGTTGACTAAGTGTTAAGGAGCCCATTTTTGGTTACCAACACACCCAGCACCTAGCAGCATGCAGGCAGGAACAAGCATTTATTAAATTCTCATTGTACTGAGTGATGGGGATACAAATTCAAACAAAAAGAAAGATGCTTCGACAACACACAAAAGGGAGCTGAAAAGTAGGGCAAGGGGGAAGAGGGAAGGTACATCTGTGGGAGTATTGTATCAAAATCCAGAAAGTCAGAAACAAAAACAGGAGGTGAATGGCCACTGGGTTAATTTGTCTAGTGATTGCCAGTTCCCTGTCTTCACCACACTGACTGCTCAGAGCCGAGCACTCTTCTCCAAACATATTACTTTGTTCTTGGCCCACTGAGCCTCACCTGCCCTGTCCTATATTTCTATCTAGCTAGTATATTTTTGGCT
Source organism: Trichosurus vulpecula (assembly GCF_011100635.1). NCBI lineage: Eukaryota > Metazoa > Chordata > Mammalia > Diprotodontia > Phalangeridae > Trichosurus > Trichosurus vulpecula. Next base: position 80,202,926 of record NC_050573.1, read on the forward strand.
TTCTTCTCCGCTCCAGGCATGTTATTCATGTGACAAAAGAATTCTTTGGAGAGGAAGTTTGCATTGTGGTTAGGATTGAACTTGTATAGAGGTTTAGTTTGTATAAAGCTTACAGGTACGATCAAGACTTGACCCATGACCTTACTGAAACCAACTGAACTTTTTTTGTTTTCTTGTTTTTATACAGAAAGTATGAGCCTGAATGCATCAAGTTGACATGTATAAGAAGCAGCAACAGCAACAGATTTTGTGACTCTGCCTTTCCATTATCCTAATGAAGAGGATTTAGTTCCCTTCCCTGAGTCTCCATCATCCTATCCTAGACTTTCTTTACTCCCATCCTTCTCTCACATCCACATGCCTTATTTTTTAAATTTTTTATTTAGTATTTTATTTTTCCCCAGTTACATGTAAAAACAATTTTAATATTTGTTTTTAAAACTTTGAGTTCCAAATTCTCTCCCTCCCCATCCCCCTGCATTGAGATCGTAAGCAATTTGATATAGATTATACATGCGTGGTCATGCAAAACATATTCGTAATAGTCATGTTGTAAAAGAAAACATAGACAAAAAACAACTCAAGAAAAATAAAGAAAAAGCGTGCTTCAATCTGTATTCAGACACCATCAGTTCTTTCTCTGGAGATGGATAGCATTTTTCATCATGAGTCCTTCAGAGCTGTCTTAGATTATTATATTGCTGAGAATAGCTAAGTCATTTATAGCTGATCACCTTACAATATTGTTGTTACTTTATACATAGTACATACTTTGCATCAGTCAATGCAAATCTTTCCAGGTTTTTTTTTCTGAGAGCATCCTGATGATCATTTCTTATAGCACAATAGTATTCCATCATAATCACATACCACAACTTGTTCAATCATTCCCCAATTGAAGGGTATCCCCCTCAATTTCTAATTCTTTGCCCCTAGAAAAGAGCAGCTATAAATATTTTTTGTACATTTAGGTCCTTTTCCTTTTTGTTTTTTATCTCCTTCAGGATACAGACCTAGTAGTGGTATTCCTAGGTCAAAGGGTATGAATGGTTTTATAGATCTTTGTGTGCAGTTCTAAAATATTCTAGAGAATCATTGAATCAGTTTACAATTCCACCAATAATGCATTAATGTCTCATTTTCCCCATGTTCCCTCTGACAGTTGTCATTTACCTTTTCTGTCATATTAGCCAATCTAGTAGGTATGAGGTAGTAGCTCAGAATTGTTTTAGTTTGCTTAAAAGTCCTCTATTTCATTGAATTTCCAATTTTTTCCCCCAAAGGATTATACTCAGTTTTGCTGGGTAGGTGATTCTTGTAATTTTAGCTCCTTTGCCCTCCACAATATCATATTCCAAGACCTCCAGTCCTTTAATGTAGAAGCTGCCAAATCTTGTGTTATGCTGACTGTAGCTCTACAATACTTGAATTATTTCTTTCTGGCTGCTTGCAATATTTTCTCCTTGACCTGTGAACTCTGGAATTTGGCTATGATATTCCTGGAAGTTTTCATTTTGGGATCTCTTTCAGGAAGTGACCAGTGGATTCTTTCCATTTTTATTTTGCTCTCTGGTTCTAGAATATCAGGCCAGTTTTCCTTGATAATTTCTTGAAAGATCATGTCTAGGCTCTTTTTTTTTAATCATAGGTTTCAGGTAGACCAATACTTTTTAAATTATCTCTCCTGGATCTATTTTCCAGATCAGTTGTTTTTCCAATGAGACATTTCACATTGTCTTCTATTTTTTCATTCTTTTGGTTTTGTTTTATTGTTTCCAATAAAACTCAGATCCAATAAAACTGAGCTTCCATTTGTTCCATTCTAATTTTAAAGAATTATTTTCTTCAGTGAGCTTTTGGACCGCCTTTGCCATTTGGCCAATTCTACTTTTCAAGACATTCTTCTCCTCATTGGCTTTTTGAACCTCTTTTGCCATTTAGCCTAGTCTGCTTTTTAAGGTGTTATTTTCCTCAGTATTTTTTGTGTCTCCTTTACAAGCTGTTGACTCATTTTTCATGATTTCCTTGTCTCACTTTCATTTCTCTTCCCAATTTTTCCTCTACCTCTCTTGCTTGATTTTCAAAATCCTTTTTGAGCTCTTCCATGGCCTGAGATCAATTCACATTTTTCTTGGAGGCTTTGGATGTAGGAGTTTTGACTTTGTTGTCTTCTTCTGAGTGTGCATTTTGATCTTCCTTGTCACCATAGTAACTTTCTATAGTCAGAATTTGTTCCCGTTGTTTGCTCATTTTCCCAGCCTATTAGCTGACTTTTAACTCTTTGTTAAAGTAGGTCTCTGCTTGGTAGAGGGCACACTATCCCAAGCTTTAGGAGTTTTGTGCACTGTTTTCAGAGGTACTTCTAAGGACTTGTAAGTTTTCAGTTCTTCCAAGGTGGTATGATCTAAGGAAAGGTGCATTACTACTTCCCTGACCTATGCTCTGGTCTGTGAGTGACCACAAGCACTCTTTTCTGTTCTGGAACTGTGAGGAGGGTTCCTCCTCCACTGCTGCTGCAAGCTCTGCTATGCTAGTGCTCCTCCTGGCCCTGGGACTGCCACCCAGGACTGGGACCTGGATCTGAATAAGGACAAAGCAACAGAGTCCTGACTCAGTGCTAGCAAAAAAAAACCCCAACCCTGTAATCTCCTTCTGACCAGTTGTTTGAACCCCTTACTGTCTGTGGGCCGAGAACTCTCGAAGCAGCTACTGCTGCTACTGATTCAGTCACTCCCAAGGCCTACTCCTGGTTTGCTGTGACTGGGGCTGTGCTAGAGGCCTGCACTGGACTGTACTCCACTCTCACCCAGGTGTGAGAGGCCTTTCCTGCTGACCTTCTAAGTTGTTTTTGTCATCTGTGGGCTGAGAGGTCTGGAAATGGCCACTGCTGCCAGTGATTCATTCTCCCCGAGGCCTGTTCTGGGTTTGCTGGGGCCCAGTCTGTGCTGGTGCAGCCTGCCCTGCACTAGATTGTGCTTCTCTCTCACTCTGGTGCAATAGACCTTTACTGCTGACCTTCAATGTTTCTTGGGCTAGAAATTTGCTTCACTCTGTTGTTTTGTGCGCACGTGCTCACATGCGTGTGCATGTGTGTGTGTGTGCATTCTGCTACTCTAGAATTTGTTTAGAGTCATTTTAAATGGAGAAGAGTGCAGGGGAGTCCCTGCCTTTACTCTGCTATCTTGGCTCTGCCTCACCCACATGCTTTATTAAATAAAGGCTGGATGTTGGGGATATCGCAGCCAGGCTTCATGTAATAGGACCTGTTTCTGTTATTATCTCTCTCTTGAAATGTGTGTGTGTGTGTGTGTGTATTTTCGTCTGTAGAACTTCTCTCATATGTGAGGCCACCAGAAATGTTCCCACAGATTTAAGGTACTTGTGAATCTGCATAAATGCAAAATCATAGGCTATAAGTACCTACACATCTGTTTACTTTTATTAATCAGCCAGAATACATAATTCAAAGCAAAGGCATTTGGTAAAAGAGTATATAGTCTATGCCCAATTTCTGCCAGACTGTTTTCCAGCTTTCCCAACAATTTTTACCAAATAATGAATTCTTTTTCCCCAAAACTTAAGTCTTTACACTTGTCAGAAACAGTTTTACTATAGTCATTTGCTGTTGAAAACTGTGTGCCTACTCTGTTCTACTGATCTACCTTTCTAATTCTTAGCCAATACCAGATAGTTTGATAATTACTGTTTAATAATATAGTTGGGGCAGCTAGGTGGCGCAGTGAGTAGAGCACTGGCCCTGGAGTTGGGAGGACCTGAGTTCAAATCTGGCCTCAGACACTTGACACTTGTACTAGCTGTGTGACCTTGGGCAAGTCACTTAACCCCAATCGCCCTGCCAAAAAGCAAAAAAAAAAAATATAATATAGTTTAAGATCTGGTACTGCTAAATTTCCTTTCCTTAATCTTTTTATTAGTTCTTTTTATATTTTTGACCTTTTGTTCTTTCAGATGAATTTTGTTATTTTTTTCTAGCTCATTAAAATAGTTTTTGGTAATTCAGTTAGGAAGGCATTGAATATATAAATCAGTTTAGGTAAAAGAGTCATTTTTATTGTATTGGCCCTGCCTATCCATGGACAATTAATATTTCTCCAATTATTTAAATCTGATTTTATTTGTATAAAGAGCTTTTTCGAAAATAATTTTGTTCACATAGTTCCCAGATTTGTCTTGGCAGGTGTACTCTTAGATATTTTATACTCCCTAGAATTATTTCAAATGGGGTATCTCTTACTGTCTCTTTTTGAAGGTTTTTGTCTCATATAGGAATATATATGATTTATGTTAATTTACCTTATATTCTGCTACTTTGCTAAAGTTATCAATTGTTTCAACTAACTTTTTAGTTGAGTCTTTGAGATTTTCAAGGTATATCATGTAAACCAGCTTGCCCCACCCCCAACTAGCTTGTGCCTCACCCCCCTCACCTGAGAAAGGTCTAAAACCTGGATTGGCCATTCAGGAGAAAGACATTTTTTCCCCCACTCTGAGCTTAACCTACCATAATATTTTGCATGTTCTGGCATAACAGACATGCTTTGTTTTGCTCTCTGACTGAACCCAAGCTCTCTGGCTGGATTTTGCTGATTGGGAACATTCTTCTGCCAAGGGCCTGGCCCACCAGACATCTCCCTTATCCTATTGTTTATGACTCTCCCTTATTATCTTGAGTAATGGCATCCCTCCTTTCTGTGTTTATGAGCACTGTTATGTTACTACATTATGTCATGTTATGTTATGTCACATTACATTACATTATGATAGAAGAAACACATATCCTGGAACTATAATTTCAATTGGCACTTGGGCACATCTCTTATCTTATTATTTTATGAATCTGTTCTACTGAGGAATTCCTTTCTCAAATTATGGTTAACACATATGGAGACTATAATTTTAGCTGACACAGGCATCCTGAATTAGAAAGGGAGGGAGAATTGCTCTGATATAAAGTCCTCTTCAACTGTCCTTTCCTTGAATTCATTTTCTAATGGCTCCCATGTATGAACACATACATGTTGCCCAATTTTAGAGTAATATAAATGTGCGTGCAACCTAATTCTGCCTGTTCTTTGACCAAACCTCTGGTAAAGGCAGGAACCCGATTCTTTTTGCTTCTTAGACCAAACCTCTGATATAGGTTGACAGTTGACAATCATAATATTGTCTGCAAAACAGACAGTTTTATTGTATTTCCTATTCTGATTCTTTCTATTTCTTTTTCACCTCTTATTACTATTGGTAGGATTTCCAATGCAATATTGAATAATATTGATAACAGTGGGCATCCTTGTTTCACACTTGATTTTACTGGGAAGGCTTTTAGCTTATCCCCATTACAAATAAGACTTGCTGATAGTTTTAGGTAAATGTCTTTCATCAATTTAAATAAAAATCAACTCATACCAATATTTTCAAGTGTTTTTAATAGAAATGAGTGTTGTACTTTATCAAAAGTTTTTCTGCATTTATTGATAAAATCATATAATTTTCATTACTTTTATTACTGGTGTGATCAATTATGTTAATAGTTTTCCTTATGTTAAACCATCTTGGCATTCCTGGTATAAGTTCCACTTGATCATAATTAATAATTTTTGTAATATATTATTGTAATCTTTTATCTAGTATTTTATTTAAGATTTTTGTATCTCTATTCATTAAAGAAATTGGGTCTGTAATTTTCTTTCTCTATTTTTACTCTTCCTGGTTGAGGTAACACTATCATATTTGTTTCATGAAAGGATTTTGGTAGGACCCCTTCTGTGCCTATTTTTCCAAATAATCTATTTAATATTGGAATTAGTTGGTTCTTAAATGTTTGATAGAATTCACTTGTAAATCCATCTAGTCCTGGTGCTTTTTTTTCTTAGGAAGCTCATTTATGGCCTCTTAAACTTCTTTCTCTAAAATAGGTCTATTTAGATATTCAATTTCCTCTGCTGCTATTCTTAGCAGTTTGTATTTTTGTAACTATTCTTCCATTTCACTTAAATTGTTAAGTTCATTGACTTATAATCGGGCAAAATAATTCTTTATAAGGGCTTTGATTTTATCTTATTTAGTGGTATATTGTCTTCATTTTAATTCTAGTGATTTGGTTTTCTTCTCTCTTTTTAAAAATCATATTAACCAGAGCCCATGAGGGACTGAGGTCAGTGCTGGGGAAGAAACCAGACAGGGCCAGGGGCAGGGTGCTCTGGGTCATGACTCAACCCCAGGGGCACTGGGGCACTTCCTACCATGGAGTACCTGAAGGGCCTGGTGATGTAGCAGTGCTGGCTGTGTCTTGTGCTGCAAGTGTGGTGTCCCCATCCTCCCTAATCTGGCTGGCATGTGCGTGGCCTGTTTGCAGACACAAGTGGACATTAATGAAGGAATACCCAAACAAGTCTCGGTTAACTTCTGCAAACAGTGTGAAAGGTTATCTTCAGGCACCAGGAATGTGGACACAGGGTGCCTTAGAGTTGAGGGAACTCTTACTTAGTGTTTGAAAAAAAATCAAGGCCTCTTTATTATTTTTAATAGATTTTCTTTTTTAGCAATTATTTTATTATTTAATATTTTAGTTTTCAACATTGATTTCCACAAGATTTTGAGTTACAAATTTTCTCCCCATTTCTACCTCCCCTCCAATCCAAGATGGCATATATTCTGATTGCCCTATTCCCCAGTCAGCCCTCCCTTCTGTCATCCCACTTCCCCCCATCCCCTTTCCCCTTACTTTCTTGTAGAGCAGGATAGATTTCTATGCCCCATTCCCTATATACCTTATTTTTCAGTTGCATTCAAAAACAACTTTGTTTTGGCATCTGCTTTTAAAACTTTGAGTTCCAAATTCTCTTCCCTCTTCCCTTCCCACCCACTCTCCCTAAGAAGGCAAGCAATTCAACATAGGCAACATGTATCATTATGTAAAACACTTCCACAATACTCATGTTGTAAAAGATTAACTATATTTCCCTTCATCCTATTTTGTCCCCCTTTATGCAGTTTTCTCCCTTGACCCTGTCCCTTTTCAAAAGTGCTTTTAATTACCTCCTCCCCCTATCTGCCCTCCCTTCTATCATTCCCCCTTTTTATCCTCTTCCCCCTACTTTCCTGGGAGGTAAGGTACCCAATTGAGTGTGTATGTTATTCCCTCCTCGAGTCAAATCCAATGACAGCAAGATTCACTCATTCCTCCTCTTCCTTTCACCTGCCCCCTCTTCCTTTCCAACAGAACTGCTTTCTTGCCACTTTTATGTGATATAATTTTCCCCACTTTATCTCTCCTTTTCTCCTTCTCTCAATATATTCCTCTCTCACCCCTTATTTTTATTTTTTTTTTAGATATCATCCCTTCATATTCAACTCACCCTGTGCCCTCTGTCTATATATATGTATATTCCCTTCAACTACCCTAATACTGAGAAAGTTCTCATGAATTACACACATCATCTTTCCATGTAGGAATGTAAACAAAATAGTTCAACTTTAATAAGTCCTTTATGATTTTCTCTTTCTTGTTTACCTTTTCATGTTTCTCTTGATTCTTGTGTTTGAAAGTCAAATTTTCTATTCAGCTCTGGTCTTTTCATTGAGAAAGCTTGAAAGTCCTCTATTTTATTGAAAATCCATATTTTGCCTTGGAACATTATACTCAGTTTTGCTGGATAGGTGATTCTTGGTTTTAATCCTAGCTCCTTTGACCTCTGGAATATCATATTCTAAGCCCTTCCACCCTTTAATGCTAGATCTTGTGTTATCCTGATTGTTTCCACAAAACTCATATAGTTTCTTTCTGGCTGTTTGCAGTATTTTCTCCTTGACCTGGGAACTCCAGAATTTGGCTATAATATTCCTAGGAGTTTTCTTTTTGGGATCCTGTTCTAAAGGCGATCAGTGAATTCTTTCAATTTCTATTTTACCCTCAGGTTCTAGAATATCAGGGCAGTTTTCCTTGATAATTTCTTGAAAGATGATGTCTAGGGTCTTTTTTTGATCATGGCTTTCAGTTAACCCAGTGCTTTTTAAGTTATCTCTCCTGGATCTATTCTCCAGATCAGTTGTTTTTCCAATGAGATATTTCACATTATCTTCCATTTTTCATTCCTTTGGTTCTGTTTTATAATATCTTGATTTCTCATCAAGTCACTAGCTTCCACTTGCTCCAATCTAATTTTTAGGGCAGTATTTTCTTCAGTGGTCTTTTGGACCTCCTTTTCTATTTGGCTAATTCTGTCTTTCAAGGCATTCTTCTCCTCATTGGCTTTTTGGAGCTCTTTTGCCATTTGGATTAGTCTATTTTTAAAGTGTTATTTTCTTCAATATTTTTTTGGGTCTCCTTTAGCAAGTTGTTGACTCATTTTTCATGGTTTTCGTCCATCACTCTCATTTCTTATCCCAATTTTTCCTCTACTTCTCTTGCTTGCTTCTCCAAATCCTTTTTGAGCTCTTCCATGGCCTGAGACCAATTCATATTTTTCTTGGAGGCTTTTGATATAGGCTCTTTGACCTTGTTGATTTCTTCTGACTGTACGTTTTGATCTTCTTTGTCACCAAAAAAAGATTCTAAAGTCTGAGTCTGAGTCTCAGTGTGCATCCTTTTTTGCTGCCTGGCCATGTTCCCAGGCAACTATTTGACCTTTGAGCTTTTTGTCAAGGTATGACTGCTTGTAGAGTAGACAGCTTTAGGGGCTGTGCTGCTGTTTTCAGAGCTTCTTCTACACAGTGAGCTCTGCCACAGAAGTGCTCCTCCTCCCCCAGTAACCACCAACCAGGATTGTGACCCAGATCCAAGCAGGGCAAACCTGCCTCTGTGCCAGCAAAGTGCTCCTTGCATTTCTGCTCCAATCCACTGCTTGATTCCTCCCACTATATGAGCCAGGGACTCCAGATGCATCTGATTCTGGAGCTCTGGAAGCAGTCACAGGAGCTTCCTTCCACCTCTGCCACCCCCAGGGCTGGGGCCAGACCACCCTCTAACCTGATCTATCAGTTTTCCCACCAACCCGCTTCATGGTCTTTGACGTTTGTGGGTTGAGAAGTCTGGTAACTGCCACAGCTCAATGATTCATGGCCCTCAGGCCTGCTCTGGCCTACTCCTGGTCTGGTCTGTCCTGGTGCAGCCAATGCTGGGCTGTGCTTGGCTCCCAGCACTGTGCAATAGACCCTTTCCAGCAACCATTCAGGCTCTCCTGTGCTGGAGACCTGCTTCCCTCTGCTGTTTTGTGGGTTCTGCAGCTCTAGAATTTGTCCAGAGACATTTTTACAGGTGTTTGGAGGGATTTGGGGAAGAGCTTAAGCAAGTGTTTTAACAATCTGGCCAGCAGCTTCTGTGGGGGTGTAAGATCCACCCCCAGCCAGCACCCAGAAAGCTGCCAGCACGCTGGGAAAGCACAGGTTCTTTTGATCTGCTTAACCAAGGAAAGCAAGGTGAAGGGGTTGACAAGCTTACTTTAATCTAGCATACAGACAGCATTCAGTTAGTTCAAGGGAGCATACAGACAGCATTCAGTTAGTTCAGGGGAAAAAGCCAGCACCCTGAACTTCAGAACAAATACAAACAAATTACAAACATCAACAGACAGACCCAATACAATTCATAGTTACAAGCATCTAGGTTCAGCCCAGGAGCTCGGAACAAGGGCTGGCCCAGAGTCACGCTCGCCACCACTGTTGCTCCAATGGAAAAGGGATCTTCAAGCTGTCTTCTCTCCTCTTATAGAGCTTTTGACATCATCAAGCATCGTCTGAATGACCAGAGCCAAGGCTCTGGTTATTGGTTCTCGAGTTGGCCCCTCCCCCCAAGACCCTGGGAGGCTCACAGCCACATAGATTAGGTCAACACCCAATAGGGCATGGCTCTGGAGTCAACACCTCCCTCTAGCCAGCCCCATCCTGGGCCCACCCCAGTCACCAATCCGACCACCCACATAGGTTCCACACCTAATAGGGCTCTGGGCCTGGGGCCCAGCACCCAGCAAGGCTCAATGAAATACACCGAGTCACTCAAAGAAAACAAAGGCCATTTTGCTTGCCAACACAGCAAGTTCCTGCTTTCCAGCCACCATCTTGGCTCCACCCCTCAAGGCCACTTTAAATAAGGTACAGCTCATCAAGCTGACTTCATTTGGACTGAATCTCCTTCCGAGCAACTTAAAGTCAAGCTGACTATACAGAAAGAGGTGATGAATGGTGTCATCTTTCAGCAAGTGTTTGTGGTAGAATATGCAGTTCCTTCACAGATGTGTGGTGCTTATCATAGAATGGAAGCCAAAGATTTCTGGAAGGCTATAGTTCTAGTCAGGCAGAACACCTCAAGTAAAAAAAAAAAAACTTTCTACTACCTGGAGCAGCTGACCTTGAAACATAGAGCATATCAGAATCCCCTGTGGATCAAGGAGATTCATGATGGCTTGGATTTCTATTATGCTCAGAAACAGCACACCCAGAAGGTGGTAGACTTCCTCCAGTGTACAGTCCCTTTCAGATCCAAATCTTCACAGAGACTGATCTCTCATTTGGCTTAGATTATACCAAAGGATACACCAGTGAAATAAACTTTTTAGCTTTTTAGAGTCGATCTCAGCTCAAGCCTGAGGCCCACTCAAGGATAAGTTCTCTCTCCAGCATTTCTAGAGAAGCAAGGTAGACATCAGAAATATATTGAGGAGGTGGTTTCTCCTACATATCTGTGGCTTACAGAAAATTTCTCTCTTTCCTGAAGTGTCTTTGAGATTCTTCCCCCCAAAGCTCAGAAACCAACTCTTATGCAGTGTCTCTAAAGATCAGCTCCTAGTAATCAGTTATGAGTCACATCTTCTTCCGTAAACACTGCCTCATGCAAAACACACTAGGCTTAGTTGGGAGCTTAGTTATAAATGGATTTCATGTAAGTCGTTGTGCTCTACTCCTGCTAGAGCCATTGTTAAGAGGTAGGTAGGGAGGATGGGATCATTTTAGGAATGAGGGATATAAAAGAATGTTTGTAGAGGACCTCTCTGAGGATATAAAGAAGAGAATCAAAGGACCTTAGTTATAGTGGGAGCTGAGGGAGATCAGGTCAAGCACTATTGGGATCTCTAAGGACACCAGGGGGAACTCTGGGAGATGTTCAGAGACTATAACTTTCTTTTGTGAGGCATGTTGCCCCTTCTTTATCTTTCCATTTTGAGGAAGGAATACAACCCAATGAATGGCCATGAAGTGACTCAGGAATGAAGGCCAGGAGAGCAATGCTGGTAGCCTAGGCTCTATTCTTCATGGCTTTATAAGAAGAGGAATCCCAATGGTAGAAGAGAAGTAAGTAACCTGTCCTTGGGGCTGGGTGAGAGGTAAAGGGGAACATGGACCAAGGAAGGAAATTTTGGGTTTGGATCAGTTTTCAAAGGTTCATGGTCATGCATGTGTAGCATTTTGGCTGAATTAGCTTATAGGGATCATCTGAATAAATGTTTGGGGGGATAGGGGAGGGAATGGAGGGATAGGACTGCAGAGGACTCCAGGCATACTGTGATTAAGCATTTGGGCAAATCAGAGATGAAACTTTCTGACTCCTTCCAGCCATATGGAGGTTCAGTGCTGAACAGTGTGATGCTTTGAAATAACAAATCAGTATATTCATTAGCTACTGGGCCAGAGTTGCCAATGACTCAGTGGATCTTTTAAAAGGGGAAAACAGATTCCAGCTCAGTCTGTCTTCTTCCAGCCTACTGTGGTATCATGTAACTCCAAGATATCCAGAATGTGATGTGGAAGGGCCAACTCTTCTCCACCCCAGCTTCTTGGCAACCTCACTCACATGACAGCTAATGCAGGAGGATTCACCTAGCTGAGCTTCTGCCTGTGCCCTTGGCTCTATTTTCTGCTTTATGTCTGTTTTTTCCTGATCTTAAGTGAGCTATTTCCTATCTCTAGGCAGACAGATTCAGGCTCGGAGGCAATCTTGTGAATTCAAGAGGTCTTTAGGTGATACAGTGGATAGGCACTGGGTCTGAAGTTAAGAAGACCTGAATTGGGTTCTTACTCAGACACTAGCTGTATAACCCTGGCAACTCACTTAACATCTAACTGCCTCAATTGCTTTAACTGTAAAATGAGGATACTATAATACCTATATCACAGGGTTGTTTTGAGGATAAAATGAGGTATTATTTGTAAAGTGCTTAGCACAGTGCCTGGTACATATTAGGTACAAAGTCTTGTTAATTGGAAAATAAAATAAAATGAAAATATAAGCCTCATCAGAAAATAAAGCAGGTTTCAGGACTAGTAATGAGGCATTTTACACTTTACCTTGGCTCTACACTATCCAAACAACTTCTGGTACACATATCCTGGTAAAATGTCCAATCTTGGGCCAGTTTTCTTACCAGTGGGCTGGAGTAGTTTCCAAGGATGCCTTTCCTGACAATATTTAGTTCTGCCTCAGTGGAATCCAGGAAGGGAGGAAGGAAGGAAGGAAGGGAGGGAGGGAGGGAAGGAGGAAGAAAGGAAGAAAGGGAGGGAGGGAGGGAAGGAGGAAGGAAGGAAGGAAAGGAGGGAGGGAAAGAAAGAAAGAAAGAAGGGGAGGAAGGGAGGGAGGGAGGCAAGGAAGGGAAGAGGGAGGGAGGGAAGAAGAAGAGAAGGAGGAAGGAAGAAGGAAGGGAGGGAAGGAGAGAAGAAGAAGAGAAGGAAGAAGGAAGAACAGAAGGGAGGGATGGAGGCAGAGAGAGAAGAAATTAATATTTATTAAGTACTTATACTTTCATTTTATTTTATTTTTCAATTAACAAGAATTTGTTTTTTCTCCTTCTCACCCTTCCCAATATAAAAGGAAAAATAAAACAATTTTATAGCAAATATACATAGTCAAGCAAAAGAAGTTTCCACATTGTCCATGTCAAAAAACAGACTTTTTGTTCTGCACCTTGAAGCCATGTGACGAAGTTTAAGCATCAAATTCAAAGCAGATTGGAATATGGTATCATATCTCCCCAAATCATCTTCAGGCTAAATACTAGTAGTACCTTTAAGCAGTCATCACATGCCATAGATTCAAGGCTCTTCACTAACCTGGTTGCTTTTTTCTAGACACTCTCCAACTTTTCAATGTCCATCTTAACCCACATTGCCCAGAATTGAACATACAACATTCCAAATGAGATCTAACCAGGGCAGAGTAGGGAGAGGCCTCCCTATTCCTAGAAGCTATGCCTCTCTAAATTCAGCTCAAGATCACATTAGTTGCAACATTAATGACTTATATATAGCTTGCAATTCACTCAAATCCCTATGTCTTTTTTCAGTTAAACTTAATGACTCCTAGACCATCCTATGCTTGAGAAGTTCATTTTTTAAAAAACCAGACCAGGTTTATCTCCCTCTCTGGGGGAGCTTTGGCTCATGGTCTGTTCCTCCAAGGGTACTTCCAATGGTAGCTTTGGGGAGAGAGAAAGAGCATGGCTAGAATTAGGGGTTGAAGGAGGCCTTGTGTCAACAAGTAAGGCTTCCTCTCCGCTGTCAAACTGATTCAAGTTTGACTTGCTGCAGATTACAGCCTTCTGCTTGGCCCTTTCCTTAGCTATAAGAATGATTTTTTTTTTAGGAAGGAAGGCAGGGAAATTTGGGTTAAGTGACTTGCCCAAGGTCACACAGCTAGTAAGTGTGTCAAGTGTCTGAGGCTGGATTTGAACTCAGGTCCTCTTGACTCCAGGGCTGGCACTCTACTCATTGTGCCACCTAGCTGCCCTACAAGAATGAAATTCTTGTAGCAGAGGCTGCATGATGTCTCCAGGAATATAGGATTAGGGACAGTTACAGGAAATGGTGCAACCAATGCTCTCTGCAGCAGATTGCCACCTGCTTCTCTTAGTGTTCATAACCCTTCCTGGTTAACTCCCATCTGCACACATGACCATATGCCAAAATTAAAACTAAAGGGAGGGGGAGGGTGGAGGCTATTGCTTCAGCTGAGCTGTGGGAAGAGGGTGGGGTGCTGTGTCAGTGGGTAAGTTTCTGTGATGGTGATTTATTTAGCAGATAAGAATAAAATAGGATTCCCACACTTACACTGCAATTTCTGGGTAAGTGGAGGAGCTGGTGAATATATGGCATGGGAGGCATGGGACACTTATCTAAGATTCCATAGTTCTGTGGGGTAAAGTGAATGAAACTGAGGTCACCATGAATAATTGGCATTATTCTAGGACTGTCTCAGTCATCAAAGGCTCATGATGGGTTATTTCAAGGTCTAAGTTACAGTTCCTAGCCCTTTTTATTCAGGCTCAGGGGTTAGCACAAGTCAGGGGTTCAGAAACCCAAGTTATTCTCCTTCCTCCTCAACCTACATGATAGTATCTCCTCTAGAAACAGAGACTCTAGGGATGGAGAGAAGGCCAAAGAGACTAAGAGATAGCCAAGAGATTAGAAGAGAGAATTAGAGAGTCCATGGGGACAGAGAAAAGATTATGATGGAGGGGAAGCTGAGGAAAGGCTGGCCAGGAAGAAGGAAATCTGAAGGAACAGAGAAGAGACCAAAACAGAAGGAAGTCTGAGAGATATGATGTGAAGAGAGAGGCTTTGGAGATGAAGGGAAGGCTGACGGGGCAGATAAGACCAGGCTACTAGGAAGGTTGAGAGAAGTAGGGGGAAGCCAAGGAAATAAATGGATGTCTGGAAGATCAGAGAATAGACAGGAAAGTCTGGGCCAGCTCAGAGAAGGGCTACAGAATTCAAGGATGGCCTGAGGGAAGAGAGGAACCAAAGATGAAATGGAGGTCAAGAAAGTCACATGGTAAGAAATGATAAATATGAAAAATACAGAGATGTGTGGGAAGACCTGGTATCATATCTCCCCAAATCATCTCCAGGCTAAATAACGAATAAACCCTAGGGGATATTGGTAGGGACTGGGGTGGGGGGTGGAATGGAGAGTCCTTATCCTTATATTCTTATGCCCACTGGCGTGTCAAGTCCCCAGAGGGCGATTATCTACATCTCTTCTTTGGGGTTCTAGGGATACTTCTGAGAAGTTAGAGTATGTAATGCTATTGGCTCAAACCTTCATTTTTTTTAAACATGTGCCTTTTTACTTAACTTGTCTTAAGCCTGTGTATAGGTAAAGTGCCTCCTGTATGCCAAATACTGCTACCGATCTCATAGAACTACCAGGAGACTACAAAAAGCATTCATTCACATGTATATTTGGGGATAAGGGGAGAACTGTTGTTCAGTCATTTTCAGTTGTTTCCAACTCTCCATGAGCCCATTTGAGGTTTTCTTGGCAAAGATACTAGAGTGGTTTGCCATTTCCCACTCCAGCTCGTTTGTAGATGAGGAAACTGAAAGACATAAGGTTAAATGAATTGCTCAGGGTCACACAGCTATTAGTGCTCTATCCATTGTACCACCTAGCTGCTGGTAGAGGGGAGACAGAGAGAGAGAGAGAGAGAGAGAGAGAGAGAGAGCCAATATGGCTCTGAAAATTAAAAAAATATGTCTATCAATCTATCTACTCATTCCTTTTAAAAAAAATTGTCGTGAGGTGGGAGGAGAATTAGGCAGCCATTATGGCTCTGATAATTACAAAAAAGTAACGAGTATTAAGGTGGAAGATAGAAAAATTTTTTTATGGATTATTTAATTTACATGTAAGCAATCCCACTGCCTCCCCTTTCTCCCCCTCCCTTGTCTGGATTTATGTTAAATAGCTCCTTTGTATAGAGGCAATTAGCTTCCTGTAACAATGAATTAGCCAATACTCAGAATGACTTTTAAAAATGTACAAAATATATCACCAGAGTCCTGAAGACACACTGTAGAACTTTGGAGATGTTTGCCTCCAACATACTTAGACTGCTCATCACATTCACTGTTCCAGTTTTTAAGTCCTGAGTCAAGTGCCAAAAGAAATAAAGTCATGCCAGTCTCACCTCTCTTTTTTAAGGGCAATTATCATGTCACTCCCTTTGACAAAAAACCAACAACAACAAAAAATATAAACAGTTCATTTAAGAAGCATTCGTGGCAGACAATGGAGGGACCATATTTGTCATACTCCTGCTTGCTTATCCACATCTACTGGAAGGTGGAAAGAGAGGCCAGGAAGAAGCCTCCAGTCCAGACACTTAGGTGGGGCAATGATCTTGATTTTTATTGTACTGGGAGCTAAGCCTATAATTTCCTTCTGCAATGCCTGGATGGTAACTACATGATGTTACCTACAGACATCATTGAATTGGCCTATAAATCTTTATGGATGTCAACATCACAGTTCATGATTGAGTTGAAGGTAGTTTCCTGGCTTCCATAGGATTCCATTCCCAAGAAATTAGGTTGGAAGAGAACTTTTAGGTACCTGGATCTCTCATTGCCAATGGGGATAGCATGACTACCAGAGATATTATTGTTCTTTTCCAGAGAAGAACTAGATGCAGCAGTGGCCATTATCTGTTCAAACTCTAGGGATATGTAATACAGCTTCTCCTGGATGTCACACACAATTTCCCTCTCAGCTGTGGTAGTGAAACTACACCCTCCCTTTGTCAAGATCTTCATGAGGTAGTTTATCAGATCATGGCTAGCAAGATCCAGAAGGAGAATGACATGGGGAAGGGCATAACATTCATAGATGGGGACAGTGTGGGTCACACCATCACTAGAGTCCATCACAACACCAATGGCATGACCAGAGTCATATAGGGTCAACACATCCTAAATAACTTTATTTTGTTCCTTCCTATCCTTCCCCCTTTATTCAATTTTCTCCCTTGACCCTGTCCCTTTTCAAAAGTGTTTGCTTTTGATTACCTCCTCTCCCTATCTGCCCTCCCTTCTATTGTCCCCCCTTTTTTATCTCCTTCCTCCTTCTTTCCTGTGGGGTAAGATACCCAATTCAGTGTGTATGTTATTCCCTCAAGTCAAATCCAATGACAGCAAGATTCACTCATTCCCCCTCACCTGCCCCCTCTTCCCTCCCAACAGAAATGCTTTTTCTTGCCACTTTTATGTGACATAATTTACCCCATTCTCTCTCTCCCTTTCTCCCTCTCTCAATATACTCCTCTCTCATCCCTTAACTTGATTTCATTTTTTTAGATATCATCCCTTTATATTCAACTCACCCTGTAACCTCTCTCTCTCTCTCTCTCTCTCTCTCTCTCTATATATATATATATATATATATATATATATATATATATATATATATGTATGTATGTATGTATATATGTATATTCCCTGCAGCTACCCTAATACTGAGGTCTCATGAATTATACACATCATCTTTCCAAGTAGGAATGTAAACAAAACAGTTCAACTTTAGTAAGTCCCTTATGATTTCTCTTTCTTGATTACCTTTTCATGCTTCTCTTGATTCTTGTGTTTGAAAGTCAAATTTTCTATTCAACTCTGGTCTTTTCACTGAGAAAGCTTGAAAGTCCTCTACTTTATTGAAAGTCTATATTTTGCCTTGGATCATGATACTCAGCTTTGCTTGGTAGGTGATTCTTGGTTTTAATCCTAGCTCCATTGACCTCTACAATATCATATTCCAAGCCCTTTGATGCCTTAATGTAGAAGCTGCTAGATCTTGTATTATCCTGATTGCGCTTCCACAATACTCAAATTGTTTCTTTCTGGCTGCTTGTGATATTTTCTCCTTGACCTTGGAACTTTGGAATTTGGCTATAATGTTCCTAGGAGTTTTCTTTTTGGGAGGTGGATTCTTTCAATTTCTATTTTACCCTCTGGTTCTAGAATATCAGGGCAGTTCTCCTTGATAATTTCTTGAAAGATGATTTCTAAGCTCTTTTTTTGATCATGGCTTTCAGGTAGTCCAATAATTTTTAAATTCTCTCTCCTGGATCTATTTTCCAGGTCAGTGGTTTTTCCAATGAGATATTTCACATTGTCTTCCATTTTTTCATTCCTTTGGTTCTGTTTTATAATATCTTGATTTCTCATAAAGTCACTAGCTACCATTTACTCCAATCTAATTTTTAAGGTAGTATTTTCTTCAGTGGTCTTTTGGACCTTCTTTTCCATTTGGCTAATTCTGCCTTTCAAGACATTCTTCTTCTCATTGGCTTTTTGGAGCTCTTTTGCCATTTGAGTTAATCTATTTTTTAAGGTGTTATTTTCTTCAGTATTTTTTTGGGTCTTCTTTAGCAAGACATTGACTTGTTTTTCATGGTTGTCTTGCATCACTCTCATTTCTTTTCCCAATTTTTCCTCTACTTCTCTAACTTGCTGAAGGGGTAGGATTTAACCCCTCTTAGGTACATAAGATTATACAAACTGAGGCCTTGATTCAATTGCAAATTTGATCCCTCTTAACTTGACTCAATTGCAAATTTGGTGCAAGTCTAATCTCCTAAAGTAGAAAGCCCTGGGAACACAAAAACAAGGTTCATCCCTGGGTCCTGGCCAGGACCCTAAGACTAACCCACCAGTTTCTTGGAACTGGCCACTCCAAGGATGAGTTGAACTTAGAGACCTTGGAGGGATTGGCCTCCTTTCAGGGCCTTGCATAAGATGAAGCATTTGCCCAAAAGACCTGGCATGATGCCTTCTTTGTTCTCAGCATTACTTATATAGTAAAATTCGGACCCCAGATTGGAATCTCACCCATGGCAGAGACGTCTGGCCTGGGACTTCCATGAGCAGGACCCTGACAGCTGTATCTTTGACCCCCCGGGATTCCCCAGCTTGTGTGGTCAGGTGTTGGTGCTCCCCCGCATTGGTGATGACTGTAAATACACTGATTTTGGTAGTAATTGCCTTGCTATTATTATTCTTAAGCCTCCTTCTCTACTAATTTTGGTTTCCATCTTTCTTGCCTGTATTTTAATAAACAGGAAAAAAAAAAAACCTTTCGGGCTTCTTGGAGTGCAGAGTGTTTTGTCCATGTGAATCTGATCCTTTCCTGTACACTTGCTTTTCCAAATCCTTATTGAGGTCTAGCATGGCCTGAGACCAGTTCATGTTTTTCTTGGAGGCTTTTGATGTAGGCTCTTTGACTTTGTTGGCTTCTTCTGGCTGTATGTTTTGGTCTTCTTTGTCACCAAAAAAGATTCCAAAGTCTGAGTCTGAATCTGAGTCCTTTTTCACTGCCTGGCCATGTTGCCAGCCAACTATTTGACCCTTGAGTTTTTTGTCTGGGTATGACTGTAGAGTACAGAGTACTTTGTCGCAAGCTTGAGGGGCTATGCTGTTGTTTTCAGAGCTATTTCTACACAGCAAGCTCTGCCACACCAGTGCTACTCTTCCCCCAGGAACCGACAACCCTGACCTGACTCAGACCTAAGCAGGCTCTGCATGCCCACTCTGATCTGCCATTTAATTCCTCCCACCAGGTGGGCCTGGGGCTGGAAGCAACTGCAGCTGTAGTTCTGTAGCTGCACCACCTCCACTGCCCCCAGGGAAGTGGCCAAACCACGAACTCCTTTCACTCAGTTTTTTCCCACTAACCTTCTCTGTTGACTTTGGTGTTTGTGGGTTGAGAAGTCTGGCAATTGTCACAGCTCAATGATTCAGGGTGCTAGGGCCTGTTCCACCTGGCTCCTGGTCTGGTTGGTCTGGGCACGGCTCACACTGGGCTCTGCTCCCCTCTGCTCCACCAAATGCGCTCTGTGCAATAGACCTGACCCAGCGACCATCCAGGCTGTCCTGGGCTGGAGCCCTGCTTCCCTCTGCTATTTCGTGGGTTCTGCAGTTCTAGAATTTGTTCATAGCCATTTTTATAGGTGTTTGCAGGGTCCTGGGGAAAAGCTTTAGGCATGTCCTGGCTTTCCAGCCACCATCTTGCCTTCCTTTACATTTCAACCATAAGACAAGATAGCTCATAAGTTATTACCCTTTACTAACATAACTACTGTACTGGAATCCCATTCCAGCTCAAACAAAGCAAAGAGGTTAATGACTAACCCCACAGGTTGATGAATTTATGCCCTTGTTTCACAAGCTTGTTTATTTTTCTCTAATTATACTCGGTCTAGAAGAATGAGATACTTCAGGAAATAAATCTTTTACATATGATAAGTTCAAACACTAATTGTAACTCTTGCTTAGATTATGGAATGACTACAAATTCATAGCAGGCCTTCTAAAAACCACCTAAGACATTTTTCAAAACATTTCTAGAAATATTTCCTCTTCTTAAAAAAAATCAATTTAAAATTGTATCCTGATGTTAAGAGGAATAATCACTAAACTTTTATGAAGAAAATTAGTTGGAAAGTTTTAAAATGATGGAAATCTCTTTCTTCTTCCTTAAAGCAAAAATAAACCTTTAACATTGGAATTCATTAAAACCGAGTTGGTGCAAAAGTCTTTAAGTAACACAAATTCCAAAGTATTATCAAGAAACTAAATTCCTAGTTATTACAGAATCCCTAAATATCACAAAGTTCCTTAGTCAAGAAGGTGTTTGTAATGGAGAGGACACTTAGTTTCTACAAGTCAAGAAGAATAAACCCAACTAAATAACAATAAAAAAGTTTACCAAGCTTTTCCTTAGATGAAACAGGCTTGAAAATCACACCCCTATTTTTTTGATCAATTCCTCACAAGGGTCTCTCAAGTTTTATAGCCTAAGAGAACTCTAAAAATACAATTTAGAAATAAGATGACCTCAATTACATTTTCAGATTCCTGTTTCTTTTGGTATTTATGTATTAATACATATATAACATATATTAATACATTAACATAACATATATATTACTACATTAATACCTTAAATACATACACTGAATAGCTCTTCTTCTGGGCCAACTGTTGCCTCTGGCTTTGGTATTAGGAATATTTGCCTGGCAATGAGTGAACTTAGAAAAAAAAAGATTCTCATTTCCTATCATTACTTGCTTTTATAATTCATCCAGATTTGAATTTGGCACCCTGCTTTCTCCGAGTCTCATCTTAGGCATTCCAATTCCTTACTCCCAATTAACAAAACACCTAAGGAATTTTAAGAAGGTGTGGCCACTTCCCTTCCAAGCAAAAAGGATTGAGCTAAAGTATTTTAGTTTCCTTTCCATTTGTCTGCCTCAGACAGTTTTGAGAAAGTATTTTTCTCAATCGCTGATGAGTCTAAGAATTATACAAATCAATATCTTTACTATAGTCAATACCTAGATTCAGTAAGACCTTTCATTACTGACTAATCAGCCTTATTTTCCAATCAGTCTACAAGCTTCTTTCAGCCCCAGCTCGTGATTGACCCACCCAGTCTTTCAATGTGGAATGGAGGAGGGGTAGCTAATCGCAAATGGACTAAAGCCATGTGGACTTAGCTATAGTTACACCCCCCACTCAAATAATTTCAATCTCTCCCAATCTTTACTGAGACATTTTACTCTCTGTATTCTCACTCCAATTTCAATCTCTTTCCTAATCTTGACCTAAACTACCTCAAACATTTCAAATAAATGAAAAAAATATTATACTTACAAAACTTCTTTTCCAGCTCCTTTTTTACCTTAAAACAATTTAATCACATTCTAAAGAGACCACTGAATCTTTAAAATAATCATCCAATTATCATACAGAAGACCCCTTTACTTCTACAGTTTTAAAACACTTTGCTTGATGCTGGATACATTGAGTCAATGCAAACACAAAAAAAATTTTTTTAAACCTTTAGTACCTAATCAAACCTTAATTTAGAGTTCCCAGCTTTCTTCTCTTTATCATCCTCTCCTCCTATGGGGGGGGGATGCTTTGGCTCTGATTCCTTATCAGTTCTAAAACCTACTGGCTTTTCAGTTTAGCTTCTAGTCTGGTATTCCAACTTGGCCAGTGTTGGAACCAAAAAATCTTAATTTTCCAGTGAAAGCCTAAGACAAATGGGAATTCTTTCCCGATATTAAATCCTGAAGTTGAAAAAACTTTTCTTAAACACACAGACATTAGACAAGGCACTGCACACAAACAATTCAGAATTCGAATTCAATCCTAACTTCTGAGAGCTCTCTTCCTTTATATGTTACAGTGACTTACCCATATTGTTCTTGTCCTCCCTCAACCACACAAACTCAACCGGGCTAGTCTCAAGAGAGACTCCCTGTTTCTTGTTTGAGATTTCTTGGGTTCCCCCCTCAACCCCACAAACTCAACAGAACCAATTCTCACAAAGACTTCCTGTTTCTAGTTCGGGATTTCTTGAGGCCCTGCTTGAGGGTGTAGAGCAAAAATGCCCTTATCTCAGAGACTGGGAAGGAGGCTCCCCGTCAGGGTCCCCCCAAAACCCAAGCCTCCTGGTCTCCTCAATATCCAGCCAGACTCAACCGACTTCACCCTCACAATGTCACCCAAGCTTCCCTTACTTGGGTTAGTGCACGAGTTTATGTAACCACGATCACTCACAGAGAATGTTGGGCTGTCCACCATTAATTTCTGCCTTTCTGCACTGGATTGTGAGGTTTTTATGACTTAGTACACAGTCAGTTTTTGAGTATGTGCCATGTATTGCTGAAAAAAAGGTATATTCCTTTTTATCCCCATTCCGTTTTCTCCAGAGGTCTATCATATCTGCCTTTTCTAAAATTCTATTCACCTCCTTAACTTCTTTCTTGTTTATTTTGAGGTTAGATTTATCAAGTTCAGACAGGGGGAGACTGAGGTCCCCCACTAGTATAGTTTTGCTGTCTATTTCTTCTTGTAACTCCCTTAACTTCTCCTCTAAGAATTTGTATGCTATACCACTTGGTGCATATATGTTAAGTAATGATATTGCTTCATTGTCTATGGTGCCTTTTAGCAGGATATAGTTTTCTTACTTATCTGTTTTAATTACATTTATCTTTGCTTTTGCTTTGTCTGAGATTAGGATTGCTAACCCTGCTTTTTCTACTTGAGCTGAAGCATAATATATGCCACTCCAGCCTTTTACCTTTACCCTGTGGCTATGTTTCAAATGTGTTTCTTGTAAACAACATATTGTAGGATTGTGGTTTTTAATCCATTCTGCTCTCCACCTCTGTTTTATTGGAGAGTTCATCCCATTCACATTCACAGTTATGATTACTATCTGTGTCTTGTTCTTCATCCTATTTCCCCCCACCCCTGCCCCCATTTGTGCTTTTATTTCTCCCTTCCACTCTTTGAAAGAGTATTACTTTGGACCACTGCCTTCCTCAGTTTTCCCTCCCTATTGACTCCCCTCATTTATCTTACCCTTTTCCCCTTGCCACTTCTTCCCTCCCTTCTAACCACCCCCATGTTCTTTCCTTTTTCCCCTCCTACTGCCTGTAGGACAAGTCTGATTTCTATACTTTTCAGAGTATATTATTCTCCCCTTGAATTAAATCTCTCCTTCTTCTTTTTCTCTACTATAATATGTTTTGGTGCCTCTTCATGAGATGTAATTTACCCTTTTCTATTTCCTCCTTACCTCTTCTCCCAGAATAATCCCTTTAAACCCCTTAATTGTTTTTTATCATCATACCAGTTACTTTATACTGACACCTTCAGTCTATGTATATTCCTTTTAATTTTTGTAATAACTGTACCATTCTCAAGATTGACATATATCTATATCTATCTATATATATATATATATCATATATAAAACAATATAATCCTATATAAGAATGTAAGCAATTTGCCCTTATTGAATAACAAGGTTTTTTCACCCCTGTTTACCTTTTTATGTCTCGGGTTTTGTATTTGAAGATCAAATTTTCCTTTCAGCTCTGGCATTATCATCAGGAAGATTTGGAATTCTCTGATTTCATTGAATGTCCATCTCCTTGCCTGAAAAATTATGCTCAATTTTGTTGGGTAGTTGATCCTTGGCTGTAGTCCAAGCTCCTTTGCCTTTCAGAATATCATATTCCAATTCCTCCTGTCTTTTAATGTAGAAGCTGCAAGCTCTTGCATCATCCTGACTGTAGTTCTGTGCTATTTGAATTGTTTCTTTCTGGCTGCTTTTCTCCTGGACCTGATAATTCTGGAATTTGGCTACTATATTCCTAGGAGTTTTCTAATTGGGATCTCTTTCAGGGGGTGATCAGTGGATTCTTTTGATGACTATTTTACCCTCTGGTTCTAGGACCTCAGAGAAGTTATCCTTGATGATTTCTTGGAAGATACTGTCCATGCTCTTTTTTTTTTTCATCACGGCTTTCTCATAGACCAATAATTCTTATCTTTCTCTTTTTTTATTTTTTTGTACTTCTTTATTTATTTGTTTATTTATTCATTTAATATTTTTTAGTTTTCCACATTGATTTCCACAAGATTTTGAGTTACAAATTTTCTCCCCATTTCTACCCCCCACCCCCACCCCCACCCCAAGATGGCATATATTCTGATTTCCCTTTTCCCCAGTCTGGCCTCCCTTCTGTCACCCTACCATCCCACCCACCCCCCACCTTATCCCCTTTCCCCTTACTTTCTTGTAGGGCAAGATAGATTTCTATACTCCATTGCTTGTATAGCTTATTTTCCAGTTGCATGTAAAAAACAACTTTCTTTGAGCATTTGTTTTTAGGACTTTGAGTTCCAAATTCTCTCCCTTCTTCCCTCCCCATACACCTGAAGCTGACCAGTAGCTTCACATGCTCCGCAGAGAAATGAAATGACATGAGTTGGGCCGAGTCTGAATCAGAACTCAACTTTATTCAGTGAAGCAAAAGACTTTTATACTGTTTCTGAGCCATTACCTCATGTGTTGCTTTGTTACTTTACTAGAACATCCTGCCACATAGCTCACGTAGCTTAGATACACCATGCTCACTATATTGAAACATTCCTGATCATTCCCATGCAGATACCCATACTGAAACATTTCTGTTCTTTCCCATGGGGATAACAGCTGCATGGGTTCCGGACCTACAACCTCTTATCTTTGTATGGTCTGGCCTTACAAAGACCTTGCCTTAGATGGCCTTGCCTTGCACAGGCCTAGAAGGCTTACCAAGATACAGTTGGATCTCCACATGCCATTCTGCATGCCCTCAAGGGTAGCTAGACCACCTTGAGGTCAGACCCTGTTCCTAGGCCTCCGCACACACCCTCCTTGACAAGGCAAGCAATTCAACATAGGCCACACATATATCATTATGCAAAACACTTCCATTAACAGTCATGTTGTGATAGACTAGCTATATTTTCCTCCATCCTATCCTATCCCACTTTATTCAGTTTTCTCCCTTGACCCTGTCCCTTCTCAAAAGTGTTTGCTTTTGATTACCTCCTCCCCTAATCTGTTCTCCCTTCTATCATCCCTGTTCTCTTATCCCCTGCTCCCCTACTTTCCTGTAGGGTAAGATACCCATTTGAGTGTGTATGTTATTCCCTCCTTAAGTAAAATCTGATGAGAACAAGATTCACTCATTCCCTTTCACCTACCCCCCTCGTCCCTTCCAATAGAACTGCTTTTTCTTGCCACTTTTATGTGAGATAATTTACCCTATTCAATCTCTCCCTTTCTCCTTCTACCAATATAGTTCTCTCTCACCCCTTACTTGTATTTATTTATTTTTAGACATCATTCCTTCATATTCAACCCACCCTGTGCCCTTTGTCTATGTATGTGTATATTCCCTTCAACTACTTTAATACTTAGAAAGGTTTCATGAGTTACCAATTTGATCTTTCTATGTGGGAGTGTAAACAAAACAGTTCAATTTAAGTCCCTTATGATTTCTCTTTCCTGTTTACCTTTTATTTTTTTCAGTTTTTTTAAATTTAATTATTTAATTTATTTAATATATATATAGTTTTCAGCATTGATTTTCACAAGAGCTTGAATTATGAATTTTCTCCCCATTTCTATGCTCCAGTCCACTCCAAGGTGGCGTATATTTGGGTTGCCCCATTTCCCAGTCAGCCCTCCCTTCTGTCACCCCATTCCCCTCGCATCCCCTTTTCCCTTCCTTTCTTGTAGGGCAAGATAAATTTCTACGTCCCATTGCCTGTGTATCTTATTTTCTAGGTGCATGCAAAAACATTTTTTTTTTTGTTTTTGAACATCTGTTTTTAAAACTTTGAGTTCCAAATTATCTCCCCTCTTCCCTTCCCACCCACCCTCCCTAAGAAGTCAAGCAATTCAACATAGGCTACATGCGTATCAATATGTATAATCCTTCCACAATACTCATGTTGTGAAAGACTAACTATATTTTGCTCCTTCCCAACCCATTCCCCTTTATTGAATTTTCTCCCTTGACCCTGTCCTCTTTCGAAAGTATTTGTTTTTGACTACCTCCACCCCCATCAGCCCTCCCCTCCATCATCCCCCCCTTTTTTTTCTTCTTCCCTCTTTTTTCCTGTGGGGTAAGATTCCCAATTGGGTATGTATGGTATTCCCTCCTTAGGCCAAATCTGATGAAAGCAAGGTTCAATCATTCCCCCCTCACCTGCCCTCTCCCCTCCTCCCACAGAACTGCTTCCTCTTGCCACCTTTATGCAAGATAATCCACCCCATTCTATCTCTCCTTATCTCCCCCTCTCAGTATGTTCCTCTCTCATCCCTTAGTTTGATTTTATTTCTTTTAGATATCTTCGCTTCATCTTCAA
Source organism: Trichosurus vulpecula (assembly GCF_011100635.1). NCBI lineage: Eukaryota > Metazoa > Chordata > Mammalia > Diprotodontia > Phalangeridae > Trichosurus > Trichosurus vulpecula. The sequence goes on from NC_050573.1 coordinate 80,229,434, forward strand.
CTCACCCTGTGTCCTCTCTCTCTCTCTCTCTCTCTCTCTCTCTCCCTCTCTCTCTCTATATATACAAATATATATATACACACACATAGATATATACATACATACACATTTACCCATATATATACATAAACATATATGTATGCATATTCCCTTCAGCTACCCTAATACTGAAGTCTCATGAATCATACTTGTCATCTTTCCATGTAGGAATGTCAACAAAACAGTTCACCTTTAGTAAGTCCCTTGCAATTTCTTTTTCTTGTTCTTTTTCTTGATTACCTTTTCATGCTTCTCTTGATTCTTGTGTTTGAAAGTCAAATTTTCTATTCATTTCTGGTCTTTTCACTGAGAAAGCTTGAAAGTCCTCTATTTTATTGAAAATCCATATTTTGCCTTGGAGCATGATACTCAGTTTTGCTGGGTAGGTGATTCTAGGTTTTAATCTTAGCTCCATTGATCTCCGGAATATTGTATTCCAAGCCATTCGATCTCTTAATGTAGAGGCTGTCAGATCTTGGGTTATTCTGATTGGGTTTCCACAATACTCAAATTGTTTCTTTCTGGCTGCTTGCAGTATTTTCTCCTTGATCTGGGAGCTCTGGAATTTGGCGACAATATTCCTGGGAGATTTCTTTTTGGGATCTATTTGGGGAGGCAATCGATGGATTCTTTCAATTTCTATTTTGCCCTGTGGCTCTAGAATATCAGGGCAGTTCTCCTTGATAATTTCTTGAAAGATGATATCTAAGCTCTTTTTTTGATCATGGCCTTCAGGTAGTTCAATAATTTTTAAATTATCTCTCCTGGATCTATGTTCCAGGTCAGTGGTTTTTCCAAGGAGATATTTCACATTGTCTTACATTTTTTCATTCCTTTGGTTCTGTTTTATAATATCTTGATTTCTCATAAAGTCACTAGCTTCCACTTGCTCCAATCTAATTTTTAAAGTAGTATTTTCTTCAGTGGTCTTTTGGACCTCCTTTTCCATTTGGCTAATTCTGCCTTTCAAGGCATTCTTCTCCTCATTGGCTTTTTGGAGCTCTTTTGCCATTTGAGTTAGTCTGTTTTTTAAGGTGTTGTTTTCTTCAGTGTATTTTTCAGTATTTTTTTGGGTCTCCTTTAGCAAGTCATTGACTTGTTTTTCATGGTTTTCTCGCATCCTTCTCATTTCTCTTCCCAATTTTTCCTCTACTTCTCTAACTTGCTTTTCCAAATCCTTTTTGAGCTCTTCCATGGCCTGGGACCAGTTCATGTTTTTCTTGGAGGCTTTTGGTGTAGGCTCTTGCACTTTGTTGACTTCTTTAGGCTGTATGTTTTGGTCTTCTTTGTCACCAAAGAAAGAATGCAAAGTCTGAGACTGAATCTGGGTGTGTTTTCGCTGCCTGGCCATATTCCCAACCAACCAACTTGACCCTTGAGTTTTTCAGCGGGGTATGACTGCTTGTAGACTAGAGAGTTCTATGTTCCACGTTTGGGGGGGAGGTGCCGGCTCTGCCACACCAGTACTGCTCCTTCCCCAAGAACCCCCAACCCAGACTGGGCTTAGATCTTCAGCAGACTGTGCGCTCCTGCTCTGATCCGCCACTTAATTCCTCCCACCAGGTGGGCCTGGGACTGGAAGCAACAACAGCTGTAGCTGCCCCACCTCTGGTGCCCCTGGGGCTGGAAGCCGAACCTTGAACTCCTTCTACTCCCGCAGCTTTTCCCACTAACCTTCTCCACAGTCTTTGTTTGTGGATTGAGAAGCCTGGTAACTGCTGCAGCTCACTGATTCAGGGCGCTAGGGCCCCCTCTGCCCCACTCCTGGTCTGGCCGGTCCAAGCCGCTCAGGCTGGGCTCTGCTCCACTCCGTTCTCAGCTCCCAGCTCCCAGTTCCGTGTGGGATAGACCTCATTCAGAGACCATCCAGGCTGTCCTGGGCTGGAGCCCTGCTTCCCTTTGCTATTTTGTGGGTTCTGCAGTTCTAGAATTGGTTCAGAGCCATTTTTTATAGGTTTTTGGAGGGACTCTGTACGGAGCTCCCGCTAGTCCCTGCTTACCAGCCGCCATCTCCAATCTAATTTTTAAGGCAGTATTTTCTTCAGTAGTCTTTTGGACCTCCTTTTCCATTTGGCTAATTCTGTCTTTTAAGGTATTCTTCTCCTCATTGGCTTTTTGGAGCTCTTTTGCCATTTGGGTTAGTCTATTTTTTAAGGTGTTATTTTCTTCAGTATTTTTTGGATCTCCTTTAGCAAGTCATTGACTTGTTTTCCATGATTTTCTTGCATCACTTTCATTTCTCTTCCCAATTTTTCCTCTACTTCTCTAACTTCCTTTTCCAACTCCTTTTTGAGCTCTTCCATGGCCTGAGACCAATTCATATTTTTCTTGGAGGCTTTTGATGTAGGTTCTTTGACTTTGTTGACTTCTTCTGGCTGTATGTTTTGATCTTCTTTGTCACCAAAAAAAGATACAGTAGTCTGAGTCTATTGCTGCTTGCTCATGTTCCCAGTCAGCTACTTGACCCTTGAGGTTTTTGTCAGGGTATAACTGCATGTAGAGTAGAGAGTGCTTTGTCCCAAGCTCCAGGGGTGTTGTGTTGATGTTTTCAGAGCTACTTCTACATTGCAAGCTGTGCCACACCAGCGCTTCTCCTCCCCCAAGAACTGTCAACCAAGACCTGCAACCCAGATCCAAACAAGGCAAAGCAAGAGAACCCTGGCTCTGCACCAGCAAAGTGCTCCCTGCACTCCTGCTGTGATCAGCTGCTTGATTCCTCCCACCATGTGGGTCTGGGGCTGCAAGCAACCGTAGCTGGAGCTCTGGAAGTAGCTGCAGGAGCTTCTTGCTGCAGCCATCACTGCTCCACACCACCTCAGACACCCCCAGGGCTGGGACTGACAGTGTACTTCTCTTCCCCTGATCCAGCAGTTTTCCCATTGACCTACTAAGTTGCCTTTGGTATTTGCGGGTTGAGAAGTCTGGTAATTTCTGCAGCTCAGTGACTCATGGCCCTACAGCCTGCTCTGCCCAATCTCCTCAGTGCCTGTTCTGTCCTGGTGTGGCCCATGCTGGGCTGTGCTCCACTCCCAGCAAGGTGCAATAGACCCTTCCTAGAGATCATCCAGGCCATCTTGGGCTGGAGACCTGCTTCCCTCTGTTATTTCACGGATTCTATAGCTCTAGAATTTGTTCAGAGCTATTTTTACTGGTTTTTGGAGGGATTTGGTGAGAGCTTAAGCAAGTCCCTGTTTTCCAGCTGCCATCTTGGCTCTGTCCCCCTCCCCCACCAACAATTCTTATATTGTCTCTCCTGGATCTATTTTCCAGGTCAGTTGTTTTTCCAATCAGATATTTCATGTTTTCTTCTATTTTTTCGTTCTTTAGGTTTTGTTTGACTGACTCTTGATGCCTTATAGAATCATTAGCTTCTACTTGCCCAATTCTAATTTTTAACAAATTGTTTTCTTCATTTAGCTTCTGAAACTCCTTTTTCATTGGGTTAATTTTACTTTTCAAATAGTCATTATCTCCAGTTAGATTCTGGACCTCCTTAACTATTTCACCAATTTTTCTTTTTAAAGATTTGTTGCATCAGTGAGATTTTTTTCAATTTTTTCCTTTACTTCTTTAATTTGGTTTTTAAAATCCTCCTTGAGCTCTTCCAGGAATGCTTTTTGGGCCTGAGACCAGTCCACATTCCCTTTTGAGGTTTCAAATGTGGGTGTAGTGTCAATGCTGTCCTCTTTTGAATTGGTGTTTTGATCTTCCTTGTCTCCATAAACAGAATCAATACTCCTTGGTTTTCTTGATTGTTTCTCCATGATGGTTGTCTTTTAAAGTGGATTTCTGCTTCTGGGACTCAGGGGGCTGTCCCAAGCTTCTTGTGCTGGGAAATGTAGGCCTGTTTACTGGCTTTGTGTGCTGTGGCCTCTTGTTTCATGAGGTGTGGGAGAAGTGTGGTTTGGCTGCTGGAAGTCTCCTCTTTTCCTAGGGCTGTGCTACAGCATGGGTGGTCTCAGCAGTTGTCTGAGCTGGTATCTGCCACTTCTTCTGGCTGTGCGAGGGCACATCTGGGGTCCTGGTGTAGATGCTTGCTGGCTCCACCCCCTGGGGCTCAGGAACTCCCACTGTTCTGCTAAGGTGGGGCCTGCTGAAACACCTTCTTTTCTGCATTAGTCTCCTTCAACCACCACAAGAGTGGCCCTTTCCCCAGTTTCCTGAGGTAAAAGGCTACAGAAGCCCCACTTCTGGCTCCTCTATTCCAGGGTTTCTGCCAGGCAGGGGAATATTATCTGGGTGAGGAAGGGAGGGATGAGAGTCATTTTACCTGGTCATCATGGCTCCTGGAAGTTCAAGAAGGTGAGTTTAAAACCTTTAGACTGTGGGCTAGTAGCTGCTCCTGTGGCTTCAAGTTCTGCACTGGTGTCTCCCGTAGCTCCTACAGACTCCCATCCTGGGTTGAGAGACCTGTGGATCACTGCTGTAGTGGGTATTTCCACCCTGGAGGTGCTCTTGCTGCCACTCAGGTATTATTTAGTTTTGTGGGCCCAGTACTCTCCCACTCCAGTTTGCTGAATGGGTTCTGCTGCTGCTCTCATTCTGGTGTGATCTGGTGCAGTTCTGTGTGCCCGGTGCTTCTGTCACATTCAGTCTGCTAGTGGCTTCTAACTCCCTCAAATCTGCTCAGATTCACTTTTTTTTAAAGGTATCTGACAGAATTTGTAAGAGGGCTCTGATAAGTCCCTGCTTTCACAGCACCATCTTGGCTTCATCGATCCTTGATTCATATTTCACTGAAACATTGAAGCTACTTGCTTAGAGTTTCTTGTTTTCTCCTCCCCCTCTTCTCATTTTCCTCAGATGTCTTTCCCCACTAATTGCTTTTTCACTCTTGTCTCAAGGGAAGGCATGACCCTTCCTCTTACCTGATATTTCTACCTTCACGACATCCCTTACATGACACAGCCACCACACTGGTCATCACCTCACAATGACTTTTTCAATAGCCTGTTGCTGTTGGCCTCTTTCCCTGCCTTAAATCTCACCTCACTCTAATCCATCCTCCATTTAGAGGTCAAATTGAACTTCCAAAAGCTCAAATCAGACCATGTCATACCCCTACTCAATAAACTCCAGTAGCTGCCTATTACCTTCAGTTTATATATAAAACCCTCCATGTGGCTTTTAAAGCTCCTCGCAGCCTGACCCCCTCCTACTTTTCCAGTACTCTTATACTTTACTCCCTTCCATATAATCTGCAATCCAGTGACACTGGCCTTCCTGCCATTCCTTGCAAGAGAGACTCCATCTCTTGTTTTCATGTCTTTTCACTGGCTGTTCTACATACCTGAAATGATTACTCATCTCTACTTCCTTGGCTTCTGTCAAGACTCACTCCAGTTTCAACTTTCTGTAAGAGGTCTTTTCTCAACCTCTAAGGTGTCCCCCACTTCATTACCACACCACCCTTGCTTAGTGCCTTCCTCCTGGGATTACCACCAATTTAGAATCTATATGTCTTGTATATATTTCTGTATGTTGTTTTACCCATTCAAATGTAAGCTCATTGACAGCAGGGAGCATGTTTATTACTCTTTTGTGTTGCATACTCAGTACTTAGTACAGTGTTTGTCATATAGCGATTACTCAATAAATGCTTATTAACTCCTTTTCCCTTTTTATATGAACAATTTTGTTTTTCTTTTTCAAACTATTTTAATCATTCTAATCGTTATCTCTTTTGCTATTTTTTATAAGTGTTTCAACAATCCAGCTAGCAGCTTCTGTAGGAGTTTGAGATCCACCAACAACCAGCACCCAGAAAGCTGCCAACACACTGCAGAAGCACAGGTTCTTTTGATCTGCTTAACTAAGGAAAGCAACATTAAGGGGTTGACAAGCTTACTTTAATTCAGCATACAAATATCATTCACTTAGTTCAGGGGAAAAGACCAGCACCATGAACTTCAGAGCAAAATGCAAACAAATTACAAACATCAACAGACAGACCCAATACAATTCATAGTTACCAACATCTAGGTTCAGCCTGGGAGCTCAGAACAAGGGCTGGCCCAGAGTCACACGTGGCACCACTGCTGTGGGTAAGAGCTCCGGGGAAGAGAAAGCCAACCCCTGGTTTTATATCTTTTTCAGGGTCAAGGGCAAGTCACACATGCAACTCACCCACGTGACCTAAAATTGTCACAAAGAGGTGACTTAAACCCATGTGGTCTAAGAGCCTCTGATGTCCCAAACCTATCACTCAAACTCATGTGTAAACTAGGCCCTCCCTTAGTTAGCCCCACCTGGGGCCCCACCTTGGTTACCAAGTCACACCCACATAGGTTTAGCACCTAATTGGGGTTTGGGCCTGGGGCTTAGCACCTAGTAAGACTCAAAGACACTTAATTAATCATTTTAAAACAGTAAGAAAGTCCCAACTCAATTGATATTACAATAAGCTCTTAATTTTATTTATAAACTAAATTTTTTTTCAAGTTTGTTAATGTCTACTCTGATTTTCAGAATGTTTAGTTTGGTCTTTAGTTGAGATAGTCAATTTGCTGCTTTCCTAGGTTTTTTAGTTGCCTGCACAATTCATTGATCTGCTCTTTTCCTTTTTTGCTTATGAAGGTGTTTAGAGATATAAAATTTCCCCTAAGGACTTCTTTGCCTGTATTCCATAAGTTTTGGTATATTTTCTTATTATTGTCATTTTCTTTCATGATAATTTCTATTGTTTCTATATCTTTTCCTAAGTAGTCACAAACTATCTCCTTAATAACATGCCCAGAATTTACCAGGAATTAAGTTAAGTGATAAGTCTGTATTTTGGAGACTTTCTCTTTTCCATCCTTTTCGAAATCAGGACAATTGCCCATCTCAAATATTATGGTAGCTGCCCCATTCTCCATTGCCAAATTCTCTATAATTTTTCAAAAATAACTGGCAGCAAATGATCATGGGAAAAAGCAGGGCAGCAGATGAAAGGCACAACCCAAGCATCTGGAGCTAGGAGAGCACAGAGAAGCAGATAAAGGGAACAGAGAAGTCACTTATTCACTTACTCATACTCCTGTTTGATGCATGAGGTTTTGGTGGGGGAGCTGTTCAAATGATTAACCACCAATTACCATGAGAACAGTATTAGGCATTTATCAGATCGGTGAGTCTATCATGCTATGAGTGGTGCCACAGAAATACATACTTAAAATCAGGAGGGTCCAGAGAAATCACTCATTCCTGCATTACTTTCAGGGCAAGAACATATTCCATACGCCCCCCTCCTTTTTTTTTTTACAGTTTTCCATTTCTACTTGAACAACTGCAGGAATGGAGAGCTCATTCCCTCACTAAATAATCTTTGAGGGACATTTTCTATGCAAGAGCCTCAATTGCTCAACTGTAAAATTAGGAAGTTGGATTATGATTCATTATATTAATGGAAGAAGGATCTGAAGTAGAGGAGGGGAGACCTGATCCTTGGTTAAAGAATGGAAGAATGTTATAAAGAGGAGTAAGGAAAGGAAACGGAATTTCTATACAATTAAATCTAGGTAATGAATTTGACTCTGCTAGAAGTGAAGGGAGCTCTATAGTCTCAGAGAAAGCACGTACTTGTCCTCCAAAGAGTAGCACAGCAGAACCACAGAAGCTATCATGTGAGAGATCATCCAGTAAACATGAGGGTAGAGTAATTAATTGTGGGTGGAGATTTCCAGCTCAGAGATTGTGAGGCAGATGTTTGGTAACCTGATAAAAAAAAATGCCAAAGAGGTGTGTAGTTTTTATAGGAATGTAAACAATAGAAAATAGAGTCTCCCAAGCCTTACCAAAACAGATGACTTCTTGTTTCACAAGGGAACAAATCTCATTTAAAGTCTCACCATCTGTAAGAAGCCTTTCTTAGTCAGTCCTCCTTGATCTTAGTGCTCTCCTGCCGAGACTATCCTCACTTTATCCTGTATATATCCTGCTTGTATGCAGTTGTTTATAAGTTGTCTCTTCCATTCAATTGTGAGTTTCTGAAGGAATTGTTTTTTGTGCCATTCTTTGTATCTTGGAACAGTGCCTGGCATAGAGCAGCTGCTTAATAAATGATAGTTGATACTTTTGCCAGTGCACCAAAGGGCAGAACCAAGGGCAATGGGTAGAAATTGCAGAGAAGAAAATTTAGCTTTGATTTCAGGAAAAAAAATTGTCTAAAAATTAGAACTTTCCAAAATTGAAAAAGGCAAGTTGGAGAGAGGTAGTGGAATCCTCTCTTTGGTGTTCTTTCAGTATAGGCTGGCTGACAACTTACAAGGTATATTATGGAGGGGATTCCTTTTGGGTATGGCTTATATTAAATGGCCATTGAGATGTTTTTTAAACCTCACATTCAGTGATTCCTTGACCAGATGACATCTAAAGTCCTTTCCACTTGTTGAATCTATAATGCTGTGATGATACTACGTCTTCATAAAAGTCATTGCTAAAGTTGTTGAACAGAACTCTACTGTGCACAAACACCTATTTCCTACTTTATATATTCATGCAAAAAAAATTTCAGTCCCCAAGCTCCTAACCCTTCCTTCATACTCTTTAACTTGACTGTCATTCACACTACTGTTTTCTGTACTGGTTTAATCACTGACTGAAAACACCATACTTTTCCCTTCTATGCATTCAGGGGATAATTTCTACCACCAATTACCAATATCAGCATTGAAAATACTTTTCAGTGTGCCTAAATAAGCTCAGAGAATGCTTGAAAGCTGTGAAAAACTTCATGCTACCCAGCAGTCCCTTCTTTGTTGGCATTCCAGTACTCTATTCTGCTCATTACTTTTGCAGTACAAGACATAAATTCTGTTCTCATAATTCTTGTTTCTCTTTTAAACCACCCAGGAACAGAATGTTGTGGTTCCATGTTCTCCTTATGTTTTCATCCACAGTGTCCTCCATCTAATCAAGTGTTGAGTCATTTTCCTTCATTTAAAGTATTTATTCCTAGATTCCTGAACTCATTTACTATATGTGAAGACTATATTTCTATCTGTTGTTACTGTTTTTCCTATTGATTTATCTATTTATGTTCAAGGTCTTTGAGATTTCTTTTTCTTGGAATCTTTAGTAATTTCAGTCTCCTCCTCTCCCCTATTTTCCTTATTGCTCAATTCTGATTCTCTCCCTTCTGATGGTGGTTTCCTTGTGGGCTGGATCTCAAAGTGTCTCAGCTTCCTCCTACATTGGGTAATTCATGGTTCACAAGCCTAGGTCTTTGTCTCAATTGACTTTTGGGAGGTCAAAAGTGACCCTAGATGGATGCTGTACTCTTCCCTCAGGCATAGTGGAGTGCCCACATGCAGAATATGACCTAATAATGACCTATCTCACCCCCTCTGTTCCTCTGGTCCAGTCCTAGCAGTTTAGAACTCATGGGTGGAGACCAATAGGACAACTAAAGCAGGTTGAGACAAGGTATTATTATAAAGACCTGCGACTATCATCAACACCCAACAGTAACAACTTTCCTAGGACCAAGAGAATTCAGTATTGATAGGTGGCCACACTCAGGGTCTTTTTCAAAATAGTTAAACAACTTTTTAAAAGATACATTAAAATGCTAGGGTGAAATAAGATACAGAGGAAACAACAAAGGTGGCCAGGGAATAAACTCCTGGCACTCAAGAGAATAGAGGAGAGTAAAAAGGAAAAGACAGATATGCCAATGTGCTGGCAAATTTAAGTTTTATATCATTGCTGCTAAAGGTTGAAGTAAATAGTTGATTTTTACAACCTCACTTTCATGCCAGAGTTGATCCAGAGAGAAAAAGAGTGAAACCAGGATTAAAATTATTTTAATTATTAGTTTGTTGTCACAGTACAGACAACATATATTATAAAATGGTAGTTAAGTACTGACTTGATGAGGCCCTTAAAAACACAAATTGTACTTTGTGGGGTTTTTTTTAGCATTTATATAGTGCCTCAAAGTTTGCAAACCTTATCTTTTTAGAAATTTATTTATTTGTTTTTAGTTTTCAACATTCACTTCCATAAGATTTCGAATTTTAAATTTTCTCCCCTTGCTTTCCCTCTCTCCTCCCCAAGATGGCATGCAATCTGATATAGGTTCTACATTCATATTAAACATATATTCACATTAGGCATATTGTAAAGAAGAATTAAGACTAATGGGAGGAACCACAAGAAAGAAGAAACAAAACAACAAAAAGAGAAGGAATAGGATGCTTCAATCTCCATTCAAACTCCACAGTTCTTTCTCTGGATGAGATCAGCGTTTTCTATCATGAGTTGTTTGGAGTTGTCTTAGATCCTTGCCTTGCTGGGAAGAGCCAAGTCTATTAAAGTTAGTCATCACACAATGTGGCTGTTGCTGTGTACAATGTTTTCCTGGTTTTGCTCACTTCACCCAGCATCAGTTCATGTAAGTCTTTCCAGGTTTTACTGAAACCTGCCTGCTCACCATTTCTTATAGCACAATAGTGTTCCATTACATTCATATACCACAACTTGTTCAGCCATTCCACAATTGATGGGCATCCCCTCAGTTTCCAATTCTTGGCCACCACAAAAAGCTGCTATAAATATATTTGTACCTATGGGTCCTTTTCCCATTTTTACTATCTTTTTGGGATACAGACCTAGAAGTGGTATTGCTAGGTCAAAAGATATACATAATTTTATACCCCTTTGGGCATAGTTTCAAATTACTCTCCAGAATGGTTGGATCAGTCCACAACTCTATCAACAACGCATTAGTGTTCCAGTTTTCCCACATGGTCTCCAACATTTACTGTTTTCCTGTTTTGTCATCTTAACCAATCTGATAGATGTGATGTGGCACCTCAGAGTTGTTTTGAATTTGATTTCTCTAATCAATAGTGATTTAGGGCATTTTTTTCATATCACTATACATAGTCTTAATTTCTTCATATGAAAACTGCCTGTTCATATCCTTTGACCATTTATCATTTGGGGGATGACTTGTATCCTCATAGATTTGACTCAGTTGTCTATATATTTTAGAAATGAGGGCTCTATCAGAAACACTGGCTGTAAAAATTGTTTCCCAGCTTTCTGCTTCTCTTCTAGTCTTGGTTGCATTGGCTTTGTTTGTACAAAAACTTTTCAATTTAATGGAATCAAAATCATCCATTTTGCATTTGATAATATTCTCTATCTCTTGTTTGGTCATAATGTCTTCCCTTCTCCATAGGTCTGACAGGTAAAATATTCCTTTCTCTCCTAGTTTGCTTGTAGTATCACCCTTTATATCTAAATCATGTACCCATTTTGACTTTATCTTGGTATAAGGTGTAAGGTGTTGATCTATGCCTAGTTTCTGCTGTACTATTTTCCATGCTATTTTCATAGTATTCTCATACTATTTTCCAGTTTTCCCATCAGTTTTTGTCAAATAGTGAGTTCTTATCCCAGAATTATGTAATTTTTTTTATCTATTTTGACACTTCCCACTTTGGATATCAGCACCATATTTGTATCATTAAAAGAACTTGGTAGGACTCCTCCTTCACATATTTTTCCAAATAGTTTCTATTATTTGAATTAATCGTTCTTTAAATGTTTGATAGAATTCACTTGTAAATCCATCTGGCCCTGAAGATTTTTTCTTAGGGAGTTCATTCATGGCTTGTTCAATTTCTTTTTCTGAAATGGGGTTATTTGAGTATTTTACTCCTTCTTCTGTTAATCTGGGCAATTTGTATTTTTGTAAATATTCATCCATTTCACTAAGATTGTGAAAATTATTGGCATACAGTTGGACAACATAGCTCCTAATTATTGTTTTAATTTCCTCTTCATTGTTGGTGAATTCACCATTTTCATTTTTGATACTGGTAATTTGGTTTTCTTTTTTTAATCAAATTGACCAAAGGTTTATCTATTTTGTTGGTTTTGTTCATAAAACCAGCTGCTAGTTTTATTTATTAGCCCAATAGTTTTCTTAATTTCAATTTTATTAATCTCTCATTTGGTTTTCAGAATTTCTATTTTTTTCATTTAATTAGGGATTTTTAATTTGTTCTTTTTCTAGCTTTTTTTTAGTTGCATGCCTAATTCATTGATTTTTTTTCTCTATTTTATTCATGTAAGCATTTAGAGATATGAAATTTCCCCTAAGAACTACTTTGGCTGTATCCCACCAGTTTTGGTATGTTGTCTCATTATTGGCATACTCTTAGATTAAGTTATTGATTGTTTCTATGATTTGTTGTTTGACTCATTCATTTTTTAGGATTAGATTATTTAGTTTCCAATCAATTTTTAGCCTTTATTTCCATGTCTATATTACATGTAATATAATATACTCTATATAATAAACTATATATATATATGGATTACTATAATATAATATAGTCTAAATTATGTGTAATTTTTATTGCATCATGATCTTAAAAGGACACATTTAATATTTCTGCCTTTCTGCACTGGATTGTGAGGTTTTTGTGCACTAACACATGGTCAATTTTTGTGTAGGTGCTATGTACTGCTGAAAAAAAAGGAATATTCCTTTCTATCCCCATTCAATTTTCTCCAAAGGTCAACCATATCTAACTTTTCTAAAATTCTATTCATCTCCTTAACTTCTTTCTTATGTATTTTGTGGTTAGATTTATCTAGTTCTGAGAGATGGAGATTGAGGTCCTGCACTAGTATTGTTTTGTTAACCATTTCTTCCTGTAACTCCCTTAACTTCTCCTCTAAGAATCTGGATGCTATACCACTTGGCACATGTATGTTTAGTAATGATATTGTTTCATTTTCTATGGTACCATTTAGTAGGATGTAGTTTCCTTCCTTATCTCTTTTTAATTAGATCTATTTTTGCTTTTGCTTTGTCTGAGATCAGGATTGCTACTCTCACTTTTTTTTTTTTTACTTCAGCTGAAGCATAATATATTCTGCTCCAGCCTTTTACCTTTACTCTGTCTGTATCTCTCTGCTTCAAATGTGTTTCTTGTAAACAACATATTATAGGATTATGGTTCTTAATCTACTCTGCTATCCTCTTCTGTTTTATGGGAGAGTTCATCCCATTCACATTCACAGTTATGATTACTATTTGTGTCTTTCTCTCCACCCTATGCCCCCCCTCCCCATTTAAGTTTTTCTCTCTCCTTTCTCCCGGTCCCTCCTCACTATTGTTTTGCTTTTGACCACCACCTCCCTTAATCTGCCCTCCCTTCTATCAGCCACCTCCCTTTTCTTTCCCCTTTCTCTTACTACTTCTTCCCTCCCTTCTATCCACCCTCTCCCTTTTCTTTCCCATTTCCCCTCCAACTGCCTTTAGGGTAAGTTAGATTTCTATACCTAACTGATTATGCTATTTCCTCTTTGAGGCAAATCTGATGAGAGGTTCAAACATGCTTATCTCCCTCCCTTTTTTCTCTTCACTGTAAGAGTCTTTGTGCCTCTTCATGTGATGTAATTTACCCTTTTCTGCCTCCTTCTTTCCTCTTCCCCCAGTACAATCCCCTTTCAACTCTTAATTAGATTTTTTATCATCACATCAAACTCAACTTATACCCATGCCCTCTGTCTATGTATACCCCTTCAAAATGTCACAATAAAGATGTAGTTATCAAGAGTTACAAGTATTATCTTCCCTTGTAGGGATGTAAACAGTTTGCCCTTATTAATAGTGGTTTTTTCTTTCCTGTTTACCTTTTTATACCTCTCTTGAGTCTTGTATTTGAAGATCAAATTTTCTGTTGACCTCTGGTCTTTTCATCAGGAGGGTTTGGAAGTCCCCTAACTCATTTAATATCCATCTTCTTCCCTTAAAGATTATGCTCAATTTCACTGGGTAGTTGATCTTTGGTCGCAAATCCAAGTTCCTTTGCCTTATGGAATATCATATTCTAAGCCCTCCAATCTTTTCATGTAGAAGCTGCAAGGTCTTGCATAATCCTGACAGTGATTCCACAATATTTAAATTGTTTCTTTCTGGCTGCTTGCAGTATTTTCTCTTTGATCTGGTAATTTTGAAATTTGTCTATGATGTTCCTTGGTGTTTACAATTTGGAATCTCTTTCAAGAGGTGATTGGTAGATTCTTTTGATGACTATTTTACCTTCTGGCTCTAGGACCTCAGGGCAGCTCTCTTTAATGATTTCTTGAAAGATGCTGTCCAGACTCTTCTTTTCATCATGGCTTTCAGGTAGACCAACAATTTTTGAATTATCTCTCTTGGATCTATTTTCCAGGTCACTTGTTTTTCCAATGAGATATTTCACATTTTCTTTTTTTTTCATTCTTTTTATTTTGTTTTACTGTTTCTTGATGTCTCATAGTCATTAGCTTCCACTTACCCAGTTCTAATTTTCAATGAATTGTTTTCTTCAATTAGATTTTGTACCTCCCTTTCCGTTTGGTCCATTTTACTTTTTAAGTTCTCTTTGGTGAGTTTTTGTGTCTCCTTTTCCATTTGGCCAATTCCACTTTTTAAGGAGTTGTTTTCTTCAGTGGATTTTTTTCCCATAAGGCCCATTGTATTTTTGAAGGACTTGTTTTCTATAGTCAATTTTTGTCCTCCTTTTCCAAGCTATTGATTCTCTCTTGCATACCTTTCATTTCTTTTCTTTTTTTTTAATGAGCCAAAAATTTAGTTTATTGTGTTCCAGGTAGTTTTTTTCACATCATTCTGAATAAATTGCTTAAAAGCACAGTATAGACAAGACTTTTCATGGCCAATGAGGAGGGGAAATACTAATGTTAACAGGAATTACATAGCCCTCTTTTCTTTTCTTTTTTTTGAGATTAATTAATTTATTTTTAGTTTTTAACATTCATTTCCACAAGATTTTGAGTTATAAATCTTCTCCCCATCTCTCCCCTCCCCGCCAAGATGGCATGTATTCTGATTGCTTCTTTCTCCAGTCTGCCTTCCCTTCTATCACCCCACTGCTGCCCCCTTTATCTCCTTCCCCCTTACTTTCTTGGAGGGCAAGATAGATTTCTATACTCCGTTGCCTGTATGTCTTATTTCCCAGTGGCATGTAAAAACAATTTTTAACATTGTCTTTAGAACTTTGAGTTCCAAATTCTCTCCCTTTTTCCCTCTTCACCCATCCTCCTTAAGAAGGCAAACATTCAATATAGGCTATGCACGTATTGTTACACAAAACACTTCCATATTAGTCCTTTTGTGAAAGACTAACTATATTTATTCAATTTTCTCCTTTGATCCTGTCCCTTTTCAAAAGTGTTTGCTTCTGACTACCCCTCCCCCAATCTGACCTCCCTTCTATCATCCTCCCCCTTATTCCTTTCCCTTCTACTTTACTGTAGGGTAAGTTACCCAATTGAGTGAGTATGTTATTCCCTCCTTAAGCCAAATCCAATGAGAGTAAGGTTCACTCATTCCCTTTCACCTCCCCTGTCTCCCATTTCTTTTCCCAGTCTTTCTTCTACCTCTCTTATTTGACTTTTCAAATCTTTCTTGGGCTCTTCCAATAAGACGTTTTGGTCTTCAGAACGGTTCACATTCCCTTTTGAGGTTTCAGATGTGGGTATATTGACAATGTTGTCCTCTTCTGAATTTGTGCCTTCATCTTCTCTGCCCCCACAATAAGAATCTATGGTCACTAACCATTTCTGCTTTTTGCTCATGGTGTTTGCCTATTTCCTTGTTTTTAAAGTTGAACTCTCCTGCTGAAGCACAGGGGGCACTGACCCAAATTTTTTGTACTGGGGGCCTGGGACTTGGTCACTGACTTTGCAGGCTGGGGCCTGAGGTGTTAGAAGCTGGAGGCTTTAGGAGTCTGGCAGTTTACCTAGTGCTAAGCTGGGGTCAGCAAAACTGAAGCTCTGAGGGTGGGGGTGGGATCTGGCTGCTGGAGGATGTCTGCCTGCCTGGAGCTGTACTTCCTGGAGTTGTACTTCCTGGAGGTGTGCTGAAGCACTGGGAGGTTTGGCTGCTAAAGGATGCCTGTCTATTGGTGCATGTGATGGTTTTCTGAGCTGGAGTCTACTGGTTCACCTGCCTGTGCCAAGGCACTTGGGGGGGTCTTGGTGTTGGTGCTTGCCTGCTCCACCACCCTGTGACTCAGGATCTTCCCCTGTTTTGCTGAGGTGGGGCTTGCTGCTGGCTTGCTGGGACCCCTCCTGTCCTGTACTGCTTCCCTTCCACCAGAGTGAGAGGAACTTTTCCCATTAATCTCCCAAGCTTCCTGGGCTACAAGACTGCTGCACCTCATCTTTCTGCTATCTCAGTTTCTACATCCAACTCACTGTGTATGTCATTCCTTCTTTGAGCCAATTCTTATGAGAGTAAGGTTCACACCCCTCTCTCATTTTCCCTATGTTTCCCACCACTATAAGAGTTCTTTCATGCTTCTTTTATGTCAGATAACTTAGCCTCTTCTGCCTCTCCCTTTCTCCTTCTCCCAGTGCATTCTCTTTTCTAACCCCTTAATGTTATTGTTTTTACACAATCATGTATCATATTCAAATCACATCAGTGCCCTCTGTCTATGTATACTACTTCTAACTGCCTTAATACTGAGAAAGTTTTTTTAGGAGTTACAAGTATCATTTTCTTGTGTAGGATGTAAACAGTTTAACCTTATTGAATCCCTTATGGTTTCTCTTTTTATGCTTCTTTGGAGTCTTGTATCTGAAATTATAATTTTCTATTCAGCTCTGGTCTTTTCATCAGGAATGCTTGAAAGTCCTCTGTTTCCCTGAATGTTCATTTTTTCCAATGAAAGATGATACTCAGTTTTACTGGGTAGGTGATTCTAGGTTGTGATCCTATCTCTTTTGCCCTTCAGAATATCATATTCCAAGCCTTCTGGGCCTTTAATGTAGAAATTGCTAAATCTTGTGTTATGTTGACTGTGGTTCCCTGATATTTGAATTGTTTCTTTTTGGCTGTTTACAATATTTTCTCCTTGACCTGGGAGCTTTGGAATTTTGCCATAATATTCCTGGGAGTTTTTGTTTTGGAATCTCTTTCAAAAGGTTACCAGTGAATTTTTTTGCATTTCTATTTTCCCCTCTGGTTTTAGAATATCAGGGCAGTTGTCCTTGATAATTTTTTGGAAGATGATATCTAGGCTCTTTCTTATCACAGCCTTCAGGTACTCTAACAACTCTTAAATTATCTCTCCTTGATATTTTTTTCCAGGTCAGTTGTTTTTCCAATGAGATATTTTACATTTTATTCTATTTTTCATTCTTTTGGTTTTGTTTTATTGTTTCTTGATACATTATAAAGTCATTAGTGTCCATTTGCCCAATTCTAATTCTTAGGGAATTATTTTCTTCAGTAAGTTTTTGTACCTCCTTTTTCATTTAGCCAATTTTGCTTTTCAAGTCATTCTTCTCTTCATTGGATTTTTGTGCCTCTTTTTGCCATTTGGCATATTTTGTTATTTAAAATGTTGTTCAGTATTTTTTGTGCCTCCTTTGCTAAGAGGTTGACTATTTTCATGACTTTCTTGCATCATTCTCATTTCTCTTCCCAATTTTTCCTCTACCTCTCTTATTTGACTTTAAAAATCCCTTTTGAGATCTTCCATGTCTTGGGGCTAATTAATATTTTTCTTTGAGGTTTTTAGATGTAAGAGTCCTTGATAAGTCCAACATGGGAAACTTTTAGGCCTAAGATCATGAAAGAATAAACATAAAAGATGCAGAGGTAGCCATATGATCTCTGTTATCATGGAGGCTGGGTGGGAAATAGGCAATCACCTCTCTCCTGATCTGACTTTTCCAACAAAATATGAAACAGTCTTCATGCTTTAAAACTAGAATGGAAGAGAGAGACAGGGAGATTATTAGCTTGCTTTTGTTTATCTGATGAGCAATCAGCATTTCTCCCAGCAGTCAGAGGACTCTCATCCTCATTTACCATTGCAAGAATCTCACTGATGATGCTTGCCACATCACTGCCCCTAAAACTTCCCTGTCGTAATCCAGAAACAAGAATAATTACTGAGCATGCTACATGGTGGGAGACTGGGAAGACAAAGGACCACTGTGGACATGGGCTAATGTTGCAGAAATAACTGAAATAAATAGGAAGCACAAACATGAATAAAAGTTATCTGGAATGGGCAGAAAGAAGGGGTGTTAGGAACAGAAAACATGATAGATGTGCAGAGCAAAGGAAACCCACAGGCAAGTGAATTTTATGGGTCTCATACACTCTTTCATACACTTCGTCTCTATATTTCTGTCAAACTGGACTACCAGCTGCTCTCTAAACCTGACATTGTCTCTCCCATTGCCAAGGCTTTTACACAATCTTCCACTTTTGGCTGGAAGTCACCCTTTTTTTTCCTCTGTGCATCTCAGAATCCTTGTCTTTCTTTAAAGCTCAGTTCAAATATCAACTAGACAGTTGGAAATGAGGGACTGAGGGTGAGCAGGTTAGGACTGGATCAGTAAATCTGAGATTCATTAGCAAAGAGATGATGATTGAATCTGTGGGAGCTGATAAGATTATTTAGTGAAATAGTAAAGAGGAAGAAGAAAAGGTCAAGGACCAAAACAGAATCCTGTGGGATAACCTATAGTTGTTAGGCACGGCCCGAATGAAGATCCAGCAATGAGAACTAAGAAAGAGAATTCTGATATGTAAGAGGGGAACCAAGAAAGAGTACTATCCTGAAAATGTAGAAAGAATAGAGTGTCAAGGAGAAGAGGCTGAGTGATAGCCTCAAAGGCTTCAGAGAGGTCAAAAAGGACGAGGATTGAAAAAAAGTCATTAGATTTGTCAATTGAAAGAGCGTTAGTAATTAGAATAAGTAGTTTCAGTTGAATCATAAAATAAGAAGCCAGACTGTAGAGGTAAGAAGAGAATGAAAGGAAAAGGTGTGGAGGCACCTCTTATAGGTGACCTCAAGGATTTTAGTGACAAAAGGAAGGAAAGATATGGAACAATTACTAAAGGGATGAACAGATTAAGTGACAATTTTTGACGAGAGGGGAGACATGACTGTGTCTGTAGGCTGTAGGGAAGCAGCCAATAGACAGGGAAAGAGTGAAGATAAATGAGAGAATGGCGATCAGAGGGGTAATATACTGAATGATACAGGATGGAATGGAATCATGTGCATGAAAAGAAGTTGGCTTTGGCAAGGAGAAGGCCACTTTATTATATGAGATAGGGGTTAAGATGGAGATAGCAGCAAAGGGCATGTGAGTGAGTTGATAAAGAGGGAAGGAGAGTGAGACGAAAAGCAGGAGAGTGGTCTCTCTTACACTATCCTCCTCCCAGCCCAGTCTGAATCAGGCCCACTGCCTTCATCAGCCTGTCTCATACTCCCAAGACTCCCACAAAGCTCATTGTTATGAGTCTCTCTTTTTATCCTCTTCCACTCTTGCACCCCCCTCAACTGAGAATTAGTGTCCCTTTGTTTGTGCCTGACTAGTTGTCTCCAAAGATAACCTTACCTGTCACTGAGTTAAAGGCAAACCCTGCCTGAAATTACCTTATTGTTACCTCTGAAGACTGGTTGGGTGCTGTGACGGAGCCTTTGTTGAAAGAAGTATTTTATTTGAAGTATAACAGGAATCATCTTCGTAGTTACTAGCAAAATGATTGCTATTGCAAATTTCCATTCTTTCCAAAATGATATTTCATCATAAAGAAACCCTGTATATGAGAAAGGACCTATGAGCTGATGTTGAGAAAAAACAACATATCCCTTTCACATTTCTCCTAGGGAAGGAGGGCTAGGACTATCTATTTCTGGTCCCTTGGCAGCACTGGGACCTTAGGTCTTCTCCATATGGGACACAAATGTGCCTTATGCATGAAACTCTATTTTAATTCATATTCAGAAGGGTTGCAGGACTCTATACTTTAGTTATGGACATAGAAGAGGGTAGGGGAGACATAGCACTAAAAGTAACATAGGAACTAGCCACACTTAGGGGGTCACAGCTGTGTGGAGACCAGGAGACTTGGATTAATTTTTTAAGAGTGGGGCAAAATTCAGGGTCTGGGTTGCAAAGAAAATGGGCCACACTCAGAATTCAGGCACACTCAGAAGAATGGCTGCATATGGATTGGGGGAAACAAAGGAGTCAGAGCAGTGCTGACATTGGGGCCCAATCAGGGGTCAAGGCAATACACAGACTGAGGACTACACAGGTGAGAAATATTCAAGTTTTGGGGCTTAGGGACAAATAGAGATCAGACTATACCGAACAAGCAGGGGTAAGGATTAAACAAAGAATGAGGGACACTCAGATTATAGGCTGCTTAGGGACCACATGTTTAGAGCTTTATTATGAGCCTGTGATTCCATCACATTGGTGCCCACCCCTCCCTTCTTACCTCTGCATCTGTGCCGTATCCACATGTAATAAATAGACATTTCAATTTCAAATGCAGAAGTCAGAACCAGGATCCCACTAATTTCATCCATCCAGGGACTTGACCTGTGAAAATATACTGACAGAAACCCCCGATCCTGAGAGGTTAATGGTAATCTTGTTTTCTTTGCTGCCCCCAACCCATACCAAGGTCCAAATACAACTTGGTTGTTCACGTGGATGTAGCATCTTGAGTAGCTGCACTACATTTAGAATAATAGATGAAACATAGTCCCTGTGGTACCCAAAACTGAACTTCATATATAAAGTTGGTCTACTCACCTTTCCATTGTGCCTTCTGGATTTCCTGTTCCTTAATAGTGAACATTCCTTCATTTTAAACTCATTTCTTGCTTTCTACTCCTTAATTCACAAACTATTTTCATTTTAGACCTCTTTCTTTCCTATTCCTTCCATTATCTGGCACTCAGTGAGACCTGGCTACCCGCTCAGGGAAACCTCATCCCTTGGATGTCCTTGCCAATACTGGTCACACCTTCTCTCATATTCCCCATACACTGGTCCCTGAGAACAAGTCAGAATACTATTCACTCCCATTCCCACTTCCAGAATCCCCCTCTGTTGCTATCACTCAATAATCTTTTCTTCCTTTGAGGCTCACTCTATCTAAATACACAACTCAATCCATTGACAGTTTCCGATTAGCCCCTAGATCATTCTTCTATATTTCTCAAAAAGTTCAATACCTGGCTCACAGTATACCTTTCCACTCCAAATCTTGTTATATTAGGGCTTTTATTGTTGTTCTTATTCAGTCATGTACAACTCTTCACAACATGGTGGACCACACTGTCCATAGGGTTTTCTTGGCAAGGATACTGGATTGTTTCGTCATTTTCTTCTCCAGTGGATTAAGGCAAACACAGGTTAAATGGCTTGCCCAGAGTCACACAGCTAGTAAGAGTCTGAGGTCAAATTTGAATTCAGATCTTCCTACTACAGGCCTAGGGCTCAATCCACCAAGTCACCTAGTTGCTTCCTATATCTATGCTTAATATTCCTTGAAACAGGCTAGCTTTTCAGTTTCTCAGTCTCCTCACTTAATCCTCCACTCCAACTCAGCCACACAAAGGTCACATAGTCACACTCTTGACTTTTCCATCACCCACAATTTTCCACTCATACTATCTTTCCCTGTGTCTCATTACTTCTAAACCTAATCTTTTTCTTCACCATGACCTCCAATCCTTCTACCCCTTAATACTTTTTTCAGATCATCATCCCTGAAATGGCTTCACATTCCTCTATTCCTAATCTTAACTCTATAGTTAACCAGTTAAATGCTAAACTCTTATTTGATACCTCAAATCCAACCCTTTTTCAAACTCTCAATCCTCTCAAGAATGTCACCATTCTTCTAGTCACACACATGCAAAACTGTAGTGTAATCTTTGGTCTCTACTCTCATCCTATATATATATATAAAATCAGTTGTCAAATCTTATTAACTCTACTTCCAACACATCTCTTATGTTATTATTATCTTTCTCTGCTCACATGGCCACCTTCTAACATGGGTTTTTGTTAATCCTTGCATGGATCATTACAATAGCCTCTCAATTGGTCTCCTTGCTTCAAGGGTCTCCCCTCTCCAATCCATCATCTACTCAGCTGCCAAAATAACTTTTGATAGCTCCCTAAGGGCAAGGATTTTTCCCCTTTTGTCTCTGTATCCCCAGTTCCTAGTACAATGCCTGGAGTAGGTGGATATTTAATAAATGCTTCTTATTTCTTGATTGATTCAAGTATGCTAAGTTTCAACCAAACTCTACTAGTCTTTTCCTTTCCTCTTCATTCGGTCCTCTCCATTCTCCTTCCTTCACTTTCAAGGAAGGAATTGTCTCTAACCCACTCCCATTTCTATCTAAGTCTATTCTTCCTTTTAGATCCATCTCAGGGGTCATCTCCCCATTGAAACCGCATTCTCACTGCCAGATAAAAGTGATTTTTTTTCCTCTTCAGATTTCTCACAGTATATTACCCAGATCCTTCCTTTGTACTTCTCTAACTTTTGTATCCATGACTTACTGTCATAGAGATTGTCACCTCCATGAGAGCAAGTACAGGTTACCAAGCTATCAAGAGTAAGTACTAAGTGATCAAAATTTCATCTTCTTTCTTCAGCCCATACTTCAGCCAACTTTTAAAAATGCTAGTTAATTGAAACTTTTTTCAGTTGCTCTAAGAAGTCAAAGATGATCCTTATTCAGAACTTGCTTACCCTACTCAGGGGCAGAGACTGGAACTGAGGGAGAGGGAGGAAATAGTTGTTTTCTTTAAAATCCTACAAACCCTAGTACATGCTTGGCACACAATAAATTGACCAACATATGATGTAAGAATTGTCGGGGAAAGAAGGCCATGGATGGACGGGACTGGCCCCTCTCAGAGGCCAACAGAGAAGTATAAAGTGGGAGATGAGACAAGGATTCATGCGGTCACAAAGGTAGTTGGGAGAATCAGGATTTTAAGGGTGGGCATTGAAGAGCATAGAACATAAGGTGTCCTGGGGGGCAAGAAGTACCCCAGGGCAAGTGATCAGAGACTGGGCAAAATCAGGTTCCCAAGATTCTGGGTTCCAAAATTCCTGTCCCCTCCCTGACATGATGAGTCAGGAGTAGGAATGTCTTGGTCCAGTTTCCCCTCATAATTACCTTGGAATAACAGCATCCGCAATAAAACTAATAAAAATGGTAGGACCCAAAGTGTAACAAGGAACAAAAGGGGTTTTGGTGGCAAAATCTGCGACTCAAGTTCTTGACCTAAAATGCAATTGCACATAAGTGTCAGGACCAGAGGAGTAATGAGGATTCTTGCAGAATCTCCCCTCCCTATGTCCCACCTTCCCACCCTCACTGAACAGAGGGCATGTCATAGCCATGACCAAATTCTAGGCCCCTCTGGCCCCTTCTGCTCCTTACCCTAACTTTGCACCCCACAGCAGACACTCCTCCCCCTTCCACCAATAGCATCACTACACCTATATCCCCTTTCTCCATCCCTAGCTCAGGCCAAATCACCTGGCTTTATCCCTACTTATTTGTGAGATACATCATTAGGCTGCATTGATTATGCCAGAAAGTATAAGTAGGACTGGGGGCCAGTTTGTGTACTTCTGGGTGGATATTATACCCATAGGATCTCAGAGATGGATAGTCACCCAGAGGCCTATCTTGTTCAACACACACTGGATCTGCCTTGAGATTCTCCATACAAGTGGTCATCCAGCCTTTGCTTAAAGTCTCACAGGAAGGGGTAGCCAACTAACTCCTATGGGGGTCCCTTTCATTTTGGTATTGCTTTAATTGTTAGTTTTTTCATACATCAAGCCTAAACTTGCTCTTTTGAACTTGGTATTCAAAGAGGACAAGCTGCTATGAAACTGTGATTCTGTGGGCTTCTGAGTGGGAAAAGGGACCTTGAATGGTCTTTCACCCAGAGCCAGCTTGAAGCGGAGAAAATATGGCCATGTTGTTACTTCTGTGTCTAGGGTTGGTATTTTTCCTACTTTCAGATAAAGAGTCTTCAAGATAGTTATGAATTTGTGAGCTTCAAAAGACACCGTCAGAGCATCTGGGGGCTGGAGTCCTTGCAGGGATTTGCTAGTAACCAGAAAGTGAAAAGCAAAGTCCCAAGGAACTTAAAGGACTCATTCCAGTAGAAGCATGGAAGCAGATATCCATTCATAGACTGAGCCACATTTGGATCAATGCTATGTAGAAACTTCCACTGGTTGGAACCTACTCTCCCTACAATCCCGAGGGACTGAGGTGGTATAGGGAAGTGGGTGCCCCAAGGAGGAAATATTTGTAATTCTGTTCCTTCAATATTTTAGTAAATATTCCTTTGTAAAAGCTAATTGATATTAATTGATTAAATAGAACTGAGGTGCTAATCACTGGCAGTTAGCAAAGGAGGAAACACAAAGATGTGGTGACTCTGAAAGCATTAGAGAAAGGCAACCCCATTGTTCCTTCCAGTCTCCTGGGAGGAGATCCAGCTTCACTCTGGAAGATTAAGATGAGAAAATCACTTCATAGTTATCATGAGATCATCTCTTTAAATCTAAAAGAGACAAACAAGGCTGCCAAGATACCTGCTACAGATGAGAAACCTGAGGCACAGAAAAGCAACATCATTTGCCCAGGTTTACATAGACAGTAAAAATGGAAAATGGGATTAGATTTGTTCCACTTGTGCCTCTAGTGCAGAATTAGAGTAATGGTGGATGAAAGCTTCAGAGAGGATGAGTTAAGCTTGATGTCAGCAAAAAATTTCTTAATGACTAAATTTATCCAGAAGTAGAAAGGGCCACTTCCCCCAAGGAAGCAGAAGGACTTCTCCTTAGACATCTTTGAGCAAAGGCTGGAACCTCTACCAAATTCAACATGCATTCATTAAACATCTTTCATGTGCTAGGCACCAGATTAGGGGCCAAGGATACAGGCCAAATGAAAATAGGCACCTGCAGGGAATGTAGACAGAGGTTTCTTGTTCAGAAAGGTATTGGAGTACGTGACCTTTGAGTTCCCTTCCAACTAGGATATCCTGTGATTCTGTTAACAGCAGAGCTGGGAAGACATCTCTCCCCTGCCCATACACGTGCATAAACATGCCCATTCCAGGCCCCAGCTCCTTACCTAAGACCTTCAGCTCCATATCAGCTTCTTCTTGGTGAAAACCATCCTCAAAGAGACACTTATACCTTCCTGCATCTAAGAGTCTCACGCCTCGTATCTTCAGGATGATATTCCCATTTGCAATAGCATCTCTCACCAGTTCTGTCCTCCCTTGGTAATCAGGGGCCTGGTCTCCAAACTGATCCTCCCCATCTCGATAGAGATGAACCACTTGAGTGGATTGCAACCAGATCACCTCCATGTGCTGAGCACTCTGAGGTGGGGACAGGTAACATGATAACTCTGCCTCTCCCCCAAGTGGGACCTGGATGGGTCTTGCAGGTCCAATCACTGAGAATTGTCCTGTTCAATCAGGCAGGAAGAAAAGACAGAGGGTCAGAGAAAAGAACAGCAGAAGATAGAAGGATATACAAGGTTTTTCAATAAGGATGTGAAGGACAGAACACTAAAATGGGATGGGAAGGAGGCAAAGGGAAATTAGATAGTAAGGGAGGATGGGGAAAATGTCAAGGAAGCAACTAATGGAAGGGACAGTATATCAGGACAATGTATAGACCACAGGAGAAAGAAAAGGAGAAAGTTGAGAAAATCTCCAGAAGAGACTAGGAGAGCATTGGGAAACGGTTTGGGAGGGTACTAGGGTGGAATAAAATCTCTACATGTCAACCCTTATTGTTTAGAACCCAATTCCTCACCCCTGAAAGGCAAAGAGAAGTAAATACTCTTACCTGAGGCCAATGTTGGCTTCTTGAAGAGGAAGATGATGGTAATCACATAACTGGAGAGAAAGGACCCTGAGAGATTGAAAATCTCCATTACACCTAGGAGAGAGCACAGGAAGAAGGGAGGCATTATTCACTTATGTGAATTTGGGCATGTGATGGCAAATGACTATGACAGAGAGAGTGGGCACATTGTCTCTGACAAGGAAGCAGGAAGCCAATGACTAATTGTGATAAGTATCTCTGACACAGAAAGACTGTGATTGATAAGAACATTGGTGATCATTGACTATGACTAGGATGCAGGGTATCAGCAGCTATGAAAAGGACGTAGGGAATCATCAGTGTGATGGTTGTCAGAGATTTCTATCAATCCCATTCAAGGCTGCCTGCCTATGCCTGACTCTTCACTCCAAAGACTACACAAAAAATCCTGTATCAGCCTTGGGCCCAGAACTAAACCTGTGACCTCATTCTTCTCTCCAAAGCCTTTGCCAGTGCTCCAGGGGATTTTCTCAGATCACATCAACCTCGTATTTCCAACTCTTATCTCCTGTCTAGACTTCCCCAGGTCATGCCTTCTCCTTCTTGCCTGCTCTGACATAGCCCTCCGGAGCCTCTCAGGACTGACCCTGTCCACTTGTTATAAGGTTGGACTTAAAGGAATGATCTCAGATGGAATCGTCTGTCTGCCTCAGCCAACCTCTCTCTAGTTATTGATACTTTTCTTGGACTCATTTTTCAGTGATTAGCATAGTCCCACCCCCTCTCCCTCCAATCTAGTGATCCTGAAATCCTGGCTGTCAAAATACAAATTCTTTTCTCCATGCCTTACTGCTGACTCCCTTATTCCTATTGTCTTCAACACTAACTCCTAAATGTCCTACCTCAGATCTACCAGTTGTTTCCACTGTGCTCTCTAGGATGCTTGCTCCACAGTTAACAAACACACTTTCATTTAAATCTTTTCCTTTCTTTCCTTACATCTTCTGGCTCTCACTAAGACCCAAATCCTTTCTGATGATACCATTTTCCTAGCTCCCCTTTCTATCACTGGTTGTAAGGTCACTCATACTGTTCTCCATGCACTGATGAAAATGTTGGAAACCCTGAGACAAGAAGAAAGGTAGGAGGAATCAATATGTATCATATCTAGACATCCATACAATTCCACAGGGAATGATAATGTAGGCTTTACACTCTCCTTACTCCTGTTTTGGTGATAACCATGCCTACCTATTGAATTGTGTTTTAGAACCTGAGATGAAAGATTATTTCAACTATGCACAATCAGCACATCTTTCATTTGAAAGGTAAAAGACCTCCCAATTAGGCATGGCTACTGCTCAGAAAATCTGAGAAAAGTCATTATGACCTTCAACAATGAGATAGAGTTCTGTTGAGAAAACTTGGCATTCCAGGGACTCACAAGTTAGGTACCTTATGGAAGGCTAACCCATACTAAATTGTTGAGAGATTGGGCAGTTTGCTTTTTTACAGAATAGCCCCAGAAAATAGAGGAGGACCTATCAAGACTTAACTGCAACTACCTATTGCCCATAGGAGAGTTGATTGAACTTTCAATGGTCAGGAGACCAATGCAGAACAATCACTTCAGTGAACATTGGGCAAAAAAGATTATCCACCAGTGGTACAAAGACTGTCTGGCCCAGATATGGGAAATGAAAGTGTTGTTTCTAGTGAAGAAGACTATGTGTACTATTACGGGGTAAGAGGATTGAGCCCCAAAGGCAATTCCTTTCTTAACAAGAACTGCTACTAGAGAGACTCTTAGGGTACAGGTATATCTCACAGAACACAAACACACCGACAGCAAGCCTGCCCCTGCTTTTAGCCCAAGGTCAGACAAATGGTCAGCCCATACCATCTACTAGCTCAGGAATAGAGGCATTGAGATCAGCCACTCAGAAGAGAATTTGTCCACCAGACAAGTTATAAAACTAACTTACAGGTGAATCTAAGGAAATGGTTACACACTCATTCAGGTGAAAATATGAGCGATTATCCTTGAGAAATGTGCCTTGCATAAAATTGTATATATTTACCTCTACACATGTTGATTACTACATATTTGAGTATGCCTGTTTATTTTTTAGCTGTTCTGTTCATGTGACTTCTAGGTTATGTTCCTATTATAGCAATGCCTGTTAGTTGTGATCATTCTTCATTTGCATATATGCTAATGTTTACTGTTATCATTAGTAGGAATAAAAATAACTATCATTTATATAGAACTTTAAGGCTTGGCAAGCAGTTTACATATATTATCTCATTTGACTGCCATAACAATGTGTTGAGACAGGTGCTATTGTTCTGGCCATTTTATAGATAAGGAAATTAAGACTGAAAGAAGTTAAAGTGACTGGCCCAGAGTGAAATAGCTAGCAAGTATCTGAGGCAGGATTCAAACTCAGGTTCTCTTGATTCCAAATCCAGTGTTCTGTCCACTATACCATACAACTTTTCTCTTTTGTGTATAGGTCTCAGCAAGTAAGGTTTAATTCGTTTCATTGTTTATGATTTTGTGATGTATATTATGGATATTTATGTTCTGTTAAGCTGTACATGTGTTATGTTCTGCTTAGAAATTATCTATGTTGTCACAAATGCTTTACTTAGCACCATTCTACTGCAAGTACTATTAATATATCGGTTTTCTTGTAGGTTTTCAACTATACTGGAAGCATAGAAGGATGCCATGGAAATTACCCTTCTGTTTAAAGCCCTGGTGTTGTTTCTTCTGTAGAGTTACAGGTTTCAAACTTAGACTGGCTGGTTTTTTTCCCAAGGGGCAGCATAAAGTTTCATCCCAAGGGAGGTATATTGCCCCTTCTGCACCACCACTACCTGATTGGTGAGTTTGGCAGTCACAGTCCTGAGATGCTGCTTATGTAGAGAGCTGTGACTCTTGGTTGGTGGAAAGATTTCTGAGAGAAAGAAGCAGAGAAGGGTATGAGCCAAGATTAGAAGAAAGAACAGTGATTGGAAACCCTCCTGGAGCCTCTCATGGGTAACTGGCTAGTGGAAAATATGATACATGCACAGATAATACAAAGCAGGAAAGACAGAGAGGACATGTGAGGGATAGAGAATAAAAAGGGCAAAAGGCACCGAAGTGGGAGAGCAGAACATACATGGTACAAGGACAGAGAATAGGCCAGTTTGGCCAGATGGTAAAATGTTTGGAGAATAAGAGGATGTCAGGATGAAAAGTGTCTGATTGTGGAAGACAATTCAATGCTGGACAAAGGAGTTGACACTTTTGTTTGTAGTCAATAGCTCACCCCAAAATAATGTTCTAGCCCATTGGAGGTCTTTAGTTTGGTGGACCTGGGAGACAAGCAGAAAAATCACCTCTATACCATCTTTGAAAAGGAACCATCCAGCATTTGCTTGAATATTTCTTGAGAGAAGACAGCCTATTACCTCCAGAGGCAGCCCATTTCACCTTTGGATAGCTCTAATTGTGAAGAAATGTTTTCTTTTCATTGATGGAGCTGAAATCTGCCTCTGCCACTTTTTCTACTGCTTCTAGTTATGACCTTCTTGGCTTGAGGCCAAGCATATCTTCTCATTTCTTTCCTATATGAGAATCCTTCAAATATTTGAGGATACCCCACTCCTGCCTACCCAAGTTTCTTTTTCTCCAGACAAAATTTATTTCAATTCAAATATTTTTCATATTTTTTCATATTTTTTCTGGGTATTTCTTTTATTTTTATATTTTTTTGTTTTTAATTTATGGAATAAAACAAGCATTTCCATAACAGTATATAAAAAAGATCATTGCACATGAAACTGCAAATCTATTGTGTATAATTTGCTATTCCTTTATATAATAAAGTTATCATTTAAATCTCTTTTTTTCCTTTTTTTCTTCCCCCCCTCCCTAGAGTTGACTACCATTATATATAAATATGTGTATATGTATATATATATATACACATAAAATCATTCTATACATACTTCTATTTATCAGTTTTTTCTCTGAATGCAGATGGTGTCTCCTTTATATGTCCTTTGTAGTTAATTTGAGCATTTATAATAGTCAAAATGACTTATTTGCCCAAAGTTGTTCTTTTTAAATTTTTTAAATAAATTTATAGAATGAAACAAGCATTTCTGTAACATATTACAATAAATATATGATTGTATATGAAACTGCAAATCAACTATGCTCAACTTGCTATTCATTTCAAATATACAATAAAATTATCATATACATTTCTTTTTTTCTTCCCTCCTGCCTCCCATAGAGATGATTATCACTAGACACAAATGGATATATGTATATAAAATTATTCTATACTTATATTTATCTGTTCTTTCTCTGAATAGAGATAGCAACTTTCTTCATGTCTTTTACAGTTTATTTGGGTACTTTTAATAGACAAAATAAGTTATTCACTCAAACCCTTTCTTACAACAATATTTCTGTTACTGTATACAGTGTTCTCATGGTTCTGCCCATTTCACTCTTCACTGTTTTGTTTGCCTCTCCATGTTTTTCTAAAATCATTGAGTTCATCATTTCTTATTACACAGTAGTATTCCATCAAAACAATATACCAGAACTTGTTCACCCATTCCCCAATTCATTTTCCACTAGAATTCAAAGTTATAATTGCTATTTGTGAACTTCTCTCCATCTTATTTTTACTCACCATTTTCCTCCTTAGCCTCTTTTCCCTCTATCCCTGTTACCTTATCTTCTTCCTTTACCCTCTTATTCCTTATTTTACCCTCCCTTTTAAAAGCCATTCCTTTATCTATATAAGGAAATCATTAAAGACTAATTATAAGGCACTGATCAAGGTCAAACTGTTTATTTTTGATAAATGAAAATGTTATTAATATTAGTAATTATTAGTTATTACTATTAGTAATAGTATTCTTAAAACTGTTATCACTACTAAGGTAGTTTCAAAGAAAGGTTGGGGCTGGGTTGTATATGATGAAAGTGATTCTAAAAAACAAAATTGGGTAGGAAAAGGTTAAAAGGAGAAATTAGCACATTAAAAACGGGGTATGAAAGGAAGAACTAATACAGAGGAAGTAGGTGGGGTGGAGGGCTGGTGATATTGGAAGCTTACTCTCATCTGGATTGAAGAGGACACAATACATATGACTTAAGAGTTTTAGAAGTCCTCTGAACTTCTAGTGAGGTGAGAAAATTGAGGAATAGATTGGGGGGAGAGACTTTTAAAATGGTATATTGATCAAAGTTTTTCTTAAAACAATTTTGCTGTTACTGTATGCAACATTCTCTTGGTTCTGCTCATTTTATTATCATTACTTTGTGCAAGTCTATCCATTTTTTAAAAGATCATTGAGTTCATCGTTTCTTATTTTATAGTAGTACTCCATCACAATCATACCAGACCTTGTTCAGCCATTCCCCAATTGATGGGCATATCCTCAATTTCCAGTTCTTTGCCACTGTGAAAAGAGCTGCTATAAATACTTTAGAACACATAGGTTTTCTTTTTCCCATAATCATCTTTGGAAATAGATCTAGTAATGGTGTCATTGAGTCAAATGGCATAGGCAGTTGAATAACTCTTTGGGCTTAATTCCAGATTGCTTTCCAAAATAGCTGGATCATTTCACAGTTCCACAACAATGAATTAATGCCCCAAATTTTCTGCATCCCCTACAATGTTTGTCTCTTCCACCTTCAGTCATTCTAGCCAATCCGATAGGTATAAAATAACATCTCAAGATTGTTTAATTTGCATTTCTCTAATCAATAATGATTTAGAGCATTTTTTCATATGACTATGAATTGTTTTGATTTCTTCATTGGAAAACTGCCTATTCATATCCTTTCACCATTTATCAATTGGGGAATAACTAATATTCTTAAAGATTTGACAAAGTTCTTTATATATTTAAGATATGAGACCTTTATCTGAGAAACTATAAAATCCTTTCTGCCCCCCTCCCCCACCAATTTTCTGGTTTCCTCATGATCTTGGCTACATTTGTTTTAGTTGTACAAAACTTTTTAAAATTTAATGTAATAGAAATTATTCATTTTACACCTCACTCTGCTCTCTAATTCTTGTTTATTAATAAATTGTTCACCTACCCATAAGTCTGATGGTGATATGTTCCATGTTCTTCTAATTTTCTTCCAATGTCTCCCTTTATATCTAGATCCATTTGACCCTATCTTAGTGAATAGTGTAAGATACTGATCTATGCCCAATTTCTGCTATACTGCTTTCCAGCTTTCCCAACAATTGTTTTTACTAAATAATGAATTCATCTGCCAAAATCTGAATTCTTTACACTTGTCAAATACAAGGTCACTATATTTATTTGCTGCTGCAAGTTGTTTGTCTATTCTGTTCCATTGAACTACCTTTCAATTTCTTAGCTTTTATCAGGTAGTTATGATAATTACTGCTTTATCATACAGTTTAAGATCCGGCATTCTAAACCTCCTTTCTTCACATTTTTTTCTTTAGTTCTTTTGATATTCTTGACTTTTTGCTCTTCCAAATGAATTTTGTTATTATTTTTCTAATTGAATAAAATATTTTAAAATAATCTTAAAAGATTTTTTAAAATAATTAAATAAATTATTTGGAATTATAGGCAAACAAAGGGTCCTACCAAACACCTTTTATGAAACAAATGTGACACTGATACCTAAACCAGGAAGAGTAAAAACAGAGAAAGAAAATTATAGACCAACTTCATTAATAAATGTGGGTACAAAATCCTAAACAAAATACCAGCTGGAGGATTACAACAATATATTACAAAGATTATATGTTATTAACAAGATGTTATACCAAGAATGCAGGGATAGTTTAACATAAGGAAAACTATTAACATAATTGATTATATAAATAATAAAGGTTCAAAAAATCATATGATCATAACAATAGATGCAGAAAAAATTTTTCATAAGGTTCAACACTCAAATCTATTAAAATATTTGGAAATATAAGTTTAAATGGATTTTTCCTTAAATTGATAAAGAGTATTTATCTAAACTCACCAGCAAGTGTTATTTGTAATAGGGATAAGTTAAAAGCCTTGCCAGTAAGATTATGTGTGAAACAAGGATGCCCACTATCATCAATATTACTCAATATTGTCTTGGAAATCTTAACAATAGCAATAAGAGAAGAAATAGAAAGAATCATAATAGGAAATGAGGTAATAGAAGTATCTTTTTCAGACAAAATTATGATATACTTGGAAAATCCCATAATTTAGCAAGCTAGCAGGATATAAAGTAAATCAACATAAAGCATCAATATTCCTATGTATCAAACATAAAACTCTGCAAGAAGATAAAATAACAGATACCCCATTTAAAATAAATCTAGACAGTATAAAATACCTGAAAGAACACCTGCCAAAACACGCTCAGGGACTATATAAACAAAATTATTTTTAAAAAAATTTTACACAAATAAAATTAGACTTAAATAATTGGGGAAATGTTCATTGTTTATTGGCCAACATAATAAAAATTACAATTTTGCCAAAATTAATTTGTATTTTCATTCACATTTAACAAGCATTTATTTGGTGCTTATTGTTTGTCAGACACTGTGATAAGCACTGGCATTACAAATACAAGCAGAAAGACAGTTCCTTCCCCCAAGGAGCTTCCATTCTATTTGTTACCCCCTATTGTGTATAAAGTCCCACATGGAAGTATTTGCAAGGTGCTGTGCTGCCCTGGGGATAGTAAGACTGAAAGTTGCCAGTTTCTGAATCTCTGAGCTCTTTAACAACCCAGTCATCCTCTACATGCTTTTTAGGGAAGTTTTGGCCTTCCTGAAATATAGCACCCAAAACCAATGATGATGCTCTAGATATTGTCTGAGCCAGGCAGCTCACAGTGACCCAATCCCTTCTTATCCTCTGTGCACAATGGTGCTCAATGCAGCTTGAATCCACTCCACCCACTCTATCTGTGCCCTCTGTCCCATGCAATTCTTTCTATCTACTTTATCCCCTCAATTTTGTAATGTTCATGACACTTCCACTAGTCGGCCCTATCCATACCCCTCATCTGCTCTGCATTCACTCCTCCTTAGTTAGCCCAGCCTGATCGTGACAGCATGTAATGATCTGTTCCACCTCTGTCCCCTTAGATCTCACCCAGCACATGAGAACCAGGGTGGTTAGAACAGCTGTTCAGGCCCAGGGACTATGCAGACCATGATTTCTATCTGAGCCCTGGCATTGTGCTGACTGGAAGGGATTCCCTGTCCCCTTCCCCAGGGTTTAGGGACCCAGAAAGGAAAAGAGCCAGAGTGAACTGAGGGTGGTTGGGGGGATGGGAGTGGAGGAGGAAGAGTGAGGCTAAGGATAGAAGCCAGACTTACCTCCTCACCTGTGCTGAGCTGAGCTGAGGGACAATGCTGAATACCTGTTGTTGCTGACCTGTGTGCAGTATCTCTTTTAAGTATTGTCACACAGTAGAAGAATTTTTCCTAGATGCTATCTGAGTTGGGAACCAGTCATGGTACGGGAAACAGATCTCTTCTCAACCATTTCACTTCTGTCTCCTCTATTCATCCCCCATGGCCTCCTCCTTTCCCCTAGGCAGGGCATGAGTAGACATATTTAAGCTCAAAAAAAGGAGATCCCCTAGGAAAGAACACAGATCTATCCAGTTTCCACTCCACCTTCTGAAACCTGTTTCAGATCTCCTTTGGTGTCAGTATGATGTAACCCAGACCACTCCCACCCCAACACACAAACTAATACACATTCATTCCATAGCTTATGTCCTGTGACTGCTCCTCTCCATTGCTATATTTGTCTGTTCAGGAGATGTCCCATTAGGCTGACAGTCCCTTTTTTTTGTATCCCCAGCACTTAGCAGGATGCCTGACACATATGAGATTCTTTAAAAATTCTTGATGATTTTACTTAACTAGACTCCTCCTCCAAATATAACCCTCTTTCTATCACAGCATGTTGCCTTGCAAACTTAGACCAGATTTCCCAAAAATAAGACAGACTATTCATGTATCAAGTGAAGACTCTCCTTTATTTTTCATCTGGAACTATGATTTCATTTGTTTATGGAATGACTGATATGGAAACTCCCTCTGCTACTGCAATTATCTTAGAGAGTGGCTTGGGGCAATGAGAGGTTAAATGATTTGCCCATGGTCACAGAGCTGGTATGTGTCAGAGCAGGACTTTCTGCACCCAAGGCTGGCCTCCTGGCCATTACATCATGGTGCCGTTATCATTATATTTTATTGTCTTACTCCTAGAGGTATGACTCTAACACCAGCCTACTAACCCTCTTAGTTTCAAATTCAATGTTGGGACCAAAGGAGGCGGTTTCAAGTCACTGAATGTTTAACACTAAACATTTAAGAACATTTGCCCTAACACAGCAAGGATATATAACAAGGACACAGTGACACTCAGCTCCTCTGGATGCAGTCCCCTTTGTCTCCTCTGGAAATGTATCTGGTCAGTCAGTTGCCAGGATATGGTGACTCACATGGTCTCAGGCACCCACCATGTCTGAGAGGCGCCAACTACACATGGCTGGGACCTTGCTGCCCCAAGACCAGGAAGCTATAACAGGGAAGCTGGGCCAATCAGGATTTGTGGAGGGGAGGAATCTAGGTCAGGAAGTTTGGAAAGCTACCTCAGGAAACTGCTAGTCCTGTCACACTTACAAAGGAAAGACTGAGACCTAAAATGAAACATGAATGGGCCAGAGAATGCGCAAGCAGGTGCATCAAGGAATGGATAAAAACAGAGTTGTCACTGTAAGATAAGGTGTTCTGGTCTTAGGGTCACTATAGAAGGAAGGAAGGTGGGAAAGGGCATCAGCAATGATTCCTAAGAGAGGCACACCCAGCTCCACTGAGCTCTCCCCACCTCCCTCTAAGTCAGTGGATCACAAGTATATTCATCAGAAGGTAGCTTCCTGAGCAACCAAAGGTCATGAGGTTTGTGGGACTATTTTCCCCCAGGTGGCTGTGGTAGTTTTGCTTTTTCTGTTATCACAGGTAGCGAGATGCTAGATATTACATAGAAGTACTAACCACAGTTACTGGGGCACTAACCCCTCTCTGTCTTGTATTAAGCATGTAGTTGATTTTGCTTCAGTTCTGTGCAGCCTGGCCTCTGGTAAAAGGAGGTTCCCTTTTTTCTCATGCATTGCCTGGTTAGCAAATCTGTTCCCTGAATCTTTCTGACAGCTTCTTCTCTGATGCAGAAGTAGTTCCTTTTGACATCCAATTGCTTACTGGAACTCAGGAATTTCAGACCTTTCAAATCACAAGATCCCAGCCACTCCTTGACAAATCCAGTTGGGGGAAACTATTTTCTTCAAAGTTAGGACAACATAAACACCAAAGAGGCAGAAGTGGCCATGTGATCATAGATACATGGCCCCTGGGTAAACAACAGTTCAATCAATCCTTCCCCAACCTGATCCTCCTATTACAACATTAGAGAGACCTCAGGCTTCAAGGCTAGAATGGAAGAGAGACTCAAGGAGGTTAGCAGCTTGCTTTTTGTACATTTGATGAGGCATCATCTGTTCTGGCTCAGCAGCTATCTACCATTGCAAATATCTCAGTGATCAATCCTCCATGGCTGGATGCAGTACTGTCCCCAAGCTTCCATGTAGTTATCTAGAAATAAGAATAATTACTGAACAAGCGACCTGGTGGTGAGGTGGGGAACCCAAAGGGTCCCTGTTTCATAGGCATAGACTAATTCTGGAGAGGTGACTAAAATAAATGGGAAGCACAAGCATAGGGTGCAAAAGTTGTTAGGAGTAGGAAGGAAAAAGTGCAAAGGAGGAGGAGGGAACATGACTGTTGTTTAGAGTAAAGTATCATCCTCAATTCCTAAGTCTTTCTCACCTCACATAGCCTATCTATTGGTATCACAGGATTGCAGAGAACATGGGGGAGGTATGGTATAAGAAGATTGGAAAGGCAGGAAAGGGCCAAATTAGGAAGGTCTTTCAAAGCCCAACAGAGGATTGTATGTTTGACAGTAGAATTTATTGAATTTGGTGACTTATATGTTCTAGAGTGGCATAGTAAGAGACCTAAGGCAGCGAGATCCACTAGCAGATATTTGCAAGAGTCCAAGTGTGAAGTGACAATAGTCTGCCCCAGGTGGTAGCAGTGTCAGAGAGAAGGGATCATATATGAGAGATGTTATAAAGGTAAAACTGAAAGGCCTTAGCAAGAGATTGGATATAGGGGAGGGGTCAGAGAGAGTGAGGAGTTAAGGATGACCCCTAGGTTGCTAACCTGATTGCCCAGGAAGATAGTGGTACCCTTAAATAGGAGAGAGAAGTTAGGAAAAAAGAGAAAAGGAGAAGGGAAAATTAGTTCAATTTTCAGTATATTGACCTTAAGATGTCTATGAGACATTAGTTTTGAGATATCTAATAGGCTGCTGGAGATGCAAAACTGGATGTCACGAGAGATGTTAGGACTGGACAAATAGGTAAGAAAATTATCATCATAGAGAAATTTGAATCCATGTGAGATGATTAGATCATTGAGCGAAATAGTATAAAGTAAGAAGAGAAGGCTCACAACAGAACCCTATGGGACACTCATGATTAAGGTTAAAGATCCATTGAAGATGATTGGTCAGATATGAAGTTGGGGAACCATGATAAAGCAGTATCAGAAATCTAGAGAAAAGAGGATATTAAGCAAAAGAAAGTGGCAGCCAGGTATTGCAGTGGATAGAGCACAGGGCTCAAATCAGAAAGACTTATTTTCATGAGTTCAAATCTGTCCTCAGACACTTACTAGCTGTGTGACCCTGGGCAAGTCACTTAATCCTGGTTGCCTCAGTTTCCTCATCTATAAATATGAGCTGGAGAAGGAAATGGCAAACCATTCTAATATCTTTGCCAAGAAAACTCCAAAATGGGGTCACAAAGCATTGGAAACAACTGACCGACAACAACAGACAACAGAAAAGGCATCAACAGTATCAAAGGCTACAGAGACCAAGAAGGATCAAGTTTGATAAAAGGCCTTTAGATTTGACAATTAGATGACTGTTAGTAATTTTGAAGAGAGGAGTTTCTTTTGAATGATGAGCTGAGGAGCCAAAGTGTAGAGAGTTAGGAAGAATGAGAAGTAGGCACCTATTGTAGATGCATCTCAAAGACTTTAGCCACAAAAGGGAGGGGACATATGACAATAGCTAGCAGAGATGGATTGATCAATTGGTGTTTTTTGGAGAATGAAGGAAATGTGTATATTCATAGGCAAAGAGGAATCAGCAAACAGATATGGAGAGATTGAAGACAGGTGCGAGAATGAGGGTGATAAAGGGGGAAATCTACTGGAGGAAGCAGAATGGAATGGATCACTTGTACATGCAGAGTTGTTTGCCTTGGCAAGAAGAGACACTTCTTTTTGTGAGACAAGGGTGAAGGAGGAGACAATGACAGGGGGCATCTGAGTGATGTAACATGAAGAAGGGAGAAGAGAGACCTTTTAGTAATTTTGTAAAAAAAAAAGAGAGATGTCTCTCATTTTTTAGTTAAATACGAGGCTAGTTTCTCAGCTAAGAGAGTAGGGGGAGGGTTAGCCATGGGAGGCCTGTGGAGGAATGAAAAGATTTTGGAAGAGCCACAGCCATAAATGGGATAGTGAAATAATTGGGGAAGTTTAAAAGGATTGCCTTGCAGCAGTGAGAGTCTGAGTTGACACAATATAACATCAACTTATAGTGGACCCAGTTAGCATGGCTTTGTTATTTTTCCAGCTTCTGTCAGCTGCAGGTGTGTAAAAGCAAAAGCACAAGCTGGTGGGAGTGAACCAAATCTGAGGCTTTGCAAGGCAAGTTAGGCAGTAAGGTAAGGGGGCATGGAACTCAAGAGAAGAGAAAAATGGAGAGCTGAAGTGGTTTTCTAAGGGAAATAGGGAATAGACTAGGGAAGGGAAGAGTGCAGCTAGTGTAGGGATGATGGCCTGGGAAAGAACTGAGGGGCTGATGGATGGAGGTGATGGTGAGAATGAAGAAGAGTTTCAGGTTGCAAGGAAGAGGATATAAAATCCTCTGTTTGGCATTCAAAGCCCTTTATAACCTGCTACTGTCTTTCCAAACTCCTTACAACTTATACCCTCCACCCCATGTCCTCCATGATCCAGTGACACTGACCTTGCTATTCCTTGAACAATACACTGCACATCCCAAATCCAAGGATTTTCCCTGGCTGTCCTCCATGTCTAGAATTGTCTGTCTTCTCATCTTAGCTACCCAACTTTCCTGGCTTCCTTCAAGGGCCAGCTAAAATCACACCCATGAAAACACATTCTTCCTGCCCTTTAATTCTAGTGACTTTCCTGTGCTGATTATCTCCAATTTATCCTGTATATCACTTGTTTGTACAGAATGGCTTGTATATTGCCTCCCCCTTTCTGAGACAAGGACCATCTTTTGTCATTCTTTGTATCCCCAGGCCTTGACAGAGTGCCTGACACATAGTAGGTGCTTAACAAATATTTACTGAGTGACTGACCACCATGAGTTATAAAACTTGACCCATAGGGAAGGAATACAGTTACTGAGTGACTGAGAGGTTAGAGCTGATTGTCAAGGGCTTTAAGCAAATCAAGCACTGGGGAGCCTAGCAGCCACTAGCCTGGAAAGAAAAGACAAAGGGGTTTCACCTCCCATACAACCCCACCCCCAACTCCTACTACAACTCAGAGACCTGGACATGGCATCTGCCTCCTTGATCTCATTCAGGAACAAGGGAGGGAAACAAACTTATGTACTAGATCAGGTTGACTCAGCTCAGTGATTAGGCACATGTTTGAGAAGAAGATGCATAGAGAAAAGGAGAGAGGGATGAGGAAGGAGAGAAATGTATGGAGGGAATATAGAAAAGAGAAATGCCAGAAGGAAGCAGAGAAAGAGAGAAGAGGAAGAGAGCAGGGAAGAGAGTGGGAAAAGGGCCTAAAGAAAATGGGAAGAAGGAAAGTGGGAAGAAGAGAGGGAGAGTGACCTCTCTTTGACCTCCCCCTCCTGTGCTCTTCCCAACCCAATCTGAGGAAAGTCCACAGTCTTCTTCAGGCTAGCCCATGCCCCCAAACCCCACACTGACCTTCTCATGGTGATTCTTCCCTTCCCTTTCATCCTTTTCCACTTCTATACCAAACCTACCTCTACCCCCAACTGAACACATGTTCCCTAGGCTCAACTTGGTCTGTCATCAGCTGCCCATGGGGATATTCACCTGTAATTAAGTCAAATGCAGGTCCCACCTGAAATTACCTTATTATCAGCTCTGGATCCTGGTGAGGTATGGTGACAGAACATTCTCAATACATATGGTCTCACAATTAATATGATTTCCACTAAAACTGGAACACTCTTTAAAATTATCAACATAGAAACTGCCCGTATAAATTTCCAGTCATGTTAAACTGATAGCTCCTTATAAAGAAACCCTGTAAGCCAAAAAGGACCCATGAGCTGATGTTAAGGAGAAACAAGACGACCCTTGCCAGCTCTCCTGGGGAAAGAGGGCTGGGAATATCTGTTTCTGGCCCCTTGGCAGAACCTTGGACCCTCTGAATCTGCTACTAATCCCTCCCTGAGTTCTAGACATGGGGTCTTATGCACCGCAATCTATTTGAATTAATCCAGACTTAGAAGGGTCCAGTCCTCTATACTTTAGGTAAGTGCATAGAAGAGGGTGGGGGGAGGACACTGAACTCAGTGCTACACAGGGAATAGGTAACACTTGGGGATCAATACTATGTGAAGACCAGGAGATTTGGATCAGTTTTGCAAAGTGTAGGAGAAAATTCAGGGTCAGGGAACACCTGGAAGGATGGCTACACATGGACTGGGGGCCACAAAGGGGCCAGAACTATGCAGAGACTGGAACTCAATCAGAGTTTAGGACAGTACATGGGCTGAGATGTCCACAGATCTGAAATGTTCGGAGTTGGGGGTGGAAGGGCAAATATAGACCAAGGCTACACAGAGCTAGAATGAGTCAGGACAGCACAAAGACCAGTGGACCTTTAGGATCTGGGTTGCTTAGGAACTGCCCAGCAGGAGGTTTATTATCATCCCATGATTCCATCACATTGCTACACTACTTATCTCCTTCTTACCTATGCATTTATTCCACCTCCATAGATAAAAAAGGGCCACTTCAACTTCGAATGCACAAGTCATAGCCAAGATTCCATTGAACTCACACAGCCAGGGAACTGACCTGAGAAGACATACTGAAAAAAATCCCCTTGATGAAGCATTCTGGGAAAATTGCAGAGAAGTTCAGAAATTTCCAGGCTTCCAAATTTCCTCCATGAACAGGCAGAACATCACCACAAAATGAACACAGAACAGCAAAAATAAAAGGATAAAGCAGTTGCCTTCCTAGGACAACTTGAGAGGACTTCAGGAAAGACAGGCCCTCCAGAGGCTGAGGTTTGGCCTGAGTGAAGTGTAGACACCTCCAAACCAAATCTGCTGAATCAACAAACAGCAGGTC
The DNA here is from genome assembly GCF_011100635.1 of Trichosurus vulpecula. Taxonomy (NCBI): domain Eukaryota; kingdom Metazoa; phylum Chordata; class Mammalia; order Diprotodontia; family Phalangeridae; genus Trichosurus; species Trichosurus vulpecula. Next base: position 80,270,689 of record NC_050573.1, read on the forward strand.
CTGTGAGAAACTCCTTAGGAAAGCAAACTAGGCCTCAAATTTCACCTCACAAACTTTTATCTAAGGAAAAGCTTGGGGATAGATGGTTGAGTGGAGGAAGATTGAAGGACCCCTGCTGTTTCTGGACCACAGGCCTAGTGATGCTGACCAGACAAGATACCACAGGAAGCAAAAACATTTTGGGGTTGTGGCTGGGGGCCCTAACTGTGGCTTAAAGGAGGAGAAGAGTGCCTGAGGTTGAACCCCTGGACAGAATTCAGAAAATAACTGAAAGGAAAACCTCAGGCCTAGAGCACCATTACCCACAAGTCAGGATTAAAACCTGAGTACAATAATAAGCTCCTAAAAATAAAATAAAACAAAATTTAAAAAATGAGTAAACAAAGGAAAAAGAACTCCACCATAGCTAGCTAGTATAAATGACCTGGGTTCATATTCAGAGGAAGAGAGAGAGGTTTAAAAAAAGCCACTCCTACCTCAAAGAGTTACATTAAATGGTCATAAGCCCCAAAAAAGTATTTAAAAGAACTTAGAAAAGGCCTTCAAAAATCAAATAAGAGAGACTGAGGAAAATTAGAAAAAAAAGCAATTCAAGAAAATTATGAAAAAAAAGTTAACCAATTTGAAAAAGAGGCTCCAAATCTTAAGGAAGAAAATAACTCCTTGAAAACTAGAATTGTGCAAGAGGAATTAAATGACATTATAAGACACCAGAAAATACTAAAACTAAAAAAAAAAAAAAAACAAAAACCAGAAGAGAAACTGAAACATCACACTAGAAAAACAAATGATCTGGAGAATAGATTGAGGACAGACAGTATAAAAATTGTAGGACTACCTAGAAGTTAGGATAAAAAAGAATCTTGATACACCATTACAAAAAATTATTAAAGAAAAATGGCCTGAAGTTCTAGAAAAAGAGGGCAAAGTAAAAATATTAAAAAATCTACTGTTCACCTCTGAAAGAGATTGCAGGAAGAAAAATTATAGGAATGTCATCAATGTAGTCAAGTTTTAAAACTCCCAGATTAAGGATAAAACATTACAAGCAACAAGGTAAAAAATAATTTAACTAATATAGAGATACAGTTAGGATCACACAAGACCTAGCAGCTTCTACACTAAAGGACCACAGGTCTTGGAACATTGTATTTTGAAGAGCGAAGAGTTAAAGTTGCAACCAAGAATAACTTACCCAGCAAAGTTGATTATAACCACAAATGGGGGAAAAATGGACATTTAATGAACTGAAAGAATTTCAGGTATTTGTGACAAAAAGACAAGAACTAAATGGAAATTTTGATATACAAGATACAGAAGAAACACAAGGAAAATATAAAAGACTAATTATAAGGGACTCATTAAGGTCAAACAGTTTACTTCTAATATATGAAAATGTCAGTATTCTTAAGATTGTCATCATTACTAGGGTAGTTTGAAAGAAAGGTTGAGGCTGAGTTGATTATGAAAGAATGAGTTTAAGAAAATAAAAGTGGGAAGGCAAAGGTAAAAAAAAAGCAATTATTGTATAAATGGGACATGAAAGGAAGAATTGATACAGAGGATGCTGGTGGGGGTGAAGGGCTGGTAGTGCTGGAATCTTACTTTCATTAGATATGGATTAAAGAGAGAAATATATATGTATATATATAATATGATGCATATGTATATATAATATGATATATATATATATGCACACATATATGTGCATATACAAGTCTTCTAAACTTATGAAGAAATAAGAGGACTAGGGGACAAGATGAAGAAGGGACTTTTAGAAGACTGTAGATTAAGATTTAGGACTGTGGCAGGTGAGAATAAAGGAAGGACTCTTAGAAGGGTAGGTAGAATAAAAAACAGGAGAGTAAGGGGAGAGGACAAGGTAACAGGGATAGGGTAAAAAGAGAGGCTGAAAAGGACAACAGTGAGTAAAAATAGGATGGAGGGAAATTCACAAATAATCATTATAACTTTGAATATGAATGTGATGAACTCACCCATAAAATGGAAACAGATAGCAGAATGAATTAGAAATCAGAATCCAACAATATGTTGTTTACAAGAAACACATTTAAGAGTGGGAGATACACACAGAGTTAAATGGAGGAAAGAAGTAGAATTTATTATGCTTCAGTTGATGCAAAAAAGCAGGAGTAAAAATTATTGTCTCAAAGGTATGGCTAAAATAGATTTTATTAAAAGAGAAAAACAGGGTAACCACATTTTAATAAAAATTGCCATAGACATGAAGCGATATCAATACTGAACCTATATGCACCAAATATTATAACATTTAAATTGCTAAAAGTTAAATGAATTATAGGTGGAGATAGACAGTAGTACTATAATAGTGGGTGAATAAATCTTCCCCTTTCAGAACGAGATAAATCTAACCAAAAGATAACTATGAAGTCAAGGAACTGAGTAGAATTTTAGATAAGCTAGATATGATACCTAACTGGAGAGAACTGAATGGAAATAGAAAGGAATACACTTTTTCTCAGCAGTCCATGGGACCTTTAAAAGATTGACCATATATTAGGACATAAAAATTTTATAGTTAAAAGAAGAAAAGCAGAAATATTAAAAGTATCCTTTTCAGATCACAAAGGAAATTAAATAATCTAATCTTAAAGAATGGGTGAGTTAAAGAAGAAATCATAGAAACAATCAATAAGTTCATTAAAGAGAATGACTATAATGTGACATTGTATCAAAACCCAGAGGATCTAGCAAAAGCAGTGATCAAAGGAAATTTTTATTTCTAAATGTTTACATCAATAAAATAGAGAAAGAGCAGACCAATGAACTGGCTGTGCAATTTAAAAAAAAAACTAGATATAGGACAAACTAAAAATCCCCAATTAAACAGCAAATTGGAAATTCTAAAATTTACAGGTGACATTAATAAAATTGAGGGCAAAAATTGAATTAATAAATAAAACTAGGAGTTTGTTTTATGAAAAAGCCAATAAAATAGATAAAACATTTTTTAATTTGATGAAACAAAGAGAGAAAAAACTAAATCACTAGAAATAAAAATGAAGAGGGTGAATATGCTACTAACAAAGATGCAATTAAGGCAATTATAAGGAGTTATTTTGCCCAATTATATGCCAATAAATTTAATAATTTAAGTGAAATAGAAGAATATTTACAAAAATAAAAATTGCATAAATTAGCAGAAATAGAATATCTACAGAGACCTATTTTAGAAAAATAAGTTGAATAGACCATAAATGAACTTCCAAAGAAAAAAGCTTTAGGACCAGATGGATTTACAAGTGAATTCTATCAAACATTTAAAGATCAACTACTTTCAATATTAAATAAGTTATTTGGAATAATAGGCAAAGAAGGGATCTTACCAAACTCCTTTTATAAAGCAAATATGATACTGATACCTAAACCAAGAAGAGCAAAAACAGAGAAAAAAAATTATATACCAATTTCATTAATGAATGTGGATGCAAAAATCCTAAATAAATACTAGCTAAATGATTACAACAATGTATTGCGAAGGTAATACATTATGACCAAGTGGGATTTATACCAGGAATGCAGGGATGGTTTAACATAAGGAAAACTATTAACATAATTGATTATATCAATAATAAAAATGTTTAAAAATCATATGAGCACATCAATAGGTGCAGAAGAAGCTTTTGATAAAGTATAATACTCACTTAAAACACTTAAAACTATATGTATAAGTGGATTTTTCCTTAAATTGATAAAAAGCATTTATCTAAAACCATCAGCAAGCATTATTTGTAATGGAGATAAGCTAAAAGCCTTCCCAGTAAGATCAAATGTAAGACAAGGATGCTCACCATCACCAATATAATTCAATATTGTACTGGAAATCCTAGCAATAACATTAAGAGAAGAAAAAGAAACAGAAGGAATCAAAGTAAGAAATGAGATAATAAAAATATCTCTTTTAGCAGATGATATGATGATATACTTGGAAAATCACAAAGACTCAACCCAAAAGTCAGTTGAAACAATTAATAATTTTAGCAAAATCATCAGCATTCCTATATATCACAAACAAAACCCTGCAAAAAGAGATAGTAAGAGATACTATAGACAGTATAAAATACCTAGAAGTATACCTGTCAAAACAAACCCAGGAACTATATAAACAAAATTATAAAAAGCCAATACAATAAAAATGACAATGTCACCTAACTAATTTATATATTTAAAGCCATCCCAATTAAATTACCAAAAACAAATTTTACTATATGAGAAAAACTAATAACAAAATTCATTGGAAGAAGAGAAAGTCAAGAATATCAAAGGAACTAATGAAAAAAAGTATGAAAGAAAGAGATTTAGCAGTAGCAGATCTTAAACTATATTGTAAGGCAGTAATTATCAAAACTAAGTGGTACTGGCTAAGAAAGTAGAAAGGTAATCAATGGAACAGAATAGTCATATAATTTACAGCAGCAAACAAATATAGTAACTTTGTATTTGACAAGTGTAAAGATTTAAGATTTTGGGGTAAAAATCCATTATTTGGTAAGGAATTTTTGGGAAAACTGGAAAGCAGTACAGCAGAAACTAGGCATAGGTCAATATCTTAAACTATTTGCCAAGATCGATACATGACCTTGGCATAGAGATAATACAAGAAAATTTGAAGAACGTGGAACATATGTATCAGATTTATGGATAAGTGAACAATTTATGAATAAACAAGAGACAAAGAGCAGAGTGAGATCGAAAATGGATAATTTGGATTACATTAAAATAAAAAAGCTTTGTACAAATAAAATAAATGTAGTCAAGATCAGAATAAAAGCAGAAAATGGGGGAAATTAATAGACAGTGTCTCAGATTAAGGTCTCATATCTCAAATATATAAAAAACTTTGTCAAATCTATAAAAATACGAGTCATTCCCCAATTGACCAATGGTCAAAGGATATGAACAGGCAGTTTTCAGATGAAGAAATCAAAACAATTTATAATCATATGAAAAAAAAGCTCTGAATCATTATTGATTAGAGAAATTTAAATGAAAACAACCTTGAGATATCATTTTATACCTATCAGATTGGCTAAAATGATTAAAGGGAAAAGCAACAAATATTGGAGGGGATGTGAAAAAATTGAGACATTAATTAATTGTTGGTGGAATTGTGAACTGACCCAAACATTTTGGAGAGCAATCTGGAATTATGCTGAAAGAGTTATTCAATTGCCTAAACCTTTTGACCCAGCAATACCACTACTAGGTCTATTTCCAAAGATGATTAGGAAAAAAAGAAAAGAACTTGTATATTCTAAAATGTTTGTAGCAGCTTTCTTTGTGGAGACTAAGAACTGAAAATTGCAAAGATGTCTGTCAATGGTGCTCTCATCTCAATGGGTAATGGTTGAACAAGTTGTGGTATATGATCATGATGGAATACTACTTATAGCATGAAGGCAGAATTCATGATAAGTCCACCTCACAAGACTAACCAGGAGGTTACAGAAAAACATGACATTAAGCCAAATCATATTCGTGATTACCCCCTCCGGTAAGAAGATTACCCACTGGCCTCAAGCCCTTGCCTGCCCCCTCCGGTCCACATGCAGGTCAGCCTTGTCTCAGCAGTGCCTGCTGCTTCAGCTCCTTCTGCTTCGGCTTTGGCTGCCACTGTTGCTGCCACCGCTGCTGCTTTTCCTGCCTCCACCACATCTCAATCTCCAAGCTGTGTTCTCTCTTTTTATACAGTCAAAACAGTCAAACATCACCTGAGCGACCAGAACTTAAGCTCCTATGATTGGCTCTGGTCTTAGCACCTCCCCTTAGGAACCTGGGGGCTTCACACCGCATCTGCTTAGCACCTAGTAATTAGGAGTTTGGGACAAACTTAGGAGCAAAGATCTAATCAGACCTCCCTTAGTTGGCCTCACCTTAAACCTATTCAAATTGGTGGGAAAGATCTCATTTACTGATTGCCTTAACACTACTGTGCTATAAGAAATGATGAACTTGATGATTGGGGAGAAGGGGGAGAGGAGGAAAACCATGGAAAGACTTTCATGAAATAAAGAAGAGCGAAATGAGTAGAATGAAGAGCATGTTGTGTTTAGTAACAGCAATATTGTTTTAAGATCGACTTTGGTGACTAAATCATTTTGATTATTATAAATAGCCAAATTAACTACAAAGGACCTATAAGGATGATACTAAGCCTCTGATCAAAGGGATTTTGAGGAAGGGAAGAAGAAGAAGTGGGAGTAAGGGTAGAAGAGGCAGAGAAACTGAACCTAGGAGAAAACAGGAAATAGGAAGCCATGTCATGAGATTACCAATACCCTGCTCCAATATCGGGGCTGTGTGGGCACATCTTCCTTAAAGACAGTGGAGATGGATACTATTTTAATGATTCCCACTCCTAGTTCCAAAGTAGTATTTTTTTCATTTCCAGTTTCCATTTTAGGGTCCCTGACTCCTCTTAATATCTTCTTCCTCTCTCCTTCCTTAGAAGTATGTTTACTTTTCTGTTTCTTTCTCTTCCAACTGGCCATTGTGACTAATCATTACCTTAATAATGTATATGGGTCATTACTAAATGCAGCTGAGAGAGAGCAAATGTGCTATCCACAGAAGCAGTTGGGAGGTGGACTAAACTAGATAGCTGTAGTATATTCCTTATGGGAACTAGCCTGAGGAAGCTATGGCCAACAGCAACAGAGATATCACCTGAAATGGAGCCAATGGGCCACTCCCCAGATCTTTGGAAAAGAAAAAGGGAAGACAAGAGTTGGTATAGGACTGAAGGGGCTTTTACTAGCTAGAAGTCTTGTACAGAAGACTGAAGGCATGAAACAGGACTCAGAGTTGGAAGGACCATAAGGGCCATCTAACACACCCTTTCATCTTACAAATGAGAAAACTGAGAAATAGATAAGCTAAGTGACTTCCTTGCCCAATGGCACAGAGGAAATAAGTAGGAGATCCTGGATTTGATCTCAAATCTATGGATTCTAAATCCAGACTATTTCCAGAATATCACATCCTGGTCCATGAAAGATTGCATATGGAATCCCTGTATGAAGGGGATTTCTGTTTTAGATTGAAGATATTGAAGATCTTTAGAAGCCAAAGAGAGATGGAATCTCAGTGCAGGGCTGGGCTTTAAGGACATTGTGGTAACATTCTGGCTACAAGAGGCCATATAGATGCTACACATTAGGATTTTTAAAAAGATTTTGAAACACTCCTTATTGTGGGGGGCTTTTAGTTCACCTGTTTGAAATTTGGTCTTAGTGTTACTCATGGACACTGCTACAAAGCAAAAATTTGGTGCTATAGTGGATAGAATGCTTGAACTTGAAGACCTGACTTTAAACCCTTCCTCAGCCACCTACCATTGGTGTTCTCCTCTGCAAGTCACCTAACCTCCGACAGCCTTACTTTCCTCTTCTGTAAAATGGGGACAATAATTGCACCTACTTCACAAAGTTGTTGTGAGAATCAAAATACCTTCTATAGACAAAGTACTTTACAAACCTATAATTCTTTAAAAAGCTATATGGAGTTAACTATTATTACCTAGGCAAATGGATCTTACCATAAGGGTGTCCTACCGGACCCTAAAGCCACTCCATGAGCAACTGAATCACCTACAGGCAGGCACATGTGGGGTGAAGTTAGGGAGACAGAGGTTGAGATTGCATGGTTAGCAAAGGAGCTTTTCCCAGAGTCTGTCTTCTGATTTATTGATCAATCTGCTAGGGCACAGAGCAGAGAAGTTGTCACCTAGTGGTGGGCCAGGAGCTAAACTCATTTTCCTTGACAGCGGTGAGATAAGTCAAGTTAGAATATGCTGTGATGATTTCCCTCCCTCTGTGACTTTGGGGTTGGGAGCCTTGAAAGGGTTATTTTTCAAAGATCTCCCTCTCCTCTGTGAAAGCTAAAGAGATATGAAGCAGGGGAAGGTGTGGAGATCCAAAAATTCATTTTTAACATGAGTAGCTATGGTAGACTGCTTTAAAATTGCTATTACATTTTATTTTTGCTTTTTATGAAATACAGGAATCCTAGCCTGTAGGCTGATTGGCTGAGAAGGAAAAGAGATGGGGTTCAGGTAGGTAAGACCCATGTAGCCAAAAAGAGTTAGGAGTTATTGGAATATCCAAATATCTTGATAGGAACTCAGGGCATAGAAAACTCTTGTAAGGAAAAACTGGGAACAAGCTGGAACTGGTAAGTAGAAAGTCAATACAGTAAGCTTTGAGTACCACCTGGTGTCTCACACAGATATAACACCCTGAGCAACTGATCCAAACCCCCCTCCAAAGTTAAGAGATGAAATATGGCCCCCATTGCACCCCAAACTGGATTTAATAAATAAAGATGGACTACTCCAACTCTACCCACCTTTCCATTGTGCCTTCCAGAATTCCTTTTCCTTAATTAACAAACCTTCCTTCCTTTTAGACCTCTTTCTGGCTTCATGTTCCTTAATTAATTCACAAAATGGCTTTGATTATTGATGTCTTTCCCTCTCCTTCTATCTTCCAGCACTTACTGAGACCTGAACTTCCCTAGAGGACACTGCATTTCTTGGTTGTCCTTTTCTTTTCTTTTTTTCACATTTAGTTTATTTTTATTTTTAGTTTACAACAGACGGTTCTACATAATTTTGAGTTCCGGATTTTCTCCCCTCCCTCCCCTCTCCCTCCCCAAGGAGGCATGGAATCTCATATAACTACCATGAATGACTTCGCATTGAATTAATTTATACACTAGTCAAGTTGCGGAGAAGAATTATGACCAATAGAATGAATAATGAGAAAGAAGAAACAGAACCAAAAAAAAAAAAAACCAACCCAAAAACAAAAACAAAAGAGAAGAGAAAAAGGTGAGCATGAAGTGTGCCTCAATCTACATTCAAACTTCATAGTTCTTTCTCTGGATGTACATAGCATTCTCATCGTGAATCCTTTGGAGTTGTGCCTGCACCTTGTGTTGCTGAGAAGAGCGAAGTCTATCAGGGTTGGTCCTCACGGAATCCATATATCTGTGGTTGTGTATAATGTTCTCCTGGCTCGGCTCCTCTCACTCAGCATTATGTCGTGTAGGTTTTTCAGGTTGTTATGAAGTCCGTATCATCCCCATTTCTTATGGCACAATAGTATTCCGTTACCTTCATATACCACAGCTTGTTCAGCCATTCCGCAATTGATGGGCATCCCTTTGATTTCCAATTCTTGGCTACCACAAAAAGAGCCGCTATAAATATCCTTGCACATACGGATCCTTTTCCCGCTTGTGTGATTTCTTTGGGATACATTGGTTGTCCTTTTCAATACTAGTTGTACCTTTTCTCATATTGCTCAACCTCACTTGTCCTTAAGAGGGAGTCAGAGTACTACTCACTCCCATTGCCACTTTCTGCTCCTATAGAACACTCAACAATCCTCTCCTCCTTTGAGTCTCACTCTATCCAAATACACAACACTTTCAGTTGACAGTTACCTACTGGTAACATCATTCTCCCTACTTTCTCAAGAAGTTTAGTGTTTGGCTCACATTATTCATGTCAACTCCAACTCTTGTCATACTAGGGCATATTATGCATATATTGATATTCCTTTAAATACTCTAGCCTCTCAGTTTCTCATCTTCTCAACTCCCATGACTTAGTCCTCCATGCCGACTCAGCCACACAAAGGCAGAGATTGGAATACCTTTGACCTTGCCATCACTCATGAATTTCCACATCAATGATCAAGAATTCTGAAATTCCATGATCAAATCATAGCTATCATATCATCTGTCTTTATACCTCAGTCCTCCTTACTCCAAAATCATCCTCTCAACCTAATTTTGGTACCTATCATGAGTTCTAGTTCCACCCCTTAGTACTTTCTCAGGCTACCACCCTTACTCCAGCTTCACTTGCTTCCCCTCCTAATCTTGATTCTTTTAATGGGTACAATGTCTTCTGCTCTTTAAACCTTTTCCCTTGTCTTATTGGCCATCATACTTTACCAAAATTCATCCCTACATTACTTCCACCATCTACCTCTTCTGTTCTTACTCATGTACTGATGAACAGATCTGGAGGAAGTTATGAAAATTATTGAATAAATCCAGTACAAATTTATGTTATTTGCAATTACCAACCATAATTCCAGATGACCCATGGAGAAATGTGCTACCTACCTACTGATGGAGAGATGATAGTTTCAGGGTGCAAATTTAGACATCAGTTTTTGTGTAGAACCAACGCAGAATTCAGTTTTTCCTGACTATACTTTTTGTCTTACTAGGGTTTTGTTTTTTATTGTTTTTTAGGAGGTGAAGGGAAGTGAGGAGAAAAGATGGATACTGTTAATTGAAATATATTTTCCTAAAAACCAAGTGTATGTTATATAATCTCAGCTGTGCCTTACCCAAAGCAATAATTTTTATTATTAATTTCTAATTGCTTCTCTCTCCCACTTCCCACTGTGGTTATTTCAAACCTTCACTTCTCTCAAGCTTCCCATATCACCTCTTACCATATCTGAACACTTTGCCTCATATTTCCTGAGAAAATACAGATCATTCCACATTAACTCTCTCCTCCTCTTCTCAACCTCTCTAATTCTTGACACTCTTCTCCATTTTTTCAGCCTGTGATGAAGAGGCAGCCCTTCTCCATGCCAAGGCCAATCTATCTATGTAAATCTTTAAGCCCATCCCTTCTCATCCTCTCTAGCAGATGGCCACCACAGTCATATCTCTCTCTCTCTCTCTCTCTCTCTCTCTCTCTCTCTCTCTCTCTCTCTCTCTGTCTCTCTCTCTCTCTCTTATTCTCTTTCTACCCATATATCTAATCAATTACCAAATCTTGTCAAGAGTATATTTCCAAACATCTCTTTCATTAATCACCTTCTCTATTCATATGGCCACCTCTTAACATGGGCTTTCATCAATTTTTACTTGGATTATTACAATAGCCTTCCAATTGGTCTCCTCACTTCATGGGTCTCCTCTCTCCAATTGATCCTATACTCAGCTGCCAAAGGGATTTTGCTAAAGCACATATCTAACCATATCTGCCTTCTATACATTAATAGTGGCTCCCTAAATGGCACAGTGGATAGAGTGCCATTCCTGAAGTTATAAAGATTCATCTTCCTAAGTTCAAACCCCACCTCAGACCAGCTGTGTGACACTGAGCAAGTCATCTAACCCTATTTGCCTCAGTTTCCCTGGAGAAGGAAATGGCCAACCACTCCAGTATCTCTGCCAAGAAATCCTCAAAATGGGGTCACAAAGAGTTAGACATGACTTAAATGACTAGAAAACAACAATTTCCTCTAGGCTCAAATATAAACTCCTTTGTTAAGTGTTTAAAACCCTTTACAACCTGGCTTCACCTTTGGAACCTTATCATGCATGACTCTCCTTCAAATGCTCTAAGGTCTAGTCACATTTGCCTTCTTGCAGTTCTTCCCACTCTACCTTCCCTCTCCATGCTCTGCATGGGCTGTCACCTTTGCCTCCAATGTCTTCTCTTCTAGATTCTACCTTTCAGAACCTCCAGTTTTCTTCAAGTCTCAGCTTACCTCCACATGTCATCTGTCCAGATCATGTCTGCGAGATGCTAATACCACCTCTCCAGAATTATCTTGTATTTCTTGTATTTAGATTTGTGAGGTGAGTATTGTCTCTCCTGGTGGAATATAAGTTTCTTGATGGCAAGGACTTTTTCCCTTTTCTCTTTTTATCCCTAGTGCCTAGAAGAGAGCCTTACATACAATGGATATTTAATAAATGTTTACTGATTGATTTGTTATACTATATTCCAGCCAAACTGTACTAGTCTTTGCCCTTCCACCTCAACTGCCCTTTCCACTTTCCTTGCTTTGTTCCAAAGGTGAGAATGTCCTCTATACCACCTCTATCTCTAAGTCTGTTCTTCCTTCAAGGCCCATCTCAGGGGACACCTCCTCCTTCAAGTCTTTCTTGACTCCTTCCCACAACCAAGTAAAAGTGATTTCTTCCTCCTCATATTTCTTACAGTATATGGCCTGCATCTCCCTTTGTACTTATCTCACATTTGTATCCATGTCTCACTCCCACTTAGATTGTCAGCTTCCTGAAGGCAAGTTCAGAGTCTTACCTGAACATAAATTCTTTCTTCAGCCCAGACCATAAAGAAAAGTACACAGTAGACTGTTAAAAATGCTCACTGATTTAAAGGTTTTTTTTCAGTTACTTTAAGAAGTCAAAGATGATCCTATTCAGACTCCTACTTCTCCAACCCTACCTGGGGCAGAGATTGGGACTGAAGGAAAGGGAAGAAACAGTTGTTTGTAGTACTTCCATATGGCTTAGAAGAGGGCAGCTAGGTGGTAAAGTGGGTAGAGTGCCGAGCCTAAAGTTAGGAAGAGCTGAGTTCAAATCAGGCCTCAGATACTTAACATCTGCCTGATCCTGGGCACATCACTTGAACCTGTTCTTTTCCGGTTTCCTGACTTGTAAAATGACCTGGAGAAGGAAATGGCAACCACTCCAGTATCGTTGCCAAGAAAACCCCAAATGGGAACATGAAGGGTCAGACATGACTGTAATGACTGAAAAACAACAACCACAGCCTGGTACATGATTTGCACACACAAAGTTCTTCACCAATATATGATGAATGTGTGAGGAAAAAAGCCCGTGAATGGGGATATAGAGTAGGAGATAGTGTGGGGAGGAAATTAATGTGGTCATGTACAAGGGTAGTTGGGAAGAACAGTGTTCTAAGGGTAGGCATTTGGAGATTAGTAACCTTGAAAGGCATGGACTGGGAGACAAAGAGTACACTAGAAAGTAAGTAACAAAGGACTGGGCAAAAGTCAGGCTCCCAAGATTCAGGGTTCCAAAGTCCTTGTCCCCTCCCTGATCAGACATGCTGATGAGCCAGATAGGAAGCTCTTGCCTCAATTTCCCCTCATAATTACTTTGAAATACTGGGACAGAGTCAAGATGGTGGAGTAAAGGCAGGGACTTGCCTGAGCTCTCCTCCCAAACTCTCCAAATACCTTTAAAATGACTCTAAACAAATTCCAGAGCAGCAAAACCCATAAAAAGAGGGAGTGAAAACAACTTTCAGCCCAAGACAACTTACAAAGTCAGTAGGAAAGGTCTGTTGCACCAGGCTGAGAGAGGAATGCAGTCCAGTGCAGGCTGTGCCAGCACAGAACAGGTTCCAGTGAGCCTAGAGCAGGACTTATGGTGACTAAATCACTGGCAGCTGTGGCACTTTCTGGACCCCCTGGCCCAAGGACACCAGGGACAACTTAGAAGATCAGCAGGAAGGGTCTGTCATGCTAGGGTGGGAGTGAAGCACAGTTCAGCACAGCCTGGCCCCAGTAGATCAGGAGCAGACCTTGGGAATGACTGAATCAGCAGTGGCAGTGGCAGCAACAGTGGCAGTGGCTGTTTCCCGGGCTCCCAGCCCACAGATGGTAAGGGTGTCAAACAACTGGTCAAAAGGAGATTATAAGGGTCTCTTTGCTATCAGAGGTAGGACTTTGTTGCTTGGCCAACACTCAGATCCAGGTCCCAGTCCTGGGTGGCAGTCCCAGGGTGAGGAGGTGGACTAGCATAACTGAGCTTGCAGCAACAGTGGAGGGGGGACCCTCCTCACAGTTCCAGGGCAGAAAAGACTGCTTGTGGTCACTCACAGACCACAGCCCAGGCCAGGAGAGTAGAAAACACATCTCCTTATATCATACCACCTTGGAAGAACTGAAAACTTAGAGGTCCATAAAAGTATCTCTGAACAGCTACACAAAACCCCTGAAGCTTGAGTCAGTGCTCCCTCCACCCTGGAAGCAGAGCCCTACTTTAATAAATAGTGAAAAGTCAAGTAATAGGCTGAGAAAATGAGCTAACAATGGAAAAATCCTAATTATAGAAAATTATTATGGTGACAAGGAAGATCAAAACACACTCAGAAGAAGATAGCAAAGTCAAAATTCCTACATCTGAAACTTCTAAGAAAAATATGAATTGGTCTCAGGCCATGGAAGAACTCAAAAAGGATTTTGAAAATCAAGTAAGAGAGGTAAAGGGAAAATTGGGAAGACAAATGAGAGTCATGCAAGAAAATCATGAGAAAAGAGTCAATAGCTGGGTGAAGGAGACACAAAAAAATACTGAAGAAAATAACACCTTAAAAAACATACTAGGTCAAATGGCCAAAGAGATCCAAAAAGCCAATGAGGAAAAGAACGCCTTAAAAAGCAGAATTGGCCAAATGGAAAAGGGGATCCAAAAGCTCACTGAAGAAAATATTTGCATAAAAATTAGAATGGAGTAAATGGAATCTAATGACTTTATGAGAAACCAAGAAGCAATAAAACAAAGTGAAAGGAATGAAAAAACAGAAGACAGTATGAAATATCTCATTAGAAAAACAACTGATCTGGAAAATAGATCCAGGAGAGACAATTTAAAAATTATTGGACTACTAGAAAACCATGATCAAAAAAAAAGCCTAGACATCATCTTTCAAGAAATTATCAGGAGAAACTAACCTGACATTCAAGAACCAGAGTGTAAAATAGAAATTGAAAGAGTCTACCAATCATCTCCTGAATGAAATCCCAAAATGAAAACTTCCAGGAATATTATAGCCAAATTCCAGAGTTCCCAGGCCAAGGAGAGAATATTGCAAGCAGCCAGAAAAAAAAATTCAAGTATTGTGGAGCTACAGTCAGGATAACACAAGATTTAGCAGCTTCTACATCAAAGGATCAGAGGGCTTGGAATATGATATTTTGGAGAGCAAAGGAGCTAGAATTAAAACCAAGAATCACCTACCCAGCAAATCCGAGTATAATCTTTGCAGGGGAAAAAATGGAAATTAAATGAAATAGAGAACTTTCAAGCATTCTTGGTGAAAAGACCAGAACTGAAGAGAAAATTTGACTGTCAAATATAAGACTCAAGAGAAGCATAAAAAGGTAAACAGGAAAGGGAAATCATAAGGGACTTAATAAGATTAAACTGTTTACATTCCTACATGGTAAAATAATATTTGTAACTCATAAGTCCTTTTCTTATTATTAGGGTAGTTAGAAGGAATATATATATATATATGTAGGCAGAGGGCACAGGTGTGAGTTGAATAGGAAGGGATGCTATCTAAAAAGTAAAATTAAGGTGTGAGAAAGGAATATACTAGGAGAAAGGGAGAGGCAGAATGAGGTAAATTATCTCTCATAAAAGAGGCAAGAAAAAGTTTTTACAATGAAGGAGGGAAAAGGGGAGGTGAAGGGGAGTTAGTGAATCTTCCTCTCAAGGAGGGAATAAGATACACACTCAATGGGGTATAGCAATCTATCTTACCCTACAGGAAAGTAGAAGGGGAAGAGGATAAGATAATGCAGGGAGGTGATAGAAGGGAAGGCAGATTGAGCAAAGGAGTAGTCAAAAGCAAAGCACTTTTGAGGATGGACAGGGTGAAAGGTGAGAGAGAACAGAATAAACAGGGGTAGGGGAATTGGAGGGAAATACAGTTAGCAACAGTAACTGAAAAAAATTTGAAGCAACTTTCTCTGATAAAGGCCTCACTTCTCTAACATATAGAGAACTGTGTTAAATTTATAAAAATAAGAGCCATTCCCTAACTGATAAATGATCAAAAGATATAATCAGTTTTCAGATGAAGTAATTAAAGCTATCTATAGCCATATGAAAAATATTCTAACTAATTATTAATTGGAGAAATGAAAATTAAAACAATTCTGAGGTACTACCTCATACCTACTAGATTGGCTAATAGGACAGAAAAGATAAATGACAAATGTTGAGGAGATATCGGAAATACTGTACCATTGGCAGAGTTGTGAACTGATTCAACCATTCTATAGAGCAATTTGGAACTATGACCAAAGGACTATAAAACTATGCATACCCTTTGACCCAGCAATAGCACTGCTAGATCTATATCCCAAAAGAGATTTAAAAAAGAATATATGTACAAAAATATTCATAGCAGCTCTTTTCTGGGGGTAAAGAATTATAAATTGAGGGGATGCCCATCAGTTGGGGAAGGGCTGAACAAGTTGTGGTATGTAATTATGATGGAATAATATTGTACTATAAGAAATGATGAGCAGGATGCTCTCAGAAAAACCTGGAAATACTTGCATGGGTTGATGCAGAGTGAAATGTACTGGGTACAAAGTAACAGCAATATTGTAAGATGATCAGCTGTGAATGACTAAGCTATCCTCACAATACAACAATCCAAGACAACTCTGAAGAACTCAGGATGAAAAATACTATTCATCACATGAGAAAAAAACTAATGGTGTTTTAATACAGATTAATGCATACTTTTAAAAACAAACAAATAAATAAATACCTTGAAATAGCAGCATCAAAACTAAAAAAAAATCAAAAACATCAGGACACAAGAGATAATAAGATATATAAATAATTTGGGTAGTGTAGTCAGTGACTTGGGTTCTTCACCTAAAACACAATTACACATAAATATCAGAACCAGGGCTGTCATGAGAACCCTTACACCATATTTCTTCCCCATCTCCAACTCCCATAACCCTACTGAGTAGAGAGCAAAACTATAGATGTGGCCAAATTCTCAGCCCCTCCACTCATGGCTGCTCCATGCCCCAAACTTTGTACCCTATAGCAGACACATCTTTTCCTTCCACCAATGGCATTATTATGCTCATATTCCTTTTCTTCATCCCCAGCTCAGGCCACATCACCTGGTGGTACCCCAGTCCCCATTTATGAGATAAAACATTAGACTGTATTGAAGAGGATACCAGGGAGTATAAGTGGGATAGGGGTCCAATTTTGTGTACTTTTTGGTTAGGTTTATACTGAGAAGATCTGAGAGACAAGAGGGAACTCAGAGGCCCATCTTGTTCAACACACACTTGAAACAGAATCTTTTCTAAGAGTCTCCCTACAGGTGATCATCCAGCCTTTACTTCAAGACTCACAGGAAGGGGTAGCTCACTCCCTCCCACAGGGCCCCTTTCACTTTGGTATTGCTCCGATTGTTAGGAAGTTTTTCCATGCCTCAAGCCGAAGTTGGCCATTTTGTAACTAGTCTTCCAGAAGAAGAAAGAACTGTTGTGGCCTGTAGGTGGGATAGGGATTTGGGGCTGTTTTTCACTCAGACCTAGGGTGAAACTGAGAAGATCTGGCTGTGCTATTGTTTCTGTCTCTTTCTTTCCTTCTTTTAGATGAAGAAGTCTTGGAGATGTGTACAATCCTGTGAACTTCAAAAGACACCAACAGGGTGTCTCAGGGGTAGAGCCCTTGAAAAGATTGACCAGAAGTCATACTATAAATGGGAAAATCCCAAAGAACCTAAATGGCCCAAGCCAGTTATAGGATAGATGTAGACTCATCCATCCATAGGCTGTGCCATATTTGGAAGTCAATTTGGTGGGAACAATACCATGTAGAAATTATTTTAAGTTTGATCCCACTCTTCCCATGGATTGAGGTGGGATGGGGAAGATTATAACCCAGGTGTTGGGAGGAAATGTTTGCAATTCTGTTCTTGCAATATTATAGTAAACATCCTTTTCTGAAAATCTAATTGATATTATTTGCTTAAATGGAACTGGGGCATGAATGACTAGCAATTAACAGTGGTGCATAATGGGATGAGCATGATGGGATGAGTAGCCAAGCTGACAATCTTAGGAAAAAAGATGGCTTCACTGTTCCTCAATGCTACCCTAAAATCCTGAAAAGAGATGGAACCAGTCTCACTGTAGAAGACTCAGGTGAGAGAATAGCTACATATAAAAAATCATACTTATCACGAGATCATAGATTTAGGTCTGGAAGAGACCTTAGGCTATCAAACTATCAAGCACAAACTTCTAATTTAACAGATGAGGAAACTGAGGTACAGGAGGCAAAAATCACTTGGCCAGGAATATATAGTCAGTAAGTGCTTGAGGTAGGACATGAAATCTGGATATAGTTCCCTGGCCACTATACCCTGAATCTTGGTCTTTTATTAAAAACAAACACTAAAAAGGGGCCTTAGAAGCCAACTAGTCCAATCCTGTCATTCTATAGATGAGGGGCTGAGGCATGTAGAAGTGAAATGGCTAGTCTAAGATCACTTGTGTAGTAAACAGAAGAGCTGGGACTTGAATCTAAGTCCTTCAACACCAAATCCAATACCATGTCGCTTCCTAAAATTAAAGTCATCCTAATGTGATTTGGATTCAAGCCAAAGATGACTTAGTCACAACACAAAATGCAGTATCAAAATAAGCTTAATTTTCCTCATTGTGCTCCCACTCCCTGCCCCTAACTCACCTTATTTTAGGGACATTCCATGCCCCTAGGTCCCTGAGACCAGAATTTATAGACTCTGTCTATATTTTTTAAGCCCCAAAGTATTCCTTGGCTAGATTAGTTTGAGAAGTACTATTCTTCAGCATCCCCCATATCTACCCACCTTGTAGTTTTGTTCCAGTCTGTCTATATGTGCTTGACTGCTATGGCTTTGAAAAGTAGAAGCCTTTAGAGGTGAACTGGTAAAGATATGTGTGGGGAGGAAGGAGAGAAAGGAGAAACACAAAAATGGTGTTCCCCCTTCTACAACCCCACCTTTCCCAATTACTTCCCTTTGCAGCTTTCCTTTTTCTCCCACTTTCTTTCTCTCTTTTCTTCTCAGCAAACCCTCCTAAAGAGACTGTTTGGAATTTCTCTTTATGTGCTCTCCAAATCTTAGCAATGCCTGTAATGCTCCTTCTGTCCCATGCCCCAAGGCTGTTTAGTCTGAGGTCTTTGGAATGGAAAGAATATGGAGATTGCCAGAGAAAAGCTGGTAAATAATCCAAGGGAAAGGGGATCCTCCAAGAGGAGGATGGCCAGGATGGTGAACAGCTTTGAGTTTATGCCATTAAACAAAACTGGTAAAGTTTAGCATTCTCATTCTTCCAGTTTGGTGATTGTCATGGCCTGCAGAAGAGAAGACTTAGCCAGGGCATGATAATTGTTTCCATATTTGAAGAACTAGGCTTTGGACAATGAATTACACTTGTTCTGATTGTCCCTCTGGGACAGAACTAGTAGCAATGGGTGAAAACTGCAGAGAGGACAATTTAAGTTTGATGTCAGCAAAAACTACTTAATGATGAAATTTATCCAGAAGCGGAAAGGGCTGCCTCCCCCAAGGTAGTAGCATGACTTCTCATTAGAGTCTTTAAGTAAAGGCTGGAAGATCTATTAAATAAAACAAATATTCATTAATTATCTTCCATGTGCAAGGCTCCAGGGAAGGGACCAAAAATGCAGGACAAATGAAAATAGGTACTGTCTTGTTCAGAGAGGTATTAGAGTAGATATCCTTTGAGGTTCCTTTCAACTAGGATATCCTGTGATGCCAAGATTCACAGAGCTAGGAAGGAAGTCCTCCCCTCACCCCCACATATGTACAGATACATGCCAAGTCCAGCCCCCAGCTTTTCACCTAAGACCTTCAGCTCCATGTCAGCTTGCTCCTGGTGAAAACAATCTGCAATGGGACACGTGTACTTTCCTGCATCCAAGAGTCTCACATTTTGTATCTTCAGGGTGACATTCCCACTTCCGCTAGCATCTCTCACCAGCTCTGTCCTTCCTTGGTAATCAGGGACCTGGTCTCCAAACTGATCCTCCCCATCTCGATAGAGATGTACCACCTGAGTGGATTGCAACCAGACCACTTCCATGTGCTGAGCACTCTGAGGTGGGGACAGGTAACATGGTAACTCTGTCCTTCCCCCAAGTGAGGCCTGGATGGGTCCTACAGGTCCAAGTACTGAGAACTCCCCTGTTCAATCAAGCAGAAATAAGAGATAAGAAGTCAAAGAGGAGACCAGCAGAGGATAGATGGGTTCAGTTTTCAGTATTTGAAAGAGACAAAAGAAAGGAAGCTTGAAGTAGGATGGGGAGGGAAGAAGCATGGCGGGAGATTTCAGAGAGAAGTAAAGAGGGAGGGCATAGATTATGAGGATAATGATAAAGCCCTAGCAGAGAGAGCATAGGGAAGTGGAGAAGATTCCAAGAAAGGACTAGGAGAATATCAGGTGTATGAGTTGGGAGAACATGGGGAGTAGGGCAAAACAATCTCTATGGACTCAACTGTCAGCCTTCAGAGCTCCTGTTCCAGGCCAGAAGAAACCATATTACATACAGCAGAAACACTTGCCTAAGGCCATTTTGGGCATCATGAGGAGGAGGAAGAAGGCAATAAAAGAATTAGAGACAGGCTCCTAAAAGACTGAGAATCTCCATCACACCTGGAAAAGGACGCGGGGAGGAGGAAGAGAGATTAGTGACTGTGGTAGAGAAATGAGCATGGGAGAACAAATGATTATAATGGGGAAATGAGACAATGTCTGTGACAGGAACATAAGGGCCCAGTGACTTGCTGTGACATAGGAGCACCAGTGTGTATGATAGGGACACAGGCAGGTTATGGCTATGATAAGAATATGGGCATTGGCTGTGATAAGGACACATGGCACCAATAGCTGTGACAAGGATATGAAGGAGTCTTAATGTAACAAAGATAGCATACCATGATTGTGATAAGGAGAGTTGTGGTGGTAGTATCTCTGAAAGAGATAGAAATGAGTACATGAGTGGGGGGTGGTAATCACTCACCTTAAAGTGATCCCAGATCTCCTTTATGGAGGGAGTATCCTGAGGATCCCTTAAGGATACTCCTTCACTCCAACTTATATTCATTCCTTCTTCCCCATGCACAAAGAGGTCCATGCATGCCAAGGAATATTTTGGATAGGTAGAAATCCAAGAATAATGAAGGTATCTAGGAAAGAAAAAAAAATCAAGAGGTATATTGTGAAGTCTGAGGCTCCCCCTGTTAACCAGATATGGGGGGAAGCTGCAGTGTGCCAGATGCCCCTTTAGGAAGAAGGCAGAATGCTCTGCTGCTAGTTCTCCCTCCTTACTGCTCCACATAGAGACGAAGGAACAAAATGTGATATCGGGAATAAAGGAAAGAGTCTTCTCATGAACTTACCCAAAATTCAGGCCACATACTTACTCATTCCAGAACTGGCCCCAAGGTACATTCCCTACTCCCAGGATTCTAACAACATTCCACCCCCCACTCCCTCTCTTTCCTGTGCATTTGGGAAAAAGCGACTCATGATTACTTGAGAGATCTATGAGCCCTGTGATCCTTATCTATGTATACAGTACCTTGATTTCTGATTGGGGGAAGAAATAAGCTCTTTTGAAAGAAATAGGCCAAGGAAGAAGAGAGTAAAGGTAAGAAAAAAAGGCACAAACTTGAATGATAAATAAGAGACCATTGAAGCAGGGAGGGAGAGGGGAGCAGATATTCCAGTCTGTTGCTCAATTCCCAGTGCTTACTCCCCTAAGAAACTGCCAAGAGCGGACATGCTGAGTGAAATCATTCTCTCCCTGGTTCACCTTAGATTTTATCTTGCTCCTGGACAACAGAACCACCAGGTATTGTGTATTTTATCACCTAAATTAATCTGCATGGCTTCCTCGATTACTCTTTTATGACCCTGATTTCACAAATGTATTTCCTCCTATCTGTCAATGTCTTGTATAAAATAGTATAAGAGAAACAAATATTGATTTTGTATGCTATATTTGATTTTATTCTGTTCTGCAGTCACCTAAGTCAGGGCTGTTCAAAATATGGACCGTGGACCACATGAAGCCTGCAGTCCGATTTTATGTGGCCCACCTATGGGTTTTAATTTGCATGAGCAAAAAAATAAAATAATAATTTGCATGGGATGCCTATTTGATTTTTTAATTCCATCACTAATAAATAATCTCATTGATGTTAATTTTCTTTGGTGTTTCTAAACAATATTATGGACAGAACATATCACAAGGAATTTTCAATCGATCTATGGGATGCGTTCCATCTGTACGATGCAGACTAGTCAGTATGTTCCTACCTTTATATTGTCGTGTTGTCACTTTCTTGTTTTGTGTTTTCTTTTGTGCTTTGTGACTTTGCCTGTTGTATTGATGACCTGTGTTCCCCCACTTTCTATTGGTTTATTGTATTTTTTATTCTGGGTGCAGCCCTCAAATATTTATTTTATTTTAATGAGCCCTGAGATAACCTAAGGTTGGACAGCCCTGACCTAAGTCATGGTTCTTTGTCTCTTAACTTTGTTCAGAAATTCAGCTTGTTTATAATGAGTCAAGTCTAGAAATCTGGTTCTCCTTCTAATTGCTGTTCCTTTCTTTCCTCAAGGAAATCCATTATGTTTGAGTGATGTGGGTGGGCACCAGGGAATCTGGTCCAATATCTATATCCCACCAAGCTAATCTTCAAAGATGTCTGTTCTACTATCTCTGACCATGCAGGTAGACTCAAACAATGAACATTTCTTAGTCCCAGGAGGGAAGGAGAGGGTTGTTGCTAGCCCCTCATTTCTAATTTTCAACCAATCATTTTCCTCATGCTTCAGCAATGTAACCAATCATGTTCTCTTCAACTCCATGATGTCAGCAACTCTATAGCAAATTATACTATGTCCTTATCTACCTTGTTCTGTTCTTAGTTCTAGGCTTATAAAAATGAGATGCATCTTGATCTTCTGGCATTTGGGGCTAAACGAGGCAGTCATTAGATCCGCTCCATTAGCAGGTTTGCACCCTGCTCATAAACTATTGCCTTGCTCAAGGAATACATGCTTCGGTCTCTCTTCATTGAACTTTATTCATATATGGTGAAAGGTGAAGCTAAGCTGGCTGAGATTAACCTCTTGGGTAGGAACTATTTCCCTACCCCACCCTCAGTAACCAGAGAAAGTGCCTCTTATCTTGAACCCCAAAAGAATCATGTCCTTATAATTGAAATATCTGATTATAATAGCTACATATAATTCCAAGCCCAATACTTCTCTTAAAGAGAGTAAGGAGTAAGCACCCATTGACTGTAGTCCCCTTACAATCCACGAAGATAGAACTCCAGTCTCCTAGGAGTTGTGAGGTAGGACATCTCTATATCTAATGATATATCCATAGCCTGGACCAAAAGAACCAGCCAAATGGCCTTTATCACATGGTCCACTTCGTTATTCATAAAAGTTTATCCACAAGAATAATTTCACACTATGGTTATTTCTCTTATAAAAAATTAAAATATGTTTTGGGCATTTACAATTTAGTGGTGATTCTGAAGTTCCACTACTAATGAATATTGATACAAAAATTCAAAATAAAATACTAGCAAAAAGATTACAGCATTATGTCATAAAGATCATGACCAGGTGGGATATATACTAGGAATTCAGGGTTGAGTCAAAATTAGGAAACCCATAAGCATAATTGACCATATCAATAATAAGAGCAAAAAAAACCTCATATGATTATATCAATAGATGCAGAAAAAGCTTTTGATAAAACACAGCACCCATTTCTACTAAAGACACTAGAAAGCATATGAATAAATAGAGCTTTTCTCAAAATGGTAAGTATCATCTGTCTAAAAACAAGAATAAGCATGATCTACAATGGGGATAAACTAGAAACCTTCCCATAAGGTCAGAGATTAAGCAAGAATGTCTATTATCACCATTACTATTCAGTATTGTATTAGAAATAATAGTTACAGGAATAAGATAAGAAAAAGAAACTGAAAGAATAAACATAGACAGTGAGCAAACAAAATGATCACTTTTTGCAGATAATATGATGGTTTCCTCAGAGAACCCTAGAGGGTCAACTAAAAAACTAGTTGAAACAATGAACAACTTTAGCAAAACTGCAAGATACAAAATAAATGCACATAAATCATTAGAGTTTCTGTATATTACCAACAAAACCCAGCAGGAAAAGATAGCCTGGATAAACTTGTTTTATTTCCATAAAATTGAAGAAATATTAAAATAACAATATTAAGAATAGACAATAAATCTCTGAAATATTCTTTGGAAAACAATTCCAGGATTCAGGGTACCATGTTATATCTGTGCCCAGAAAGGTCAAAATTTGAAGAAAAAATAACTGAAAAAAAATTAAGAGACAACTGCATTCAATTAACGGAGTCAACAACTACAGCAAAAATCTATTGTTGCAAACAGGAAATCGAAAACAAAATAAAAGCTTCCAGGCACCACTTTCAAACCTAGGATGAAACATTTTCCTTTGAGGCAAGTGAACCAAAAAGTCCTTCAAAGGTCACCACTGTAGCATAGTGTTCAACAAACCCAAAGATCCCAGTTACCAGGAGAAAGACTCACTCTTACGAAACCTTCTGAGAAAATTGGATAGCCATTTAACAAAAATTATGGTTGGGACAAAAACTCTCACACAAGATAAGCCCCAAATGGATTCATGATCTAGATATAAAGGTCACATCAGTTTTTTTTTTAAATAGAGGGCCAAAGAAGAAATTACCTTTTGGATTTGAGGATTAGGGAAGAGTTCATGGCTAAATAAGTGGTAGAGAGGATCTTGTGATATAAAATTGACAATTTTGATTATATAAAATTAAAACACTTTTACTTAAACAAATCTAATATAAAGTTGGAAGGGAAACAGATAAATGGGGGAAACTTTGCAACAAGTTTTTCTGATAATGATGTCATATTACAGATATATTAGAAAACTGACTCAAATTTATTAGACTAAAGAGCCATTCTCAGATAGAAAAATGATCAAAGGATAGGAAAAAGCAGCTGTCATTCTTCTCAAGATTCCACTCCTGACTCTCCAAACTTTCTCTACCACAGCATTTCTCTGCCTCTCCCCCATTTCCCCCTCCCCACTGGAAGCTCATTCTGTCTCTGTGGCTTCTTCCCCTAGAAGTTCACCTTACCCTTTACCTACTTCACCTTGGAGGTTCAATCTACCCCTTCTGATTTACTGGTTTCTCCTAGGAACTCCATTTTAAAGAAAACATATAGGTCAGCCATGCATGTCTTCATTCTTCTCCTGGCTATACCTTCAAAAGGGTTTTAGAACCCTAATGAAATGCAATGATAAATTACTATTCCAAAATAATGCCAATTAAGTGATCATTAGATGGACTAAGAACTGGACAAATGGCTAGACACAAAGAGTAATTGATAGTGGCTTAAAGTCAGTTTTTAAGCTCTCAAGTGGGCACTTCAGGAATCTGTCATTCAATCTCACAGCAGTTATAACTGATGAATTGAATAGAGGTGTGGAAAGCAACAAAGTAGATGCCCACCAATCAAAAGATAAATATAATGATATATTACATTGCTATGAGAAATGAGGAATAGATGAATACAGTAAATCCCAGAGGAAAAAAGAGGCCAAAGGCATAGATCCACATCAAAGGAGGCAGTGGGTGTCCTGACAAACTGATACTCAGTGAGGTTTAAGATCCAGGATTTCTTTCACAAAAAAAGATTCAATTCAATTCCACAAACATTCACTTTACTGTTGGAAGAGCTATCAAATTTAGACTTGTGTGCATATCTGGCTTCTTGCATGTAACTATCTAGTGAAGGGTTATGACATGAATAAATAATATAGGATAAAACCCAAGAGGGACAAGAAAGACATCTGAAAGATAGCAAATAGTAAAAGTAAAGTCATCCAGCTGGGAGAGCAGAAGGCATACATGGTTCAGAGATAGAGAGTTGACCAGTTTGGTTAGAGCAGGGGTGGGGAACCTTTCATGTTGGAAATTTAGCTGTAATCAAATAAGGCCACTGTGTTGGTAAGCAAAATGGCCTTTGTTTTCTTTGAGTGACTCGGTGTATTTCATTGAGCCTTGCTGGGTGCTGGGCCTCAGGCCCAGAACCCTATTAGGTGTGGAACCTATGTGGGTGCAGATTGGTTACTGGGGTGGGGCCCAGGAGGGGCTGGCTAGGGGGAGGTGTTGACTCCAGAGCCATGCCCTATTGGATGTTGACCTAATCTATGTGGATGTGAGCCTCCCAGGGTCCTAGGGGGAGGGGCCAACTCAAGAACCAATCACCAGAGCCTGGGCTCTGGTCATTCAGACGATGCTTGATGATGTCAAAATCTCTATAAGAGGAGAGAAGACAGCTTGAAGATCCCTTTTCTGTTGGAGCTCTTTGTGGCAGCAGTGGTGGTGCGTGACTCTGGGCCAGCCCTTGTTCTGAGCTCCCGGGCTGAACCTAGATGTTGGTAACTATGAATTGTATTGGGTCTGTCTGTTGATATTTGTAATTTGTTTGTATTTTGTTCTGAAGTTCAGGATGCTGGCTTTTTCCCCTGAACTAAATGAATGTTCTGAAGTTCAGGGTGCTGGTCTCTTCCCCTGAAGTAAGTGAATGAATCTGTATTTGGTCTGTCTGTTGATGCTTGCAATTTGTTTGTATTTGTTCTGAAGTTCAGGGTGCTGGCTTTTCCCCCTGAACTAACTGAATGCTGTCTGTATGCTGGATTAAAGTAAACTTGTCAACCCTTTCATGTAGCTTTCCTTGGTTAAGCAGATCAAAAGAAGCTGTGCTCTCCCAGCGTGCTGGCAGCTCTCTGGGTGCTGGCTGTGGGTGGATCTTACACCCCCACAGAAACTGCTAGCCAGATTGTGGAAACAGCTACATTCAAGAAAATTCAATTAGATATACTTAAAAACACACATTATTTTGTAAAAATCTAACTACTACGGACTTAGTGATTGCAAAAAATGAAAATTATTTGTTAATTTTAAGATAAACTAAGGCCACAGCTCCCCATCCCTGGGTTACAGTGTAGAGTCTGGAGAGGAGTAACAAGATGTCAGACTTTAAAAGGACCTGATTGTGGAAGACAATTTAATGCCAGGAAAAGGAATTGAAACGTGGATCCCTAGGCAATAGAGATATTCTAGGGCATAAAAGTCATTTAGTTTGGTGAGCCTGGGGAATATTCCATAGGTAGCTGAGGGCAAAATCGTGGAGACATGTGCTATCACAGTAAGACATCTTACAAGTCAGTATCAAGTTCTCAGACCCTTTGAGAAGACATCCTTACCTTCTTATCTGTGCCGAGCTGAGCTAAGACTATGCTGGGTGTCCATGATTGGTGATCTGTGTGTACAGTCTCTTTACTGAGGATATTAACTCTACAAGATGATGCCTCCTGGATGCTGACTGGGTTGGGAAACAGTCATGGCATGGGAATCAAACTCTTTGTCTGAAGTTTCACTCCCCTGCCCAACGCCCACAACTCTCCCCTTTCCCAAAGCAGGGCATGAGCAGATATTTTCATTCTCAGGAACTGAAAAAGGGAAGGACTCCTGGAACTAAGCCTAGACCTTTACAACTCCCATTAACACCTTCTAACACCAGCTCCAAACCTACCTTTGTATCTGTAGGCTATAACCCACAATGTTCCTCATGCCCTCCTGCCTAGGTTTATATCCTGTAAGTGCTTTTTTCAGGTCTTTATAGGTGCCTGTTCAAGACCATTCCCTATTTCCTTCCCCTTTTTTCAAACCTGCCCTTCATCCCCCATCCTTCAAACCTCTCTCTCTCTCTCTCTCTCTCTCTCTCTCTCTCCTCTTCCACTCTCCCCCTTTTCCCTCCAGTATCCCTCCTTCCCTTGTCTCTCTCTCCCTCCTTAGCCCCCACCCTGAATTTGGATGTAGGTCTTACCTCTACATCAGTTCCAGCTAACTTTCCTCTCATTCCTGGGTATCAGGTTGAATTTCCCTTTCTGTTACAAGGACAAGGCACTTCTCCCTGAGTACCTGAATAGGAAACTGGGCATGAGCTTATGTGTGAGACTGATTCTTCTCTTGTTCCCAGCTACCTAGCTTCCCCTTCCCACTGGCCTAGGTGTACTTCCCACATATTTCTGTCTCTAGACTCTCCACAGGATTTTTATACCTGGGTCTGTGTATAAGGCAGACCTTTCCTCCCAGTACATCTTTGTTGGAAAAGTGGACAATAACAAGAAAGATAGGCTATGAGTGACAAATTTTCTCTCCCAACCTTTGCTGCCTTCCCACACCCCCTTCATACCTAAACCCTTCACTTCCCAAGCCTGGGAGTTGCAGTTGTTCTCTTCTTGGAATAAATCTCTCAACACCTTACTCACCTCCCAACCATCTCTCATCATCATCCTCCTCTTGGGAAATCCTTGATGACCACATGCAACATTGCAGAGTGATAGATGGTTCAATATAAGGAAGATAATGACCAAATTCTCCCAGTAAGGTGTTTCTTTTCATGCTGTGCATGAATACTCACAGTCCACCTTAAACTCTTGTATGTCCCAACATGTCAGCTCCATTGTGAGGGACAGACAGAAAAGCAGAATAATCAGGCCCTGCCCTCAGTGCATTCACCATCTGGGGAGAGATAGAAAAAGAGTAGAACTTCCCAACCACAATCTGGAGGTCTGCAAATTTCTTTTCTCTAAATAACTCTATGATATAATAGATTAACATTCCCATTATACAGATGAAGAAATTAAGAATATGAGAGAGGGTAGGAATTTCCCCTGGATACACAGCTAGTGTAGGATGGAACAGGGACTCAAAACCAAGCTTCCTTATTTCCAGATGACGGTACCATAGCCTTTAAAAAACAAGGGATGGAGGAGCAGAAAGAAAATGTTGAAGTAGCAGGAATCAGTACAACAATTTCCCCCCAACCACCCATCCAAACTCCTGTAAACAGATCTAGAATATGCACCAGACCAGATCCTGACCACACTTATTAGGATGAGGATTAGGTGATATCTTTAGTATGCCAAAGGCGATGCTCAAGTTGAGATCTGAGGGAAACTAGGGGGTTTGAGAAGTGGGGGTAAAAGGAGAGAATTTTCCAGACAGAGGTAAAGGCTCAGACAGGGAAGATAGAGTGCCATGGGAACAGCAAGAAGTCTAATCTAGCATACTATAGAGTATTTGGAGAAGATTAATGTGTAATAAATGTAGCCCTTGTCCTCCTCAGGGTTACAGAGGTAGCACTGAGGAGTTGGGGTGATTACCTAATGCCACTGGCTCTAGCCCCATGTATTCCCTTGAAGATTATCAGTTAAGAATCAGATAGCCTTAAGTAGCTTTTAGAGAAGAGTATTTTACTAAAGTGTCATATTGAAAATAATTAATACAAAACATCCTTTCCTCCTCTATCCCCTAAGTCTGTGACACATTTTCCCATAAGTACATACATTATTCCAAGGAAAGTGGTCTCAAATTTAGAAAGCACATCTGACAAAGAGGTAACTCATAGATTCTGGTTGTTGAAAGTCCTTTTCTCTCATTGTTGGAATGCTCAAGTGTCCCTTAAACATGATGACTCTATATCCAGTCTGTCATTGAATCTGGATATAGATATTGTCTCTTGATGGCCCAGGGACTGAAGTAGGACCCTGATGGGAAGATGAAAAGTCCAACATCCTCCAAAGTCTTTGAAGCTTGCAAGGTCCTGCTCTGGTAAAAGACCCACAATCACTTTGGCAGCTGTATGAAGGCTAGATTGAGGAGAGGAGAGACTTGAGGCAGGAAAACCAATTGGGACTAATTGTAATAGTCAAGACAGGTGGTGACAAAAGCCTGATTTAGGGGATGGCCAAGTGAGTAGAGGAGGAGACTGAAAGAAGGTGGTGTATGTGGTGATTGCAGAGTCAAAATTACTCAAGGTTGCAAACCTGTGTGACTTTTAGGATAATGGCTTCATTGGTAGAAATAGGAAAGTTTGGAATAGAGATGGGTTTGAAGGGAAAGAAAATGAAAAAGATGGATTAAGTTATTAAAATATCATTGATAATTTTGGAGAGAGCAATTTCAACTATATGATGAGGTTGGAATCCAGATTTCAGAGAACTAAGAAGTGAGTGAGAGGAGGGGAAGTGAAGGCAGTGAGTCATAGAGAGCTTTCTTTGGGAGTCTATGACAGCAAGAAGAAGAAATAGGATGATAACTTGAGTGGATGGTAGAATTTATTGACAGCTTTTAAATGATGAGGACAACTAGATGTGTTTTTATGTAGCACGAAAGTAATTAGTAGGTAGGGAAAGACTGGAAATTAGATATGGGAAGAGACTGTGGAGGTAATCTGCAGGAAAAGACAGGAAGGAACAAGAACAAGGGTGTATATAAAATGGTTGGCCTTAGCTAAAAGAGCCACCTCTACATCACAGATTAAAGGAGAGAGTGTGAGGAACTTGGGCATGGAGAGAAGGGATGAAAGGGAATTTCATGGGTATTTGCCTCTACTTTCTCAGTATAGTCTGAGATAGTGTTCAGCTCTAGAGGTAGGGGAGATCTGGTAGGGGAGGCTTGAAATAAGAAAAGATTTGGCACAGTCATTGTGAAGAACGGGGTAGGGAATCAATGTAGCAAGCACAACTGCATAGTATATATTTATTATTAGCCCCCCCAAAAAAGCAACAGAGAAAGAATCAATAGATATCAATCCATATTTTTATTTCCCATTTCCACAATATTTTTATGAGGATAATTTACATAGCCATCAAGGAAATCATTGATGAAGGTACAAGGCAGGCTTTCACATAGCATATTCTACAGCAGACAATATCTTTATAATTACAGTTGACAAAAGATATAGAGAAACAATAGGGAAAGTAGGAGAGGGAGAGAAAGAGAGAGAGAAGGAAAAAAGGGAGAAAGAGAGAAAAAAAGGAAGAGGGGAGATATAGAGACAGAGACACACAGAGGGAGACAGATATAAGGACTATGTTTATTGTTTATTGACTGTTTAAAAAGAAATATTTGACTTAGTAGAGCAAAGCGATGCCTTCAAGGCTCTCTTCCATCAAGGTATCTTCCATGCATGTGTCATACATAATTATACAAGACTCCTTGAAAGAGATAAGTTATTTGAAAACTCTCCGGTTATTAATTTCAAACAGGAAATAGAGATGAGATATAAACTGTCAAAGGTGTTTGCCACTGTCACGAAGACTATCTAAATGGAAAAAGGAGTATCTGTAGGTCATGTAGTCCTCTTGATTCTTCTGTTTGTAGATGAATTGTGCTGATTGTATCAAAACCAAGAATATTGTAGATCCTTGTAAAAAAGATCCACAATTACTAAAATTTTTCACATAAATCACCATATAAAAAAGTATAAGAAGAATGTGTGTTACCCAGAATATGACTTACAACTGAATGGATGTTTCAACAATTCAGATATCAGCTGTTGTCAGGGTGAAAGACCAACACAAGCCCAACAACAAGAATGCTGCCAAAGCCCAGGTTCTTTTGATCTGCTTTACTAAGGAAAGCAACATTAAGGGGTTGACAAGTTCACTTTAGTCCAGCATACACACATCATTCACTTAGTTCAGGGGAAAAAGACAGCACCCTGAACTTCAGAGCAAATTATAAATTATAAACATCGACAGACAGACCAAATACAATTCATAGTTACCAACATCTAAGTTCAGCCTGGGAGCTCGTAACAAGGGCTGGCCCAGAGTCATTCACACCAACATGGCTGTGGGTAAGAGCTCTGGAAAAGAGAAAACCAACCCCTGGTTTTATATCTTTTTCAGTGTCAAGGGTGATTCCATATGCGACTCACCCACGTGACCTGAAATCGTCACAGAGAGACAACTTAAAACCACATGGTCTAAAACCCTCTGATGTCCCAAACATGCCACTCAAACCCATGTAAACTAGGCCCTCCCCTGAGGCAAGAAGGTCTCCAAGAACTCCCAATTTAATCAAGGAAACAAAGGCCAAACTCTTCAAGGGCACTTGGTTGAATTGAGTGCTAAGAGCCCATTTTGATTGCTAATACAATGGACAACCCACAGAGCTAGTACATCAATGTATCTTAGACACCATTGCATACAGTCAATGTGCTGGACTGAGAACTGAAAGAGAGGAGAGTGGGCTGAAACATTTTGGGGAAATTATGAAGTTCTTTGAATTAATCAATCAACAAGAATTTACTAAGCATCTGCTCTTTGCTAGGCACTGTGTTTGGTGCTAGGGATATAAAGAAAAAAGAAGGAAACAGTCTGTGCCATCAAGGAGCTTACATTCCAGTGACCCCAAGCTACTCCCCTAAAGGTCCAATATTCTTTTTAAACAGTAATACTCCTGGGTGATATTATTTGACCTAAAAGTTAATGGAAAGTCACATGAAGGATAGGTAGGGATGTGAGCAGTACATTAAAAAATGAGAAATTATATAGAAGTGATATAAAAGATGTCATACAAGAAACTTTTATGACTGAAAAGAAGGATGGATGTTTTAGTGATTGCAAAGCCTAACAGTGTGTTGTCCAAGTTGAGACTGCTGATTTGGGCAAGGTTGTTACTCCCTTCTCTTCAACATCCCCACACTTATACTGGTGGAACTACTCCTGTCTTCCTACAGGAATTTCATTCTGCTTATCTGCTTATTATCTCAGTTCCTCCCAACTCAGTAGGAGTGTGTTTGTTTGTTTTTTTTCCTAAGTGGCCATAGAAAACAATGGGAAGGAAAGTGGTGAAAGTCCCACTAGCAGCTAGTTACTGGGGGGATGCTAACCACCACTTCTGATTCATTCATTCATTATCTACAGTGATTCAGGTATGTCTTCTCTCTATGCATTAGGAAGGTGTAAAAATGGTTCAGAGACAGCTAGGTGGATAGAACTTGGACCTGGAGTCAGGAAGACTTGAATTAAAATTTGGCTCCAGATACTTCTTAGCTGTGTGAACCTGGGCAAGTCAGTTAACCTCAGTCTCCTCATCTGCAAAATGGGGATAATAAGTTCTCTTTCCCAGGGTTGTTGTGAGGAGCAAATGAGATATTTTTAAAGTGTTCTGCAAAGTTTAAAGTACTATACAAATATCAGAAGTGATGATGCTGATGAAAATGATGATATCAGTTATCTTCATTTTCAGTTTTGAAGCATCAGCCAGCTTGTCAATGGAGAAAGAAAAAGGGGAAAAAAAAAGATAGTCTTACATTTCCTCTGTTTCTGTCTCTCTCTGTCTCTCTCTCTCTCTCCATTTTTTCCTTCCCCCTTTTCCTTCTTTGCCCCCTTTTCCTGGATTCTACCTGCTTTCTCCTCTGTATTTGAACAATGACCCATATCAACCAGTATAATGGTTAAGCACATTTATCACAATTGGTAGCTTGAGATAAAGTAAATTGATGTAGTATAGTGACTAGTTTGGCCATTTGGGATGAAAATACAGGTCCTAGAAACTTGAACCATTCTCCACTCTTTATGTTCAATAACAATTTACCCTGTATTCTTTGCTCGAGAGTTGCCTGATTTCTCAATAAATGAAATAGACTCTCCAGTTCTAGAATCACTCATTCTAAAAACAGTTGTGGCAAAATCTTGAGTTCATTCAACATGTACAAAAAAGAGTCATATGTCAAAAAAAGGCTATTTATTCCCACACAGAAGTCAATGAGTCTAGTCAAGCACCTATTAAGAGCCCAGCATGTGCCAGCCACTTTGCTAAGCACTGAAGATACAAAGTAAGAAAAAAACAGGGCCTGCCCTCAAAGAGTTCACATTTTAAAGGGAACAAAGGAACTTTTTATTGCTGTGCAATAAGAATGATAGAATGATTTGAACAGAATTCTGTAACAATACTATTAGAACATTGAGTTAGAAGTCTAACATTCAAGCCTCACTGGGACATGAATAATTTTCTTTTAAATGAGCTTGTTATTCAGCCAGTTCACATTTCACCTCCATTAAGGACAGACTAAATAGTAAATAACATAGTCTTTCCAGGGTCCTCTCTCTTTAATGACATTACCTTCCTTGTTATAATCCTTATCATGCTATTAGTGCCATGTCCTTGCCATCAACATTTATAGGTCTTCTAGGACCTTTCAGTGTTCACTTTCAATGCTGATGCTAGAGGAAAGGAAAGAAAATGAGAGGCAAAGCAGCTAGAGGGCTCCAGTGAAGGCTGAGCTAGTTAAGCACCAAGACTGGGACATGGAGGATCTGATGATAGCACCATTCTGCCAGTGTAAGGGAATACCCTTCATTCCCTTCCCTTTCTCCTCTCCTCTCCCCATGCCCACATCCATCTTGTCACATCTTGTCTTCTTGAGAATTGCACCAAAGATACCAAATAGATGCAAGTCATCTATTGTGTCCAGTACGATCTTCCTCTTGTCTTCTTATAGGAACCAGCTTTCTGTCCATTCTCCTACAAAAGTGACCTTAGCGCAATTTTAAGTTACCATTTCTTCCTTATAACCCTGATCATTTTACAAATTCAAATTTGGAACATTGGACAATTGTTCTGTTTAAGAAATTCACATCAGAACCCAGTTTCTTATACTTTACATTAATTCATTGTTAATTTCCTTACCAGGAGGATGATATTTCACTAAGGAATTAACAACGGGCTCCAGTACATACATAAACACATTAAACAACCAATTCTTAACACAGTACATACAACATCATAAACTTTTGTCATGCTATGTTTCTTTGATGGCATTTACAGAATAAACCACAAGCCTTTCTTTTTTTAACATTATTAATTGTAGCAAAACCCTAGACAAGCTTGATATTAACCAAATAGCAAAATAATATTCTCACAAGCCCTTGAGCTAATAATTGTCTCCATACCACTACTGCTCTTAGAATCCCCTTTAAACAAAGGGAAACCTCTTAGGATGTGTCTTAAGTAGTTTGCATAAGTTTCTGCACATGTTCTCATTCTAAAAATAATATTAGGCTGCCCAGTAAGGTAACACAAAAGAGCTCACATCTTTTACTGACTACTTGCTCCGGTCACAGAAATTTGCTATAGAAGGGAAGAAAGCAGGGATATGTGACATACCAAATATGATAGGATGAAACATCCTTGGCTTTGTTTAAATTCAGATATAGTTATGGTTCTTCAATTATGTCATATCTGCCTCCATAGCTAAACTCAGGGGTAGTCAGGTGGGAAAATAGTTCCTTTCCAAAAGAACACAAAGGGAAAGAACTGAGCCAAGAGGATCCCACCCTAGATTGAGGCTAAGATTGTTCCCTCGGCTGTTCTTGAATACAGACCTCCACCTGTTAACAATACGGGATCACATTTCCTCTGAGTAGCTTATCTTGTGGCATTTCTCTCACATACTGATTTAATGCAGACAACTATATCTGAATTTAAATTCGAAACAAAATTAGTTATGGTCCCTAGTGCCTTTTGCCTTAAACAGCGAGTCTCACTAATCATAGCTAATCAAGTTCCTCCCTTAGTAACTCCAAATACAAAAGTTTACCAATTTGATACACTTCAATTTTGTTGGGTATACTTTACATTCTAACCTCCTGCTGCTTCTAGCTTGTGCAGTTTCCAGACTCTTCTATTCTCCTCTAACTATGCCTGATCTGAAAGAATGAGATATTCCTCAAGAAGTACAAATATTAACTTCATCTTTACATTTTAGACCATGGAATGAATTCAAATTCAAACAGCCACATTTAACTTTTCCCATCAGTACAAAAATATTCTACAACTTATCTGTCTTAAAGAGACTTACATTGAAATTCTTTCCTTAAACTGAAGATGTCTC
Source organism: Trichosurus vulpecula (assembly GCF_011100635.1). NCBI lineage: Eukaryota > Metazoa > Chordata > Mammalia > Diprotodontia > Phalangeridae > Trichosurus > Trichosurus vulpecula. The sequence goes on from NC_050573.1 coordinate 80,306,151, forward strand.
TGATTTAGTTCCAGTTATTAATTACACTATTTGTATTAATACTTAATTGCTCTTATATCACTTTAAAACATCTAAGGACACTATCTCACATAGATACAATATAACTTTAAATCCCAGCCTTAGTCCATGGGATGATGATTTAGCCTTATATTTGTATCTTATCTCATGAAACTTCTTTTCCCTTTCTCAAATTATTCCCATTAATATTTAGAAACCATATTATCTTCCATTTGGCTGTACAAGAGTACCAATGTAACCAGTAATTTGATTAGAAACAACAAGATTTCACATATTTGCATTTATCCAATTTTCCATTTTTGCCCATAAAACCAACTTCTTTCACAATGGTAACAGATTCTGGCAGATACCTTCCCTTTTGTCACTACCTGCTTATTTCTGATTATAGAGACCCGCCATATCATCTGCCCCTGAGAGTGGGTTCTTTTCCATCAGATGGCAAGCTTTACTAATGAAAACTACCAAAGCAAACCCCATCTCAGATCTAATATTATCAGTTCTGCTTACTTTAAGAAGCCAGGTTCAGAGGCTTCTGACCCTTACTGTTCTCTTTCTTTCAGTAAAAACTCAAATCCCAGTAACTGCTGCTCCTCCCCATTCCTTCCTTCCTGACAGGTGGGCAAAGGTAAAACTCTTTCTTCTTATCTAAACTAAGGGGGGGGGGGCAGGGAGGAGTGAGGAATGCACAGACTGTGGTTTCAAAACTCCTTACTCAGAAATCTAGAATAAGACATTGAATGGGCCTTTCTTGGGGTACATAAAACACATGTTTTAACCACCCTCCCCCAGGGCCTCTATAGATAAGCATTAATTCCCCAAATATAAAGTTCTGACACAGAAACTCAGAAAATTCACAGTAGCTTTGAATTGCAACCAATTAGATTACAAATGGAAATTCAGCAGGCCTTCTGAAAATTATACAAAAGATTTTACAAAACATTTTTCAAAAGTATTTTCCCTTCTTTAAAACAGTTTAAAATTGATCCTGATATAAATAGGGATTGTCACTAAACTTTCATGAAGAAAAGTTATTTGGACAGCTCTAAAATGAGATGTGTCTCTCTCCTTCTTAAAGCAAAGTAACCTTTAAACATTGGGATTCATTCACAAATTTCCAAAGTGCCATCACAAATTAGTCCATAAGCCTCCAGATTAACATACATAAATATATCTTTAGATGATACAGGCTTGAAAATCACACCCCTATGTTTGTCAAAGTATTACAACAACTCAGTTCTTTGTTATTACAGAATTTCTAGATATCACAAAGTTCTTTAGTCAAAAAGGTGTTGTAATGGGGAGAACACTTAGTTTCTATGAATTACATACCTGATTAAATTAGCTTTATCACAATAACAAAGTTTACCAGGACTTTAAAAACTTTGTCCGTAGGAATTCCTTTACACTGATAACTTTACGCAAGATTGATAAGAATTCATGACTAGATGGTGCCAAAAGTCCTTGGTTTGGTTAACAACCTCAATTTCTTAATTAAGTACAATTCTTGTAGTCCGATAATTTTTAAATTATCTCTCCTGGATCTATTTTCCAGGTCAGTGGTTTTTCCAATGAGATATTTGACATTGTCTTCCATTTTTTCATTCCTTTGGTTCTGTTTTATAATATCTTGATTTCTCATAAAGCCACTAGCTTCCACTTGCTCCAATCTAATTTTTAAGGTAGTATTTTCTTCAGTGGTCTTTTGGACCTCCTTTTCCATTTGGCTCATTCTGCCTTTCAAGGCATTCTTCTCCTCATTGACTTTTTGGAGCTCTTTTGCCATTTGAGTTAGTCTATTTTTTAAGGTGTTGTTTTCTTCAGTATATTTTTCAGTATTTTTTTGGGTCTCCTTTAGCAAGTCATTGACTTGTTTTTCATGGTTTTCTCGCACCCTTCTCATTTCTCTTCCCAATTTTTCCTCTACTTCTCTAACTTGCTTTTGCAAATCCTTTTTGAGCTCTTCCATGGCCTGATACCAGTTCACGTATTTCTTGGAGGCTTTTGTTGTAGGCTCTTTGACTTTGTTAACTTCTTCTGTCTGTATGTTTTGGTTTTCTTTGTCACCAAAGAAAGAATCCAAAGTCTGAGACTGAATCTGGGTGCGTTTTCACTGCCTGGCCATATTCCCAGCCAACTAACTTGACCCTTGAGTTTTTCAGCGGGGTATGACTGCTTGTGGAGTTAAGAGAACTATGTTCCACGCTTGGGGGGATGCGCCAGCTCTGCCACACCAGCACTCCTCCTTGCCCAAGAACACCCAACCCAGACTGGACTTAGATCTTCAGCAGGCTCTGCACTCCTGCTCTGATCCCCCACTTAATTCCTCCCACCAGGTCAGCCTGGGGCCAGAAGCACCTGCAGCTATACTTCTGTAGCTGCCCCACTTCTGCTGCCCCCAGGGCAGTAGCCAAACCTCGAACTCCTTCCACTCCTGCAGCTTTTCCCACTAACCTTCTCTGTTGTCTTTGGTGTTTGTGGGTTGAGAGTCTGGTAACTGCTGCAGCTCACTGATTCAGGGCGCTAGGGCACACTCCGCCCGGCTCCTGGTCTGGTTGGCCTGCACTGCTCACGCTGTGCTCTGCTCTTCTCCTCTCCACTCTGCTCCCAGCTCCATGAGGGATAGACCTCACCCAGAGACCATCCAGGCTGTCCTGGGCTGGAGCCCTGCTTCCCTCTGCTGTTTTGTGGGTTCTGCAGTTCTAGAATTGGTTCAGAGCCATTTTTATAGGTTTTTGGAGGAACTTGGTGGGGAGCTCATGCTAGTCCCTGCTTTCCAGCTGCCGTCTTGGCTCTGCCCCCTAGTTGAATCCAATTAAGTACAATTCTTAATCTAACAACATCTTAGATTATAAAAGGAATTATTTTAATCGCTAGTGGTAACATTGTAATTTCTAAGGCCCAATACTCTAACAAAATTTATACTATAGAAATGTAATAATGCCCTACACATTATTATGCATGTAAAATTTGAACTACTTATTTTCAGTCTAGGTAAATGCATTTCTAAAACAAATACAAGAGTTTAAAATCATCAAATTTTCATCACATCCTTTAAAAGAACCCAATTCATATATATCAAAATCAAATTAAAAATCCCATAATCATCTTCTCAAATTTCACAATCTAAGAGAATCTTAGAAATATGATATAATTTTAGAAATACAGAAACAATAAATTTAGGATGACATGAACTGCATTTCCAGATTATCACATATAGAAATTGTTGATCCTATTACTTCTGGTATTTCTATATTAATTCATTAATATATACATATATATACATGCCTAACATACATTAATACATTAATACTTAAAATACATTTTATTTAGCTGTATATTCCTCAGCACTGAACAGCTCTTCTGAGCTACCCACTACCTCTGGCCCAAGTATTAGGAATATTTGCCTGGCCATGAATGAACTTAGAAAAAAAGAAAACTTTATTTCATATTATTATTTGCTTTTATGAACCATCCAGATTTGAATTTGGCACCCTGTTTTCTCCAAGCTTCATCTTATGCATTCCAATTCCTGACTCTAATTCTTCAGAGTTTTTACGAAAAGGTTTGAACTAACAAAAGGACTAAGGAATTTGAAAGAGGTGGGCCACTTCCCTTTCTAGCAAAAAGATCAAGCTAAAAAATTTTTAGTTTCCCCTCCCTTTGTCTGCCTCAGCATGAGATGGGGATCCCTTTCACTTGCTAAGGAGGATTGACAATGGTGAGTTGAAGAAGAGCACAGGATTATCCATAATAAAGATCTCAGCCCTAGGTGAATTACTTTGGGCCCTGGCATCCCCTTTTGAGAAGAAAGGAGCCTGCCTTTTAGGTATGCTGATTTTAGGTGACCAGCTTCCTCAACCGCTTTAAATGCAGTTTAATTTCCTACCACTAGGCAACAGTAAGACTTCATATTTTTACACAATTTCTGTGGAAACAAAATTCAGTCATACCTTACATGAGCAAAGTTTAATGATTTGTATAATCATTAGCCACCCAAGCATCTTCTCAGTGTCCTTAAATTTGTTAGTCGACACTCCTGGGTCACACAGACAAGTTAAAACACTGAGGACCTGCCTTGGGTTGTATGCATACCACTTTCATGGCTGAAAACTCCCACTCAGTGCATAGTACACTCAATCAAATTTCCCCCTTTCACTTTGCTTCTCCAAGATCCCCCCTCCAAGATTGTGAACCTCCAGTGAGACCAGCCCTGCCCTCGGGTGCTCAGCACATGGCAGAAATCTCCATTCACGCTGGCCAAGTCCCAAATTCGGTGCCTGTCCACGTGGAGAGCACAAATCTCAGTGGGACCTCCAATCTGTATGGGACAGAATTTTCAGATAATAGGAGTGACATCTTTAGGAGAATCAAAGCTAATTTATTTTACAAATATTGCAAGATTTGTGGAGGTGTCTCCACAATGGAAGAGGCAAGGTAAAAGGGACCACTGCCTTAATTTATAGTCTTAATGAAAAGATTCCCACCCACCTCTATCCTTTCTCACCATTGGCTGGGAGGCGGGCTTACAATCTAGGCATGGAAAAACTAGACAGAGAACCAGGGGACCAAGGTTGGTCTGGTCCATTCAGGTTTTCCCTATCTGGAACTCAACTGCCCAGAGTGGCATCTGAAAGTCTAGGATAAGAAATGAGGAGGGAGGAGCAATTCCTTGGGCCTCATTCAATGCAGGTCACAGTGACCCTTTCCTTATTTGGTCACCAGGCCCCTACCACTTCAGGCCCTGATTTTCTAGAAGTCTGGCTCAGTCACTACAAGGTTAAATCCCAAGCCTCTCCTACTCCCTCAGACATTCCCTGTTTCAGAAATATGAGAAGAATGTAACCTCTGAATTTTACCCTGTGAAGTCTTCTCAATTATGCTTCCCATTCATTAGGAAGGAAGGAAAGAAGGAAGGAAGGAAGGAAGGAAGGAAGAAAGAAAGAAAGAAAGGAAGGAAGGAAGGAAGGAAGGAAGGAAGAAAGAAAGAAAGAAAGAAAGAAAGAAAGGAAGGAAGGAAGGAAGAAAAAGAAAGAAGAAAGAAAGGGAGGAAGGAAGGAAGGAAATAAGGAAGGAAGGAAATAAGGAAGGAAGGAAGAAACAAAGAAAGAAAGAAGAAGCAGCATTAGTAGTGGTGTGGTGGTGTTGACCAAATGCAGATTACTGTTTTGGGCAGGATTGTCACACCCTTATATTCATCCTCCCCACCCTTGTATGTGTGGAGCTATTGCTACCCTTGGACAGAACTCTCACTCTTATCTGCTTATTATCTCATACCTTCTCAACTCAGTAGGAGTATTTTTTTTTCTTGTTAAGTGGAGATGGAAAACAATGGGAAGGAAAATTTCCAATTTTGTGGGTGTGGTGAAACATCAGAATTGCTTTAACACGCAATTCTCTAAGTGAAGGTAGGCTGTGTGCTTGCTGCCATGCTTCTTAGCATGATGCTTTCAGCAATATTTTCAGAGTCCTTCAACAAGGACCAAAATGGAATAAAGGTCAGCTAACATACTAATAATAAATTATTCAACTTGAAAAGTCTACAAGCCAAGAGTAAAATACAGGGAGAGCTGGTGCAGCCAGCACCATACCATCCATATGTGAAACCATCAGTTACAGCAAATGGAGAAATTTTGAATACTATAGATAAGTTCACTTACCTTGGCAGTATATTTCCAGAGATGTTCACACTGATTATGTGGTTGATGCACACATTGTCAGAGTTAGCTCAGTGTTTGAGAGGCTCTGATGGAAAGCTTGGGAGAGAATAGGCATTAGACTACACACTAAAAATCTACAGAGCCATGTTCCTGACCTCATTGTTGTATGTCTGTGAAAGCTGGATAGTATACTAGTATCATGCCAGGAAATTGAATCACCTCCATTTGAATTATCTTAGGAAGATTCTGAAGGTCATCTGGGAAGATAAAGTACTAGATGCTGAGGTCCCTTCTTGAGCTGAACTGCCAACCAGTCAAACTCCAGTGAGCTGGCCATGTTGTTCAAATGCCAAACCTACATTTGCCTAAAAGGCTATTTTGTGAAGAGCTCACATAAGGCAATTACTCATATGGAGGTCAAAAGAAGTGATACAAGGACATTCTCAAGGTCTTTCTGAAGAACTTTGGAACTGACTATTTGACATGGGAAACACTATCACAGAACCACCCAGCATGGTGTGCCAGCATCAAAGAAGGCACTGTGCTCTCTGAGCAAAACAGAATTATAGTAGCTTAAAAGAAAGATGAGATGCACAGATTTAGAGACATCTCCACTCCAAATATTCATGTGGATTCTTTGTGCCAGACCTGTGGCAGAGCCTTCTGAGCTCATGTTGGTCTGATCAGTGATAGCTGGACACACTGTACTGTAACTCCAATACAATGATGACATTTTGATCCTCTTAGAGAACAAAGGATAACCACCACCACCACAATGATCTATCTGAATCTTTGGTGAAATATTCAAGTTTGAAGTCTGTGGATCCTGGCTCTGCCACTTACTATTTATGTGACCTTGAGCAAGTTAACCTCTCCAGGCCTCAGTTTCCTCAACTGCAATGTCAGGAGTTTATGCTAAATGACCTCCAAAATCCTTTCTAGTTATCTCTCCATCACTCTATGATTCTAATTTAGACACTAAATCCCAAGCCAAACTGTTAACTACTAGCATGAGGCATAAGGTAAAATAAGGCTGGAGAGTGTTGTGGGGGACAGATTATGGAGCACTTTAAATATCAAAGCAAAAACTTTCTATTTAATGTTACATGCTATTGGGAGCCACCAAAGGTTCTTGAGAAGGAAAGAACAAACAATCCGGGGTGCCTTAGGAAGGCTATATTGGCAGTTGTATGAAGGGTGCTTTTAACCAGAGGGAAGAGAAGCAGGGAGGTTCCAGCAGTCTAGGTGAGAGAGCATGAGGGCCTGAAGAAGACTGGTCATTATGTAAGTAGAGGGAAAGGGAAATATGTAAGACATGTTGTGGAGGCAGAATCAGTATGATTTGTGACTGTTTGGAAAGAGGAACAGAGATAAAGACACAGAGACAAAGAGATACATAGACACACATAGAAACAGAGACGTTGAGGCAGACATGGAAAAAGACAGAGATATAAAGAGAGAACCATACGCAGATAGAGAAACATAGAGAGAGATACAAACAGGCAGAGATACATGGAGAGATGGATAGATGTAGAGAAAGAAATAGAGAAAGGGAAAGAGAGAGAGAATAAAAAAGAAGAATCAAGGATGACAGAGAGTGTGAACCTTGGGTGTGGGAAAACTGAAATGGGGAAGTCTGGAAAAAGGAGAGCAGGGTGGGTTGGGCTGAGTTTTGCTAGAGAATAATCTCACTTTTCTCGTTGTCTGTCTACTTGGACCAAGTAGGGTCTCAAAACCTTTTCTTGGATTAGATCTTCTCCTCTCCTGGGCCCATTCTATCCTAATAATGAGTCATCAAAAGCAACACTCTTTCAGGCCCATCAGAACTCCTACCAATGTAAGGAATGATCAGAGCACAAGACTACATATGGTTGCTCACTCACACGGATAGAATAACCAATCCACTAGCAAGTCATTATGAGGACTCTCCTATGTGCTTCACTATGAAAAGTTCCCTACAGGAATCTGAGGGGGGAGGGAAAAGAGTCAGAAGTAGATCAGACCTGATTCCATTTCTCTAGGAGTGTCCAGTCTAACAGGAGACTCAAGAATCATCCCAGAATTCCCAGCACTGGATGTTTTGAAGAGCAACTATGGGAATGGATTGTTTTGTGGGGTATTCTGAGAAGAAGATGAAAGAAGTGAGGGAGAAATGGAGTTCAAAAGGAGATGCATTCAATTTCTTCTGGGGGGATTCATATTTAAATGACTCCATTTATATCACCAAAACTGCCTGAGTTGTATCACCTACTTTGATGTCAGTGACCTTAACCACACAATCATTGAAACCCTTCACAGTCTTTCATAATATTCTTTAAAATGTCATTTTCCTTATTATTTAGATCTGTCCCTAATACTAGGAGAGCTTTATGATTTTCTGGCACCACACACACCATTGTTTCAACACTTATATTCTTTATGTATTGCACCATGTGTGACATCACCTATACCCAAGATATTAATTCAAGCAATGAAATTGCTCACTATTACAGCCAGCCAAGTTCTATGTAATTAGTTCACTTTATAGAAACAATAACAGTCCATGCAAACAATATCATAACAATAGCATGGACTCAAATCATGGAAACTATCAGTAACTCTTTTCATGGACTAACAAAGCAAACAATTTGGCATATAGCAGGCCTTCAAAACTTACTTATAAGCACATAGCAGTATGTAAACAAAATTCAGCATTAGACAAATCACATGTAAATACTTCCTTAGTAATGTCAATTAAGTAATAGGAGAACAGGCTAATCTGTAATATATATGTATATATATGTAAATATATATATTTTATATATATATATACAGCTGTACTAAATTAAAAAAAAACAGTAATAAGCAAGACTTTCCTGGAATAATCCCTGGAAGAACAATTCCAATCTACAAATAGGAAATGAAACAAAATTATCTAGACCTCAAAAATAAAAGTCTGCCAGAAACACAACAAAAGTGATTTTCAGAGTGGGAGATAATATGCCCTTTGGATTCAAAATAACAAGGGTAAAATATATAAAACTGATAAGTATAAAAAAAATAAAAACTTAACAACACCAAATCAGTAGAAGTCATAAATAATGTTGTTAGGGGCAGGAGGTGGAAAGGGAAGCCAATTACAATTATACTGGTGTATAATCACATGAACAAACCAGAATTCAGAAAATCAGCAACAACAAAAAGCTCCTGCCAACCTCACAGCAAAGACAGAAAATTCTGATGGAGGAACCAGTTTCAATTCAAATCCCCATTGAAATTCCAAGGCTAAATATGATAGGAGACTCAATCTAAAAAGAAGTGGAGGGGAGGGGGTGTGAAATCAAGTCCCAAAGTAAAGCCCTATATATATCATGGGGTTGAGTTCTAGCTGTAGAAGAAGCCAGGAAAGCCCACACAATGTACTCACTCCCCTTTATTCCCCCTTTTTGATCTTTGGCTACTGAAATTATGTATATAAAATATATGTATAGGGGTTGTCTATGGGGAATCCAGATTTGATTTGGTCTTTATTTATCCTGCTTATAACTTTTACCAGGTTAGAAAGCAAGCACAGACAGCCCCACAGAGTTGGAAAGTTCTTTGAAGGGAGCCCAATATTTGACAGTTGGGTTCCAATCTGAAACTAACAACTATCTTGCATGTAGAGGGTATATTGCATTTATTCCAGACAAGTTCTAGCTCCCAACCTCTCCAGGACCACTGTCCCAGTAATCACATAACCAAGGCTAGTAGGCTAAACTATTTTTATATATTGGGGAGAGTGAATTAGAACACAAAGTGCAGAGGGCATAGAACACTCAATGAGGGAAGGAATTGATCAGCCATAAAGAAATGATAGCTAGTGACTTTCTGACTGCAAGGGGCAGGAAGAGGCTTCCTGCTTAGACACCAGAGATGGGGAAGTTCATTAGCATCCTGCTCCCTCTGCTCCAGGAAGGAAGGAAGTCACCTCTACTTCAATCGACAGCACACAGATCCCTTCACCCAGCTGCACCTGCCTACCCTGTGGTTCTCATGATCTATCTGGATGTAAGTAGCCAGGAGGAAATGTCAGAAGTACCCATCCTGCATCCTATAGGTCTCTCCCTCAAGGTGAAAAACTGCTGACTCTCACCTATTCCTTCCCAAAATGCTACATGAACTACTGCCAGCCATATTCCATCCCTAAAATCCACCTTCAAGAGTTTCACTACAAAACATTAATTGCTGTGAATGCTGAAAATTCTTGTGTCTTCAAAGGGGAGAGAGAGAAAGAAAGACAGAGACAGAGAGAGAGAGAGAGAGAGACAGAGAGAGAGAGAGAGAGACAGAGAGAGAATTTAACTCTTTATCACTAAGCACTGAATGTGTGGCCTGAGTGTTCTAAAGGTTTTCAGAGTGAGGGAATCAGTGAGTAACCTGGAAAGGTTTTGGAAAGGAAGCAGGACTGAAATAAGAGGTGAGATTTGTAACAGTAGTGGGGTGGGCCAGTTCATATAGGTGGGCCAGGACATACATAAGGACAACCTGTGTCACTGAAATAGGAATGGATTCGCAAGATTGTACCCAGAGGCTAGTGAAGTCTTCCTCATTTCTGTGCCTACACTATGGGGAGCTACCCCAAAGTTGACAGTGGTGTCAGCTAGAGATCTTTCCCAGATGTGGCCATTTTGAAGTTAGTCTTAAAATAATACTTCTGTTACCCTGTACAATGTTCCCTTGGTTCTGCTCAATTTGCTCTTCATTATTTCATGCAGGTTTTTCCATGTTTTTCTAGATCATTGAGTTCATCATTTCTTACAGCACAGCAGTATTCCATCACAATCATATACCACAACTTGTTCAGCCATTCCACAATTTATGGACATCCTTGCAATTTCCAGCTCTTTGTCACCACAAAGACAGATGCTATAAACAATTAAGAACATACAGGTTTTTTTTTTCCCTTTTCCCCAATCATCTTTAGAAATAGACCTAGTAGTAGTATTGCTGGATCAAAAGGTATAGGTAGTTGAATAACTTTTGGGGCATAATTCTAGATTGCTGAATGATAAATTATTACATATAAAAGATCCTCCATATTATAGTGCAGGCCTTGCATGTATATATCAGGTTAGCCCCTGCGTGAACTCTCTCTCTCTCTCTCACTTGGAGATGGGACAAGCCTTGAACAAAGAATAATAAACATTGTTGAGGTTATACATCCAGAGAAAACTGCCGTTCTAAGAACCTAGCCAGTTCTTAAGAAGGAAACATTTCAAGGGACCCCACTGTGAGGGGTGGCTTCCCCCCCCAGGCAAGAAACATCCGGGACAGTTAGCAGTGAGCCTTCTTTGTTCAAAGCCTTATTTAAGTCTCCACATGAGTGAGTCGCACAGGAATTTCACACATGGAGAGGATGCTTTGCCTGGGACCCTCCCATTTGGGACCCTGATAAGCTGTACCCTGGGATTCCCCAGCTTGAAAATTCAGGTATCAGAGTTCCCCTGAATCGGTGATGCTTTCTGTTGTCTGTCTGTGTCTTTGTCACTTTTTCTGTGTTAGCTGTGTTATTAGGAATTATTAGTTATTACTGTTGTAAATCCAATGTATTACTCCCTGTCCTTTAATAAAAACATTATTCCATTGGGAGTATGTCTTATTGCAGGTGCAAATCCGAACCTAACTAAGCTTAATTGCACAATTGCTCCCCAAAATTATTGGATCAGTTCACAATTCCACCAACAATAAATTAGTGTCCAATTTTTTCACATCCTCTCCAACATATTTCTCTTTCCTTCAATCATTTTAGTCAATCTGGCAGGTGTAAAATCTCAAGGTTGTTTTCAATTGCACTTCTCTAATCAATAATGTCTTAGAACATTTTTTCATGTGACTATAAATTGTTTAGATTTCCTCATCTGAAAACTGCCTATTCATATCATCTGACCATTTATCAATTGTGTAATGACTCATATTCTTATAGATTAGACAAAGTTCATCATATATTTTTCACATGAGACCTTTATCTGATAAACTGTCTACAAATTTTTTCCCATAATTTTCTACTTTCCTTCTGATCTTGGCTACATTTGCTTTATTTACACAAAAGCTTTTTAATTTAATATAATTTAAATTGTCAATTTTCCACCTAACTTTGCTTTCTATCTCTAGTTTGTTTATAAATTGTTTGCTTATCCGTAAGTCTGTTAAGTTATATGTTCCATGTTCTTCAAATATTTTTTATTCTCTTTATATCTAGATCATATATGCATTTGACATTAACTTGGTAAGTGGTATAAGATATTGGTCTATTCCCAGTTTCTACCACACTAGACATGGTAGGGAAAAAATCTAGCCTTTTCTACACTGAGACTCAAAATGATACTTTAAGAATCAGATGCTCACCGAATGAAACTAATCTACAAACTCTGCCCTGGTAAGATCTGGAGCCCCACCAGGTCTTGCCTGGGACCCTCAGACCAGGGTTGAGAGACTGAAAGGACTGTGGGATTTAGGAAATAAGAAGATGATAGAATTCAACAGATTCAAATGGCCAAATATCTAAAAGACCCAGGAGAATGAAAGGATTTAAGACAATGAGGGGCCAAGGCCTCAGTGGGCTTATCAGGAATCTGATTTCAGATTAAAGATACTGAGAGTGTGCAAAAACCTAGACTATGGGAGTGAGGACTAAAAGCAGTTCAGCTACATGGCAAGGATCAGACATTGTGAGCACTTATCCTTTCCCTTTGCCAGATCCAATTGTCACTCATGGCCTACTGTCCCCTAGCCTTTGCTTCCCTCCTGGGGTCCATCTGCTTGCAGAAATGTCCTCTAACATAATCCCAGAGCCTGCTTTTTTTGGGTTGCTTGCTACTCCTTGTCTTTGAAGCTATCAAATCTAAGGATGGGGACAAAGTGGGCTGTGTCCAGGTGCATACTATCACAGCATGGTTGCAGAAATGAGAAACCTGCCCCCCCATAAGGAAGCAGAGAATCAGTCCCTCCAATAATGCTCACTCACCCAAGTAAAGGTCATTCATGGAAGGAGGAAACCTTCCACACTAAAGGAGCTGAGACCCAACCCAGGTTCCTCAAATGAAAAGATCTTATTGAGAGTAGACCACATCCTTTCAGGGGAAGCTGAGCCTCTACAAAGACACAGAGTAAATACACACACACACACACACACACACACACCATACTCTGCAAAGGAACAGCCCTGCCCCAGATAGAGGAATTTCCTGACAGACAGAAAGATATAAACCATAATGCAGACCCTTCTAAAGGACAAAGGAAGTCCAACCTTCCTCCCTCTACCCTAATTCTCAATCTAATTCTCATCCCTGCCCCTAGCCTCTGGCCAAAGAGGGCCAAAAAGGAGTGTACTTGGAGGGCAGATAGTCTTGTCCCACACAAGCAACCTCCCCAGATCAAAGAATTGAGGAGCAGAAAAAACCTTTTCCATTTGATTGCTTCATATAATATACCTTTTTTACCCATCCACAAACTGTTGTCCCCTGCATCACTGTCTGGTGCAGCCTACTTCTCTGAGCACTGGGGTGGGGGTAGCAAGATGACCTTTAAAGTTTATATGGTGCTTTAAGTTTTGCTGATTTATATAAACCATTTCATTTGGGTTTCACAATGTTATGATCCTCACTTCACACATGAAGAAACTCATAAAGTTTGTATGACTTATCAAAGGATCACACAACTAGTTAAATATCACAGGTGAATTACAAACCCAAATGCCTTCTGGTTTCCAAGTCCTACTTTCTCTGTTATTCCACACTGCCTCTGAAAAATGATCCAAGCAGACTCATTCCCAGATTCCCTGTCTACCTGTCAAAGTCATAGAAGTCCCTGGTCCCTGTTACAGACACAGGTCACCTGATGTCCCTGTCGCAGACACTGACAATTCTGTGTGCCTGTCATGGACACTGACTTCTGTAACTTTTTCACAATGTTTTGTGAACCCCATAAAACCCTTTTTCAGTTACTGAGCTTCTTGGAGCAGAGATCTTGGCCCTCCCTGCTCCTCTGAGACACTGAGCAACTACATGGCTGTCATCAACTCTTCATCTTGCCAACATCCTTGTCACCTTCATTGCCTCTCCTCCTGTCACAGATACTTTGCCCTGCCCTGCTTGGACCATTTTAGGAATATTGTGTTCATTTCTGGCCCTCATATTTCAAGAATATCATTAAGAAACTAGATCTTGTCCAGAGGAGAGCATCCAGAGTAGTGAAGAAAGCCAAGAACATGCCATATAAAAACAGATCAAAGGAAATGGAACTTTTACCCTGAGGGGAGAAAGTTGTTGGGGTTGGGGAAGAGTAGCAGGAGAGACACAGTGACAGGCTTCAAGATCTGAATAGCTGTCACATTCAAAAAGGACTCCACTTATTCTATGTGGTCCTAGAAGTCAGAAGAAGGAGTAGCGAGTAAAAGTCACAAGGAGGAAAATTTGGACTTGATTCGGGAAAAATTTTCTCATAGAGCTATTTAAAAGTGGATAGAACAGTCTCAGGAAGTAGTGAATTTCCTTCCATTTGAGGCAAATGGTTGAATAGGAGTTGAACCCAAACCCATCATAACAGCTTGTGTGCAACATTTGGGACATTATAATTAAAAATAGCCTGAGAAAGAGCAGATGTGGGGAAAACAAGATACCGTCTTTAAGAGGAATTCCCAAATTGCTACATTCAAATTATTTCAACCTGTTCAGGTTCAACAACTGTTCAACTTCAGCTGAGTCCATACCTTTACTTCTCTGATTGCCTCTAAGTCACTGCACTCCAAGATGATGCAAAAGATCCTGTGCTTTAACCAGAAAGTAACTACAGACAACCAAGTGACTTAGTGGCTAGATAACTTGGCCTGGAGTCAGGAAGATGTGAGTTCAAGTCTATCCTCAGATAGTCACTAGCTGTGTGTCCCTGGGTAAGTCATTTAATCTCTGCTTACCTTAGTTTCCTCAATCATAAAATGGGGATAATAAGAGCACTTACCTCCGAAGATTGTTGTGAGATAATATTTGTAAAATGCTTCCTTCCTTCTAAGATGCAAGGTAAATAAACATGAACAAAACTTAAGCTCTGTCTCTCCCCTCACCCACTTCTCAAAACAGTGATTCTACCCCTTGGTTCCTAGGAAGGAAGAAAGGAAGGAAAGAAGGAAGGAAGGAAGGAAGGAAGGAAGGAAGGAAGGAAGGAAGGAAGCAAGGAAGGAAAGAAGAAGAAGAAGAAGAAGAAGAAGAAGAAGAAGAAGAAGAAGAAGAAGAAGAAGAAGGAGAAGAAGAAGAAGAAGAAGAAGAAGAAGAAGAAGAAGAAGAAGAAGAAGAAGAAGAAGAAGAAGAAGAAGGAGAAGAAGAAGAAGAAGAAGGAAAAGAAGAAGGAGAAGGAGAAGAAGAAGAAGAAGAAGAAGAAGAAGAAGAAGAAGAAGAAGAAGAAGGAGAAGAAGAAGAAGAAGAAGAAGAAGAAGAAGAAGAAGAAGAAGAAGAAGAAGAAGAAGGAGAAGAAGAAGAAGAAGAAGAAGAAGAAGAAGAAGAAGAAGAAGAAGAAGAAGAAGAAGAAGAAGGAGAAGAAGAAGGAGAAGAAGAAGAAGAAGAAGAAGAAGAAGAAGAAGAAGAAGAAGAAGAAGAAGAAGAAGAAGAAGAAGAAGAAGAAGGAGAAGAAGAAGAAGAAGGAGAAGAAGAAGGAGAAGAAGAAGAAGAAGAAGAAGAAGAAGAAGGGAGGGAGCAAGGAAGGGAGAGAAGGAAGGAAGGTGTATGAAGTGAACTACTATGTGCCAAGCACAAATATGATCTCATTTGATCTTCACAATAACCTTAGGAATAGGTACTATTACTACCCCATTTTACAGGTGAAAATAAAACTGAGGCAGATAGAGATTAAGTGACTTGCTGAAGGTCATCTATCTAGTAATGGTCTGAGGTCATATTTGAATTCAATCTTTTTAACTCCAAGCCCAGAATTCTAGTTACAGGGACACCTTGCTGTCCCAATACCCCAAGTCACTTGCTTAGAGTCTTGTAAGCAAGGAACCAGAAAAGGGGAATTAATTTGCATAAGAGACAAGTGCCAAAATGTGATGCTATAAACCTACATCCCTGGAAAGAGTAGACTGGACCAATTAACACCAGCATTTTACACAGAAGAGAGCTGGCATCAGAGAGGGCTTTAGGATCTGCAAAAACATTTTCCATATATTATCTCAAATGAGCCTGACATCAGTCCTGCCACCCAAGGCCTGCAGGCATTATAGCACCTGTTTTACAGATGGAGAATGTGAAGCCAAATGGTCATAGTATTTGTAGATGGTATGAGTGAGGGCTTTACAACTCAGGCTTTCCTGCTGAATCTTCAGAGTCATTTCATCAATAGGTAAAGGAGCTCAATCTTGTGATTTCATTGATATAAGGAATTTCTAGGTGAGGAAACTCTCATTACTATGCAGGTCAGCATTTTCTCTGAAACGTATATTCTTAGTCAAGGTGGGACTTGAGCTCTGGTTGTCCTGGCTTTAAGGTCAACACCTTTGATCTATGATAGCAAAAAGAATGGCAGAGGTACTTTGGTAAGCTATGAAACAATTGCTATCCAGAGTTCCAGGGAAACCACGATATAACCCACCAAATAACAAGAAGTTATTAAGCATCACCTATGAGCCAGGAGCTGTCTTAGGTGCTGAGGTTACAGAAATAAGGAGGGCAGGGGGGTGGAGCCAAGATGGCAGCTGGAAAGCAAGGACTAGCATGAGCTCCCCGCCGAGTCCCTCCAAAAACCTATAAAAAATGGCTCTGAACCAATTCTAGAACTGCAGAACCCACAAAACAGCAGAGGGAAGCAGGGCTCCAGCCCAGGACAGCCTGGATGGTCTCTGGGTGAGGTCTATCCCTCATGGAGCTGGGAGCAGAGTGGAGAGGAGAAGAGCAGAGCACAGCCCAGCATGAGCAGTGCAGGCCAACCAGACCAGGAGCTGGGCGGAGTGTGCCCTAGCGCCCTGAATCAGTGAGCTGCAGCAGTTACCAGACTTCTCAATCCACAAACACCAAAGACAACAGAGAAGGTTAGTGGGAAAAGCTGCAGGAATGGAAGGAGTTCGAGGTTTGGCTACTGCCCCAGCGGCAGCAGAAGTGGGGCAGCTACAGAAGTACAGCTGCAGGTGGTTCTGGGACCCAGGCTGACCTGGTGGGAGGAATTAAGTGGGGGATCAGAGCAGGAGTGCAGAGCCTGCTGAAGATCTAAGTCCAGTCCGGGTTGGGGATTCTTGGGCAAGGAGGAGTGCTGGTGTGGCAGCGCATCTGCCCAAGCATGGAACACAGTTCTCTAAACTCTAAAAGCAGTCATACCCCACTGAAAAACTCAAGGGTCAAGTTAGTTGGCTGGGAATATGGCCAGGCAGTGAAAACGCACCCAGATTCAGTTGCAGACTTTGGATTCTTTCTTTGGTGACAAAGAAAACCAAAACATACAGACAGAAGAAGTTAACAAAGTCAAAGAGCCTACAACAAAAGCCTCCAAGAAAAACATGAACTGGTATCAGGCCATGGAAGAGCTCAAAAAGGATTTGGAAAAGCAAGTTAGAGAAGTAGAAGAAAAATTGGAAAGAGAAATGAGAAGCGTGCGAGAAAACCATGAAAAACAAGTCAATGACTTGCTAAAGGAGACCCAAAAAAATACTGAAAAATATACTGAAGAAAACAACACCTTAAAAAATAGACTAACTCAAATGGCAAAAGAGCTCCAAAAAGTCAATGAGGAGAAGAATGCCTTGAAAGGCAGAATTAGCCAAATGGAAAAGGAGGTCCAAAAGACCACTGAAGAAAATACTACCTTAAAAATTAGATTGGAGCAAATGGAAGCTAGTGGCTTTATGAGAAATCAAGATATTATAAAACAGAACCAAAGGAATGAAAAAATGGAAGACAATGTCAAATATCTCATTGGAAAAACCACTGACCTGGAAAATAGATCCAGGAGAGATAATTTTAAAATTATTTGACTACCTGAAAGTCACGATCAAAAAAAGAGCCTAGATATCATCTTTCAAGAAATTATCAAGGAGAACTGCCCTGATATTCTAGAGCCACAGGGCAAAATAGAAATTGAAAGAATCCATTGATCGCCTCCTCAAATAGATCCCAAAAAGAAATCTCCTAGGAATATTGTCGCCAAATTCCAGAGCTCCCAGATCAAGGAGAAAATACTGCAAGCAGCCAGAAAGAAACAATTTGAGTATTGTGGAAACCCAATCAGAATAACCCAAGATCTGGCAGCTTCTACATTAAGAGATCGAATGGCTTGGAATACAATATTCCGGACATCAATGGAGCTAGGATTAAAACCAAGAATCACCTACCCAGCAAAACTGAGTATCATGCTCCAAGGCAAAATATGGATTTTTAATAAAATAGAGGACTTTCATGCTTTCTCAGTGAAAAGACTAGAGCTGAATAGAAAATTTGACTTTCAAACACAAGAATCAAGAGAAGCATGAAAAGGTAATCAAGAAAAAGAACAAGAAAAAGAAATTGCAAGGGACTTACTAAAGTTGAACTGTTTTGTTTACATTCCTACATGGAAAGATGACATGTATGATTCATGAGACCTCAGTATTAGGGTAGCTGAAGAGAATATGCATATACATATATATATATATGTATAAGTGAATGTGTATGTATGTATATATGTATATATGTATATATGTGTATATATATATATATATATAGAGAGAGAGAGAGAGAGAGAGAGTAGACATAGGGTGAGTTGAAGATAAAGGGAAGATATCTAAAAGAAATAAAATCAAATTAAGGGATGAGAGAGGAATATATTGAGAGAGGGAGATAGGGAGAGATAAAATGGGGTAAATTATCTTGCATAAAAGTGGCAAGAAAAAGCAGTTCTGTAGGAAGAGAAGAGAAGGCAGGTGAGGTGAGAATGAGTGAATCTTGCTGTCGTTAGATTTGACCTGAGGAGGGAATACCATACATATTCAGTTGGGTATCTTACCCCACAGGAAAGAAGGAGGAAGAAGATAAAAAATGGGGACAATAGAAGGGAGGGCAGATAGGGGGAGGAGGTAATCAAAAACAAACACTTTCAAAAAGGGACAGGGTCAAGGGAAAAAATTCAATAAAGGGGGATAGGTTAGGAAGGAGCAAAACATAATCTTTCACAACATGAGTATCATGGAAGGGTTTTACATAATGATACACATGTGGCCTATGTTGAATTACTTGCCTTCTTAGGGAGGGTGGGTGGGAAGGAAAGAGGGGAGAGAATTTGGAACTCAAAGTTTTAAAAACAGATTTTCAAAAACAAAATAAAAAGTTTTTGCATGCAACTAGAAAATAAGATACACAGGCAATGGGGCATAGAAATTTATCTTGCCCTACAAGAAAGGAAGGGAAAAGGAGATGGGAGGGGAGTGGGGTGACAGAAGGGAGGGCTGAGTGGGGAACAGGGTAACCAGAATATATGCCATCTTGGAGTGGGGGGAGGGTAGAAATGGGGAGAAAATTTGTAATTCAAACTCTTGTGAAAATCAATGCTGAAAACTAAATATATTAAATAAAAAAAAATAAGAAAAAGAAATAAGGAGGGGAACGAGCCTATATCCACAATAAATTCCTACTTCCAAACAGTCTCTCCCTCAGAATGAGAAGAGAGAAAGCACATCTATAAATAATACATTGTGAATAGAAGGAAAATAAACGCAAGGTATGGAAAGTACAAGGTAATTAGGCAGGGCGGGCAGGGATTGGGAAGCAATTGGGAAGATCAGCAAAGGCTACAGGTAATTATTTGGTGATTATAGGTGATTGAAGGTGATTGTACTGCATCTTAAAGAAGAGAGGGGGTCAATGAGGCAAAGGTGAGGGAGGGGTGCATTTCAAGCATGGGTGATGACCAGTGCAAAGACATGGAAGTGGCAGGTGGTGTTTTTTTTATATGAGGAACAGAGAAAAGAGTGATTTGACTCGATTTCAGAATTGGAGAGAAAGAGAACAGTGCAGAGAATGGCCAAGTGAGGCTAGAAAGATAGGCTGGAGCCAATTGCACAAGGCCTTAAAAAGGAAGAATTTATTTATGTTATCTTAGAACTACCAGAAAGTCATGGAATTAGCTGAATAGGGCAGTCACATGGTCAGATCTGCATTTAAAGAAAATTATTCTGGCATCTAGGTAGCAAAGTGAAAAGAGAGCTGGGACTAGAATTAGGAAGACCTGAGTTCAATTCCAACACCAGACAATTTCTATCTGTATGACCTTGGACAAGTCACTTGACCTCTAACTTCCTAATTTTCCTCACCTGTAAAATGGGGACAATATGAGCAGCTACCTCACAAGGTTGTGACCAAAAAAGACCATTTATAAAGTGCTTATTTCAGTTCCTGACACTTATTGGGCACCATATAAATGCTTATTCCCTTCTTCCCTTGCTAGTAATGTCTATGATGTATTAAAGTGATTAGAGACTTGAGGCAGGGAGACCAATTAGGAGTTTGTTGCAATAATGTAGGCAAGGGGTGAAAAGAGCATGAAATAAGGTGGCAGCTGTGTCAATGGAGGAAAAAAAGGTTCTGATGTGAGAGATATTGAATATACTTGAACATAACTGTCATGCCTGCCTCTCACTCCATGCCAATTTTCTCTTCTACAGGCTAAAACCCCCAGTTCTTTCAATTGATACTCAAATGGCATAGTCGCAAGACCCTTCAGAGCATGAGTTTCCTTTCTTGGGGCCCCCTCCAACTTATCAGTGTCCTTTCCAACCTGAACAAAATACTTCAGCTGTGGTCTGACCAAGGAAGCAATCTCCACTCCTAGATATGATGTCTCTCTTAATATAATTCAAGATCAAATGATTATGGTGCCATGACACATTGCTATCCCATGTTGAACTTGCAGTCCACTAAAACTGCTAATTTCTTTTCAGTCAAACTGCCATCTGACCATGCCTCCTTATTCTCTCTGAAGTTGAAGCTGATTCTTTGAACCCATGTATAACAGAACTTACATTTATCTCTATTATTTTACATTTGTTGCTATGAACATTCTTCTTACTAGATTCATTCTAATTCTATATCTTAGGGATTCTCAAATTTTTTGGTCTCAGGACCTCTTTTGTTGTTATTGTTACACTCTTAAAACATTATTGTTGTTGCTCAGTCATTTTGGTCATGTCTTACTCTTCATGACCCTGTTTGGGTTCTTCTTGCCAAAGATACTGGAATGGTTTACCATTTCTTTCTCCAGCTCATTTCTTGAGATGAGGAAACAGAGACAGAGTTAAGTGACTTGCTCAGGGTCACAGAGCCAGCAAGTGTCTGAGGCTGGATTTGAACTTGGATTTTCCTGACTTTAGGTCTGGTACTCTATTCACTGTGCCACTTAGCTCCCCATAAAAATTATTGAGGACTCCACGAAAAGCTTTTGTTTTGACCATTTTGATATTGATATTATATCAATAGTTTGATATTTACCTCGTTAAAAATTAGAATGCCATTATTATTATAAAAATAAAAACCCCTTGAAAGTGTCCCAGAGACCTCAAAATATTCCCAGACCACACTTTGAGATCCATTGCTCCATCCTGTCTAAGATCTTTTGTTAGTTTAACTCAGATATCTAGTTTATCAACTAGAGTTCCTAGCTATATGTTGACTGACAAGCATGTCATTTGTTCCTTTATCTAATTTATTGATAAAGATGTAAAATAGCATAGGGCTAAATAGAAATCCCTGGGGCATTCCTCTGCATCCTTGCATCCAAGTTGTGTTTGGAAGTTAACCATTCCTTGAGTCCTATCACTCAGCCAGCTCCAAATCCATCCAGTTGTATTATTTATTGTCTATCCTACATGTGTTCATCTAATCCACAAGAAAAGCATAAAGTACTATATCTTTTTCTCTCCTAAAATCTATATAAACTATATTTTCAGGATTCCCCTGATCTACCATTTATAGTAACCCTATCAACAAAGGAAATATAGTTAGTGTTTGACCTGCTCTTGATGAAGACATAAAGACCCCGGATGATCACCACTTTGGGTTGTGGATATTCAATAACCATCTCTTCAATATCTTAGAGTTCTAGAATTTTCCTAGGAATTGATATTAAGGTAATTGACCTATAGTCTAAAGATTCTATCTTCTTCCTTTAAGAAAAAAAGGGGGACACATTTGCCTCTTTCTAAGCCAGAGGTCACTCTTCCATTTTCCAAGTGTTTTTTTTTTCAGATATCATTGACAATGACTCAGAAAACACATTGGCTAGTTCTTTCAGTATCCAAGCATGCAGTTTATCTACAATTTTAATTTATCAAGAGCATTAAGGAATTATTTTAGTAATACATTGGGATCATATGGATTTGGCTATGATGTTCCTGGAAGTTTTCATTTTGGGTTTTCTTTCAGAAGATGATGATTATATTCTTTCTATTTTCTTATGGCCATCTTTATGTAATGGATCTGAGCAGTTTTCTTTTCATAATTTCTTAAAATATCATGTCCAGATGGCTTTCTAGGAGCACAGTGATTATTCAATTAATTCTCATTGCCCTATTTTCTTTTAATACTTGAGATTTGATTCTAATAGCTTTAACTACAGTGCTTCTCTGTTAAAGTGAATACTGAAAACAAGTATACAAAACAGTCAATTACTAATTGCGTATTGAAAGGTTAGGATGAACTAATATAATAAAAATGACAATTTTACCTAAATTAATCTATCTATTCAGTGCGATACCAATCAAACTACCAAAAAATTATTTTACAGAGATGGATAAAATAATATTCATCTAGAAGAACAAGAGGTCTAGAATATCTAGGGTATTAATGAAAATAAATGCACAGGAAGGTGGCCTAGCTATATCAGATATTAAACTGTACTATAAAGCAGCAGAGTCATGGATCAGTGGAATAAGATAGGTATACAAGTTGGAGAAGTGAATGACTATAGCAATCTGTTCTTTGATAAACCCAAAGAAGCCAGCTTCTGGGCTAAGAACTCACTATTTCACCAAAACTGCTGGGAAAATTGGAAAATGGTAGGGCAGAAACTGGGCATAGACCAATATCTTACACCATATACCAAAATAAAGTCAAAATGGGTTCATGATTTAGGAATAAAGGCTGATACTATAAGCAATTTTGGAGAACAAGGAATAGTTTACCTATCAGATTTATGGAAAAGAAAAGAATTCATGACACAACAAGAGATAGAGAGCATTACAAAATGTAAAATGGATAATTTTGATTATGTTAAATTGAAATGTTTTTTATAAAAAAGCCAATGCAACAAAGATTAGGAGGGAAGCAGAAAATTGGGAGAAAATCTTTACAACCTGTGTCTCTGATAAAGGCCTCATTTCTAAAATATACAGGGAATTGAACCAAATTTATGGGAATACAAGTCATTCCCCATCTGAGAAATGGTCAAAGGATATGAACAGGCAGTTTTCAGAGGAAGAAATTAAAGATATCTATAGGCATATCTATAGGCATATGAAAAAAAATGCTTGAAATCACTGCTGATTAAGGAAATGCAAATCAAAACAACTCTTAGGTACCATATCTTGCCTGTTGGATTGGCCAAAATGACAAAAAAGGAAAATGATAAATGCTGGAGAGGATGTGGGAAAATTGGAACATTGTTACATTGCTGGTAGAGTTGTGAACTGATTCAGCCATTCTGGAGAGCAATTTGGAACTATGCCCAAAGGGCTATAAAAATGTTCATACCCTTTGACCCAGCAATGCCACTTCTAGGGTTGTATCCCAAAGAGATCACACAAATGGGATGTACAAAAATATTTATAGCAGCTCTTTTTGTAGCAGCAAAGAATTGGAAATCAAGGAGATGCCCATCAATTGTGGTATGGCTGAACAAGCTGTGGTATATGAAGGTAATGGAATACTACTATGCTATAAGAAATGGGGATGATACAGACTTCATAACAACCTGGAAAAACCTACACGATATAATGCTGAGTGAGCGGAGCAGAACCAGGAGAACATTATACACAACCATAGATATATGGATTCTGTGACAACTAACCCTGACAGATTTTGCTCTTCTCAGCAACACAAGGTGCAAAGACAATTCCAAAGGACTCAATGGAGAATGCTATCTACATCCAGAGAAAGAGCTATGGAATCTGAATGCAGATTGAGGCATACTTTATGCTCACCTTTTTTTCTCTTTTGTTTTTGTTTTTGGGTTCTTTTTTTGGTTCTGTTTCCTCTTTCTCATGATTCATTCCATTGGTCATAATTCTTCTTCACAACTTTACTAGTGTGTTATACGTAGAAGATATATCGGATTCCATGCCATCTTGGGGAGGGGGGGGGGGACGGGTGGAAGAAAACCTGGAACTCAAAATTATGTAGAATCAGGTGCTGTAAACTAAAAATAAAAAAATTTCAAAAAAAATTTTCAGCAAGAAAAAAAAGAAAGTAGTAAGAGTTTCCACCACACAGAACAAACCAGTTCTGAGTTTTTCCTGAGATAAAGCTTAACAGCTTCAGCTTCTTCACTGTTTATCAAAATACGAAAGAAAAAAAACAAAGATCTTTTTTTTTTCAGATGGCAAATCTGACCTTATAGTATTGAGGGGTAGTAAAGGACATTTCACACTTATACAAATAGGGGGGATTCCTTCAAAATGTAACCAAATACTTCTAGAATGGAATGACTCCCCAAGCTCTCATGCTCAATTTTTTTTTTCAAAACCTAGGTACCATAGAGAGATGCTTGGTGTTCTTGACTGTATTTCTAAAGTATCTCCAGCCAAGCTTTGGGGCTAACATAGGCTGCTCTTACTGTGGAGATTTTTCAAACAGAAACACCACACACTTGACCAACATTAAAAGGCTGTTTTTTTTGCTGTCCAAATATGTCAGAAAGCTCTTCTTGATATTTATAACCAGCCATCACTGTGTCCTTCCTAAGAGTTATTCAAGTACGGTGGAGAATTAAAAACCAACTACCAAAATGGATCTCAACACGAATTTCATAAGCCAGTGGGAGTAGCACTCAGCTCTGCTTCTGCAACCCAAGTGTCAATTTGCTTAAAAACCTTTCCCAGTACTAGATGGTGAGTTGATTGTTTTACAATTTAAAAAAAAACTGAGTAATATTTCATAAGAGTGCCAGAAACTGCCCACATTGAAAACAAATATTTACATTAAATAAGAAACCAGTTTTCAAGGCTGTATTTGCCACATTTATAACATGGTGCAATGCAGACTGTGACAAGGGGTAGGAAAAAACAGCTTCCAGTACTCAATGCCACAAAGTAGCACAGTTTGCCACATAAGAGTAAAGCAAAGGGTGAATAAGAGGAAATAAGGAGAGAAGGAAAGAGGGAGGAAGAACTTTTATTGTTTCATTTCTGGTTTTGGAGCTGATTGGATAACCAGTCCAGTCCTTCATAGAACCCATCCCCACTAATGGCACAGGTGGCTTGGATGTACCACTTTCTATGATGAAGAGAATGCAGTCTAAGTTTATCTGTGATTTCAACAGCATTCATGGCATTGGGAAGATCCTGTTTGTTAGCAAACACTAGTAAGATGGTAACTCTAAGCTCTGCCAACATTCTCACCAGTTCTTCTTGCATCTCATTCACTCATTCTCTATTATTTTTGTCAACCACAAAAATAAGTCTTTGTCTGTTCTGAAAGTGATGACACCATATGGCTTGGAACTTGTCCTGGCCACTTACATCCCACACTGTGAAGCTAATGCTTTCATGTTCTACAGTTTCTACATTGAAACCTGTAGTAAGAATAGTACTTATTATTTCACCTAGCTTCAGTTTGTACAAAATAGTTGTCTTTCCTGCAGCAACTAGACCAACCATTAGAATCCACATTTCTTTTTTTTTTTTGCCAAAGAGACCCTTGAAGAAGTTAGCCAATATATTTCCCATGTTCCAAGTGTGGTGTGTTGAATGTTGGCAAAAGAAACCTCTTCACTTCTGAGCCTTGGGCTTCCTGTCTCCTCACCCATGAGTAGCTGAGGCCAGATTTGAATTTAGGCAAATGAGTCTTCCTGACTCAGGGATGTGCTCCATCCACTGCACCACCTAGTTGCCCCTCAATACAACATAGATAATGTTAATTTGTGGTTTTCTAAGTCAATACGTGGTCACAGGTTTCTATTTGAGTTTGACACCACTATTTCAAAGGATTGATGATGAAGCCTTCTTACCACGTCTTGGCAGAGAGGTGATGGCCTGTACCTATGTAGATATATGCTTCCTTTGCAGGAGAGAAGGAAAGCTTGTCAAGGGTAAGAACCACTTTGTCTTTGGATCCCTAGTGCCTACCACACAGTAGGCACTCAATAAATACTTGTGGAGCAATTGATGGTTTCAGACTATTCAATGTGTTGATTTGCTTTGTTGACTCCTTTATGCTCCAAGGAAGAGCTGAAGAGAAAATTACTTAGGGTGTAGACATAGATACAAATACGATAGATAAAAATGAATACAAAATGTTTATTTAAAGGAGATGAAAGACTACAAAAACATTAACAGAATACAGAGAGATATTAGGACTTCTGGGAGCCAAAATGGCACAGTAAGCAGTAAATCATAACTCTCCAATATTCACCTCCAAATGACCATGAAATAATGCCCCAAAACAAGTCCAGGAACAGTATAACCAGCAAAAAAGACAGGATGAAATAATATTTTATCCCAAGAAACTTGGAAGATAAGCAGGAAAGATCTCTCTCACTCAGGTAAAAAAAGGAGCACAATCCAGGACAGGAAGTGTCCCAGCAAGCCAGTGGCAAGTTTGACCCCAGCAAACCAGCAGGAGATCCTGAACCCAAGTGTGGTGGAACAGGCAAAAGCCAACACCAGCCCCCCCCACACACATCCCCCCACCCCTCCCCAGGTGCCTCAGTATAGCCAGAGGAATTGGCAGACTCCAGCTCCAAGAACTGCCACACATTCTAGCATACCTCTGGGCAAATAGACAACTGATAGCAGCTAGACCACTGAGTGCATCAGTGTAGCCTGGGGAAAAGCAGACACATGCCACCAGCTTCAGCACATGCCAGACACCAACAGTAAGACCCTGATTCAGCACTAGGTAATCTACCAGAACCCTATAGCCTCCAGTAGCACTAGCTTCCCTCCCACCCTCACCACCTCAGCACAGCACCAGCCATTAGGATCCCCTGTAGAGCCCGGAGCTGAGTCTGACCTCGACATGAACTCTTCATGTTTTGAGAAAAGGCTCCAAGGAATGATCCAAACAGGGCCTCCACATACCCGGACCAGAGATGGAACACGGAGATGCAGAATGGGAAAAAGAAAATGTGGTATGTAAAAACAAAGTGATAATATTGAAGAGACACAGGCAACATTCTTGGCATACGACTCACACAAAAGCTTCAAAGCAGTAGAAACACTATATAAGAACTTGCCTAGCTTTCAATAAATGTGCTGCGTTCCAGTACCCACCCGACCCGTGTCTTCATTTCCTGGAGACTCTGGTTGGGGTCCGCCGGCCGGACCCCGACAAGTGGTGCCCAACTTGGGGCAGGAACATTGCCAGGAAACCCCAGGAAGGAGCTCCGAATCAGGTATGGGGGATGCACGGCTATAATCCATGATAGCTCAGAGAAACTAAATTAGTGTGCCGTCTGGGTACATAGGGGATTTATACGGGAGACATAAAAAATGGGTCATGAGTTATAGAAGGACACACGGGAAAAATATCGGGAAAGCTACACCAAATTGTTGCACTTTCAAACAGATCCATACGTTCCTAGATGTGGTGTATACTTGTTCCCCCTGGGTGCCGAATGAAGGGACTATAGATCCACAGAAATGGAAAACAGTTGGAGAGCAGATGAATTAATACTATTCTACAGTGGAACCAGACAGTTTTCCGATAGAAGCTTTTTCTTTATGCAACATTATCAAGGTCCGCCTGTCTAAACCGGAGGAGCAGAGAGAGGTTAGAAATTTTTCCCAAGAAAGCCAGACTGAGCAGAAGAGGAAGTGTGAGGATCCCAAGCCCGATTACAAATTCCCTCCACCGCCAGTCATGTTTACCTTCCTGTCCCGCGTGTAACCAGCTGGTGCCTCCGCGCACAGCGATACAAAAAGCAATTTTACAAGCAAAAGAGCAGGGAGAAGATTTTGCAGAATTTTTGAAAGAGTCACGGCTTTATTGTCCAGTGATTGAACAACGGGGAGGTGTGGGGTGGGGACCGCGAACCTTTCAGCCGCTCAGCTTTGGGGACTTAAAGGAGCTAAGGAAAGCCGCTAGTGAATACGGCCCAATCTCACTGTATGTCAACAGCCTCCTTGATTCTTTGCAAGTCACGGCCCTTATGCCTCTTGACTGGCAACAAATGGCAAAATTATGCTTAGAGCCAGGCCAGTTTTAACTCTGGCAAACGGAGTTTCATTTTCAATGCCAAGAACAAGCTCTGTGGAACCTCGAAAGTCACGGGGGAGCGGGCGTGGTCTTTGATCATTTAGGGGCGGTCGGTCATAATTCTACCCCAGACCGACAAACGGGCTATACATTAGAAGTTTATAATCAGATAGCCAATTGTTCGCGGAGGGCTTGGAGTACATTACCCAGCAAACAAGACAAAGGACAATCTTTCACAAAAATACTGCTGGGTTTACAGGAAAGTTTTGCTGATTATTTGGCAAGATTACAAACAGCAGTGGTAAGAACGCTGATATTTTAATTTCCAAGTTGGCAATGGAAAATAGCAACCCTGACTGCAAGAAAGTCTTAATGACCATGAATCCTAATGCCTCTACTGAAGAAATGATTCAGAAATGTGCCCACCGGGTGGGCTCGCAAGCTTTTTATGTTGATTCGTTAGCTAAAAAAATTTCTGGACTGGCAATTACCCAAAAAAGGGGGTATGCTACAATTGTGGAAAATCAGGACATTTTAAAGCTGAGTGTAAGAATAAGAGAAGAGAGGGATCAGAGAAAAGAATGCCTCCTAAACCGGGTCCCTGATGTGGGAGAGGCTTTCATTGGGTAAATGAGTGACGATCTAGGAAACTAGAACGAAAGGATCAGGGAAATGGGTGGAGGGGCTCTGCTCCGAGCCCCAGACAAACAACTGGAGCAACTTTCCTCACTCCCGGTGGTCAGCAGATTCGGGTCTCCTCTCTCATAATTATGAAGGTAAAAGAGCATCAGATGCCCCCAAAAAACATAGAAGTGCAGTTCATTGTTCACCTGGAGCAATGTGAGGCTCAAGATCTTATTGTAATTGGCAGTGTTTTACAGGATTAGTGATTATAGCACAGATTTTGTCCCTCTCCAGACCATATGTGAGCATATTTCAATATGGGGATGAAGAAATGATCTTGGCTCCTGGCACATCCCTTGTCCAAGCTTTATGGGTGTCTAATGAATCCACAAAAGGAATTCAGATATTGTGGTCTCAAGAAATAAGGGAGGACTGCCCTTTGCTCGCCATCGAGATTCAAGGAGTCCCTGCTCAAGGGCTTTTGGGCACAAGGGTGGATAGAACTGTGATCAATATGGAACAATGGAATCCCTCCTGGCCCCTTGAACAGAGTCCCAGGGACATGCAAGGGATAGGCTATCTCATCCAACCCTTAAGGAGTGTACAACATTTAAATTGCAAATATCAGCAAAAAACAGGAAAAATTCAACCACATGTAGTCAGTGGACTCCCTATAGCATTATGGGGAAGAGATTTGTTGTCCCAGTTGAAATTCTCTCTTTATTGGCCTTTTTGGGAGGGGCCATTGATCGTCTAACAAGGGAGCCTCATTATGTTGAACCCTTAGTATGGATTCACATGAAACTAATCTGGGTAGATCAATGGCCCCTTAGTCAAGAAAAGATACAGGCTCTCCAAACAATTTTATCTGAAGAATTGCAGATGGGACGTATAGAACCTTCCACAAGTCCTTATAATTCTCCAGTTTTTGCCATAAAAAAGAAGTCAGGGAAATGGTGTATGCTTACTGACTTGAGAAAAGTTAATTAAGCCATGGAAACCGTGGGAGCCCTTCAGCCAGGACTACCCAACCGGGCTATTATTCCACAAGATTGGCCACTTTGGGTGATTGATCTAAAGGATTGTTTCTATACCATTAAATTACACCCTAAAGATTGCAAATATTTTGCCTTTTCACTACTGTCCTTGAATCTAAAGGACCCATGGCAGAGGTACCAGTGGAAAGTTTTGCCCCAGGGAATGAAAAATAGCCCCACATTATGTCAGATGTACTTAGCCAAAGCGATCCCCCCAGTGCCAAAGGTATATCCTAAGCCGTATATAATTATATGGATGATATTCTGTGTGCACACACCGAGAATCCTCATTGGAAGAGATCCTGCCGGATATTAGTACTGCACTGACACAATGGGAACTTTCCATTGCCCCTGAAAAGGTGCAACAAAGAGTTCACTGTTTTCTTATCTAGGTACCTTATTAAGTGAAAGTCCTACCTCAAAAAATGGAAATAAAAAAGGATAGATTAAACACTCTTAAGGACTTTCAGAAGTTGTTAGGTGACATTAATTGGGTCAAGGTCGATGATTCAATTGCCATTAAAATTGCTCTCTCCTTTATATGACATCCTAAAAGGAGATACAGATTTAAATTTGCCCAGAAAATTGACTCTCGGAGCAGAAAAAAGTTTGAAAAAGATAAAAGTGGGGATTCAAAAACATGATTTAACAAAGCCAGTACAGGTCACCATAGTATTTATTGAAATTTCCCCACTAGGATGAATTTGTCAAAAACATGGAGTTACTGAATGGGCTTCCCCTCCCCCACCCCCCCACAACCTAAATGATCCATTAGTCCTTATCCCAATTTAGTAGCTCAATTGGCATTTAAGCTCATAAAGTGCACCTTGTCACTCTTGGGGATAATGCCTGATCAAGTGGCTATCCCATATACACAACAACAAATACAAGATTTGTTTATGCTTAATAAAGAATGGCAGATCTCATTAGACACATATCAGGGACCTATTAATCACTGACATAGCTTTCCAAGACTGAGATTCATTGCCACACAAGAATGGGTTTTTCCGAGAGTGGTGGTTCACTGCCCGTTACAGGTAGGGGTCATAGCATTTATTGATGCTAGTAAAAATGGTTGAGTGTCTGTATATATCCCTCAAAGACACTGCCGTAAAGTGATCACAACTCCTTATGACTCTACTCAACAGAATGAATTGTTTGCCATAATTTACATTATCAAATCAGTTGGGCAACCACTTAATATTGTCACAGATAGTAATTATGCCATGGGAGTAGCTAAACATATAGAGACTGCTCAGATTAAGCATGTTAACACACCCATATATGGATTGTTCCAGGAACTTCAGACCTGTATCCGAGAAAGAGAACACCATTTATTTATCCTTCATGTCCCATCTCATACAGACATACCAGGGCCCATTTGTAAAGGCAGTGTCATAGCAGATTCTTTACTTATCCTAACAGTGTTACAACCTCAAAAGAGTCACAATTAATATCATCAATCAGCTAGAATGTTGGCCAAACAATTTAACATTACTGAACAGCAAGCAAGGAAAATTATTAAAGCCTGCACCACCTGTCTCCCATATCAGACACTCCCTAGGAATTCAGTCAACTCGTGGGGTCTTGCACCAGGGCAGCTATGGCAGATGGATGTCACTCACATAAAAGAATTTGGAAAGATGCAATATCTTCACGTGGTAGTGGATACCTTTTCTTCTTTTACCATGGCCACTGCACTCACTGGAAAAAAGACCCATCATGTCATTGCTCACCTATTTCGGTGTTTTTTTCTGTTTTAGGCATTCCATGACAAATTAAGACAGATAATGGACCGGCATACACTAGTCAGCAGTTTAAAGACTTTTGCTTACAACGTCACAGTCACCATATTACCGGCATCCCATTCAATCCTACTGGCCAAGCTATTGTGGAACAGAAGCACGGGGACATAAAAGCATACTTACAAAAACAAAAGAAAGGGGGAGACAGGTTTGGTCAGCGTTCACATGTACTCTTGGATATAGTGATATACACACTCAACTACCTAACCTTAGATAAAGACAATAAAACGCCAGCCATGAAACAGTTTCGCTCCTTTAAATTTCATTTGTGGGAAAACGAGAGTAGTCAGAAGGTGATGTGGAAGGACGCCAAGTTAGGAAGATGAGAGGGCCCGGTAACCTCCTCACATGGGGGCAAGGTTATGCTTGTGTTTCCACAGGAAATGAGGAGATCTGGGTTCCAGAAAGAAATGTTTGAGTTGTGCACCAAAGTGCAGGTGCTGAAACTGAATTATCATACAGGAGAGTGCTTATAAGTTACTAAGTGAAGAGCTTGGTTTTCGTGGCAATTGGACTGTTCCCAACATACAGTTTAATTTCTTGGGACTTAGTCTGGATGCCCCGGTATGTTTTGGGAGGGATGTTGTCCAAGACCCTTGTATTCAGTTACAAGACATTACCTTGGGGATTTACATTGGAAAAGAGGACTATATCAATTTCACAGTGGCTTCCAGACAAAACTTTACTTGTACCATGCTGGGAATAGCAGGTGTGCCTTCTAATGACAGTATTCATAAAAGCTTGCTGCCAGTCTGTAATCCCAGACTGTGGAACTCTGAGAAACCGCTTCCTCCACTCCTCAGGTGTCATAGCAGGACACTCACACAATACAATAATACCTTTCTGTGCCTTGTGTCCTGGTTAGGAGGACACCCCTTTGGGGAATGGGTGCAGCCAGCATGGATCTCTTCATTGGGCTGTGAACAGACTGAATTGTGGAAAGCTATGGCTGCCATAGGGAACCTTAGCATTAGTGAAACATGGCAATTGAACAAACCCCCGAGGGTGGAGGTTCAGAATGTTACCCGAATAAGGGCATGTCTAGGTGGAAATTAGGCTTTTATGTGGGGAAAAGAGGATAGTGTAAATATCAGTAGAATAGAGTTTGGGTATAATATCACATGTAGAAATTCTGTAGTAAGTGATTGTAGTGGTCAGCAAATTGGGAAGAATGTCACGGTTTTTGTGTTAATGTGGCCTTCTTTTGCCATGATTTCGATGGAAACCAGCGGGTGGTATCAAAGCCCCTCTGATAGGGTCTTTGAAAAGCTGATCGAGAAGGGACAAGGCAAATCCCAAAGAAAGAGATGCATTAGCTGTGTGATTTTGGTACCCATCATTGCATCTGCTGTTTCAGTGGCCATGTCAGTAAGCACTATGCAGAATCAGGTGGTTGCAGCTGAATTCACAAAAGAACTCGTGAAAAATGTATCCGTGGGTTTTAGAATACAGAACAGAATTAATAATCAATTTTATCACCAGTTAAATGCAGTTAAGGAAGCTATTGTTGCTGTAGGAGATGAATTGGATGTCTTAAAAGCACAGTTACAAATGAGATGTGTCTATAGATATATACCCATGTGTGTTACTCCTGTAGGTTATAATGAAACCATGTATAACTGGACATATATACGTAATCACTTAAATGGATTATGAGGCAATAGTATGGTGTCCCTCCATATGGATGATTTACAGCAGTTAGCAAATGCTATAGATGAAGCTAGCAAAAGGGACCTTAACCCCGATAAGACAGCTGAAGAGATCTGGGATTGATTCAAGAACAAACACCCCTTCTCTTCTGTATGGCACTGGTTATTATCATTATTAACAAATGCTGTAAGTGTATTAACACTCCTATGCCTGGGATGGAACATGTTCAAAATTATCTTGAGAGTTTTATTCACTCATTCTGAAAACTTCCAGTATCTCCAGTTACATCAAAGGAAAGGGGGAGGTGTAGAGGCCCGGAGCTGAGTCTGACCTTGACATGAACTCTTCATGTTTTGAGAAAAGGCTCCAAGGAATGATCCAGACAGGGCCTCCACATACCCGGACCAGAGATGGAACACAGAGATGCAGTATGGGAAAAAGAAAATGTGGTATGTAAAAACAAAGTGATAATATTGAAGAGACACAGGCAACATTCTTGGCAAACAACTCACACAAAAGCCTCAAGGCAGTAGAAACACTATATAAGAACTTGCCTAGCTGTCAATAAATGTGCTGTGTTCCAGTACCCACCCGACCCGCGTCTTCATTTCCTGGTGACTCTGGTTAGGGTCCACTGGCCGAACCCCGACAGACCCCTGTGGGCCTTAGGGAAATATTAACAATAAAACAGACAGGGCTTGAAACCCCTAGCTCAAGAAGCCTGAGACAGTACCCATTCTATCCAAGGAGGAGAGCTCAAATTTCAAACTAAGGGAAAGGGCCAGAAAAGATGAGCACCATGGAAAGTTATTATGGTGACAGGGAAGATCAAGACACAAACTTAGAAGAGGACAACAATGTCAAAACATCTATGGGCAAAGCCCCAAAGAAAAATGGGAAGTGGTCATATGAAAAGATGATATTTATAATTCTTAAAAATTGTACCATTAATAGTACAGCTAGGAGGAATATACATAGACAGGGGTACAGACACAAGGTGAATATCAGGGGATGACACAAAAAATAATTAATGAATGAGAAAGTGGAGTACACTGAAGAAGGAAGGCAGAGGTAGAATGAGGTAAATTATTTCACATGAATAGGCATGAAAAACCTATCCCAGTGGAGGGAAAGATGGGAGAATGGATGATGAGCATCACTTGAGCCTTAGTTTCATCAGTATTGGTTCAAAGCGGCAATAATATACACAATTGAGTGAATATAGAAATCTATATTACTCCACAGGAAAGTAGGAGGGGAGGAGATTAACTAAAGCAGGGGGTGGAGGGAGATGGAGGTCACAGAGGAGACGGCAGACCAGGGGAGGTGGAAGACAGAATTAAAACATTGTCAAGAAAGGAAAGAATGAAAGGAGAGAGAGGACAAAGAGGAGGAAAAATAGGATGGAGAGAAATGCACAGTTAGTAATCATAACTGTGAATGTGAAGTGGATGAACTCTGCCATAAAATGGAAGCAGATAGCAGAGTGGATCAAAAACAATATGCTGTTTACAAGAAAGAGAATTGAAGCAGAGAGATACACACAGAGTAAAGGTAAGGGGCTGGTGCAGAATCTATTATGCTTCATCTAAAGCAAAAAAAAAAAAAACTCAGGGGTAGCAATCCTGATCTCAGACAAAGCAAAAATAGACCTTATTAAAAGAGATGAGGGAGGAAACTACATCTTGCCAAAAGATCAGATCTATAGAGAAGGTAGAATTCATGACCAAACAAGAGATAGAGAGCCTTATGAAATGTAAAATAGATAATTTTGATTATATTAAATTAAAAAGGTTTCGTGCAAACAAAACCAATGCAACCAAGATTAGAAAGAAAGCAGAAGGCTGGGAAGCAATCTTTACAGTGTCTTTGATAAAGGCCTCATTTCTTAAATATATAAAGAACTGAGTCAAATTTATAAGAATACAAGCCATTCCCCAAATGGCAAATGGTCAAAGGATATGAACAGGCAGTTTTCAGGTGAAGAAAGCAAAGCTAGCTACAGTCATATGAAGACGTACTCTAAACCATTTTTGATTAGGGAAAGGCAAATTAAAAGAGTTCTGATGTATCACCTCACACCTATCAGACTAGCTAATATGACAAAAAAAAAAAGGAAAATGACAAATGTTGGACAGGATGTGGGAAAACTGAGACACTAATGCACTCTTTGTGGACTTGTGAACTGATCCAACCATTCTGGAGAGAAATTTGAACTATGCCCAAAGAGCTATAAAATTGTGTGTACCCTTTGATCCAGCAATACCACTGTTAGGTCTGTATCCCAAAGAGATCATAGATCACAAAAATATGTATAACAACTCTTTTTGTGGTGGCAAAGAATTGGAAATTGATAGGATGCCCATCAATTGAGGTTGACATTATACACAGTAACAGCAACATTGTGTGATGATCAACTTTCAATTATGAAAGAAGAATCAGAACAAAAGGGAAAAAAAGAGAAAGATAATTCCAAAAGACTCATGATGGAAAATGCTATCCATATCGAGAGAAAGAACTATAGAGTCTGAATGTGAATCCAAAGCATATCATATTCACCTTTTTTATTTGCTTTTTCTTTCTCTTGGTTTTTCCCTTTTGTTCTGATTCTTCTTTCATAATATGACTAATGTGTAAATATCTTTAATATGATTTTACATGTATAATCTATATCATATTGCTTATCTCTTGGGGTGGGGGAGGAGAGGGAGAGAGGGAGAAAAAAGTTTGGAACTCAAAATCTTATAAAAGCTTATGTTGAAAACTTTCTTAACATGAAATTGGAAAAACATAAAATAAAATATTATCAAAGTTCAAAAAAAGTTAAATAAACTGAGAGACAATGATCTGAGTGTGAGCAATTTATTAGTTAGGCTGTCAATAACCAACAAATTGAATCAATGGCCTCACTCTATGACAAAAACCCTAAGGTAGGACTTACTAGCTTTCATGTAGTTTGGGGAACTACTTGAGAACAAAGAACAGAGCTGGGTGGGTGGGGAAAACAATGGAATTCATGGAGGTCAAGACAACATGCACCCATGTGGGGCTAGTAACCACTCCTCTCTGTCATAGGGGAATACTTGGTTGATTTATGGGATCCATCTGCATCCTGAGACTATTGATAGAGGACCAAGGATAGCTTACTATCTGAATCCAAGGAGGGAGATGGGACCCTCCTTAATATTACAAAGACAGGCAAGGATGGACAATGTATCCCTTAGAGCTAACTGCAGGACTTAAAGATAACACAAGATGTCTTTGTATTTTTCTAGGAGGTGAAGGTATGATAGATAACAGTTTTCCCATTAATTATAACTTTAAACTAACTCAGAGGGAAGCTAAACTCCTGTGGCTAAGAAATGTTCATTGTTTGAGTCCACCTGCAAGAGAGAGTGGACCACACTTCTTGGTGTCCACCTTCATCTCTCATGGATAACAGATTTACGTGAGGCAATAATAGAACAGTGATTAGTAGGAGAACTGGATTTCTAAACTTAACCCATCACAGACAAGCTGAAGTTCTGAACTAAGTTCAGAGATAGGGAAGTATGACTTAGCATGAAATTAATTAGCTATAAGGAGATATAGTCTTACTTCTGGACTGGAGACCCATAAGTGAGAATGGGAGTTGGGATAAGTATCTTTAGCATTTATATAAGCTATGCTAAAGTGTCCAAAAAAGGAAACAACATTGAATTTGTGGTCCGATCAGGGCAAAAGATAGCAGGACTGTCTTTTTTCTTGGCCCTCATTCTGGCCATTGTGCCTTTAAGATCCAGTTAGCCTTAACTCTGGACCTGCAACATGTTTAATTTCTATGGAAGCCAGAAAGGGCCCTAGGGTCTACCACAAGGGAAACTGAGTTAGTAGGACAGTGAAAGCAAAATTACTTGAGCACAAATTTCAGACAGAAATTGAGAGGTTGGAAGACAGGGTAAAGTTTTTCAGACTATTACCCCTTTGGGAAGACTGCTGCCCTGCCCTCCATTCAATTTCTTCCTAGTAGCTGGGCACAGAATAGATTACTGCTGCTACCACTGAACTCCTAAACGGCTTAGACAGCTGGGACAGATTGTAGAGAGCAGCAGTGGCTGAGACAGAGATCCTGGGATGGAGGTGGGACCAAGGTATTAGGGTGGTATTATGAATCAGAGAGCACAGTGAGAGACAGAGGTGGACCAGACCATTGGCAATTGCTATGAAATCTCAGTTGCCATTTACTTTGGGTCAGGACATTCATTCCAACTCACTGCCATTTTCCCCTTTTTTCTCTGATTTTTTGTCATTTTGAAATGACTGGGATTTGTTCCAGGCTACAGTTGTTTCCTTCTGCTTCTGGATTAGGCACCACAGGAATAAATGTGAGAGTGGTATGTATAACTGGCTCCAGATTAGAGCTAATAATGAATGTCTGAAAGCAGTAGCATAATTCAAATGTACAGTGCACATATGCACTGGGCTAGAACCAATGACCATATTTTACAGAGCTGTAATTTCAAATAGCACAAATTTGAATGTACAGGACCACTTCAGAGAGGCATTATTTGCACTAATTGAGACCCAGATGGAGTCAGATGATTCAGCTGCTTTAAAAGGGGTTAATTTGGTCATTCAAACATGAGGCCTTGGCCTTCTCTCCCAGAGACAGGACACATTCAGGGGAATGGATGGACCACCAGGCTAAAGATGCATAATAGAGAGACAATACATGGCAGCAACATGGTTGCAGTATTAATCATGCTGGAGACATCAATGAGGCCTAACAGAGACCAGCTGGAGAAGGTGTAGACAGTCTGGCAGGGTGCTGAGCTCAAATTCTAAGGGCAGGCCTGGGAATGTAGAATGCCTGTCCTTGGGAGAAGATAGAAATGGTTGTTGCCCTAGAATTCTCAGATTAATTACTCAATCAGCCCCTTGGAGTTAGATTGTATGTTAAGAAGACTTTTGTTATTCAGTTGATCTCCCATTGCATCCTGGGCCATCTCCCGATTGTTCTGGAGGAGGAAGTGAGGCTGGTAACCTTGCATAGCCCTCACTCATTCAAATCAAAGTCAAATGCAAGTCATGTCATCATTTTCCTGATGTCATGGTCCTCTTTGAAAACAAATGACACACACAACATGTTGTTCAGTCATTTCAGTCTTATCTGACTCTTTGTGACCCCATTTGGAGATTTATTGGAAAATAGGCTGGAATGGTTCTGCCACTTCCTTCTCCAGATCATTTTACAGATGAAGAATTGAGGCAAACAGGGTTAAGTGACTCACCCAGTGTCACACAGCTAGTAAGTGTCTAAGGCCAGATTTGAACTCAAGAAAATGAGTCTTCCTGACTTTAGGCCTGGCATTGTAAGAACTTCATCACCTAGCTTCCTTGTTAAGGACAATAGTGTTTCCATTTTCCTGGTTGACTATGAATGTGGAGCTAAGGAATATGTGTTCCTAATAGGTCACTCAGGTTCCAAGGGTATACTTAGCTAAGAACTGTGGAGTATAAAGGGAGAGGTTTTTCATATCTTTACCAGGGTCAAGCAGTGGCTTGAAATTGAATACTAAGTGATTGTGATTTCAATTTCATACCGTAAGTGTATTTTAACCTATAAAGTGAATGTTTTTCTTTCTGGTCATAATAAATTGTGAAAAAAATAAAAATCAATGAGAAATGGGGATAAACTCTGCTTGGAGGTTTTCTTTGAGCCTAAACTCTGGGCATGGGGCAAGTGAGGCAATTTAGGATTAAATAAACGACATATGGCACAGGAATTATTTTCTATTTTAAACCATAGATATAAAAAGAACCTAAGCCAAGATGGGTGGCAAGTGCTTCTGCATACAGAAAAACTTCCTGGACTCCCACTATCTACAGTAAAAAACCCTTACTTGTGGAAGGCATCTTCACTGGCCTCTACATTAGAAGAATTTCCACAAGGTCATGTGTTGCTTCTTGGGTAGGTGGAAGCCTACGGCCTGATTGTGGCTTCATGATATTTGAATTGTTTCTTTCTGGCTGCTTACAATATTTTTTCCTTGAATTGATAATTCTGGAATTTGGCTCCAATATTCCTTGGAGTTTTCATTTTGGGATCTCATTCAGTAGGCGATTGGTGGGTTCTTTCAATAATTATTTTACCCTCTCATTCTAGGATATCAGGGAAGTTTTCCTTG
Source organism: Trichosurus vulpecula (assembly GCF_011100635.1). Lineage (NCBI taxonomy): Eukaryota > Metazoa > Chordata > Mammalia > Diprotodontia > Phalangeridae > Trichosurus > Trichosurus vulpecula. Next base: position 80,345,485 of record NC_050573.1, read on the forward strand.
ATAATTTTTTGAAAGAGACTATCCAGGCTCCTTTTTTGATCATGGCTTTTGGGTAGACCAATAATTCTTAAATTATGTCTTCTGGATCTCTTTTCCAGGTCAGTTGTTTTTCCAAGGAGCTATTTTACATTTTCTTGTATTTTTTCATCCTTTTGATTTTGTTTAACTGATTCTTGATGTCTCACAGAGTCATTAGCTTCCGTTTGCCCAATTCTAATTTTTAAGTAATTATTTTCTTCAGTTAGTTTTTGTACCTCCTTTTCCATTTGCCCAATTCTACTTTTTAAGGAGTTGTTTTCTTCACCGGATGTTTTTTTTGTTCCACTTGGCCAGTTGTACTTTTTAAGTAATTGTTTTCTTCCATCAATTTTTGCCCTTCCTTTTCCAAGATGCTGACTCTCTTGCATCCTCTCATTTCTTTTCCCAATTTTTCTTCTACATCTCTTATTTGACTTTTAAAATCCTTTTTAGGCTCTTCCAATAAGGCTTTTTGGGCTTCAGACCATTTCATATTCCCCTTTGACATTTCACATGTAGCCATTATGATATTGTTGTCCTTTTCTGAGTTTGTGTTTTGATCTTCCCTGTCACCATAGAAGCTCTCTATGGTCAAGGTTCTTTTTTGCTTTCTGCTCGTATTTTTGCCGATTTAGTGGCTTTAAAGTTGAACTCTGCTCCTGGGGCATAGGGGGCACTGTCCCAAGCTTCTTGTGCTGGAGGCCAGAGGTTTCATCACTGGATTTGTGCCCTGGGGCCTCAGATACTGGCAGCTTGCTCACTGTGCTGGGGTGACCCAGCCTAGTTGCACCTGTGGTTGCCTGGTTTCCAGGCCTGGCAATTTGCCTTATGTACTGGGGCTGGAGGCCCTGTATTAGGAGGGCAGAGTTTATAATCTCAAATAGGATCATAAACATGTCTGAAACGTTCGGAATCGCCGGATATAAGAAACTCTCAAAGTAGAAGGCAGAAGAATCAAAACATTTATTTAGGCTCCACAGTAACCAACCCATGAACCAGCAACCCCATTTTGATATATTGATCAAAAGCTTCCAGGCCCAATAAGTACGCCTTGAAAGAGTAACCAGGAGGCTACAGAGAAGCATGATTGCGTAAAGCAAAATCATGTTTCCCCCTCTATGGTAATAAGATTACCCACTGGCCTGAAGTCTTTGTTCAGCTTTCTCCCGTAGGTCAGCTCTGCTACTGGCAGCTCCTGCTTCAGCTGTGTCTGTGGCTGTGGCTGTAACTGACGTAACTGCCGTAACTGTCGCTGTAACTGTCGTTGTAACTGTCGTTGTAACTGTCTCTGGCTCCAACCGGAAAAGGAAAAGAGGATCTTCAAGCTGTCCTCTCCCCTCTTATAGAGTTTTTTGACATCATCAAGCACCGCCTGAACGACCAGGGCCGATTGGTTCTTGACTTGGCCCCTCCCCCTAGCATAGCCGTTAACACCTCCCCTCAGCCAGCCCCATGACTCATCACACAGGAAGTTGTCTGCTTCCTGGAATGCTCTTTGGGCCTCCTGCCCCGGAAGAGCAAGCCACAGTGTCCAGAGGCTCAATGAGGTAAGCTGAGTCATTCAAAGAAAACAAAGGCCATTCTGGCTACACTCCACCCCTTGTTATAGGATACATAATCTAATCAGCCATGTATCCTAGAACATACATTGTGATCCAATTACAAAGGAAACTAAAACATATTATTCATTATAAAGCAAAACATATCATTTGGTGACATTCCTAAATATTGGTTTACGATTCAAATGTGATCCACCCCTAGGTCCCAGCAAGATAATCTTTTCAATCAATCATCCCCAAAATAATTATTAATAATTCAAATGTCCACCCCTAAATCCTTGTATCCATTACATAGGATCAATAATATCATAACAATAAAACAACACAGCAAGGATAACACAAAATAAGTAAACAGAACACTATCATCATTTCCACCCCCCTTGAACGATTGGGGCTCAAAATCTTGGGGTGAGGGGTGAAGGTCTCATTTTCCATAGCTTCTTCATGCTGAAATTGGATGTAGAGATGGCCCTGCCCCCAAAAAGTCCCATTCCAGAGGTCATTTCTTTAACAAGCTGGCAGGAATTCCAAGAATGCTACATGCTTAGGCAGTCACCGGAAAGTGCAGGGTGCTTAAGCCTGAAGGAAACAAAACTAGCAACAAGGTTAGCCAAAACAAAGGACAAAAAGAATAGACAAGTATGGACTATAATTCTTCAAATAAAATCATCTCAAGTTTGGTTGAGATTTCAGTTATGCAAAGATCCAACATCAGAGCCAAACTCAGGTGGGAAATGTTTCTTTTCAAAAGGAACATAATGAGGAAGCCAAGAGGATCCCACCCTAGATAGAGACTAAGATTGTCCTCTCAGCCTTTCCCCAAATGTACAAGTTTTCATCCGTTAATCACACAAGGTCACCTTCAGTCTGAGTGGCTTGTGGGCTTGCAGGAGCAGTTCTTATTTCCCTATTTCTCGTGTTATCAAGTCCTCTATACATTCTGTATAATTCATTGGTTGGAATTCCATCTATCATTTCAAAACCTACCCCTGCTCTCAATAAAGCAGTAAACATTTCTTTCCTTGTTACTCTCCTTTGGCGCCAAGTTTGCTGGTTATTCACCCTTCTCTCTCGAGGAGATCTATCCCCTCCCCAGTCACCTAAGTCATGTAACTGTAAAATCTTATTTATCACTGTTGTAAGACGGCTCCCTACTTCTCCAAGTAATAAATTCAAAATTAGTTGTTTATAAGCAGGGGGAGCTGTCCTAATTATTAAATTCCTATGAGGCAGTCCCATTGGATCATTGTAATATTTGTCTGCAGTTCCTATCATAATGGCAGTCTTCATTACCTCCTCCTTTAGTCTCATGATACAATCTCTAAGTGAATACCAGGGTCTGTGCTCAGTGGGCCACATAGAATCAGTAGCATATCTCTTATTGCATCCCACAGCGGCTAATGCCAACAGAGTAGTCCTGCTATCACCATCTCCTTGCTGATGATGTTCCCTAAAAGCTTGTTGAACTAGAGGATCATGGCTGATACCTATGAATCTCATGCAGTCTGTCCCATCTACTGATATTCCACTGGCCCCTTGATCACTGAGTCTTACCATCCAAGATATCAATGGTTCTCCTATTCTTTGGCTGAATCTACTCAAAATATCTGTGACCTCTTGCGGTGAGAAATCTTCCTGAATTTCCCTTGTAACTGAATCTTCACCTCGGGTTTCTGTCTTCCTCCGTTGTATGGGTCGAGCCCTTGTCTGATCATTTAACCATCTCCTATTCTCTGTGTGAGGCACATCCTGAATCCCAGTAGTGTTTTGTGCCTCAGCCCCTAACATTGTCTCATTCTCTCCCCACTCACTTCCTCTGCCACCATGGCTAGGACGAAGCAGGCAGTCAGGCTCTTTCTGGGCTGGGTTGAAATGCACTCTGGGCTTTTTTGGTCTCCTGTTGCTCTTAGCCACATTAATAGAAAAGTTCTCATTTGAGTCAGTTTGGTCTCCTGCTATCTGAGATTCCCCTTCTTCCTGTGGGGTAGGAGTGCCCCCATGTCTTTCACTTAATCTCAATCTTTCGTATACTAGCCGGTAGGCTGATAACACTATCCAGCTTTGCCTAGATAGTGATGCCCCTGACTGAATCCCAACTTCTCGTAAACACTTTTCCAAATCCCTAGGATCTCCTCTCCGTAGCCTTGGTTCCCAGTTTTCACAGGGTCCAGCTTTTTTAGCCAATTCTTTTGCTAGGGAGGAATAAAATGGATCCTCCCATCCTGGGATATTCATCTCTTCCTCTGGAATTGTTCTGCTTCTAAATAGAGATCTTATACCTAGCGATCCCATCCTCGTCGCCAAATGTATTAAGAGGGCAGAGTTTATAATCTCAAATAGGATCATAAACATGTCTGAAACGTTCGGAATCGCCGGATATAAGAAACTCTCAAAGTAGAAGGCAGAAGAATCAAAACATTTATTTAGGCTCCACAGTAACCAACCCATGAACCAGCAACCCCATTTTGATATATTGATCAAAAGCTTCCAGGCCCAATAAGTACGCCTTGAAAGAGTAACCAGGAGGCTACAGAGAAGCATGATTGCGTAAAGCAAAATCATGTTTCCCCCTCTATGGTAATAAGATTACCCACTGGCCTGAAGTCTTTGTTCAGCTTTCTCCCGTAGGTCAGCTCTGCTACTGGCAGCTCCTGCTTCAGCTGTGTCTGTGGCTGTGGCTGTAACTGACGTAACTGCCGTAACTGTCGCTGTAACTGTCGTTGTAACTGTCTCTGGCTCCAACCGGAAAAGGAAAAGAGGATCTTCAAGCTGTCCTCTCCCCTCTTATAGAGTTTTTTGACATCATCAAGCACCGCCTGAACGACCAGGGCCGATTGGTTCTTGACTTGGCCCCTCCCCCTAGCATAGCCGTTAACACCTCCCCTCAGCCAGCCCCATGACTCATCACACAGGAAGTTGTCTGCTTCCTGGAATGCTCTTTGGGCCTCCTGCCCCGGAAGAGCAAGCCACAGTGTCCAGAGGCTCAATGAGGTAAGCTGAGTCATTCAAAGAAAACAAAGGCCATTCTGGCTACAGGCCCCACAGCAGGCCTGCTGTGCCATTGGCCTGCTGATACAAAACAAAGGAGCCTCAGTCGCTGATCTGCGCTGCGGCTAAGAACCTCCTCCTTATCTGCCCAGACATCATCTGTGCTGGGCTGCACTCCTCTTTCATCCAAGTGAGACAGCCCTTTTCTGAAGTCTTTCTAAATTATCTTAAGGCAGAAAATTGTTTCACTCCATTTTTTGTAGGTTCTGTCACTCCAGAATCCAGTTAGAGGCTTGATTTAATGTTGTTTCCAAGGGAAACTGGGGAGAGCTTAGGCAACTTCCTGGTTTCTCTTGACAGTTTTGACTCTGTCCCCCAAATTCTCTCATTCCACTAAGAACTTGAGTAGCATGGTATAAATCATGCATTTGAAATCATACAAAGCATATTACCATATTATCCATGTTGCAGAAAAAGCAAGAAAAATAAAGTGAAAAAATTATACTTCAATTTGCACACAATGTTAATTAGTTCACTATTTTAAGGTGGAAAGGATTTTTCATCAAGAGTTTTTTGGGACTGTTTTGGATCATTGTATTGATCAGAGTAGCCAAGTCTTTCACAGATTGCACAATGACCTCCAGGTTCTGCTCACTTCACTCTGCATAATTTCATCTAGACCTTACAGATTTTCCTGAAACAATTCTATTTGTCATTTCTTATAGTACAATAGAGTTCCATCAAAACCATATACTACAACTTGTTCAGCCATTCCCCAGTTGATGGGTATCTCTTCAATTTCCAATTCTTTCCTACCACAAACAGCTGCTATAAAATTTTTGTAAATATGGCTCCTTTTCCTTTGATTTATTTGGGATACAGTTCTACTAGTAGTATTGCTGGGTCAAAGGGTATGCACACTTTAATAGGTCTTGGGCAGAGTTGCAAATTGCTTTCCAGAATGATTGAACCAATTTACAGCTTATGTGCCGCGTTCCCCCTAGGCCTCTTCCTGGGCCGGGGGTCGCGGGCAGTCCTCCCCGGGGGACCTCTTCTGCTCCTACACCGAGCCTTCGGTCGTCACCGGCCGGCCTGGCCTCCACCCAGACCGGAATTCACCAGACAGAACGCCAGAGGATCTCGCTCACGGTCTTTATTGGTACATCTTCCACGGCGACTGCTCGACTCGACTCTGCTCTCTTCCCCTATCCCCGTACATTATATAACCTATTGCAGCCAATCCAGTGGCGAGAGCTATAACATTGCCTTATATGGACGGGCTTCATCCTAAGCCGGCACCGCCCAGCGATATACCCGGAAAAGCGTTATACCCGGAAAGCTGTAGTCCCTGCCCCACCCTCCACCCAGCCCTAAGCGGCGTCCCACCCCCACCCAAATCCCAACAATTCACCCCTTAAACTAAAATTAAAAGGAAGAAGGGGAAACATAGGGCAGTGCTCACAAAGCGGAATCAAGATCCAACCAACCTGAGGGGTCCTCCCCCACACCTACGGCCCGCAGGGCGCGGTAACCAACCCGCTGGCGGCGAGAAAGCAGGGAGATGCGGGCGCAAAGAACGCGGACCGCAATAAGCAGGGCGAGGAAGGCCGCCGCAGCAGCCAGGTAGGGCCACCAGGAGAACCACGGACCTGAAAGCCAAGAAGGCCACCAGGAGGAGAGGTTGGGCGGGACCCATGGGGAGACCCTAGTGCCATTGATGGCCTGGTACTCCCGCCGAAGGTTGTACAGCGTGTCCCAAAAATCCTCATCCCAGGTCCCGGTCAGGGCCCGGGAAAGGTTGCGGCTGAGCTCGGCCACGATAGAATAAGGGGCATTCGTCACACAGCCAGAAGAAAGGGGGTTGGACGCAAACGTCCTGGGGGGGGGAACAGTCTGAGGAGTCAAGGTCCAATTTTCTCCCTCTTTCTCCCAAGAGAGAACCGCCGCTCCCGGTGAACGATGAGGAACCCCCAGAGCAGGCGAAGTCCAGGTGTCGGGCACATGGCTGAAAAAGGAAAGAAAAGGAATTAGTCAGGGCTGCTCTACCTCTTCAGAGTCACTAGGGTCCGTCCTGACGAGGACGTCCCGAACCTGACGGAGAGGGACCCAAAAGGGCCCGTCCCCGGCCTGGGGGCCCTGTACAGCCAGGCACCCGCGGCGTCGGGCCACAACCCGACTTGGGCCGTGCCATTGTCCTTGGGGGTCTCTCCAAAGAACTGAAGACCCCTCCCGTGCGCGAACCGGAGGCGGAAGTATGGAGGTGGGGTCTGAGTGTCCGACGAGACCGGCGTAAAAACGGGCCGCCGGTGTCGTCCCGTCTGCGCGAACAGACAAAAAGTTTAGGGCGAAGAGCACGCGGGCGAGGTCTGGGGTCGACGGTCGACGAGGGAGTTTGCCGAACATTTTAGTAAAACAATCCTTCAGGCTGCGGTTGGTGCGCTCGACCACCGCCTGTCCCTGCGGATTATAAGCGATGCCCGTGGTATGTAGGATGCCGAACTCACGGCAGAAGTCCTCGAAGGCCTTTGCGACATAGGCAGGGCCATTGTCCGTCTTGATCTCCGTAGGAACGCCGATGTGTGCGAGCGCCTGGTAGAGGTGAGAAATAACACAGCGAGCCGTCTCCCCAGGCTGAAAGGAGGCGCTGACAAATCCCGAAAACGTGTCCACTGAGACGTGGAGAACCCGGGAGCCAATGTGCGTCATGTCCATCTGCCAGAGAGCGTTAGAACTGTCCCCTCTGGGGTTGCGAGCTCTTTCCGGGATGCGGGGGTGAAAGGGGGCGCAAGAGGCACAAGCTTTGACAATGTCTCTGGCCTGCTGTCGAGATATTCCGTACAGATGACGGAGAGATCGGGCGGAGAGGTGCCAACGGGAATGGGCCAATTGGGCCGGATCTTCGGAAACCTCATCCGCGACAGCAAGGAAAGTCTCAGGCGGCGACCGGAGGGCGGCGTCCACAACAGCATTCCCCGAATAGATGGGGCCCGCGGTCGTCCGGTGAGAGTGGACATGGAGGAGGTAAACGCGGGCCGAACGAGTCTGCAGAGCCTGTTGGACCTGTGAAAAGAGTGGGTGGAGCGGTACACCGGGAGAAATAAAGGAGTCTGGGAGGCCAGAAACAAGCTCCACGGCATATTTGCTATCTGAAATCACATTAATAGGCGTATCAGGGAACAACTGGAGCGCCTGAAGGATCGCCCACAACTCACTGGGCTGCACCGAGGGATATGGAGAGCGCAGTCGCAAGCACTGTTGCAAATGGGGGATATACAGCGCCACTCTGTGGTCCTTAGAAGCATCGGTAAAAATCTGGGGCCCCTGTACCGGTTGCGGGCTCACCGGGGACGGGGCGAGGGAGATGGGGAAAAGGGGGATGGTCTCCAAGAGTTTGGGCAAAGGGCCGCCGCCCACCGGGACGTCAAGCAGTGTCACCGCCCACGCCCAGGACGCCTGCATCAGTTCAGGAAGGACGGGAACAAGGTACGGTGCGTCCAGGGTGGGCACACAGCCTAGCAACGCTAGGCAGCGGCGCCGGGCTGCTATTACAAGGCGAGCCAAAGCGTCCAAGCGCCCCTCCAGCGAGGAGGCCGCGCCTGAAACATAGATCCACTCAATTACTCCATGGGCCTGATACAAGGCACCCCATGGTAATAGGCCGTCTTGCAGGGGCCTAAAATAAACTGTCTTATTTGGCTCATATCGTGTCAGCGCGGACGTGGCTCGAGCAATGATGCGATGCAGTGCATCGCGGGCTGCAGGGGTCCAAGCTCGAGGAGATTTAAGGTCCGTGGGTCCTCTGAGAAGGTCATAAAGGGGTTGCATATCCCCGGGGGGAATAGGAAGATAAGAGCGGACCCACTGCACCGAGCCCACAAGTTTTTGAAAATCATTAAGAGTCTTGCAGCGCGCCTCCTGTAGCACAGGAAAGGGGCGCCGCACGGAGGTCTCCCCCACCACCGAGCCAAGATACTTAGCCGGGACCGTAAGTTGGACCTTCTCAGGATCCAGGAACAGGCCCGCACGGTGTAGCGTCCTCCGAACATCTCTCAAGCAAGGGTCCAACAATTGCTGAGTAGGCGCCGCCACCAGGATATCATCCATATAATGAAGAAGGAGAGCTGAAGGGTGGTCCCGACGGACCGGTTCCAGCACCCCGTCCACATGTCTCTGGCACAGCGTAGGGCTGTTGGCCATTCCCTGCGGGAGAACCTTGAACTCGAACCGCCTGTGGGGACGAGAAACATTAGTAGATGGCAGAGAGAACGCAAACTTGGGGGTGTCTTTCGGGTGGAGGGGAATGGAGAAAAAGCAGTCCTTTATGTCCACCACGGCCAAAGGCCATCCAGCCGGAATGGCCGTGGGAGAAGGAAGCCCGGGCTGGAGCTTCCCCATTGGTAACATAATACGGTTGATGGCCCGCAAGTCCACCAGGAGTCTCCAGCGGCCTTTTCCACCGCGTTTTTTAATGACAAAGGCAGGAGAATTGTAAGGGCTAGTGGAGGGCCTAATTTGGCCCTGAAGGAGCAGACCCTGGACAATCTCCTCCATTACGACGAGCTTTTGCAACGGGAGGGGCCACTGGTCTACCCACACTGGCGTGGTAGATGTCCAAGTGATTCGGGGTGTGGGGGTGCCCGTGTCACGATCAGTGGCCCTCAAGAGTTTAAAGTATCCGGGCCGGACAAGGTAACCTCGAGCTGTGCAAGGATGTCACGACCCCATAGTGCATAGGTGAGACCGGTAACGCACAAAGGGCTAAACTGGCCCTCAAGCGCGTCCCGTCTCCAAGTCATAGGCCTGGCGGCCTCCCATGCCTCCACTACTCCTCCCACTCCCTTTACTGGCTTGCCAGCTCGTCGGCGTGGAATTTGAGGAGGCCACTGGTTGCGGGGCAGCGCGGAGCGATCGGCTCCCGTGTCTACTAGACCCCGCACTGGCTGTCCCTCCACCAGGAGGATCATCATGGGGCGGTCCATTGTGATCTTCTCCATCCAAAGGCAAGAATCAGCCTCTGTGTCCTGGAACGGCACTGCCTGAGCGAGGACCTCACCTGGGAAAATATCAACTAGAATAGGGTGTGGGTTAACTACCAGTAACGGGTCACCGGGGGCCAGCACCTGGGTGGGAACGGTATAGCGAGACTGAAAAGGGTTCCCCGTGGCCAGGAGCACTCCTGCTGGCCCTTGGACCGGGATTTTTATTGCCCCCCACGAGGGAAGGGTGGTTGAGTCTCGGGCCGTAAGGACTGGACCCGGGGGGGGGCGAGTTGCCCGCTTTCTCGGCCCCCCCGTGCTCGTTTCCCGACTCCTGGGTGGGGTTCCTTTGGTCGGAGCGGCAAAATTTCGCCATATGGCCAGGCTTTCCGCAGCGGAAGCAATTTGGGGTGCCTCGTCCCGACCCGCAGCTTTGTGGACACTGGGCCTGAAAGTGACCCAGCTGACCACATTTAAAGCACCGACGGTCGGATCCGGAGTCCCGGGAGACCGCGAGGCGGTTCAAAGCCTCTACCAGGGCGTCATTTCTCGCGGCCTCCTCTTTCAAGCGATCCCTCCGGTCCCGTTCTATGGCCGTCGCCAAGACTTCCATGGGACAGGGAGGAGCGAGGGACATCACCTTTTCTATCATTTGGTCCGGGGTGGCGTCGGGGGGCAAGGCCGCCAGAGCTGTCTTCGCCTCCCCCCGGAACCCCTCTCGGAGGATCTGCTTAATGATGAGTTCCCGGCCCGGCCCTGCAAACGTGCTGTCCACGTATCTCCGCACTCGCGTGGCAAACTCAAGTGCGCTCTCCCCTGGCTTCTGGCGCATATCGGCCAGGCCAGCTGGGGTTCCTGCAGAGGTACGCCCCAGCCTTTGCCATGCCTGTTGATGCACTACCCGCACATCCTCCAGCTCCTGGTCACTAAAAGTGGCCTGTACCCGGGGATCACTGTATTGTCCCTGGCCCAACAACAGGTCTACCCGCCCCGGGGGCCCCCCGGTGCGCGCTTGGAGCGCTCTAGCCTCCGATTCTTTGATAGCCTGGAACGCCGTGTAGTCCACAGGGCTCAGGACCCCCAACGCGAGGTCATCGAAATCACGCGGGGTCCAGACTGTGGAGACAGTCATATTAGAAAGAAGGCGCTGTGCCAACGGGGAAGCGGGGCCATTCTCCTGCACCGCCTGCTTAAATTCCCTAATGGTCTTCAGCGGCAGGGGCTGAAAAACTCGGGTACCATTATCCAGAAATAATGGAAATGCCTCAGAGATTTCTGAGTCCACCACCTCTCCGGACCGCATAGCTTCGCGGATCGCGCGAGGTATCAGAGGAAGGTACCCGCCTGATCTATCCCCCGGGCTGAGCCGCTCATAGCGGCTTTCGCTTTCGCCGTCAGAGTGGGGAAAAGAGGAAGTAGATCTGCGTTCCTGTTCTGGAGGGCGGGGCAGTGGGCGGCCCTCTGGCACACCACCCCTCCCTCGCGCCTCCCCTTCCCCGCAGGAGGGAACCGCCCGCGACTCCTCCCTCGGCCGGAAACCGGCGCCATCTTTGCTGGGTGCGCCCACCGCTCCAAAAAGTCGAACTGCGCCTGAAGCGTGGTAGCAGTTCTCCGAGACTAGTCTTTTCGTCTCTAAAAGGGGCCATTGTCCTGTATGTTCCGCCTGAGGCCGCTCATTTCCCGCCTCCCGCATATCCTCCCAAGGGTACAACGGGGGAGCAGAGGCCGCGGGCCTTGGCCCAGTTACCACCACCTCAGTCAGATCAGTCTCCCCTTCCGGGCCCCCGCCGAGCGGCCGGGTCTCCGTCTGAGTCTCTGCCGTGCTGGTGTCCGGAGGAGGCCTGGGGTCAAGCAACCCCTTAATGGCGGCCATCAAGCCAAAGTCCTCCGGAAGAAGAAAACCCGGGCACTGTTTTTGATAAGACAGCATTTGCTGCTGTAAGACCGGAAAACGGTCCGGCTGAAACCCCGAGTGTATGAGCCACGGAGCCACCACCAGCAACTTTTCCACGAGCCGCTTTAGCTGCTCCGTGGAGGCGGACAACCCCCGTTTAGACAAAGCAGTTCTGACCTGTAAAGTTAATAAGTCCCGATCCTCTGGCTGCAGCAAAGGGAGGCTGCGCGCTTGCCCCATCTCCGGGCCTTTCCCCCGTTACCTGCACGGAGAAGCTGTCTGGTCCGCCCTAGTCGGGCTAGTCCCCCCTACCACCGGGGCTCTTCCGGAACTCTGCAACGGTCCAGCCGTCCTAGGCCGGTCCCTGTTCGGGCGCCAACCTGCCGCGTTCCCCCTAGGCCTCTTCCTGGGCCGGGGGTCGCGGGCAGTCCTCCCCGGGGGACCTCTTCTGCTCCTACACCGAGCCTTCGGTCGTCACCGGCCGGCCTGGCCTCCACCCAGACCGGAATTCACCAGACAGAACGCCAGAGGATCTCGCTCACGGTCTTTATTGGTACATCTTCCACGGCGACTGCTCGACTCGACTCTGCTCTCTTCCCCTATCCCCGTACATTATATAACCTATTGCAGCCAATCCAGTGGCGAGAGCTATAACATTGCCTTATATGGACGGGCTTCATCCTAAGCCGGCACCGCCCAGCGATATACCCGGAAAAGCGTTATACCCGGAAAGCTGTAGTCCCTGCCCCACCCTCCACCCAGCCCTAAGCGGCGTCCCACCCCCACCCAAATCCCAACACTTATGCATTGGTGTCCCAGCTTTTCCACATATCCTCTAATACTTGTCATCTTCTTTTCTGTCATGTTAGCCAATTTGAAAGTGTCATATGGCATCTCAGAGTTGTTTCAATTTACATTTTTCTAATCAATAATGATTTACAGTATTTTTCACACGACTATAGACAGATTTGATTTCTTCTTCTCAAAACTCCCTGTTCAAATCCACTGACCATCTATCAATTAAGGAATAGTTCTTATTTTTATATAATTTTAAAAAATATTGTGTGTATTTTTATATAGTTTATATTTTATATGTTTATATGTAAATTTGACTCAGTTCTCTATATGTTTGAAGAATAAGGCCTTTGTTAAGAAAAACTTGTTGTTTTCTAATTTCCTTCCATTTTGACTGCATTGGTTTTGTTTGAGCAAAACGTTTTTTAATTTAATGAAATCAAAATCATCCCCTCCTGGATCATTCCCTCGTCATGGTGGAAGGGATTGCATAGTTCAGTGAAGCTATGAGCTGTGCATGCTTTGCAAGTTTCCTTAAGATGGACAGGTTATAATGGGGAGTTCTGACAAAAAGTGTTTCCCTGGAAAAGGGATGGCAAACTACTCCAGTATATTTTCCAAGAAAACCCCATAGATAGTATTAAAATGATAAAGGATAAGACACTGGAATGTAAGCCCCTCTGGTTGAAAGGTGCTCAGCACACTACTGGAGAAGAGTAAGGACAGTTACAAGTACCAATGAAGTGGCTGGGTCAAAGCTGAAAGGAAGCTCAGATGTGGATGTGTCTGGTGATGAAAGGAAAGTCCAATGCTGTAAAGATCAATATTGCATAGGAAACCAGAATGTAAGATCTATGAACCAAGGTAAGCTCTATGTAGTCAAATGGGATACAGAAAGGTTAAACGTTGACATCTTGGGTGTCAGTGAACTTGAATGAATGAGAATGAATTTAATTCAAGTGATTATTACATATACCACTGTGAGCAAAAACCCCTTACAAGAATGGAATAGTTCCCATAGTCAATAAAGGGATGAGAAAAGCAGAACTGGGATATATTATCAAAAACAACAGAATGATATTGGTTCTAATCCAAGGCAAACTGTTCAAAATCTGGGTAATACACATCTATGCTCCAACCACTGATGCCAGAGGCAAAAACTGATCAGTTCTATGAAGATCTACAACATCTTCTAGAAATAACACCCAAAAAAAGTTGTCACATTCATCAAACGGGATTAGAATGCCAAAGTAGCAAAACAAAAGATAATTGGAATAACAGGCAAGTTTGGCCTTGGAGTACAAAATGAAGCAAGGGAGAGCATAGCAGAGTTTTGTCAAGATAACTTGCTAGCCATAGCAAACACTTTTTCGACAACCAAATGGCAACTCTATACTAGGTGGTCAATATAGAAATCATATTGATTATATACTTTGCAGCCAAAGGTGGAGAGGCTCAATACAATCAGTTAAAATGAGACTTGGAGCTGACTATGATTCAGATCATGAGCTTCTTTTTGCAAAATTCAGACAAACTGAAGAAAGTAGGAGAAACCTTCAGACCATATAGATATGACCTAAATAATACCCCTTATGTACATGAAGAGAAAGGGATGAATAGATTTAAGGGATGAAGTCTGGTACATAGAGTGCCTGATAGAGGTTCACAATATTATACAGGAGACAGCAACAACAACAAATTCCAAAGAAAAAGAAAAGGAAAGAAAGAGAGCTATCTAATGAGGCTTTACAAATACCTAAAGAAAGAACAGAAGCAGAAGGTAAAAGGGAAAGGGAAAGATATATCTAATTTAATGCAGAATTCCAGAGAATAGTGAAGAAAGATGAGAAGGCTTTCTTGAATGACCAGTGCAAAGAAATGGAAGAAAACAATAAAATGTGAAAGTCAGTAATCTCTTCAAAAAAAATTAGAGATACCAAGGGAACATTTCATTTGAAAATGGGCATGATAAATGAAAAAATGGTAGGGATTTAAGAGAAGTAAAAAAAGATGGAGAAGAGATGGCAAGAATATACTAAAGAACTATACAGGGAAGATCTTAATATCACCAGTACCTACAAAGGGGTGGTTATAGATCTGGATCCAGACATCCTGAAGAATGAAGTCAAGTAGGCTTTAGAAAGTATTGCTAGCAATAAGGTGACAGAATTCCAGCTGAACTATTTAAAATCCTAAAAGATGAAGCTGTTAAAGTGCTGCACTCAATATGCCAGCAAATTTGAAAAACTTTACAGTGGCCACTGGATTGGAAAAAATCAGATTATGTAACAATCTTAAAGAAAGGCAATATCTAAGAATGTTCAAATTACCAAACAATTATGCTCATTTTACATTCCAGAAAGTTTATGCTTAAGATTCTTCAAGCTGGGCTTTAACAATATGTGAACTGAGGGTTCAAGAGGGCAGGGAACATACTTTCCACTTATCCTATGAAGTTTTAAGTTACCAGTGCTCTTAGTTTAGAGGAAGCTGGACCTAGCTGGCTAAGCTCTGCTGCTAGCTTTTCAAAGATGCAAAGAAGGACAAGTTGTCTTTATGAATTCACTCCTTTCCCAAGCCTTCCCTTCTTTCAGCCTCTTTCCCCATCCTGAAATCCCTCTCCTTAAGGGTTCCAGTGCTTTTCTGCTACCCAGGATCTTGACTGTAGCTCCATACTCCCTCTTGCCTATCCCAGGGAACATCTTATTCTTTGCTCTTTCCCTCTTCAAAACTCAGGTGACCAACATCCCATTACATTTGCTATAAAGGTTTTGCCATAACTAACTAATCTGATAAAATAAAACATGCTAATATATTAAAAAAAATGTGAACTGAGAATTAGCAGAACAGCCAGCTGATTTTTGAAGAAGCGGAGGAACTAGAGATGAAAATTACCACTATTCTCTGGCTTATGGAGAAAGCAAGGTAGCTCCAGGGGGAAAAATCCACTTCTGCTTCATTGACTACACTAAGAATTTTGTGTGGATCACAACAAATGTGGTAAATTCTTAGAGAGATTGGAGTACCAGATCATCTTGTCTCCCAAGGAAACTATATGGGGTCTAGGTAGTAACAACGGAACATGGAACAACTGATTAGTTGGAGATTGGAAACAAAAAGTACTACAAGCCTATATATTGTCACCTTACCTACTTAACTTATATGCAGAGTACATTATCTGAAATGTTGGGCTAGATAAATCAAAAGCCAGAATTAAGGTTGCTGGGAGAAATAACAGTCTCAGATATATAGATGATACCACTCTGATGGAAGAAAGTGAAAAAGAATTAAGAAGACTCTTAATGAGGGTGAAAGAGGAATGTATAAAAGCTGGCTTAAAATTAACATAAAAAAACCTAAAATCTTGGCAACTATCTGTAACAGCAAGCACCCTGAAACACCCAGGATGGCCTGCTAGCATAGTTTCTTTGATCTGCTTTTCTTACAGGAAAGGCAACTTTTAAGGGGTCAGAAATCTCACTTTAATTTCATTCACTAGTTCAGGGGGAAAGTCAGCACCCTGAACATGAAGAAAATATAAGCAGAGAAACTAACACAAAGACCAACAGACAGGGCTCCAGACGTTTGAACAAGGTAATACAACCACCTCCATACACCACTGGATTGGAGGAGCACAGATACATCTAAGTAGTCAGTGGTGGGGGGCAGGGAATGGCTCTGGACAAACAGCTACTCAGAATCCCATTCAGGGAATCAAAAGGTCCTTCTCATAAGCGAACTCCCAAAGCAAAATCTCACCTTAGATCATATATACTCTTCTCAGAGCCAGAAGGCATCACAACCCACATGACTCAGTGCCTAATTAGTTTAGTACCAAGAGGTGTGAAAGCCTTCCTACAAGCAAGCCTCCTACTAAGCAAACCTCCCCCTAGGCAAGCTTCTCCTCAGGCAAGTTTCTCCCCCAGTAGACTTTCCAGGACTCAGGATGTTACAGCTGTGATTGAATACATGTGGTCACATAAACCTATTAGTGGATGGGGAAGATCTTCCATTAACATTACACTATCTTACAACATCATTTCCTGGCAAATAAAGGAAGAAGAAATTGAGGCATTTTCAGATTTTATATTCTTGAGTCCAAAGATCACTGTAGATGGGGACTGAAGCTATGAAATTAAAAGTACTTGCTGCTTGGAAGGAAAACTGTGGAAAATCTGGACAGCATACTAAAAAGAAGAAACATCATTGTGCCACAGAGGTCCATATAGTCAAAGCCATGGTTTTTCTAGTAGTGTAGCTGTGATGATCAGACCATAAGGAAAGGTGATCATCAGAGAATTGATGCTTTTCAAATTATGGTGCTGAAGAAGATTTTTGAGAGTCCCTTGGACAGCAAGGAGATCAAATCAGTTGATACTTAAAGAAATTATTTCAGACTATTCACTGGAAAGTCAAATACTGAAGCTGAAACTTTGGTCACCTAATGAAAAGACAGAACTCATTGGAAAGGCAAAAGGAGAAGGGCATAGCAGAGGTTGAGATGGATAGTGTCATGGAAGCAATGAACATGATTTTTGATGGTCTTTGAGAGACAGTGGAGGATAGAAGGGCCTGGCATGTTATGGTCCATGGAGACATGAAGAGTTGAAAATGACTGCATGACTGGATTAAAACAACCAAAACTATCCCCTTTTCCCCTTTGATCCTCTCTATTTCTTGTTTGATCATAAACCCTCTGTTGTCCATAGATTTGGAAGGTAAAAATTTCCATGTTCCCTTACTTTGCCAGTGATATCACCCTTTATGTATAAATTATCTGCCCATTTTGACCTTACTTTGGCATATGGTGTGAGAAGTTGGGTCTATTTCTAGTTTCTGCTTTTTAGTTTTCTTTGCAATTTTTGTTAAATGGTAAGTTCTCACCCTAAAGACTTGGATCTTTGGAATTATCAACCACCATAGGGTCATTTACTATTGTATATTGTGTACCTAATCTATTCCACAGATCTATCATTTTTTTCTTAGCCAGTACCAGATTGTTTTGTTTACCATTTTGTAATATAGTTTGAATTTTGATACTACTGAGCCACCTCCATTCACTATTTAAAAATTGATTCCCTTGATATTCTTAATCTTTTTTTTTCCTTCCAGATGACTTTTGTTATTTTTTTCTAGATCTACAAAATAGTTCTTTAGTAGTTTGATTGGTATGGCACTGAAAAAATTTTAACTTAGGTATAGTAGACATTTTTATTACATTGGTTCAGCCTACCCATGAACAATTAATATTTCTCCAGTTGTTTAGATCTGACTTTATTTGTGTGAACAGTATTTTGTTGTCTAGGCAGGTAGACTCTCAAGTATTTTGTATAGTATGTAATTATGTTAAATGGAATTTCTCTTTCCATTCCTTGCTGGTGGATTTTGTTGGTAATATCTTAAACTGCTGATGATTTCATAGGGTTATTTTATATTCTGCAATTATATTCTGCAATTAATAACTAAAATTGTTAATTTTTCAAGTAGTTTTTTGTTGCTTCTTTAGTTTCCTCTCTTCTTCTAAATATACCATCACATCATTTGCAAAGAGTGATAATTTTGTTTCCTCATGGTCTAGTCTTATTCCTTCAATTTCTTTTCTTTTTTTCATCTTATTTCTATACCTAGAATTTCTAGTACAATATTGAATAATAGTGGTGATAATGGACATCCTTGCTTCATTTCTGATCTTATTGAGAAGGCTTATAATTTATTCCTATTACAGATAATGCTTGCTCTTGCTTTTACATAGATACTATTTATCATTTTTTTAAAAAAATCTCCATTTATTCCTATGCTTTCTAGTGTTTTTTAATAGGAAGGAGTGTTCTGTTTTGTCAAAAGATTTTTCTGCATCAATTGACATAATCTTATAATTTTGGGGTTTTTTTGTTATTAATGTGGCCAACTATGCCAATAGTTTTCTTAATGTTGAACCAGCCTTGCATTCCTGGTAGAAGTCCCACCTGGTAATAATGTATGGTCTTTATGATATATTACTGTAATTCTCTTGCTAGCATTTTATTTAATTTTCTTTTGCATCAATATTCATTGGGGACATTGGCCCATAGTTTTCTTTCCCTGTTTTTGCTCTCTTTGGTTTAGGTATCAAAACTATATTTATGCCATAGAAGGAATTTGGTAGAGCCCCTTCTTTACCTCTTTTTTCAAATAGCATACATAGTATTGGAATTAATTATTTTGAAGTTGTTATTAAAATGTTCTTGTAATCCATCTGATCCTGGAGATATTTTTAAGGGAGCTATTTGATATCTTGTTCAATTTTTTTTTAAAGATGGGGATTATAAGCATTCCATTTCCTTTTCTCTTAATCTGAGGATTTGCATTTTTATAAATGTTCATCCACTTCCTTTAGATTGTCAGTTTTATTGGCATACAAGTGGGCAAAATAACTCCTAATAATTGCTTTAATTTCATTTTCATTGGTCATGCATTTACTCTTTTCATTTCTGATACTGGAGATTTGGTTTTCTTCTTTCTTTTTTTGAATCAAATCAACCAATGGTTTTTCTGTTTTCTTGGGTTTTTTTTCATAAAACTAGACTTTAGTTTTCCTAGTTCAATCATGTTTTTGTTTGTTTTTCTTTCAATTTTGTTAATTTCTGCTTTGATTTTCAGGATTTCCATTTTAATGTTTATTTGGAAATTTTTAATTTGTCCTTTTTCTTTTTTTAAAATCTTTGCTCAATTCATTGATTTGCCCTTTTCTTTTTTATTAATGAGCACATTTAAAGATATTTTTCCCCCTAAGTAGTGCTTTGGCTACATCCCACAAATATTAGTTTGTTGTCACATTAGCTATTACCTCGTTTTTATTAATTGTTAAATTCTTGTTTTTATGATTTGTTCTTTTACCCACTCATTCTTTAGCATTAGATTATTTTGTTTCCATTTAATTTAATCTATGTTTCCAAGGTCCTTTTTTGAATGTAAATTCTAGTGAATTATTGTCAGAAAGCAGGATATTTAATATTTTACCTTTCCACATTTGTTTATGAGGTTTTTATGTCCTCATACTTGGTCAATTTTGTGAAGGTGACATGTACAGCTGACCAAATGTATACTCCTATCTATTCTCATTCAATTTTTTCCAGAAATCTATCATGTCTAACTTTTCTAAAATCCTATTCATCTCCATCAGTTTTTAAATATTAATTTTGTGCTTAGATTTATCTGGTTCTGAGAGGGTGAAGTTGAGGTTCCCCATTAGTATAGTTTTACTGTTTATTTCCTCCTCTAACTCATTGAAGATTTCCTTTAATAATTTGGTTGCTATGTCATTTGATGCATATATATTTAGTATTAATATTGCTTTATTGTCTATGGAATCTTTTAGCAAAATATAGTTTCCTTGGTTATCTCTTTTAATTAGGCCAATTTTTGCTTTTGCTTTGTTTGAGAACATGACTGCCTCTCCTGCCTCAGCTGAAGAATAATAGATTTTGCTCCAGGCCCTTACTTTAACTCTGCATATATCTCTCTGTGTCACGTGTGTTTTTTGCAAACAACATATTGTTGGATTCTGTTTTTTAATGGATACTACTATCTATTTCTGTTTTACTGCTGAGTTTATTCCATTTATATTCACAATTATGATTATTAATTGTGTATTTCTCTCCATTCTATTTTCTTCTATTTATCTTTCCCTCTCTTTTTTACCCTTTCTTCCTCAAAAGTCTGTTTTGCTTCTGACCACTGCTTCCCTTAATTTGCCCTTCTTTTTATCATTCCATTCCATTTCTCTCCTTCCCTGTTGAGCGAGATAGATTTCTATACCTAACTGAGTTTGTATATATATTCTTCCCTCCTTGAAACAATTGTAGTGAGAATGAGGTTCAAGCATTGTCCACTACAGCCTCATCTTCCCCTCCACTGTAAAATCTCTTTCTTGCATGCCTCTTGTACGTGAATACTTTCCTTCATTCTTTTTCTCCTTACCCCCTTCTCCCAGCGCATCTCTCTTTCTCACCTCTTCATTTTTTTTGACATCTTGTCAATATAATTGACTCATACCTGTGTGCCTGTCTATGTAGACTCCTTCTAAATGCCCTATTAATGATAAAGTTTTGGGAGTTACGTATTTTATTTTTCCAAATAGGAATGTAATCAATTTAACCTTATAAAGTCTTTCTGGTTTTTCTTTCATGTTTATCTTTTTATAATTCTCTTGAGTTTTGTGTTTGAATGTCCATTTTCTATTCAGTTCTGATCTTTCATCAAGAATTTTTGGAAGTCCTATATCAGATATTTGAAATATTTTCTTTTTGACCTGGGAGCCCTGGAATTTGACTATAATGTTCCTTGTAATTTTCATTATGGGATCTCTTTCAGGAGCTGATTGGTAGATTCTTTCAGTTTGTTGGGGGGGGCATGTTTGAGGCATTTGGGGTTAAATGGCTAGTATGTCAAGTGTCTGAGGCTGGACTTGAACTCAAGTCCTCCTGACTCCACGGCTGGTGCTCTATCAACTGTGCTAGCTAGGTGTACCATTCTTTTGATTTCTATATCACTTTCTGGTTCTAAGATGTCTGGACAATTTAATATGATGTCTAAGTTCTTTTTATTATGGACTTTCAGATAGTTCAATAATTCTTAAACTATTTCTTCTCTGCTTATTTGCCAGGTCAGTTGTTTTTTGAATGAGATATTTCATACTTTCTTCCATTTTTTTCATCTTTTGACTTTGTTTTATTGTTTCTTGTTATCTCGTGGAGTCATTAACCTCCATTTGACCAGTTTTAACTTTTAATTTTTTATTTTATTCAGTGAGGATTTGTACCTTTTTCCACTTGGCAAATTCTACTTTTTAAGGAGTTTTATAGTATTCTTTGTGCCTCTTTTTACCAAGCTCTTATTTCTCTTTTAATAATATTCTTGCATCATTCTCATTTCTTTTTTAAATTTTTACTTAGTATTTTATTTTCCCCCGGTTACACGTGATAACAATTTTTACATTCACTTTGAAACTTTGAGTTCCAAATTTTCTCCCTCCCTCCACAACCCCCTCATTGATAAGGCAATCAATTTGATATAGGTTATACTTGTGTGGGCATGCAAAACATTTCCATGATAGTCATGTAGTGAAAGAAAACATAGATAAAAAACCTCAAGAAAAATAATGAAAGTTTTTAAAAGTATACTTCAATCTATACTATCAATACTTCAATCTATACATCAGTTCTTTTTGGGGGGATGGGTAGCATTTTTCATCATAAGTCCTTTGGAGTTGGCTTGAACCATTATGTTGCTGACAATAGCTAAGTCATTCACAGTTGATCATCTTACAATATTGCTGTTACTTTGTACACAGTACATTTCTTTTTGTCTCAGTTCATGCAAGTCTTTTCAGGTTTTTCTGAGAGCATCCTGCTTATTATTTCTTATAGTACTGTAGAATTCTATCACAATCACATACCACAACTTGTTCAGCAATTCCCCAATTGAGGGGCATTCCCTCAATTTCCAATTATTTACCAACACTAAAAAACTGCTATAAATATTTTTGTACATATATATCCTTTTCCTCTTTGTTTTTTATCTCTTTTGGGATCCAGACCTGGTAATGGTATTTGCTAGGTCAAAGGGTATGGGTGGTTTTTATAGCCCTTTGGACATAGTTCCAAATTGCTCTACAGATTGGTTGGAACAGTTCACAACTCCACCACCACTGCATTAGGGTTTTAATTTTCACACATCTACAACATTTGTCATTTTCCTTTTCTGTCATATTAACCAAGCTGATAGGTGTGATGTAGTGCCTCAGAATTGTTTTGATTAATATTTCCCTAATCAAAAGTGATTTTGAGCATTTTTTTCATATAACTATAGACAACTTTGATTACTTTGTCTGAAAACTGCCTTACATATCTTTGACCATTCATCTATTGAGGAACGGCTCTTATTTCTATTAATTTAACTCAGTTTCCTATATATTTGAGAAATGAGGTCTTTTTTTCACAGTAATGATTACCAACTATGTATTTCTCTCCATCCTACTTCCCCCCTGTTTATTCTATTCTCTCTCCTTTCACTCTTTCCATTCTCAAAAGTGTTTTACTTCTGACTTTTACCTCCCCCGATCTGCCTTCCCTTCTATCAGCTTCACCACTTATCTTATCCCTTTCCCCTCCTACTTTCCTTTAAAGTAAGATAGATTTCTACACCAAACTGAGTGTATATGTTATTCCCTCTTTGAGCCAATTCCAATGAGAGTAAGGTGAACATACTCCCCCTCTTCCCCTATATTTCCCTCCACTATGAAATTTCTTTCTGGACTCTTTTATGTCAGAAAATTCTCCCATTCTACCTCTGCCTTTCGTCTTCTCCCAGTGTGTTCTTCTTTCTAACCCCTTAATTTTATTTTTCTAGAGAATCATTGCATCATAGTCAAAACACACTAGTGACCTCTATGTATACTCTTTCTAACTGCCCTAATAATGAGAAAATTTTTATGAGCTACAAATATCATTTTTCTATGTAGGAATTATAAACAGTTTAACCTTACTGAATCTCTCATGATTTCTCTTTCCTGTGGTTACCTTTTTATTCTTCTTTTGAGTCTCATATTTGAAAGTCAAATTTTTTATTCAGCTCTGGTCTTTTCAACAGGAATGCTTTAAAGTCCTCCACTTCACTGAATGTCTTTTTTTCCTCCCTGAATGATGATGCTCAATTTTGCTCAGTAGGTGATTCTTGATTGTAATCCTAGATCTTTTGCCAGTCAGAATATCACATTCCTAATGCTCTGAGCCTTTAATGTAGAAACTTCTAAATCTTCTGTTATCCTGACTGTGATTCCACAATATTTGAACTGTTTCTTTTTGGCTGTTTGCAATATTTTCTCCTTGACCTGGGAGCTTTGGAATTTGGCTATAATGTTCCTGGGAGTTTTCATTTTGCAATCTCTTCCAAGTGATGATTGGGGGATTCTTTCAATTTCTTTTTTTTCCCCTCTACAATATCAGGGCAGTTTTCTTCGATAATTTCTTGAAAGATGATATCTAGGCTCTTTTTTATCATGGTTTTGGGGTAGCCCAATAATTCTTAAATTATCTTTCCTCAATCTATTTTCCAGGTCAGTTGTTTTTTCAATGAGATATTTCATATTTTCTTCTATTTTTTCATTCTTTTGATTTTGTTTTACTGTCTCTTGATGTGGCATAAAGTCATTAGCATCCACTTGCCTAATTCTAATTTTTAAAGAATTATTTTTTTCACAGAACTTTCCTACCTCCTTTCCCAATTGGCCAATTCTTTTTAAGGATTTTTTCTCTTCAGTGAATTTTTGTACCTCTTTTTTCCATTTGACCAATTCTGCTTTTCAAGACATTCTTCTCTCCATTGGTTTTTCATGCCTTTTTTCTCATTTGTCCTATTCTCCTGTTTAAGATGTTGTTCAGTATTTTTGTGGGTGTATACCTCTTTACCAAGCTGTTAACTCTTTTCTCATGATTTTCTTGCATCACTCTCATTTCTGTTCCCAATTTTCCCTCTACCTCTCTTATTTGATTTTAAAAATCCTTTTTGAGCTCTTCCATGGCCTGGGGCCAATTCATATTTTTCTTTGAGGCTTTGGATGTAGGAGCCCTTAACAAGTACAACATGGGAAATATCTTGGCCTGAAAAAAAGAACAAACATAAAAGATGGAAAAATGGCCATACGATCCTTGTGATCATGGAGGCTGAGTGGAAAATAGGCAATCACCCCTTTCCCAGTCTGATTGTCCCAATACAAAATGAAACAGTACTCATGCTTCAAAACTAGAATGGAAGAAAATCAGGGAGATCATTGGCTTGCTTTTGTTCATCTGATGATTGATGGGCTCTTCTGACTCAGCAGTCAGGGAACTCTCATCCTCATTTACCATTGCAAGCCCTTCAGTGATGAGTTACCATAGCTTGATGTAGCACTACTTCTAAAACTTCCTTGTAGTTACCTAGAAACAGGAATAATTACTGAACATGCTACATAGGGAATGCAAAGGATGCTTGTGACCTGGCTATTGGCTAATGTTTTAGAAATTATTGAAATAAATAGGAAGCACAGATCTGAATGAAAGTTACCTAGAGGGGGGAGGAAGAAGGAGTGTTAGTTAGGAACAGAAAACATGACAGATGTGCAGAGAAAAGGCAATCTTCAGGCAAGTGAATATTACAGATCTCATACTCTTTTATATACTTATTCTCCATATTCCAGTTGAACTGGACTACCACCTGCTCTCTGAACCTATAAGTGCCTCTCTCATTGCCATGACTTTACTCAAGCTGTCCCTTTTGGTTGGAATGCACCCTTTTCTTCTCTATGCCTCTCAGAATTCTTGTCTTTTTTTAAGGCTCAGCTCAAGTATCAACACTCTGTGACACTTCTCTGATCCCCTCTAATGCTTAGTGTTCTCTCTCTCAAATATTTTATCTGATGGCAGAGAAGGTCAAAGTATTCTGCCTTTCTTAACATAAGTGAAGCCATATTAAAATATGCCTACATTTTAGTGTAAACAGGCAGTTACATCTGATCCTTGTTTTTCTTTTTTTTAACCCTATAACTTTGGCAAGGCGAACCAAAAAAAGAGCTTGACCTATCTTGTGCACCTGAGGTCAACAATATATATGAGATCAGCATATTAGGAAATCTATCTCTCCCCTGAAAAACAATAAACTGTCCTCAAGACCAGTGGCTGACTATACTTTAGGAAGATCACTTTGCCTGCTGATTGGAGGATGAACTGGAGTGGGGGGAAAGTGTTGTAGTGAGGAGACCGAGCAGCAGGCTATTCCAATAGTCCTGGTGTGAGATAATTAGGACCTATTCCAGGGTGGCATTGTTAGAGAAGTGAAGGGGTTATACAGCACAGATGTTATGAATGTAAAGTAGGCAAGCCTTGGCAATAAATCAGATATGCTGGTAGTTAGAAGGATGAGAGGGAGAAAGGAGATGAGGATGACACTTAGTTTGTGAGGCTGGATGACTAGGAAGAGGGTGGTACCTTGTACAGTAATAGGGAAGATAGGAAGAAGGAATGATTTGGGGGTAAAGTTAATGAGTCAAATTTTGAACATGTTAAGATTAAGATGTCTATAGGACATATACATTTCAGATGTCCAATAGACTATTGGAGATGAGGGATGGAGATTAGGGCTAGATAAGTAGATTTGAGAATCATTATCATAGAGATGGTAATTGAATCCATAGTTGCTGATGAGATTATCAAGTGAAATAGTAAAGAGGAAAAAGAAAAGGCCAAGGGCCCAGATCAGAACCCCATGGGATAACCCACAGTTGGTGGGCATAGCCTGAATGAAGATCCAGCAATGAGAACCGTGAAGAAGCATTCTGATAGGTAAGAGGAGAACCAAGAAAGAGTACTATCCTGAAAATGTAGAAAGAATAGAGTATCAAGGAGAAGAGGCTGAGTGATAGTTTCAAAGACTGCAGTGAGTTTAATAAGGATGAAGGTTGAAAACAAAAGTTATTAGATTTGTCAATTGAAAAAGCATTAGTAACTTTAGAATAAGTAGTTTCAGTTGAATCATAAAATCAGAAGCCAGACTGCTGAAGTAAGAAGAGAATGAAAGGAAAAGATGTGGAGGCATATCTTATGGGTAACTTTCTCAAAGGATTTTAATGAAAAAAGGAAGGAAAGATATGGAACAATTACTAATAGGGATGGACAGATTAAGTGGCAATTTTTTGAGGATAGGGGAGACATGAGCATGATTGTGGACTGTAGGCAAGCAGCCAATAGGCAGGAAAAGATTGAAGAAAAGTGAGAGAATGGGCATCAGGGGGTAATATATTGGATAAGTGTAGTATTAATCTGATCAAAGATCTTCCCCACCCATTCAATAGGGCTCAGGTGGACCTAGGTGGGAAGGCCTGATTATATCTTTGTTTGCAAATAGGCCCCAGCCCCTACTTACTAGGTGCTAAGCTGATGTGGGCTTGAAGCCCTCAGGGCCCTAAGAGGAGTTGCTAAGACCAGAGCCAATGGTATGTTCCCTAAGTTCCAGTCAATTGGATGATGGCTAGGACTGTATAAAAAAGAGAGCCCAGAACTGGGAGCAGCAGAGTGGAGAACAGCAGGATTCAGAAGCAGAGGGCCAGCATCGGGAGTGCAGAGCAAAAGTGCTGAACGAGAGAAAGTTGCAGAGATCAAGGAACTCAGAGGCAGCAGAGCTGCAGGAGAGAGTGCTGAAGCAGAGAGTTAGGATTTGTGAGTGATCTTTTTATAGGAAGGCCCTAGCAACAAGGGGAAGGTACAGCACGGCTTGGTTCCTTGCTACAATATTTTGTTATAATTTCCTTGTTACAACAGTGCAACGGGATTTTTGGTTTTGGAATATTATTGCCACAATATCAAATTAGGGGCATTGATCCTTGAATCTGATCCTCTGGAGAATAAATAAATGTTATACTTCCTCTGCCTTCTACCTGGAAAATTCCTTATACTTCTCTATTCTGAACCACTCAGGCATTTCCACAGCCCTCTCTAAGGTCATGAATTTTGCCTTACTGCTATAATGAGACAGTACGGAATGGGATCATTTGTGAATGAAGAGGAGTTGGCCTTGGCAAAGAGAAGGCCACTTTATTATATGAGGTAGGGGCTAAGGAGGAGATAGCAAAAGGCATGTCAGTGAGTTGATAAAGAGGGGAGGAGAATGGGAAGAGACGCAGGAGAGTAGTCTCTCTTTGACTTCCCTGATACTGTCGTCCTCCCAGCCCAGTCTGAGTCAGGCCCACAGCCTTCCTCAGCCTGTCTCATACTCCCAAGCCTCCCACCAAGTTCATTGTTATGAGTCTCCCCTTTCCTTTCATCCTCTTCCACTCCTGTACCACTCTCAACTCAGAATTAGTGTCCCTTGGCTTGTTTCTCACTAGTTCACTGCAAAAATAACCCTACCTCTCATTGAGTAAAATGCAGAAGAACCTCAAATTACCTTATTGTCAGCTCTGGGGACTGCTCATGTGTGTGGTGGTGGCAGCATTGTTGACAGAAGTATTTTGCTTGAAGTATAATGGGAATGATCTTTGTAATTACCAGCAAAACAATTGCTATTGCAAATTTCCATTCTTTCAAAGGTGATGTTTCATCAAAAAAAAACCCTGCATATGAGAAAGGACTCATGAGCTGATGTTGAGGAGAAACAAGATATCTCTCTACAGCTCTCCTGGGGAAGGAGGACCGGGACAATCTGTTTCTGGTCCCTTGGCAGCCCTGGGCCTTCAGGTCTCTCCATATGTCATATAAATGTACCCTATGGACCACACTCTATTTTAGTTAATCCATACTCAGAAGGGTCCCAGGCTTCTATACTTTAGGTAAGGACATAGAAGAGAGCAGGGAATCAGTCTAGCTCTCAAGGTTACTTAGGGACTAGCCACACTTAAGGGGTCAAGACTACGTGGAGACAAGGAGACTTGAATCAGTTGTTTTAAAGAATGAAGGAAAATTCAGGGTCTGGGCTGCAAAGAAAATGGGTCACACTCAGAATTCAGGGCACACTCAGAATTCAGGGCACACTCAGAAGGATGGCTGCATATGGATTGGGGACACAAAGGAGTCAGAGCAGTGTTCACATCGGGGCCCAATAAGGAGTGAGGGCAGTACATAGACTGAGGATTACACAGATGAGAAATACTTAATTTGGGGGGCTGAGGGACAAATACAGATCAGACTATACTGAACAAGGAAGGGTAAGGATTGCACAAAGACTAAGGGACACTCAGATTCTAGGCTTCTCAAGGACTGCATAATTGGAGCTTTATTATCATCCCATGATTCCATCACATTGCTGTACACCCCTCCCTTCTTACCTCTGCATCTGTGCCGTGTCCACAAGTAAAAAATACACATTTCAATTTCAAATGCACAAGTCAGAACCAGAACCCCACTAATCTCACCCATCCAGGGTTTGGACCTGCGAAAATATACTGAGAGAAGCCCCCAATCCCGAAAGCATGACTGTGATTTTGTTTTCTCTGCTGTCCCCACCCCCCCATAGCAAGCTTCAAGTACAATTTGGTTGCACACATGGACATAGCATCCTTAGCAGCTGCACCAACCTAGGATGATAGATGAAACATGGTCCCTGTGGCACCCAAACTGAACTTCATATAATAAAAGTGGTCTGTTCACCCTTCCATTGTGCCCTTTGGATTTTATGCTTCTTAAGAACAACTGCTCCTTCATTTTGAATCTCTTTCTTGCTTCTTGCTCCTTAATTAATTCAGAAAATTTTCATTTTATACTTTTCTCTCATTTATTTCTTCCATCTTCTGGCACTCAGTGACACTTGGCTCCCCCTCAGAGATACTTTAACTTTTGGATGTCCTTTCCAATATTCGTTATGTACAATATGTGGGGCCAGGTTGAAAAGGGGTTTAATACAAAACAAAGGAGTTTATATTTGACCCCAGAGGGAATAGGGAGTCATGTCTTTGGAGGAACTCAGAAAGCTATTCACTTCCATTGCTACATCTAGACTCAGTAATCATTTCTTCCTTTGAGGCTCACTCTATCTAAATACACAACCCAATTAGTTGACAGTTTCCTGTTGGCCTCCAGATCATTCTTCCTTTCTCAATGAGAAAGTACCTGGATCACAGTATTTCTTTCCACTGCAATTCTTGTCATACAAGGATGTTTTTATATCTGTGTTGATATAACTTCAAATTCATTAGCTTCTCAGTTTTTTAAACTCCTCAGGTCCCAAGATTTAGTCTTCTACTCCAACTAAGCCAGATAAAGATCACATAGTCACACTCTTGACTTTCCTATCACTTACAAATTTCTACTCATACTATCTTTCCCTGTGCATCACTCCTTCTAAATCTAATCTTTTTTTCACCATGACCTTCCATTCTTTCACCCTTTAATACTTTTTCTAGATTGTCACCTCTGAAATGACTTCACCTTCCTCTATTCCTAATATTGATTTTATAGTTAACCAGTTAAATGTTAAATTGTTGTCTTCCTGTCAAAATAAAACTCTCTTTCAAACTACCCTAATCCTCTCAAGAATATCGCCATTCTTCCAGTCAAATAGATTCAATATTGTAAATGTAATCCATGGTCCCTTACTCTCCCTCACCTCATATATGTAATCAGTTGCCAAATCTCATTAATTTTACTTCCAACACATCTTTTACATTATTAGTCTCCTACTCTGCTCACATGACCACCTTCTAATATAGGCCTGTGATGTTAATGTGACTAAAAATCTTCCCCAGCCCATTAATCCCATTAATAGGTCTCAGGTGGAACTAGTTAAGGGAAGCTTGATTGGAGGAGTCTTGTTTGTAGGAAAGCCCACCCTTTTTTCTAATTAGGTCATGAGCCTTGTGAGGTCCTCCGGCTTTAAAAAGGGTATATATACTGTGAGGGTAGCTGTTGTGTTTTAAATTGTTTGCCATTATAATGAAGTGGACTTGTTGGTTTGGGGATATAATTGCTGCTATGTTGAATTGGAGTTATTGGCTTTGGGACTTGATCCTCTGGTGTCTCAATAAATGTTTTAATTCTTCTGCCTTCTACATGGAGAGTCTCTTATATTCTGCAATACAGAACTATACAGGCATATTCATGGTCACCATAGATATTGTGACACTTGCCTTACCAATACAAGGCCTTATTCAATTCTTGCTTGGATTATTACAATGACCTTTCCATTGGTATCCTTGCTTCAAAGGTCTCTTCTTTCCAATCCATTATCCACTAAGCTGCCAAAGTGATTTTGCTAAAGCATAGATCTATGTCTCTCTTCTGCACAACAAAGTCTAGTGACTCCTTATCCCCTCTAGGGTCAAATATAAACTCCTTTGTTTGGCATTAAACTTCTTTACAACCTGGCCCTACATTTAGAGCTGTATGGTATATGATTTCTCTTCAAACATTCTAAGGTCTACTATAGTCCCCTTCCTGCTGTCCGCCCCCCATTCCATTTTCCAACTCAATGCCTTTGTACAGGCTGTCACCTTTCCCTGAAATGCACTCCCTCCTAAACTTTACTTTTTGTAATCCTTAGTTTTTTTTTCAAATATTAGCTCAGCTGCCACCATCCACACCCCATCTTTCCAGATGTCACCTAACAGATGCTGGTGCCTCCCCTCCCTAATTATCTTGTATTTATTTGCTAGGTTTATGCATTTTGTCTCCCCTGATAGAATGTAAACTCTTTGAGGGCAAGGATATTCCCTATTTATCTTTGTATCCCCAGTACAGTGCCAAGCATATGGTATGTTTTTAATAAATACTTCTTATTTCTTGATTAGTTAATTCAAGTATGTTAAATTTTATAGAAACTGTACTAGTCTCTGTCTTTCCTTTTCATTCTATCCTCTCCCATTTCCTTGCTTCACTCCTAAGGCACCTCCACTCCTATCTAAATACATTCTTCCTTCAATTCTCCCCACCTCAGGGACCACCTTCTCATTGAAACCTTTCTTGACCCCTTCCTATCACCAGGTTAAATTTATTTCTCCCTCTTCAGATTTCTCACAATATATTACCCAGATCTCCCCTTTATACTTATCTCAGTTTTGTATCCATGACTCACTCTCACAGAGGTTATTAGCTCTATGAGGGCAAGGACAAGTTCTTGAGTTACCAATGGAGAGAACCAAGTTATGAAAATGTCAACTTTTTTTTCAGCCCATACTTCAAAGCAAAGCATAAGTCAGCTCTTTAAAATGCTGGTTAATTTAAACTATTTTCAATTGCTTTAAAAGTCAAATGATCTTTATTCACACCCTTACATTACCTACCCTACCCAGGAGCAGGAATTGGGACTTAGAGAGAGGAAGGAAATAGTTTTTTGTAATCCCATAAGGCCTAGTACATGCTTTGCATACAGTCAATTGACCAACATACGATGAATGAATGATTAAAGAAAGGAGGCCATGGATAGACAGGAGTAGTTCTTCTCAGAGGCCCCCCAAAAATATAGAGTAGGGGATGGGATGAGAGGGAGAATTCATGTGGTCACATAACTACAAAGGTAGTTGGGAGGAGCAGGGTTCTATGGGTGGGCCACATAGAGTGCCCTGGGGGGACAAGGTATAACCCTTTGCAAGTGAACAGGGAGTAGGTAAAAAGTCAGCTTCCCAAGACTTTGGGTTCCAAAATCCTTGTCCTCTCCCTGACCAGATATGCCTAATGAGTCAGATAGGAAGCCTTTGCCCCAGTTTCCCCTCATAATTACCTTGGAAATGCAGCATCCATAATAAAAATATTAAATACATCACCACACAAATCGTAACAAAGAAGAAAAAGTAAATTGGTGGCAAAATTTGTGACACAGTTTCTTCACCTAAAACACAATTGCACATAAGTCTCAGGATCAGAGAAGTAATGCAGCAATCTTTGCTCCCTACCTCCCATCCTCATACCCCCACTGATCAGAAGGCAAGGCCATCTCTATGGCCAAATTCTGAGTCCCCCTGACCCCTGTTGCTCCCTGCTCCAACTCGGCTCCCCATGGCCGATACTCCTCCTGCTTCCACCAATAACATCACTATACCTATATCTCTTTTCTCCATCCCCAGCTCAGGCCATACCACTTGGTTTTAGCCCCGTCTATTTGTGGGATACATCATTAGACTGCATTTATTGTACCAGTACGTATAAGTAAGATTGGGGGCCAGTTTTGTGTGCTTTTGAATGGATGTTATACTCACAGGATCTGATATTTGGAAGGGAACTCAGAGGCCCATTTTGTTCAACACACACTGGATCAGACTCTGCCTTGAGACTCTCCCTACAAGAGGTTATTCAGCCTTTGCTTAAAGTCTCACAGACAGGGGTAGCCAACTAACTCCTATAGGGGTGCCTTTCATTTTGGCATTGCTCAATTTTGTATTGATTGGGCAGTTTTTCCATACACCAAGCCTAAACTTGATTTTTTGAACTTGGTGCTCAAAGAAGACAAGCCGCTATGAAGCCTAACTTCTGTGGGTCTCTGAATGGGAAGAGGGACATTGAAGTGTCTTTCACCCAGAGCCAACTTGAAACTGAGAAGACAGGGCCATGCTGTTACTTCTATCTCTAGGTAAAGAGTAAAGAGGTAAAGAGTCTTTAAGACGGCTATGACCTTGAGAGCTTCAAAAGACACCATCAGAGTTTCTGGGGGATGGAGTCCTTGCAAGGATCTGCTATTAGCCAGACAGTGAAAAGCAAAGTCTCAAGGAACCTAAAGGACTCAGTCCAGTAGAAGCATGGAGACAGACTCATCCATTCACAGGCTAAGTCACATTTGGGTCAATGATATGTAAAAACTTCCACTGGTTGGAGCTTACTCTCCTTACAATCCCCATGGACTGGGGTGGTATAGGGAAGAGGGTGCCCCAAAGAGGAAATATTTGCAGTTCTGTTCTTTCAATATTTTAGTAAATATACTTTTGTAAAAGCTAATTGATATTAATTGGCTAAATAGAGCTGGAGTGCTAATCACTGGCAGTTAGCAATGTAGGAAACACAATAGGATGGTGGCTCTGAAAGCATTAGAGAAAGGTAACCCCATTGTTCCTCCTAGCCTCTTGAGAGGAGATGTAGCCAGCCTTATTCTGGAAGAGTAAGATGAGAAAATCACTTCATACTTATCATAAGATCATAGCTTTAAATCTAAAAGAGACAAATACAACTGTCAAGCCCAATCCTCTCTTATTACAGATGAAGAAACTGAGACAGAAAAAAGCAAAATGATTTGTCCAGGTTTACATAGATAGTAAAAATGAAAAATGGGATCGGATTTGTTCACTTGTGCCTCTGGTACAAAATTAGAGAAATAATGGGTGAAAGCTTCAGAGAGGATGAGTTAAGCTTGATGTCAGCAAAAAATTCTTAATGACTAAATTTATCCAGAACTGGAAAGGGCTACCTCCCCCAAGAAGACAAAAGGACTTCTCATTAGAAGTCTTCAAGAAAAGACTGAAAACTCTATCAAATTCAACAATCATCCATTAAGCATCTTCCATGTACCAGACTACGGGCCAAGGATATAGGCCAAATGAAAATAGGTACCTGCAGGGAAAGTAGAGAGAGGTTTCTTGTTCAGAGATGTGTTGGAGTATATGACCTTTGAGTTTGCTTCCAAGTAAGATATCCTGTGATTTTTTTTAATAACAGAGCTGAAAAGACATCTATCCTGCCCCAACATGTGTGTATGAACATGCCCATTCCAGG
The DNA here is from genome assembly GCF_011100635.1 of Trichosurus vulpecula. Lineage (NCBI taxonomy): Eukaryota > Metazoa > Chordata > Mammalia > Diprotodontia > Phalangeridae > Trichosurus > Trichosurus vulpecula. The sequence goes on from NC_050573.1 coordinate 80,378,915, forward strand.
CCTCAGATCCTCACCTAAGACCTTCAGTTCCACATCAGCTTCCTCTTGGTGAAAACCATCCTCAAAGAGACACTTGTACCTTCCTGAATCTAAGAGTCTTACATCTTTTATCTTCAGAGTGACATTCCCATTTGTGATAGCATCTCTCACCAGTTCTGTCCTCCCTTGGTAATCAAGGGCCTGGTCTCCAAACTGATCCTCCCCATCTTGATAGAGATGTACCACTCGAGTGGATTGCAACCAGATCACCTCCATGTGCTGAGCACTCTGAGGTGGGGACAGGTAACATGGTAACTCTGCCACTCCCCCAAGTGGGGCCTGGATGGGTCTTACAGGTCCAATCACTGAGAACTGTCCTATTCAATCAGGCAGCAAGAAGAGACAGAGGGTCAGAGAAAAAATGGCATAAGACAGAAAGATATACAAGGTTTATGCAGGAAGGGTATTAAAGACAGAGCACTAAAATGGGATGGGAAGAGGGGGAAAAGAAAGAAGAGAGTGAGGGAGGATGGAGAAAATATTAAGGAAGCAACTAAAAGAGGCGACAGTATATCAGGACAATGAGAAAACCATAGGAGAGAGAAAGGGGGAAAATTGAGAAAATATCCAGAAGAGACTAGGAAAGTATTAGGAAATGGTTTGGGAGGGTACTAGAGTGGGATAGAATTTCTATATGTTTAACCCTTAGTGTTTAGAACCCCATTCCCAGCCACTGAGAATCAAAGAGAAGTAAATACTCTTACCTGAGGCCAATGTTGGCTTCTTGAGGAGGAGGATGAAGGTAATCACAAAACTGGAGAGAAGGGAGCCTGAAAGACTGAGAATCTCCATCAAACCTTGGAGAACACATAGGAAGGGGGAGACATTATTGACTGATGGGAATTTGGGCATGTGCTGGTAAATGACTATGACAGAGAGAGTAGGAACATTGTGACAAGGAAACAGGAAGCCAATGACTAATTGTGATCAGTATCTCTGACAGGGACACAGAAAGACTGTGATTGATAATAACATTGAAGATCATTGGCTATGACTAGGATACAGGGCATCAACAGTTACGAAAAGGACATAGGGAATCATCAGTGTGATGGTTGTCAGTGACTTCTATCAATCCCATTCAGGGCTACCTGCTGCCAAAGACCACCCGAAAAATCTGGTACTGCATTGGACCCAGAACCAAGTCTGTGGCCTCACTCTTCTCCCCAGAGCCTTCACCGGTGCTCAAGAGGATTTTCTCAGATCACATCAACCTCATATTTCCAACTTTAATCTCCTGTCTAGAATCCCCCAGGTCACACCTTCTCCTGGTCATGCCTGCTCTGAGGTAGCCTTCCTGAGCCTCTCAGGACTGAACCTCTCCATCTGTTACACAGTTGGACTTAAAGGAACGATCTTATATAAAATCATCTCTCTGCCTCAGCAGACCTCTCTCCACTGATATTTGGCTTGAACACAGTTTTCAGTGATTAGAATCATCCCACCTTCCCTCTCTCTCTCTCTCCAGTCTAGTGATTCTGAAATCCTGTCTGTCAATATACAAACTTGTTGCAACAATTAGGCTAGCAGCTGTTGTGGGAGTGACAGACCAACACCAGCGCAACAACAAGAATGCTGCCAGCACAGCTTCTTTTGATCTGCTTTACTAAGGAAAGCAATGTTAAGGGGTTAACAATCTTACTTTAATCCAACATATACATATAAACTCACTTAGTTCAGGAAGAAAAGTCTGTAACCTGAACTTCAGGGCAAATACAAACAAATTGCAAACATGCACAATATAAAAACACCAGATCATAATTCATAGTTACCAAGAAACCATCAACATCTGGGTTCAAGAGCCAGGGAGCTCTTAACAACAGCTGGCCCAGAGTCATGCACCACTCCTCCAGTGGCTCAGAGCCCCAAAGGAGAACACTAACCTCTGGGTTTATATATCTTGTTCTGGGTCAAAGGTGCAACTCACCCACATGACCTAAAAGAGTCACAAAAATGCAACTTAAACCCACGTGGTTTAAAAGCCTCTGATGTCACAAACATGTCAGTCAAACCCATGTAAACTAGGCATTCCCTTGAGGCAAGGAGGTTATCAAGGACTCTTAACTTAATAGTGGAAACAAAAACTAAACTCTTTAAGGGCACTTTATCGAATAAGCACTAAAAGCCCTACTTAATTACTAATACAAAACTATTCTCCATCTCTTACTACTTTTTGTCTTCAACACTAACTCCTAAATGTCTTACCCCAGATCTTCCAGTTGTTTCCACTGTGTTCTCTAGGATGCTTGTTAAAAAACACACTTTCATTTAAACCTTTTCCTTTGGCTCTCACTAAGACCCAAATCCCTTCTGATGATACCATTTCCTTAGCCACCTTTTCTATTACTGGTTGTAAGGCCTCTCATACTGTCTTCCATGCACTGAAGAAAATGTTGGAAATGTGTATTTATAATACACAACTTATTTGCTCAAAGTCATTTTTAAAAGAATATTATGGGGGCGGAGCCAAGATGGCTGGGTGAAAATGGCATCTTACCAGAGCTCTCTCACAAGTTCTGTCAGATTCCTATAAAAATTTGAATCTGAGCAGGTTTGAGAGAATTATAAACTGCGACCAGTCTGAGTAAGGCAAATTTTCAAGCCAGGAGAGTCCCAAAGGCCGACAGGACAAATCTGTAGGCTGGGAGAGGGCTCAGAATGTGGAGCTGCTCTAGACAGCACCAAAGCAGAAGCGGCCACAGAAACCATCGTGTGAGACAGACTGGGAGAAAGCTGGGCGCCTGAAACCGGTGGAGATCCCCAGGCCTCCCAACACAGGACGGCAGTCTGTGGAAGCAACAAGAGGCAGCAGGGCGATGCCACCGGCCATGAGACATCAACTCCTGGGGCTTGCAGCTGAAAGGTATGAAACTCATCTTCTTGAAATTCCGGGAGACATAATGGCCAGATAAATGGCTCTAATCCCTCCCTGCCCCACCCGCCCCCCACCCAGAGAATTCCTCAGGAAAAAATGCTGGAGTAGAGAAGACTGAACTGGGGCTTCAGTGGCCAAGCAGTGGGAGTTCCTGAGTCCCAGAGGGGCAGAGGCAGCAGGAGTCAACACCAGGAGCCCAGACAGACCTTTGCTCCCCCAGGGGAAGTGCCAGACACCAGTTCAAACAACAAACAGCTGAGACCATTGCTGAAGAACAACAGTGCTGGAGAACAACCCCAGGGGAAGAGGAAACTTCAGGCAGCCAGACACCTCCCCCACACTTCAGGAAACTGAAGGCTATAATTCACAAAGCCAATAATTAGACTCACAATCCCCAGAATAAGAAACCTGGGACAGAGCAAGGAAAAGGCTAACCAACATGAAGAAGAACACAAAAAACCAAGGACCATTGATTCTTTTTATGGAGACAGGCATGATCAAAATACCAATTTGGAAGAGGGTAGAAATGACACTATACCCACATCTGATACCTCAAAAGGGAATGTGAACTGGTCTCAAGCCCAAAAAGCATTACTAGAAGAGCTAAAGGAGGATTTTAAAAACCAAATTAGGGAGGTAAAAGAAAAAAATGGAAAAAATGAAAAAACCTGATGAAATCAAGTCCTTAAAAAATAAGATTGGTGAAATGGCTATGGAGATTCAGAATCTAAATAGAGAAAATGACTCCCTGAGAGGTAAAATCAACCAATTGGAAAAGGAGACTCAAAAGCAAAATGAAGGCAGCAATTCATTAAAAGTTAGAATTGAGCAAGTGGAAACTAATGACACTATGAGGCATCAAGAAGTAGTCAAACAAAATGTAAAGATGAAAAAATAGAAAAAAAATGTGAAATATCTGATTGGAAAAACAACTGACCTGGAAAACAGACCCAGGAGAGACAATTTAAAAATTATTGCTCTAACTGAAATCCACAATGAAAAAAACAGCCTTGACAGTATCTTCGAAGAAATTATCAAAGATAACTGCTCAGAGGTCCTAGAACCAGAGAGTAAAATAGTCATTGAAAGAATCCACCAATCACCCCCTGAAAGAGATCCCAAACTGAAAACACCAAGAAATATAGCCAAATTTCAGAATCACAAAGTCAAGGAGAAAATACTGCAAGCAGCCAAAAAGAAACAATTCAAATATCATGGAGCTACAGTTGGGATCATGCAGGATCTCTCAGCTTCTACATTAAAAGACAGGAGAAATTGGAATATGATATTCCGAAGGGCAAAAGAGCTGGGACTACAACCAAAGATCAACTACCCAGCAAAATTAAGCATAATTTTTCAGGCAAGGAGATGGACATTCAACAAAATAAGGGAATTCCAGACCTTCCTGATAAAAAGGCCAGAACTCAATGAAAAACTTGAACTTCAAATACAAAACTCAAGAGAGACATAAAAAGGTAAACAGGGGGAAAAAATCCCACAAACCTTATTAATCAATAAGGGCAAATTATTGACATCTTTACATAGGATTATATCATCATATGTATGTTACATATATATGTATATACACATATATGTCAATCTTGAGAATAGTACAGCTATTATGACAGTTGAAAGTGATACACATAGACTGTGAATGTCTGTATAAAATAACTGATGTTAGGATAAAAACCATAATTAAGAGATGTAAAGGGGGGGTTCTTGGAGAAGAGGTAAGGAGGTAGTAGAAAAGGCTAAATTACATCAAATGAAGAGGCACAAAAACACATTATAGTAGAGGGAAAGAAGGGAGGGAGAAGAGCAGTATTTGAGCTTTACTGTCATCTAATCTGGTTTAAGACGGGAATAACATACCCTGATAAGTATAGAAATCTAATTTGTCCTACAGGTTGTAGGAGGAGAAAGGGGGAAAAAAGGGAGGGGGTGGTCAGAAGGGAAGGAAGAAGTAGCAAGTAGAAAATGGTAAGATAAGGGAGGGGAATCAAGAGGGAGGGCAAACTGAGGAAGGCAGCAGTCAAAAGCAAAACTTTGTTGAGGAGTGGAAGGGGAAAAGGATAAATAAAAGCATAAACGGGGGGAAATAGGATGGAGAAAAAGACGCAGATAGAAATCATAACTGTGAATGTGAATGGGATGAATTCTCCCATAAAACGGAAGCAGATAGCAGAATGGATTAAAAACCATAATCCTACAATATGCTGTTTTCAAGAAACACATTTGAAACAGGGGGATACACAGGAGTAAAATATATTGCACTTCAGCTAAAGGAGAAAAAGCTGGTATAGCAATCCTAATCTCAGACAAAGCAAAAGTAAAGATAGATTTAATTAAAATAGATGAAGAAGGACACTACATCCTGCTAAAAGGCACCATAAATAATGAAGCAATGTCATTGTTTAACATAAATGTACCAAGTGGTATGGCATGCACATTCTTAGAGGAGAGGTTAAGGGAGTTACAGGAAGAAATATTTAGCAAAACTATAATATTGGGAGATCTCAACCTCCTCCTCTGTGAACTTGATAAATCTAACCTCAAAATAAATAAGAAAGAAGTTAAGAAGGTGAACAGAATTTTAGAAAAGGCAGATATGATAGACTCTGGAGAAAAATGAATAGGGATAAAAAGGAATATATTTTTTTCTCAGCAGTACATGGCACATACTCAAAAATTGACAAAAAATTGGCATAAAAACCTCACAATCCAGTGCAGAAAGGCAGACATAGTCAAAGCATACTTTTCAGATCACAATGCAATAAAAATTATTTGTAATACAGAACCATGGAAAAATTAGCTAAAAATTAATTGGAAACTAAATAATCTAATTCTAAAGAATGAGTGGGCCAAAGAACAAATCAGAGAAACAATTAATAACTTCATTCAAGAGAATGACAGTAATGAGACAACATATCAAAACATATGGGATGCAAAAAAAGCAGTTCTTAGGGGAAGTTTTATATCTCTAAATGCTTACATGAATAAAATAGAGAAAAAAGAGACCAATGAATTGGGCATGAAACTGAAAAAGCTAGAAAAAGAACAAACTGAAAATCCCCAATTAAATCACATCTTAGAAATGCTGAAAATCAAAGGAGAGATTAATAAAATTGAAACCAAGAAAACTATTGAATTAATAAATAAAACAAAGAGCTGGTTTTATGAAAAAACCAATAAAATTGATAAACCTTTGGTCAATTTGATTTATAAAAAAACAGAAGAAAATCACATTACCAGTATTAAAAATGAAAAGGGTGAATTCACCTCTAATGAAGAGGAAATCAAAACAATAATTAGGAATTATTTTGCCCAATTGTATGCCCATAAATTTGACAACCATAGGGATATGGATGAAGATATACAAAAACATAAATTGCCCAGGTTAACAGAAAAGGAAGTAAATTACCTAAATAACCTCATCTCAGAAAAGAAATTCAGCAAGCCATCAATGAACTCCCTAGGAAAAAATCTCCAGAGCCAGATGGTTTTGAATGTTAATTCTATCAAACATTCAAAGAACAATTAATTCCTATACTTTGTAGACTATTTGGGAAAATAGGTGAAGAAGGAATCCTACCAAATTCTTTTTATGACACAAATATGGTACTAATACCCAAACCAGGTAGAGTCAAAACAGAGAAAGAAAATTATAGACCAATTTCCCTAACGAATATTGATGCAAAAATTTTAAATAAAACACTAGCAAAAAGATTGCAGTAACTTATCATGAGAATAATACACTATGACCAGGTAGGATTTATTCCAGGAACGCAAGGCTGGTTCAATACTAGGAAAACTATTAGCGTAATTGGCTATATCAACAACAAAACTAGCAGAAACCATATGATCATCTCAATAGACGCAGAAAAAGCCTTTGACAAAATACAACACCCATTCCCATTAAAAACACTAGAAAGCATAGGAATAAATGGAGCCTTTCTTAAAATTATAAGTAGCATCTACCTAAAACCATCAACAAGCATTATTTGTAATGGGAATAAGCTAGACACATTCCCAATAAGATCAGGGGTGAAACAAGGATGTCCATTATCACCCCTACTATTCAATTTGGTACTAGAAATGTTAGCTGTAGCAATAAGAGAAGAAAAAGAAATTGAAGGAATTAGAATAGGCAAAGAAGAAACTAAATTATCACCTTTTGCAGATGATATGATGATTTACTTAGAGAATTCTAGAGAGTCAAGTAAAAAACTACCTGAAATAATAAACAACTTTAGCAAACTTGAAAGATATAAAATAAACCCATATAATTCCTCAGGATTCCTGTACATTACTAACAAAGCCCAACAGCAAGAGATAGAAAGAGAAATTCCATTCAAAGTTACTGTAGACACTGTAAAATATTTGGGAGTCTATCTGCCAAGACAAACCCAGGGACTATATGAACATAATTATGAAACACTTTTCACACGAATAAAGTCAGATCTAAATAAATGGAAAAATATCAGTTGCTCATAGTTAGGCCAAGCTAATATAATAAAAATGACAATTTTACCTAAATTAATCTATCTATTCAGTGCCATACCAATCGAACTACCAAAAAACTATTTTATAGAGCTGGATAAAATAATAACAAAATTCATCTGGAAGAACAGGAAGTCTAGAATACCTAGGGTATTAATGAAAAGAAATTCTAGGGAAGGTGGCCTAGCCATACCAGATATTAAACTGTATTATAAAGCAGCAGTCATCAAAACTACCTGGTACTGGCTAAGAAACAGAGTCATGGATCAGTGGAATAGGATAGGTATACAAGATGGAGAAGTCAACGATTATAGCAATCTTCTCTTTGATAAATCCAAAGAAGCCAGCTTCTGAGCTAAGAATTCACTATTTCACAAAAACTATTGGGAAAATTGGAAAATGGTAGGGCAGAAACTGGGCATAGACCAATATCTTACACCATATACCAAAATAAAGTCAAAATGGGTTCATGATTTAGGAATAAAGGCTGATACTATAAGCAATTTTGGAGAACAAGGAATAGTTTGCCTATCAGATTTATGGAAAAGCAAAGAATTCATGACACAATAAGAGATAGAGAGCATTACAAAATGCAAAATGAATAATTTTGATTGTGTTAAGTTGAAATGTTTTTGTATAAAAAAAAACAATGCAACAAAGATTAGGAGGGAAGCAGAAAATTGGGAGAAAATCTTTACAACCAGTGTCTCTGATAAAGGTCTCATCTCTAAAATATACAGGGAATTGAGCCAAATATATAGGAATACAAGTCATTCTCCAATTGAGAAATGGTCAAAGGATATGAACAGGCAATTGTCAGAGGAAGAAATTAAAGATATCTATAGGCATATGAAAAAATGCTCTAAATCACTACTGATTAGAGAAATGCAAATCAAAAAAACTCTTAGATACCACATCTCTCCTGTCTGACTGGCTAAAATGACAAAAGAGGAAAATGATAAATGCTGGAGAGGATGTGGGAAAATTGGAACACTGTTACATTGCTGATGGAGTTGTGAACTGATCCAGCCATTCTGGAGAGCAATCTGGAACTATGCCCAATGGGCTATAAAATGTTCATACCCTTTGACCCAGCAATGCCACTTCTAGGGTTGTATCCCAAAGAGATCACGCAAGTGGGAAAATGACCCATATATACAAAATTATTTATAGCAGCTCTTTTTGTAGTAGCTAAGAATTGGAAATCAAGGGGATGCCCATCAATTGGGGAATGGCTGAACAAGCTGTGGTATACGAAGGTAATGGAATACTATTGTGCTATAAGAAATGGGGATGATACGGACTTCATAACAACCTGGAAAAACCTACACAATATAATGCTGAGTGAGCAGAGCAGAGCCAGGAGAACATTATACACAACCGCAGATATATGGATTCTGTGACGACTAACCCTGATAGACTTTGCTCTTCTCAGGAGCACAAGGGTGCAAAGACAACTCCAAAGGACTCATAATGGAGAATACTATCTACATCCAGAGAAAGAACTATGAAGTATGAATGCAGATTCCGGCACACTTTATGCTCACCTTTTTTTTCCCTTTTTTTTCTCTCTTTTGTTTTTGTTTTTGGGTTCTTTTTGGTTCTATTTCTTCTTTCTCATGATTCATTCCATTGGTCATAATTCTTCTCCACAACATGACTAGTGTGTAAATATGTTCAATGCGCCATGCTGTCTTGGGGTGGAGGGGAGGGAGGGAAGAAAATCTGGAACTCAAAATTATGTAGAACTGAGTGTTGTAAACTAAAAATAATTTAAAAAAGAATATTACTATTACTGTATACAATGTTCTCTTGATTCTGCTCACTTTGCTCATTATTTCATGTAAGTCCATATTTTTCTAAAATCATTGAGCTCATCATTTCTTATACCACAGTAGTATTCCATCACAATTATATATGACAACTTGTTCGGCCATTCCCCAATTTGTTTTCTATTTGCATTCGAAGTTATAATAGCTATTTGTGAACTTCCCTCCATCTTATTTTTACTCACTATTTTCCTTCTCAACCTCTCTTTTCACCCTACCCCTCTTACCTTATCTTCTCCTCTTACCTTCTTATTCCTTATTTTACCCTCTCCTTTAAAAGTCACTCCCTTATCTATGTAAGGAAATCATTAAATATTAATAATAAGGCACTGATTAAGGTTGAATTGTTTACTTATGACATATGAAGATGTTATTAATATTAGTAATTATTTGTTATTAGTAGTAGTAATAATATTCTTTAAAAAGTTATCATTACTAAGGTAGTTTGGAAGAAAGGTTGGAACTGAATTGTATATGATGAAACGATTCTAAAAAAAAACAAAATTAGATAGGAAAAGGTTAAAAGGAGAAATTAGCTCATAAAACAGGGCATTAAAGGATGAACTAATGCAGAGGAAACAGGTGGGGTGGAGGGCTGATAATATTGGAGGTTTAATTTCATCTGGATTGAAGAGGAAGCAACATATATATCTGAAGAGTTTTAGAGGTCTTCCGAACTTCTAGAGAGGTGAGAAAATTGGACGATAGTTTGAGGGAGAGACTTATAGAATGGTATGTTGATCAAAGTTGTTCTTAAACAATATTGCTATTACTGTATAGCACTTTCTCTTGGTTCTGCTCATTTCACTCTTCATTATTTTTTGCAAGTCTATCCATGTTTTTCTGAGATCATTAAGTTCATCACTTCTAATAGTACAGTAGTATTCCATCACAATTATATACCACAATTTGTTCAGCCATTCCCTTGTTGACAGGCATCCCCTTAATTTCCAGTTCTTTGCCACCACAAAGAGAGTTGCTATAAATATTTAAGAACATATCGGCTCTTTTTCCTTTTCCCTAATCATCTTTAGAAATAAACCTAGTAATGGTAGTGCAGGATCAAGGTGTACAGGCAGTTGAATAACTCTTTGAGTACAATTCCAGATTGTTCTCCAAAATAGTTGGATCATTTCACAGCTCCATCAACATTGAATTAATGTCCCAATTTTTCCACATCCCCCTACAACATTTGTCTCTTTTCCCTTAAATCATTTTAGTCAATCCTATAGGTGTAAAATGACACCATAAGGTTGTTTTAATTTGTATTCCTCTAATTAATAATGATTTAGAGCATTTTTTCATATGACTATGAATTTTTTTTGATTTCTTCATTGGGAAATTGCCTATTCATATCCTTTGACCCATTTATCAATTGGGGAATGACTCATATTCTTGCAGATTAGACAAAGCTCTTTAAGTATTTGAGATATGACATCTTTATCTGAGAAACTTTCTATAAAATTTTCCCCCAAAATTTTCTGGTTTCCTTCTGATTTTGGCTACATTTGTTTTATTTGTATAAAACCTTTTTAATTTAATATAATCAAAAATATCCATTTTATACCTTATTTTGCTTACTCTCTTGTTTATTCATAAAGTGTTCACCTATCCATAAGTCTGATAGGTAATATGTTCCAAGTTCTTCCAATTTTCTTGTAATATCTCTCTTTATATCTAAATCATATATCCATTTTGACCTTATCTTGGTAATAGTATAATATAATTGGTCTATGACCAATTTCTGCCATACCACTTTCCAGCTTTCCTAACAATATTTTTTAGCAAATAATGAATTCTTAACCCAAAATCTTAAGTCTTTACACTTCTCAAATTACTATACTTATCTATGACTGTAAGTTATATGTTTATTTCACTCCATTGAACAACCTTTCTATTTCTTAGCCTGTATCAGATAGTTTTGATAATTACTGCCTTATAAGATTTGATATTCTGAACCTTCCTTTGCATTTTTTTCATTAGTTCCTTTGATATTCTTAACTTTTTGTTCTTCCAAATGAGTTGTTGTTATTTCTTCTGATAAAACAGAATGATTTTTAAAAATACTCTCAATTTTTAAAAAATAATTAAATAATTATTTGGAATAATAGGCACAGGGTCCTACCAAACATCTTTTATGAAATAAATATAATACTGATATCTAAACCAGGAAGAGTAAAAAGAAATAAAATTATAGACCAATATCTTTATTAAATATGGATACAAAAATCCTAAATAAAATAATGGCTAAAGGATTACAACAATATATCACAAATATTGTGTGTGATAATCAAATGTGATTTATACTAGGAATTCTGGGATGGCTTCTGGGATGAGGAAAACTATTAACATAATTCATTGCATCATTAACAAAAGTTTAAAAATCATATGATTATGTCAACAGATGCAGAAAAAAGCTCTTGATAAAGCACAACAATCAATTCTATTAAAAGCACTTGAAAGTATAGTTATAAATGGATTTTTCCATAAATTAATAAAAAGTATTTAAAACCACCAGGAAACATTATTTGTAATGGAGTTAAGTTAGAAGCCTTCCCAATATGATCAGGTGTGAGACAAGGATACCCACTATCATCCACATTATTCAACATTATCTTGGAAATCCTAGCAATAGCAACAAGAGAAGAAAAAGAAATAGAAGGAAACAGAATAGGGAATGAGGTAATGAAACTACCTTTTTTTCAGACACAATGATGATATACTTAGAAAATCCCAAAGAATTAACTAAAATGTTAGTTGAAACAATTTATAATTTTAGCAAAGTAGCAGGATATAAAGTAAATCCACATAAATCGTCAATATCTCTATGTATCACAAACAAAATCCTGCAAGAAGAGATAGTAATAGATGTGCTATTTAAGATAAATCTAGACAATATTAAATATCTGAGAGTACAACTGCCAAAACAAACCCAGAAACTATATAAACAAAATTTATTTAAAAAATAAAACTTTTTATACAAATAACATCAGGCTTAAATAACTGGGAAAATATTCATTGTTTGTGGGTAGACAGGGCCAATATAATAAAAATGACAATGTTACCCAAACTAATTTGTATTTTCATTCGCATTTAACAAGCATTTATTTAGTGCTTGTTATTTGTCAGACACTGTGCTAAGCACTGGCATTACAAATACAAACAGAAAGACAGTTCCTTCCCTCAAGGGGCTTCCATTCTATTTGTTACCCCCTACTCTGTATAAAATCCCATGTAGAAGTATTTGCAAGGTGCTGTGCTAGCCTGGGATTAGGAAGACAACATTGCCGGTTTCTGAATCTCTTGGCTCTTTACCAACCCAGTCATCCTATTCAGGCTTTTTACCTTGGCTGTGGCCTTCCTGAAATATAGCACCCAAGACCAATGATGATGCTCTAGACATTGTCTGAGCCAGGCAGCTCACAATGACCCAATCCTTTTCTATCCTCTGTGCACAGTGTTGCTCAATGCAGCCTGATTCCATTCCATCCACTCTATCTGTGCCCTCTGTCCCATGCAATCCTTTCTTGCTACTTTATCCCTTCAATTTTGTAATGCTCATGACACTTCTTCTAGTCAACCCAATCCCCACCCACTCCCCATCTGCTCTATCCTTCTTCGTTCACTCCTTCCCACTCAGCCCACCCTGATTGTGCCAGCATGTAATGAACAGATCCACCTCTGTCCCCTTAGACCTCATCCAGCACATGAGAACCAGGGTGACTAGAACAGCTGTTCAAGCCCAGGGACTATGCAGATCATGATTTCTATCTGAACCCTGTCATTATGCTGACTGGAAGGGATTCCTTGCCTCCTTCCCCAGGTTTTAGGGACCCAGAAAGAGCCAGTGTGAGCTGAGGATGATGGGTGGGGGGATGGGAGGAGGGGGGAAATGGAGGAAGAAGAGTGAGGCTAATGATAGAAGCCAGACTTACCTCCTCACCTGTGCTGAGCTAAGCTGAACTAAGCTGAGGGACAATGTTGAATACCTGTGTTTGCTGACATGTGTGTAGTCTCCTAAATAGGAGGATCTCCCCTAGATACTATATGGGCTAGGAGCCAGTCATTTGTGTTGCAAACAAATTGCTTCACCATTTTACTTCTGTCTCCTCTATCCACTCCCCATGACCCCCTCCTTTCCTCTAGGCAAGGCATGAGCAGACACATTTAAGCTCAAAACAGGAGATCCCCTAGAACAGAGCCCAGGTCTCTCCAGTTTCCACATCCCCTTCTGAAACCTGTTTCACACCTCCTGTGGTGTCAGTATGATGTAACCCAGGCTACTCCCACCACAATACACAAACCCTTACTTGCTCCTTCCAGGGCTTATATCCTCTGACTGCTCCTCTCCATTGCTATATCTGTCTGTTCAGGAGATGTCCCATTAGGCTGAGAGTTCCTTTTTTTATATCCCTAGGCAGGGTGCCTGGCACATATAAGATGCTTAATAAATTTTGATGACTTTACTTAATAGACTCCTGCTCTACATGTAGCCCTCTTTCCATTATAGTATGATGCCTTCCAAACTTGGAGCCATTTTCACAAAAGAATAAGATAGACTATTCATGTATCAATTGGGGACTATTTCCTTTATTTTGGTCTGGTACTAGGAATGTTTAGGGAATGACTGGTATGGAAACTTCCTCAGCTAATAATACCTTGGAGAATGGCTTGGGACAATGAGGGGTTAAATGACTTGCCCATGGTCACAGAGCTGGGGTGTCTGCCAGAGGCAGGACTTTCTGAGCCCAAGCCTGGCCTCCTGACCACTACATCATGCTGCCTCTTAGATCCTTCATCATTGCATAGTAATGTCTTAGAGGCATGACTCTAATACCAGCCTACTAACCCTTTCAGGTTCAGGTTCAATGTTGGGACAAAATGAGACACTTGCAAGTCACTGACTATTTAACATACACATTTAAAAACATTTGCCCTAACACAGCAAGGATATGTAACAAGGACACAGTGGCACTTGGCTCCTCTGGGTGCAGTCCCCTTTGTCTCCTCTGGAAATGCATGTGGTCAGTCAATTGCCAGGATATGGTAACTCACACAGTCTCAAGCACCCACCAACTCTGAGAGGTGCCTACTACATATGGCAGGGACCTTGGTGCCCCAAGACCAGGAAGCTGTATCAGGGAAACTGGACCAATCAGGATTTTGTGGAGGGGAGGAAGCTAAGTCAGGAAGTTGGGGAAGCAGCCTCAGGAAACTGCTAGTCCTATCACACTTACAAATGAAAGACTGGGACCTAAAATGAAACATGAATGGGCCAGAGCATGGGCAAGCAGGTGCATCAAAGGACGGGGGTTAAACCAGAGCTGTCTCAATGAGATAAGATGTCCCTGGTCTTAGGGTCAACATAGAAGCAAGGAAAGTGTGAGAGGGGATCAGCAATGATTTTTAGGAGAGGCATACCTAGTTCCACTGAGTTCTCCCCTCTCCCTCTAAGTCAGAGGATTATGGGAACATTCACAGGAGAGTAGTTCTCTGAGTAGCCAAAGGTCATGAGGTTTATGGGACTATTTTCCCCCAGGTGACTGTGGTAGGTTTCCCTTCTCTGATATCATAGGTAGAGAGATGCTAGGTATAACCTAGAAGTATTATTGACTGAAACCACAGGTGCTGGGGCACTCATCCTTCTCTGTCTTGTACTCTGCATGTGGTTGACTTGGCTTCAGTTCTGTGCAGCCTGGCCTCTGGTAAAGGAAGGTTCCCTTTCTTCACATGCATTGGGCTGTTAACAAATCCCTACTATGAAGGCCAAAGAAAATAAGATTATTTCTTTCAAATCTCAGTTTCCTTCAAAAGGGGAGAGTAACAAAGGTATTTAAAGTACAATATAAATCAAGAATGGGACAAGTAATTTGTACCTACTCACAAAAAGAAATGCTAAGTATAGACAAATCATAGTACATGTAAACAATGTGATTAGAAAAGACTTCAGTAACTTATCCTTACATGCACAATAGGCTGGGAGGCCAATATTTAAACTATATCAAAGCATAAGGCAGTTTTTGTTTTTCAGTCGTGTCTGACTCTTTGTAAATACTATATAGTATTTCCTTCTCCAGCTCATTTTATGGATGAGAAACTGAGGCAAACAGGGTCATCACTGGCTTGGGGTCACACAGCTAGTAAGTGTCTGAAGCCAGCTTTAAATTCACAAAGATGAATTTTCCTAACTTCAGAGCCAGCACTCTATCTACTGTGCCACCTAGTTCTCCTCTAAGGCAGTTTGCAATACATTAAGGAGGCACTATACATTTCAATTCTGACAGATGAAATGCCAAGCTTGGGTCAGACATCTTTCTGGTGGCATCTTTTCTGATGCAGAAGTGGTCCCTTTTGACATCCAATTGCTCACTGGAATATAGGAATTTCAAATCACAAGGTCCCAGCCAGTGCTTGACAAATCCAGCATGGGAAACTTATTTGCCAAAGTCAGTACAATATAAACACCCAAGATGTAGAAGTGGCTGTGTGATCATAGATACATGGTGGCTGGGTGGAAAACAGGACAATCATCCCTTCCCCAACCTGATTCTTCTATCACAACAGTAAAGAGATCTCAAACTTGAAGGCTAGAAGGGAAGAGTCCAGGAGGTTAGCAGTTTGCTTTTTGTACATTTGATGAGGCTCCATCTCTTCTAGCTCAGCAGTCATCTACCATTGCAAATCCTTCAAAGAACAGTCATTCCTAGCTGAATGTGGCACTGCCCCCAGGCTTCCATGTAGTCACCTAGATGCAAGAATAATTACTGAGCATGCCACTTGCTGGGAGATAGGGAAGTCAAAGGGCCCTTGTTCCATAGGCATTGACTAATGAGGGGGAAGTGACAAAACTAAACAGGAAGCACAATCATGGGATACAAAAGTTTTCAGGACTAGGAAGGAAGGAGTGCTAGGGAGGAAGAGGGACCATGTCAGTTGTTCAGAGTGAAGTATCATTTGGGTGGCTAATTCCTAAGTCTCTCACTTCACATAGCCTATCTGTTGGTGACTGGGGATTGTCACATCTATAGATTTTAACTAGAACTGGAAGGAAGCCAGGGAAGGCAGGAGGATAAGGTAAGGAGAGAGAGGGAATTGCAGGCATGGGGGACAGTAAGTATCACAAGATTGCAGAGAACACGGAGGCAGGTTAGGTATAAGAAAATTAGAAAGGTAGGAAGGAGTCAAGTTTGGAAGGTCTTGCAAAGCCAAACAGAGGATTGTATGTTTGATACTGGAGGTAATAGGGAGCCATTAGAATTTATTGAATTTGGTAACATATATTCTGGAGTGGCATGGTAAGAGACTTGAAGCAGAGAGATCCACTAGCAAGCATTTGCAAGAGTCCAGGTATGAGATGATAAGGGCCTTCCCTGGGTGATAGCAGTGTCAGAGAGAAGGGACCATATAGGAGAGATGTTACAAAGGTAAAAATGAAAGACCTTATCAAGAGATTGGAGATGGGGGAGGGGTCAGAGAGATTGAGGAGTTAAGGATGACCCCTAGGTTGCTAACCTGGGTGGCTGGGAAGATAGTGATACCATCGAATAGAAGAGTGAAGGTAAGAAAAAGGAGGATGGGGAGGGGGGATTAGGTCAGTTTTCAGCATATTAACCTTAAGATGTCTATGAGACATTGGTTTAGAGATGTCTAATAGGTTGTTGAATATACAAGACTGGAGGTAAGGAGAGAGGTTACGAATGGACAAATAGATAAGAGAATTATTAGGAAAGAGATTATAATTGAATCCACCTGAGATGATTAGATCGCTGAGTGAAATAGAATAAAAGGAGAAGAGAAGGTCCACAACAGAACCCTGTGGGACACTCATGGTTAATAGACATGGCCCAGATAAAGATCCAATGAAGGTGACTGGTCAGACATGAAGGAGGAGAACCAGGATAGAGCGGTATCAGAAAAATCTAGAGAAAAGAAAGTGGCAGCCAGGTGCTGCAGTGGATGGAGCACTGGGCTTGGAATCAGGAAGACTCATTTTCATGAGATTAAATCTGGCTTCAGACACTTACTAGCTGTATGACCCTGGGCAAGTCACTTAATCCTGTTTGCCTCAGTTTCCTCAACAGCAAATAGGAGCTGGAGAAGGAAATGGCAAACCATTCTAGTATCTTTGCCAAGAAAACTGCAAAATGGAGTCACAAAGAGTTGGAAATAACAACAGACAAAAGAAAAGGCCTCAACGGTATCAAAAGCTGTAGCGAAATCCAGAAGGATGAAGTTCGATAAAAGGCCATTAGATTTGACAATGAGAAGATTGTTAGCAATTTTGAAGAGAGGAGTTTCTTTTCAATGATGAGCTGAGAAGCCAAACTGTAGAGAATTAGGAAGAGTAAGAAGTAGGCACCTATTATAGATGCATCTCAAGGAGTTTAGCCACAAAAGGGAAGGGAGCTATGACAATAGCTAGCAGAGACAGATGATCGGTTGGGGTTTTTTTGAGAGTGAGGAAACATGTGTATGTTCATAGGCAAAGAGGAATCAGCAAGCAGATACAGAGAGATTGAAAATAAGTGAGAGAGTGACAGTGACAAAGGGAGAAATCTGCTGGAGGAGGAAGAATGGAATGGGACCTCTTGTACATATAGAGGGGTTTGCCTTGACAAGAAGAGCCACTCCTTTGTGTGAGACATGGGTGAAGGAGGAGACAGTGACAGGAGGCATCAGAGTGATGTAAGATGAAGAAGAGGGGAGAAGAGATCTCTTGGAGATGTCTCTCAATTTTTTAGTTAAATATGAGGCTATGTTTCAGCTGAGAGGATAGGGGGAGGGTTAGCCATAGGAGGCCTGTGGAGGGATGAAAAGATTTGGAAGAGCTACTGTGGTGAAGGGGATAGTGAAATAATTGGGGAAGTTCAAAAGGATTGCCATGAAGCAGTGAGAGTCCGAGCTGAAACAATGTAATTGTGATGTAATTGTTTCCATTTTTATAGTGGACCCCATTAGCATGGCTTCGTGATTCTCTCCAGCTTCTGTCACCTGCAGGTGTGTAGGTGCAAAGGCACAAGATGGGGGAAGTGATCCAAAGCTGAGGTTTTGCAAGTAAAGCTAGGCAATAAGATAAGGAAAAAAGGGACTCAAGAGAAGAGGAAAGTGGAGAGCTGAACTGGTTTTCCATGGAAAATAGGGAATAGAATAGGGAAGTGAAGAGTGCAACTAATGTAGGAGTGATGGCCTGGGAAAGAGCTGAGGGTATGATGGACGGAGGTGGTGGTGAGAATGAAGAATAGAGGTTCAGGTTGCAAGGGAGATCTAATATGAATTCCTCTGTTTGGCATTCAAAGCCCTTTATAGTCTGCCATTCTCTTTCCAGTCTTCTTATAACTTATACCCTCTACCACATGTCCTTTGTGATCCAGTGATACTGACTTTGTTGTTCCCTGAACAAGACACTCCATATCCCAGCTCCAGGAATTTTCACTTCATGTCTTTATGTCTGGAATTCTGTCTCTTCTCATCTTAGCTACCCAATTTCTCTGGCTTCCTTCAAGCGTCAGCTAAAATCACACCCCCTGTGAAAACACATTCCTCTTCCCCCTCAATTCTAGTGACTTTCCTGTGCTGATTTTCTCCAATTGATCCTGTATATCACTTGTTTCTATATGATGGCTTGCATGTTGCTTCCCCTTTAAATGGTGAGCTTCCTGAGAACAAAGACAGTCTTTTGCTATTCTTTATAACACCAGGGATTAGTAAAGTATCTGGCACATAGTAGGTGCTTAACAAATATTTACTGAGGGACTGACCACCATGAGCCATAAAACTTGACCCATAGGGAAGGAATGCAGATAGTAAGCCTGGAAAGAAAAGACAAAGGGGTTTCACCTCCCATACAACCCCACCCCCAACTCCTACTACAACTCAGAGACCTGGACATGGCATCTGCCTCCTTGATCCCAATCAGGAGAAAGGGAGGTAAACAAGCTTGTATACTGGATCAGGTTGACTCAGCTCAGTGACGAGGCATATGTTTGAAAAGAAGATGCATAGAGAAAGGGAGAGAGGGATGAGGAAAGAGAGAAATGTATGAAGGAAAAATAGAAAAAAGAAGCACCAGAAGGAAGCAGAGAAGGGGAGAAGAGGGAGAGTGCAAGGAGGAGAGAGGACACAGGGCCTAAGGAAAATGAGAGGAAAGTGGAAGGAAGAGAGGGAGAGTGACCTCTCTTTGACCTCCCCCTCCTGTCCTCTTCCCAGCCCAATCTGAGGAAAGTCCACACTCTTTCTCAGCCTGGCCCATGCCCCTAAGCCTCCCACTGACCTTCTTGTGATTTGTCCCTTCCCTTTCATCCTTTTCCACTTCTATACCAAACCTACCTCTACCCCCAACTAAGCACGTGTCCCCTAGCCTCAACTTGGTCTTTCATCAGCTGCCCATGGGGATATTCACCTATAATTAAGTCAAATGCAGGTCCCACCTGAAATTACCTTATTATCAGTTCTGGATCCTGGTGAGGTGTGGTGACAGAACATTCTCAATACATACGGTCTCACAATTAATATGATTTCCATTAAAACCGGAACACTCTTTAAAATTACCAACATGAAAACTGCCCCTATAAATTTCCAGTCATGCCAAACTGATAGCTCCTTATAAAGAAACCCTGTAAGCCAAAAAGGACCCACAAGCTGACGATAAGGAGAAACAAGATGACCCTTGCCAGCTCTCCTGGGGAAAGAGGGCTGGAAATATCTGTTTCTGTCCCCTTGACAGAACCTTGGGCACTCTGAGTCCTCTCCAAGTCCCTCCCTGGGTTCTAGACATGGGTTTTTATGCACCACAATCTATTTGAATTAATCCAGACTTAGAAGGGTCCCAGTCCTCTATACTTTAGGCAAGTGCATAGAAGAGGGTGGGGGGAGGACAGTGAGCTCAGCACTATACAGGGAATAGGTCACACTTGGGGATCAAGACAATGTGAACACCAGGAAATTTGGATCAGTTTTGCAGAGAGTGTAGGAGAAAATTCAGGGTCGTAGAACACTTGTAAGGCGGCCTACACATGGACTGGGGGACACAAAGGGGCCAGAACTATGCAAAGACTGGAACCCAATCAGTTTAAGGCAGTACATGGGCTGAGATGTCCACAGATCTGAAATGTCCAGAGTTGGGGGTGGAGGGGGAAATACAGGCCAGGCCTACACAGAGCTAGAAGGAGTCAGGACTGCACAAAGACTAGTGGACCCTTATGATCTAGTTTGCTTACGGAGTTCCCAGCTGGACCTTTATTATCATCCTATGATTCCATCACATTACTACACTACTTATCTCCTTCTTACCTCTGCATTTATGCCACCTCCATAGACAATAAAGGGTCACTTCAACTTGAAATGCACAAGGCACATCCAAGATCACATTGATCTCACACAGCCAGGGAACTGACCTGAGAAGACACACTGAAAAAAAAACCCCTAGATGAAACATTCTGGGAAAGAGTCCACCGATCATCTCCTGAATGAGATCCCAAAATGAAAACTGCCAGGAATATTATAGCCAAATTCCAGAGTTCCCAGGCCAAGGAGAAAATATTGCAAGCAGCCAGAAAAAAATTCAAGTATTGTGGAGCCACAGTCAGGATAACACAAGATTTAGCAGCTTCTACTTTAGAGGATCAGAGGGCTTGGAATATGATGCTCTGGAGGGCAAAGGAGCTAGAATCAAAACCAAGAATCACCTGCCCAGCAAATCTGAATATAATCCTTCAGGGGGGAATGGCCGTTCAATGAAATAGAGAACTTTCAAGCATTCTTGGTGAAAAGACCAGAGCTGAATAAAAAATTTGACTTTCAAACATAAGACTCAAGAGAAGCATAAAAAGGTTAACAGGAAAGGAAAGTCATAAAGGACTTAATGAGGTTAAACTGTTTACATTCCTACATGGTAAAATGATATTTGTAACTCATAAGCCCTTTCTCATTATTAGGGTACTTAGAAGTAATATATATAGTCAGAGGGCACAGGTGTGAGTTGCATGTGAAGGGATGATATCTAAAAAATAGATTAAGGTGTGAGAAAGGAATATACTAGGAGAAAGAGAAAGGGAGAGGTAGAATGAGGTAAATTATCTCACATAAAAGAGGAAAGAAAAAGTTTTTACAATGGAGGAGGAAAAAGTGGAAGTGAGAGAAGTAGCGAATATTCCTCTCAAAGAGGGAATAAGATACACACTCAATGGGGTATAGCAATCTATATTACCCTACAGGAAAATAGAAGGGGAAGACGATAAGAGAATGTAGGGAGGTAATAGAAGGGAAGGCAGATTGAGCAAAGGGGTAATCAAAAGCAAAACACTTTTGAGGATGGACAGGGTAAAAGGAGAGAGAGAATAGAATAACCAGGGGTAGGGGATTAGGATGGAAGGAAATACAGTTAGCAATAGTAACTGAAAAAATTAGAAGCAAATTTCTCTGATAGAGGCCTCCTTTCTCTGACATATAGGGAACTGTCAAATTTATAAAATAAGAGCTATACCTAATTGATAAATGATGAAAAGATATAATCAGTTTTCAGATGCAGTAATTAAAGCTATCTATAGCCATATAAAAAATATTCTAACTCACTATTGATTGGAGAAATGCAAATTAAAACAATTCTGAGGTACTACCTCATACCTACTAGATTGGCTAACAGGACAGAAAAGGTAAATGACAAATGTTGGAGGAGATATGGGAAAAATGAGACATTACTGTACCATTGGCAGAGTTGTGAACAGATTCAATCATTCTATAGAGTAATTTGGAACTATGACTAAAGGACTATAAAACTATGCATACCCTTTGACCTAGCAATACACTAGATCTATATCCCAAAAAACATTTTTAGAAAAGAATATATGTACAAAAATATTCATAGCAGCTCTTTTCTGGGGGTAAAGAATTATAAATTGAGGGGATGCCCATCAGTTGGGGAAGGGCTGAACAAGTTGTGGTATGTGATTATGATGGAATAATATTGTACTATAAGAAATGATGAGCAGGATGCTCTCAGAAAAACCTGGAAATACTTGCATGGGTTGATGCAGAGTGAAATGTACTGGGTACAAAGTAACAGCAATATTGTAAGATGATCAGCTGGGAATGACTAAGCTATCCTCACAATACAACAATCCAAGACAACTCTGAAGAACTCAGGATGAAAAATACTATTCATCACATGAGAAAAAAACTAATGGTGTTTTAATACAGATTAAAGCATACCTTTAAAAACAAACAAATAAATAAATACCTTGAAACAGCAGCATCAAAAGTAAAAAAAAAAAATCAAAACCATCAGGACACAAGAGATAATAAGATATATAAATAATTTGGGTAGTGTAGTCAGTGACTTGGGCTCTTCACCTAAAACACAATTATACATAAATATCAGAACCAGGGCTGTCATGAGAACCCTTACACCACCTTTCTTCCCCATCTCCAACTCCCATAACCCCACTGAGCAGAGAGCAAAACCATAGATGTGGCCAAATTCTCAGCCCTTCCACTTGCGGCTGCTTCCTGCCCCAACCTTTGTACTATATAGCAGACACATCTCTTCCTTCCACCAATGGCATTATTATGCTCATATTCCTTTTCTCCATCCCCAGCTCAGGCCATATCACCTGGTGTTACCCCACTCTCCATTCATGAGATAAAACATTAGACTGTATTGAAGAGGATACCAAGGAGTATAAGTGGGATAGGGGTCCAATTTTGTGTACTTTCTGGTTAGGTTTAAACTGAGAAGATCTGAGAGATAAGAGGGAACTCAGAGGCCCATCTTGTTCAACACACACTTGAATCAGAATCTTTTCTAAGACCCTCCCTACAAGCAATCATCCAGCCTTTGCTTCAAGACTCACAGGAAGGGGTAGCTCGCTACTTCCCACAGGGCCCCTTTCTCTTTGGTATTGCTCCAATTGTTAGGAAGTTTTTCCATGCCTCAAGCCGAAGTTTGCCATTTTGTAACTAGTCTTCCAGAAAAAAAGAATTGTTGTGGCCTGTAGGTGGGATAGGGATTTGGGGCTGTTTTTCACTCAGACCTAGTGTGAAACTGAGAAGATCTGACTGTGCTATTGCTTCTGTCTCTTTCTTTCCTTCTTTTAGATGAAGAAGTCTTGGAGATGTGTACAATCTTGTGAACTTCAAAAGACACCAACAGGGTGTCTCAGGGGTAGAGCCCTTGAAAAGATTGACCAGAAGTCATACTATAAATGGTAAAATCCCAAAGAACCTAAAAGGCCCAGGCCAGTTGTAGGATAGATGTAGACTCATCATCCATAGGCTGTGCCATATTTGGAAGTCAATTTGGTGGGAACAATGCTATGTAGAAATTATTTTAAGTTTGATCCCACTCCTCCCATGGATTGAGGTGGGATGGGGAAGATTATAACTGAGGTGTTGGAAGGAAATGTTTGCAATTCTGTTCTTGCAATACTGTAGTAAACATCCTTTTCTAAAAAGCTAATTGATATTATTTGCTTAAATGGAACTGGGGCACAAATG
Organism: Trichosurus vulpecula; assembly: GCF_011100635.1. NCBI lineage: Eukaryota > Metazoa > Chordata > Mammalia > Diprotodontia > Phalangeridae > Trichosurus > Trichosurus vulpecula. The sequence continues at coordinate 80,402,645 of NC_050573.1, forward strand.
ACTAGCAATTAACAGTGGTGCATAATGGGATGAGCATGATGGGATGAGTAGCCAAGCTGACAACCTTAGGAAAAAAGATGGCTTCACTGTTCCTCAATGCTACCCTAAAATCCTGAAAAGAGATAGAACCAGTCTCACTGTAGAAGACTTAGATGAGAGAATAGCTACATATAAAACAATCATACTTATCACGACATCATAGATTTAGGTCTGGAAGAGACCTTAGGCTATCAAACTATCAAGCCCAAACTTCTAATTTAACAGATGAGGAAACTGAGGTACAGGAGGCAAAAATCACTTGGCTAGGAATATATAGCCAGTAAGTGCTTGAGGTAGGACTTGAAATTATGTTTTTTCTGATTCTGGATATAGTTCCCTGGCCACTATACCCAGAATCTTGGTCCTTTATTAAAAATAAACAACAATAAGAAGGGACCTTAGAAACCAATTAGTCCAACTCTGTCATTCTATAGATGAGGGGCTGAGGTATGTAGAAGTGAAATGACTAGTCTAAGATCACTCATGTAGTAAACAGAAGAGCTGGGACTTGAATCCAAGTCCTTTGACACCAAATCCAATACCATGTCGCCTCCTAAAATTAAAGTCATCCTAATGTGATTTGGATTCAAGCCAAGAGTGACTCAGTCACTACACAAAATGCAGTATCAAAATAAGCTTAATTTTCCTCATTGTGCTCCCACTCCCTGCCCCTAACTCACCTCATCTTTGGGACATTTCATGCCCCTAGGTCCCTGAGACCAGAATTTATAGACTCCATATTTTTCAAGCCCCAAAGTATTCCTTGGCTCGATTAGTTTGAGAAGTACTATTCTTCAGCATCCCCCATATGTACCCATCTTGTAGTTTTGTTTGTTATGACATGAACAAATAATATAGGATAAAACCCAAGAGGGACAAGAAAGACATCTGAAAGACAGGAAATGGTAAAAGTGAAGGCATCCAGCTAGGAGAGCAGAAGGCATACATGGTTCAGAGATATAGGATTGACCAGTTTGGTTAGAGCAGGGGTGGGAAACTTTTCATGTTGGAAATTTAGCTGTAATCAAATAAGGCCACATTCCAGAAACTTCAATTAGATACACTTAAAAATATACATTATTTTGTAAAAATCTAACTACTATGGACTTAGTGATTTCAAAAAATGAAAACTATTTGTTAATTTTAAGATTAACTAAGGCCACCTGCAGCCTTAAGGCCACAGCTCCCCACCCCTGGGTTAGAGTGTAGAGTCTGGAGAGGAGTAACAAGGTGTCAGACTTTAAAGGAACCTGATTGTGGAAGACAATTTAATGCCAGGAAAAGGAATTGAAACGTGGGTCCCTAGGCAATAGAGATATTCTAGGGCATAAAAGTCATTTACTTGGTGGGTCTGGGGAATATTCCATAGGTAGCTGAGGGCAGAATCATGGAGATATGAGCTATCACAGTAAGACATCTTACAAGTCAGTATCAAGTTCTCAGACCCTTTGAGAAGACATCCTTACCTCCTTATCTGTGCTGAACTGAGCTAAGGTTATGCTGGGTGTCCATGATTGGTGACCTGTGTGTACAGTCTCTTTACTGAGGATCTTCACTCTACAAGATGGTGCCTCCTGAATGCTGCCTAGGTTGGGAGTCAGTCATGGCATGGGAATCAAACTCCTTCTCTGAAGTTTCACTCCCCTGCCCAATGCCCACAACTCTCCCCATTCCCCAAAGCAGGGCATGGGCAGACACTTTCATTCTCAGGAAATGAAAAAGGGAGGACTCCTGGAACTGAGCCTGAGACCTCTACAACTCCCATTAACACATTCTAACACTTGTTCCAAATCTACCTTTGGTATCTGCAGGCTATAATCCAGAATGTCCCACGTGGCCTCCTCCCTGGGTATATATCCTGTAAGTGCTTTTTTCAGGTCTTTATAGGTGCCTGTTCTAGACCATCCCCTCTTTCCTTCCCCATTTTTCAAACCTCCCCTCATCCCCCTGTCCTTCAAACATATCTCTCTCTCTCTCTCTCTCTCTCTCTCTCTCTCTCTCTCTCTCTCTCTCTCTCTCTTTATCTCTCTCTCTCCCTCTCCCTCTCTCTCTCCTCTTCCACTCTCCCCCTTTTCCCTCCAGTATCCCTCCTTCCCTTCTTCTCTCTCTCTCCCTCCTTAGCCCCCACCCTGAATTTGGATGTAGGTCTTACCTCTACATCAGTTCCAGCTAACTTTCCTCTCATTCCTGGGTATCAGGCTGAATTTCCCTTTCTGTTACAAGGACAAGGCACTTCTCCCTGGGTACCTGAATAGGAAGCTGGGCATGAGCCTATGTGTAAGACTCATTCTTTCCTTGTTCCCAGCTACCTAATTTCCCCTTCCCACTGGCCTAGGTGTACTTCCCACATATTTCTGTCCCTAGACTCTCCACAGCTTTTTTGTACCTGGGTCTGGGTATAAGGCAGAGCCTCCCTTCCAGCATATCTTTGTTGGAATAGTGGACAATAATGAGAGAGATAGGCTATGAGTGACAAATTTTCTCTCCCAGCCTTTGCTGCCTTCCCACACCCCCTTCATACCTACACCCTTCACTTCCCAAGCCTGGGAGTTGCAGTTGTTCTCTTCTTGGCATAAATCTCTCAACGTCTTACTCATCTCCCAACCCCCTCTCATCATCATCATCCTCTTGGGAAATCCTTGATGACCACATGCAACATTGCAGAGTGATAGATGGCTCAATATAAGGAAGATAATGACCAAATTCTCCCAGTAAGGTGTTTCTTTTCATGCTGTGCATGAATATTCACAGTCCACCTTAAACTCTTGTATGTCCCAACATGTCAGCCCCATTGTGAGAGAGAGACAGAAAAGCTGAATTATCAGGCTCTGTCTTCAGTGAATTCACCATCTGGGGAGAGATAGAAAAAAAGTAGAACTTCCCAACCACAATCTGGAGGTCTGCAAATTCCCTTTCTCTAAATAAATTCTATGATATAATAGATTAACATTCCCATTTTACAGATGAAGAAATTAAGAATAAAAGGGGGCAGGACTTTCCCCTGGATACACAGTTAGTGTAGGATAGAACAGGGACTCAAAACCAGGCTTCCTTATTTCCAGATGACAGTTCCTTTTATTATACCATGGCCTTTTAGAAAACCATGGGATGGAGAGGCAGAAAGATGTTGAAGTAGCTGGAATCAGTGCAACAATTTTCCCCCAACCACCCATCCAAACTCCTGTAAACAGATCTAGAACATGCACCAGACCAGATCCTGACCACACTTATTAGGATGAGGATTAGGTGATATCTTTAGTATGCCAAAGGTGATGCTCAAGTTGGGATCTGAAGGAAACTAGGGGGCCTGAAAAGTAGGGGTAAGGGGAGAGAATTTTCCAGACAGAGGTAAAGGCTCAGACAGGGAAGATAGAGTGTCATGGGAACACCAAGAAGTCTGATCTAAGTATACTATAGAGTATTTGGAGAAGATTAATGTGTAATAATTGTAGCCCTTGTCCCACTCAGGGTTACAGAAGTAGCCTGAGGAGTTGGGGTGATTACCTAACGCCACTGGCCCAAGCCCCATGTATTCCCTTGAAGATTATCAATTAAGAATCGAATAGCCTTAAGTAGCTTTTAGAGAAGAGCATTTTACTAAGGTGTCACATTAAAAAGAATTGATACCAAACATCTGTTCCTCCTCTATCCCTGAAGTCTATGACACATTTTTCCATAAGTACATACATTATTCCAGGGAAAGTGGGCTCAAATTTAGAAAGAACATCTGATAAAGAAGTAACTCACAGATTCTGGTTGTTGAAAGTCCTTTTCTCTCATTGTTGGAATGCTCAAGTGCCCTTTAAGCATGATGACTCTATATCCAGTCTATCATTGAATCTGGATATAGATATTGTCTCTTGATGACCCAGGGACTGAAGTAGGACCCTGATGGGAAGATGAAATGTCCAACATCCTCCAAAGTCTTTGAAGCTTGCAATGTCCTGCTCTGGTAAAAGACCTACAATCACTTTGGCAGCTGTATGAAGGCTAGATTGAGGAGAGGAGAGACTTGAGGCAAGAAAAACAGTTGGGATGCTATTGTAATGGTCAAGGCAGATGGTGACAAGAGCCTAAATTAGGGGATGGCCTGGTAAGTAGAGGAGAAGACTGATATGAAAGAAGTTCTGGAGGTAGAATTTACAAGATTCAACAATTGACTCAATGTGACATATGTGGTGATTGAGGAGTCAAAGATTACTCAAGGTTGCAAACCTGGGTGACTTGGTATAATGGTGTCCTTGGTAGAAATAGGAAAGTTTGGAATAGAGATGGATTTGAGGGGAAAGATAACGAGAAAAGATGGAATAGGTTATTAAAATATCATTGATAATTTTGGAGAGAGCAATTTCAACTATGTGATGAGGTTGGAATCCAGATTTCAGAGAAATAAGAAGTAAGTGAGGTGAAATGAAGGCAATGAGTCATAGAGTCTATGAAAGAAAAGAGAAATGGGATGATAACTTCAGTGGATGGTAGAATTAAGTGACAGTTTTTAAATGATGAGGAGAACTAGATGTGTTTTATGTATCACGAAAGGAATTAGTAGGTAGGGAAAGATTGGAGATTAGATATGGGAAGTGATTGTGGAGGTAATCTGCAGGAAAATACAGGAAGGAACAAGAACAAGGGTATATATAGAAGGGTTGGCCTTAGCCAAAAGAGCCACCTCTTCATCACAAATTAAAGGAGAGAGTGTGAGGATAATTTCAAGCAGCTTGGGCATGGAGGGAAGGGATGAAAGGGAATTTCATGGTTACTTGCCTCTACTTTCACAGTATAGTCTAAGACTGTGTTCACCTCCAGAGGTGGGGGAGATTTGGTAGGGGTGGCTTGAAATAAGAAAAGATTTGGCACAGCCATTGTGGGGAATGGGGTAGGGAATCAATATAGCAGGCACAACTGCCCAGTATATATTTAATATTAGCCCCCCGAAAAAGCAAGAGTATCAATAAATATCAATCATCTGTTTTATTTCCCATTTCCACAAGATTTTTATAAGTATAATTTACATAGCCATCAAGGAAATTATTCATGAAGGTGTAAGTAAGTAGGCAGGCTTTCACATACCATATTCTACAGTAGACAATATCTTTATAGTTACAGTTGACAGAAAGGTGTAGAGAAACAATAGGGAGAATAGGAGGGGGTAGGGAGAGAGAGAGAGAGAGAGAGAGAGAAAGGGAGATAGGGAGAAAAAGAGGAAGAGGGGAGATATAAAGACAGAGAGACACAGAGGGAGACAGATGTAAGAACTATGTTTATTGTTTATTGACTGTTTAAAAAGAAGCATTTGACTTAGTAGAGCAAAGCGATGCCTTCAAGGCTCTCTTCCATTAAGGTATCTTCCATGCATGCATCATATATAATTATACAAGACTCCTTGAAAGAGATAAGTTACTTGAAAACTCTCTGATTATTAATTTCAAGCAGGAAATAGAGATAAGATATTAACTGTCAAAGATGTTTGCCACTATCACAAATATTGTCTAAATGGAAAAAGGATTATCTGTAGGCCATATGGTCCTCTTGATTCTTCTGTTTGTAGACGAATTGTGCTGATTGTCTCAAAACCAAGAATATTGTAGATCCTTGTAAAAAAGATGCACAATTACAAAAATTTTTCACATAAATCACCATACAAAAAAAGTATAAGAAGAATGTGTGTTACCCAGAATATGACTTAGGACTGGATGGACAACCCACAGAGCTAGTACATCAATGTATCTTAGACACCATTGCATACAGTCAATGTGCTGGACTGAGAACTGAAAGAGAGGAGAGTGGGCTGAAACATTTTGGGGAAATTATGAAGTTCTTTGAATTAATCAATCAACAAGAATTTACTAAGCATCTGCTCTTTGCTAGGCACTGTGTTTGGTGCTAGGGATATAAAGAAAAAAGAAGGAAACAGTCTGTGCCATCAAGGAGCTTACATTCCAGTGACCCCAAGCTACTCCCCTAAATAAAGGTCCAATATTCTTTTTAAACAGTAATACTCCTGGGTGATATTATTTGACTAGAAGTCATAGAATAAGTCTCTGAAACAATGAAGTTTCACGTTACCTAAAAGTTAATGGAAAGTCACATGAAGGATAGGTAGGGATGTGAGCAGTACATTAAAAAATGAGAAATTATATAGAGTGATGTAAAAGATGTCATACAAGAAATTTTTATGACTGAAAAGAAGGATGGATGTTTTAGTGAGTGCAAAGCCTAACAGTGGTGTTGTCCAAGTTGAGACTGCTGATTTGGGCAAGGTTGTTACTCCCTTCTATTCAACATCCCCACACTTATACTGGTGGAACTACTCCTGTCTTCCTACAGGAATTTCATTCTGCTTATCTGCTTATTTTCTCAGTCCCTCCCAACTCAGTAGGAGTGTGTTTGTTTGTTTTTTTCCTAAGTGGCCATAGAAAACAATGGGAAGGAAAGTGGTGAAAGTCCCACTGGCAGCTAGTTACTGGGGGGATGCTAACCACCACTTCTGATTCATTCATTCATTATCTACAGTGATTCAGGTATGTCTTCTCTCTATGCATTAGGAAGGTGTAAAAATGGTTCAGAGACAGCTAGGTGGATAAAACTTGGACCTGGAGTCAGGAAGACTTGAATTAAAATTTGGCTCCAGACACTTCTTAGCTGTGTGAACCTGGGCAAGTCAGTTAACCTCAGTCTCCTCATCTGCAAAATGGGGATAATAAGATCTCTTTCCCAGGGTTGTTGTGAGGAGTGAATGAGATATTTTTAAAGTGTTCTGCAAAGTTTAAAGTACTATACAAATGTCAGAAGTGATGAAAATGATGAAAATGATGATATCAGTTATCTTCATTTTCAGTTTTGAAGCATCAGCCAGCTCATCAATGGAGAAAGAAAAAGGAAAAAAAAGATACTCTTACACTTTCTCTCTGTGTGTCTCTGTATATCCCCCCTTCCTCCTTTTCTCTTTTCCTTCTCTCTCTCTCTCTCTCTCTCTCTCTCTCTCTCTCTCTCTCTCTCTCTCTCTCTCTCTCTCTCTCTCCATTTTTTTCCTTCCCCCTTTTCCTTCCTTGCCCCCTTTTCCTGGATACTACCTGCTTGACTTTCTCCTCTGTATTTGAACAATGACCCATATCAATCACCAGCATAATACTTAAGCTCATTTATCACAATTGCTAGCTAGAGATAAAGTAAATTGATCTAGCACAGTGACTAGTTCGGCCATTTGGGATAAAAATATAGGTCCTAGAGACCTGAACCAATCTCCATTCTTTATGTTCCATAACAATTTACCCTGTATTCTTTGCTCAGGAGTTTCCCGATTTCTCAATAAGGGAAATAGACTCTCCAGTTCTAGTATCACTCATTGTAAAAACAGTTGTTGCAAAATCTTGAGTTCCCTCAACATTTACAAAAAGGAGTCACATGTCAAAAAAAAGCCTATTTATTCCCACACAGACATCAATGAGTCTACTCAATAAGTATCTATTAAGAGCCTACTATGTGCCAGCCACTTTGCTAAGCACTAAAGATAATAAAAAAAAAGGCAAAAACAGGGTCTGCCCTTAAAGACTTCACATTTTAATGAGGACAAAGAAAAGGGACTTTTATTGCTATGCAATAAGAATCATACAATGATTTGAACAGAATTCTGTAACATTATTATTAGTACATTGAGTTAGGAATCTAATATTCAAGCCTCGCTGAGACATGAATAATTTTCTTTTAAATGAGTTTGTTATTCAGCCAGTTCACCTTTCACCTCCATTGAGAACAGACTAAATAGCAACTAAAATGGTCTTTCCAGACTCCTCTCTCTTTAATGACACTACCTTCCTTGTTATGATCCTTATCATGCTGTTACTGCCATGTCCTTGCCATCAACATTCATAGGTCTTCTAAGAGCTTTCAATGTTCACTTTCAATGCTGATGGTAGAAGAAAGGAAAGAAAATGAGAGGCAAAGAAGCCAGAGACCTCCAGTGTAGGCTGAGCTAGTTAAATGCCAAGATTGGGACCTGGAGGATCTGATGATACCACCATTCTGCCAGTGTGAGGAAATACCCTTCATTCTCTCCCTTTTCTCCTCTCCTCTCCCCATGCCCACATCCATCTTGTCACATCTTGTCTTGTTGAGAATTGCACCAAAGAGACCAAATAGATGCAAGTCATCTATTGTATCCAGTATGATATCCCATGTCCCCAGCTTTTTCAGCTCAACTAATTGAAAGACTTTCTTTCATCACAAAATATAAACCCCTAAATTATCATGGCTGATAGGAAGGCATCAGATGACATGTTCTGAAGGGGGAAAATCCACCACTTTAACAAACACTGAAAGAATTTAAAAGGAGGGGGCATCCTAGAGGGCACTACACAGAAAGACAAACAAACAAATAGGACAGATTAGCCTCAATTTCCTATCCTCAATTTTCCACTCCCAGACCACCTTTAGGAAAGGAGAAAGGATTTTTTAACTTAGCTATTTTTTCCAATTAGTAAGGACTTATTTTTCTGTCCTCACTTATCTTTCTCCCCATTGAAAAGCAACAAAAGAAAAAGAAAAACCAAACATTCGTTCAAATATGTTTAGTCAAGCAAAGCAAATTTCCTCATTGGTGATGTCCAGAAATATATGCTTCATTCTGCATTTTGAGTCCACACCTCACTATCAAGAGATGGATAGTTTCCTTCATATCTCTCATCTGGATTTACATCTTGTCATTACATTGATTAGAGGTCTAAAACCCTTCAAAATTGTTTTTCTCTATGTAACACGTGGTGCTATAATGTCTGGCCCATTCAGCTTGTCTCTATATCCACGTGGATCTGTCATGTGTGAGTGTGAGTGTGTGAAAGTGTGTGTGAGTGTGTGATAGTGTGTGTGAGTGTGAGTGAGTGTGACTGAGTGTGTGTGACAGAGTGAGAGTGAGAGAGAGTGTGTGTGTGTGTGTGAGAGAGAGAGAGAGAGAGAGAGAGAGAGAGAGAGAGAGAGAGAGAGAGAGACTTGCAGGGAGGCAATAATAGGCATTTAGTGTCTACTTTCCCTACCTTTCTCTAAAGGATAGTTTGATTCCTGCCAGGATGGGAAGTGGGAGATTGGAGCCAAATGCTGGCCACTCTGCTCATCTCAGAGAAAAGGATAGGAATCCAGACTAGAGTTATGTCTACCTGCTTCCCTAAATACTATTGGTCTAGGGAACCTAATTTCTAAATTCAAGCTATAGTTCCTCATCAGTATTTTTTAAGGAGGGAAGGAAGGCCCTAGGCTCTCTAATAAAGATTTTACACCATTTCCCACAAACACCAAATGTGAGTTGTACAATCAATACATATAACAAATAGCAAAGAAACCCATTTATCCAAGTTGATGGCAAAATGGGAAGCAGAGAAGGTTTTCACATGAAAATACACACACACACACACACACACACACACACACACACATATGTGTGTATATATATATGTATATATATATACACATACATATATATATATGTATGTATATATATATCAGACAATATAGATTGAAGGAACTTTCCTGTTAGAAACATACTTAGTTTAGGAATACACCATACTTGTTGGAAGGCCAAGAAGGTTTTAATTATATCTTACATTTATTCCTCTTGAATAAATGGGTACATCCCCTGAACAGAGTAAGGGGAGTACAAGGGACTCAGACAAATGCCAGTCCTTTTATTGGCTCCTAATTCAACTCTCCCACCTGGCTCTTCATTGGCCAGATGCAACCCCCTGAACTGCCCACGTCATGCCTCCCTCAAACAGCTCCTTAAGCATGGATACAAGCCTCTAATCTTTAACCTGATCAGAAGCCTGGTGTCTGCTAGATTATAGCCCTGATTAGAACTGGTTCTAATCAGTCACCTGACTTACATTCTGCTAAAGCTGGGGGAGGGGGGGTTGGCATATTTTCAACTCTGTGAAAACAAAATTCCTTCCACAATCTCTCACAATTTCTCCCTCTTTTTTAATTCAAAATTTTGTTTCCATATCTTTAACACTATCTTACTCTCTTTCTCATCTGAATTGTTCCCCTTGACCACTACCCCTTTAAGTAAATATGGGAAGGGTTGATTGATGCATTGACAAATCAAAGGGGGCAGTCCCCTTTATAAATACAGATACAGAGACCCAAAAGAGAATAATGCAATTGTCCCTTTAAGATTCCAAAATCTCTTCTCATACAGCTGTCTGGCAGGGAACATCATCAATGAAGTCCTCATCATCAATGAAGTCCTCTGGTCATTGATATTTGTTCCAGCCATCTCCAGCACAACATCTCAGCATCTTCTTCTTCTCTTCTCTTCTCTTCTTGTAGGAACTACCTTTCTGTCCATTTTCCTATGAAAGTGACCTTAGCACAATTTTTTTTCAGAATTTTTAAGTTACCATTTCTAATTCTTATACCCTGATCGTTTTTACAAATTCAAAATTGGAACCTTGGCCAATTGTCATGAGCAGAACCCAATTTCTCATACTTTATGTTAATCCATTATTAATTTCCTCACCAGGAAGATAAATTTCCCTAAGGAATTAATAACAGGCTCCAGTAAATACATAAATACAGTAATCAATTTTTAACACAGTACATATAAAATCATAAAGTTTTAGTCATGCCATGTTTCTTTTAAGGCATTTTCAAAATAAACCACAAGCCATTCTTCTTTTAACATTAATAATTGTAACAAAACTTTAGACAAGCCTGATATTAACCAAATAACAAAAAAACATTCTCACAAGCCCTTGACCTAATTGTCTCCATACTATTGCAAAGAATTAAAGGACCCTAACTTATACAAGACCCTACGCAGAGCCCTTATAATGGACCCTAACTTATACAGGAATACACACAAGAACATTAGTCCCAGTCCTATAGTAACCTAAGATGTTCCATAATCTATTATTTTAATAGATTTGTTACTGTACTTACAAAACCTTCTGATTATGGAAATTTGCCACTAAGAAATTAGGGACATAACTTATAGTATAGGAGCAACTTCATGTCAACTCCAGGCAGAAGTTGTGTCAAACTGCAAACTGCATTGAGCCAAGCTTAAAATCTGCCAGGTTTCAGTTAAGGAATCAAGTCAAGAGAGTCCCACTTTGGCACATGTGGAACAGTTGCCCTCTCAACCTTCCCATGAAATCATACCTGCAGTTCATACTTGCCCCTCATAGGGCTGCTGGCATCATGGATCAGTGGCTCAGACAGCCTTCCTTGATATTCACGCCTGGAGTTAGACTCAGAAACAGTCAGTTAACAGTCCCATTAAGTCTTTGAATAACAAGTTCCAATAATCAGTGTAAGATATGACTAGAATCTCACATTGCTTAAGGAACATCTTTAAAGTGAGCCTTAGGTAGTTTACATGTACTGCCACTCTTGTTCAAAAAATCTTCCCATTAAGATCATAAGTTATTGCTCTAACACATTTGCATCTGTTTCCCACACTTTTCTATTCTCCTCTAACTACACCCGATCTGAAAGAATGAGATATACTTCAAGAATTGAACCATATAAATATGATAGGTTCAAACACTAACTTATCTTATGTTTTAGATCATGAGATGAATTCAAATCCAAACAGCTACATTTAACTTTTCCCATCAATGCAAAAATATTCTACAACTTATCTCTCTCTAAGAAACTTACATTGAAATTCTTTTCCCCAAACCGAAAATTTCTCTGATCTAATTCCAGTAATTAATTACAACATTTTCTTAATACCCAATTGCTCTCACATCACTTTGAAACATTTAAGGACCTTATTCGACATAGATACACAGTAACTTTAAATCCCAGCTTTAGTCTATGGGATTATGATCCAACATTGCATTTGTATCTTTATTTCACAAACTTCTTTTTCCCTCTGTCTGATTATTACCATTAATATTTAGAAAGAGTGTTATCTTTCACATGACTATACAAGAGTACCAATTTAACCAGTCCTTTGATTGAAAACAGCAAGATTTCACATATTTGCATTAATCAAATTTTCCATTTTTCCCCATAAAACTTTCTAGGTCTTTAAGTAGCACCACTTCACAATGGTAACAGATTCTGACAGGACCCACATCTCAAATTCTAATCTTAAAAACCAAGCACTACAAATCAGTTCTGCTGACTTTAAAAAGCCCGGTTTAGAGGTGGGCTGGTTTCTGACCCCTGCTGTTCTCTCTTTCAGTAGATCCCAGTAACTGCTGCCCCTCCCCCATCCTTCCCTTCTACCAGGTGGGGATAGGTAGAGCTCTCTCTTCTTATCTAGACAAGAGGAGGGAAGGGGGAGTGGGGGAAAGGAATCTGGAGACTGGTAAGGGTGGTGTTTCAAAGCAGTACCAACTTTTTAACCTGAAGGAGTCCCAAAGTCTACTTCCAAAAACAATTTCCTGTCTCTCCCCCCAGTCCTGAGTCTACCTTTTCTCATGCCCCTGGTCCCACCCAGAGATTCATAAAATTCAAGGCTTCACACAGGATTGATAAGAATTTATGACTAGATGGTTCCAAAAAAAATCCTTGTTATAGTTAACAGCCTCAATTCTTGATTAAGTACAATTCTTCATCTAACAACATCTAGATTATAAGAGGAATTGCTTTTCATAAATTCCCAAAGTATTATAACAATTAAATTCCTAGATATCACAAAGTGCCAAATTGTCACAAACCCTCCTGTACATAATTGACAAAAATTACAAGAGATCTCACAAATTCTTAGTTAACAATTTCACAAATGTTACTGATAGCAAAACAATTTTAACTGAAACTTCCTTTTAAATAAAGACCAAAACTTGGAAGTTTATAATTTCAGCAATAATTCAATAACAGCTTTTTAACCCATTCATCATTTTTCTCTGACAGCACAATTCTTAACAACATTTAATACATACAAGTGTAATAATGCCTTAAACATTTTTATGTATTTGAAACTTGAAATTACCCATCTTCAATTTAGGTGAATGAATTTCTAAGTTTCCTTACCCAGGGAGTCATTCATCTCAACCACTGTATACATTTTCATAAATAGCCCAGATTTCAAAAGGAAAATCTGCTGTAATATTACTTGTTCATAACCATATATAACAATTTCAAACTATCACATTTTATCCCACCATTTTTAAAAGATCAATTCATAAATAACAAAAAACAAATATCATTTCTACCTCACAATGGCCTCTCAAATTTTACAACCTAAGAGAACTCTAAAAATACAATTTAGAAATAAGATGACCTCAATTACCCTTCCAGACTATCACATATAGAAATTATTGATCCTATTACTTTTGGTATTTATATATTCCCTTAAATACATTTTATTTAGCTGTACACAGCACTGAGCAGCTCTTCTTCTGAGCCTACCACTACCTCTGGCCCAGGTATTAGGAATATTTGCCTGGCCATGAGTGAAATTAGAAAAAAAAATTTCATTTCTTATTATTACTAGCTTTTATAATTCATCCATATTTGAAGTTGGTGCCCTGGCCCTCATTGGTCAACTTTCACCAAACCCCACCTCAGGTATTCCAATTCTTTGCTCCTTAGATCAGCTTAGACAAAATAAATGGCCTAAGGAATTTGAAGGACATGCCCTTCTGAGCAAAAAGCTTTGGACTCTTTAAAAAGTCCTCGAGTCTTCTAAAGAAAGATGGGAAGAAGTGGATCTTAAGAGCACAAGGGTTTGCTGCTCCCCCACCCTTCCCATCTTCATACACACAAATTCTTTATTCCCAGTTAAAATATTTTTAGTTTCCCCTCCATTTGTCTGCCTCAGATAGCATGGGAAAGGATCCCTTTCAACTGCTAAAGAGAAGGGACTAGGAGTCCAGGATTATCAATAATAAAGATCTCAGCCCTAGGTGAATTACTTTGGCCCTGGCAGCACTTTGAGTATCAGAGGCCTTTCTTGGAACAATGGAGCCCTCTTAGATATGCTAATTTTTCAGGCAGCTACCTCAACTTCCAACCCCTGGCCACTAGTATATGGCTTCAAATCATAATTTTATATAAATAATCTCTGTGGAAACAAAATTCAATTATACGTTACACAGGCAAAGCTTCTTTTACAATTATACAAATCAATATCTTTACTATAAAACTTGTTTACTAACTAATCAGCCTTATTTTCCAATCAGGCTACAAGTTCTTTTAGTTTCAAGCTCTGATTAACACACACAGTCTTCTGAAGGATGGTGGGGGATAGGGTGGCCAAGAGCACAGGCACCCGGAGCCACTTGGATTAACTGCTGTTCCACTCCCACCCGAATCCTTTTTCCTTCTATTTCATCCTCTGTGTTCTCACTCCAATTTCAATGTCTTTCTTTCCTAATCTCCACCCAAACTACCTCAAACATTTCAAATAAATGAGAAAAAAACTTACACTCACCAAGCTTCTTCTCTGGCTGTGTTTACCTTAAAACTTAAAGTTAAATGTCTAACAATTTAATTACATTCTAAACAGACCACGGAACCCCCAAAGAGATCATCCCACCATCATACAGAAGATCCCCTTCATTTTGCAGGTTTAAAACACTTTTGTTGATATTAGACACACTGAGTCAATGCAAAGACACAGATTTTCAGCCTTTATGATCTAATTAAACCTTAATTCAGAAACCCTCAGCTTTCTTTTCCCTATCAGCCCTCACTTCCCCTAGGCTGCTTTGGCTTTGATTCCTTAGCAGTTCTAAAAGCTGCTGGCTTTTCACAATTCAGTTTCCAGTCTGGTATTCCAACTTGGCCAGTGTTGGAACCAAAAAGAATCTTAATCTCCCACTGAAAGCCTAAAAATGGGAGTTCTTTCCCAATGTTCTCTTTTCCTAATTACAGACCTTAGAAATTTATCACCCCAAACCATGAAACTTTTCCCAAACAGACAAGACATTTACAAGACAGCACACATAAAAAAGCAATTTGGAAACCAATTTAGAATTCGAATTCCAACCTGTCAAAAGAAAACTCAGAGTTGTAATTTACTCTGACTTTTTTAAGCCAGTTTCAAAAGGATATCCTTCTCAGAGACCCCTTCAAGATCTTTTCCTCTGCCCCAGCACCTATTAACATGCTGGAATATTTCCCAGGGGAATCCGCTCCTGTCCAGGAGAATCCACTGCTTCTTGTGCCTTACTTTATTCCCCATTCTAACCTCCTAAGGGACTATCTGGGAGAATATGTGTATCAGGAGAATCCACTCCCTTTCCCAGGGGAAGCTACCCTTTTCCAGGAGGATCCACTCCTTATTTCCCAGAATTCACCCCTTTTTCCCAGTGGAATCCTTATTTCCTTATTTCCCAGGGGAATCTGCCCCTTTTCAGGAGAATCTACTCCTTATTTCCCAGGAGAATTCAACCCTTTTCCCCAGGGGAATCTACCTCTATCCTTCTTGGCCATTTTAATTAATCTGGTACTGAGATTCTTAACAGTCTGCAAGCAAAAGTGTGGAAGTACAGGAACCATTTAAAATTCATGGGACACATCTTTCTCATCCTCCAGCACTTTTTGCTTGAGATGTTTTCAAATCCTGGATGAGAGCCCCCAATTGTTAGAAACATTCTTAGTCTAGGAAAAAACAATACTTGTTGAAAGGCCAAGAAGGTTTTAATTATATCTTACATTTATTCCTCTTTAAAAAATGGATACATCCCCTGAACAGAGTAAGGGGAGTACAAGGAACTCAAACAAAATGGCAATCCTTTTATTGGCTCCTAATTCAACTCTCCCACCTGGCTCTTCATTGGCCAGATGCAACCCCTGAACTGCCGGCATCATGCCTCCCTGGTCTCTGCTAGATTATGGCTCTAATTAGTTCTAATCAGTCACCTGCTGGTGACTTACTGAGCAGAGCTCCCAATTGCTTTCCAGAATGGCTACGTTACTTAACAGTTCCACCAGAAGTATATCAATGTGTGTTTTTTTTACCCCATAGCCTCTCCAATATTTGTCATGAGGAGCTTGCAGTCCCACAATCCCAAGCTTCCCCCCTGAATATAGGCTGAATTTGCTTTTTAAATAGTAATACTCATTGATGATATTGTTTGACTACAAGTCATGGAATAAATTTCTAAAGCACTGAATTTGAGCATTACCCAAAAGTTAATGGAGAAGCATATGGGGGTGGATAGGGATGTGAACAACATATTAAAAACAAAGAATTATATAGAACTGATGTAGAAGATGAATGCAGAAGAAACATTTATGACTGAAAAGAAGGCAGACTAATCTTGTAGTGAGTACAAAGTTGTTGTTTGTCCTTTGTTCTTGAAGAGGAACAGTGACTTCAGGAAGGTGATATCTTGACTTTGCAAGTGAATTGGATTTAAAATAGGCAGGGCTGTGCAAATTCACCAGCTTCACTCTCTCCTCCAGAAACATCTGGGTCCAATGGCAAGACATAGTAGACAACTGGAGATGGCCCCATTTGCAGTGGAAGACATTGGCCCTTTTAAGCTAAGGTCTTTCCCATGCCTCAGTTTGTCTGAAGCTACACTCATTCAGTGATTTAAGGCTAGGGTAGAAATGAGGCAAAGAATGGCCTCTTTTATCCAGTCAGAACAAAAAAAAAATCCAACTGGGAGGGGAAGAACCTGGGGGGTTTCTGGCCAAATTAGAAACAATTTCTATTTACATTCATTCTGAGCCATCAAAATCCAAACAATGACCAACAGAGGCTTGGGATAAGACTTATTATTGGCTAATCAATGAGAGCCAGAGTGATTTGGGTTGAAGGCATACTCAGGTAGCTACATTTGAATCTCAATGAGCCTTACCAAGTCTGATTTGTCCAGAGCTCTGTTTAAAGAAATTCACTTCTCTTTGGGGATGGTACCCAAATATGATTTTCCACATGGCCAGAGGGAGGGAGGAATGAAGGAGGGGGAAGGAAAAAAGGAAGGAAGGAAGGAAGGAAGGAAGGAAGGAAGGAAGGAAGGAAGGAAGGAAGGAAGGAAGGAAGAAAGAAAGAAAGAAAGGAAGGAAGGAAGGAAGGAAGGAAGGAAGGAAGGAAGGAAGGAAGAAGAAAGAAAGGAGAAAAAAAGAAAGAAAGAAAGAAGAAAGAAAGGAAGGAAGGAAGGAAGGAAGGAAGAAAGGAAGGAAGGAAGGAAGGAAGGAAGGAAGGAAGGAAGGAAGGAAGAAAAAGAGAAAGAAAGAAAGAAAGAAAGAAAGAAAGAAAGAAAGAAAGAAGGAAGGAAGGAAAGGAAGGAAGAAAGGAAGGAAGGAAGAAGGAAAGAAAGAAAGAAAGGAAGGAAGGAAGAGGAAGGAAGGAAGGAAGGAAGAAAGAAAGAAAGAAAGAAAGAAAGACAGGAAGGAAGAAGAAAGAAAGGAGGAAGAAAGAAAGGAAGAAAGAAAGAAAGGAGGAAGAAAGAAAGAAAGGAAGGAAGGAAGAAAGAAAGAGAGAAAGAAAGAAAGAGAGAAAGAGAAAAGAAAGAAAGAAAGAAAGAAAGAAAGAAAGAAAGAAAGAAAGAAAGAAAGAAAGAAAGAAATAAAGCAACATTAGAAGTGGTGTGGTAGTGAGGCTCTGCTGTTTTGGCCAGTATTGTCACACCCTTTTATTCATTCTCCCCACCCTTGTATGCGTGGAACTATCACTACCCTTGGACAGGACTCTCGCTCTTATCTGCTTATTATCTCGTACCTTCCCAACTCAGTAGGAGTATTTTTTTTCTTGTTAAGTGGAGATGGAAAACAATGGGAAGGAAAATTTCCAATTTTGTGGGTGTGGTGGAACATCAGAACTGCTTTAATATGCAATTCTCTAAGTGAAGCTAGGCTGTGTGCTTGCTGCCATGCTTCTTAGCATGATGTTTTTAGCAATATTGTCAGGGTCCTTCAACAAGGACCAAAATGTATTGAAGGTTAGCTACCATACTAATAATAAATTATTTAACTTGAAAAGTCTACAAGCCAAGACTAAAATACAGGAAAAGTTGGTGCAAATGATTGTCCATTTAATGCAGTCTCTGAAGCTGAGATGCAACAAACTATGAATCAATTCTCTGTTGTTTTTGCTGATTTTGGCCTAACACACAACACCAAGAAGGCACAGGTTCTCCATCAGCCAGCACCATACCATCCATATGTGAAACCATCAGTTACAGCAAATGGAGAAATTTTGAATACTATAGATAAGTTCACTTACCTTAGCAGTATATTTTCCAGAGATGTCCACACTGATTATGTGGTTGATACATGCATTATCAGAGCTAGCTCAGTCTTTTGGAAAGTGTGGGAGAGAGTAGGCATTAGACTGCCTATGACACTGAAAATCCACAGAGCCATGTTCCTGACCTCATTGTTGTATGTCTGTGAAAGCTGGATAGTATACTAGTGTCATGCCAGGAAATTGAATCACTTCCATTTGAATGGTCTTAGGAAGATTCTGAAGGTCATCTGGGAAGATAAGGTACTAGATGCTGAGGTCCTTTCTTGAGCTAAACTGCCAACCAGTCAAACTCCAATGAGCTGGCCATGTTGTTCAAATGCCAGACCTAAAGAGCTCACATAAGGCAATTATTCATATGGAGGTCAGAAGAAGTGATACAAGGACATTCTCAAGGTTTTTCTGAAGAACTTTGGAATAGATTATTTGACATGGAAAACACTAGCACAGGACCACCCAGCATGGTGTGCCAGAATTAAAGAAGGCACTGTGCTCTCTGAGCAAAGCAGAATTATAGTAGCTCAAAAGAAAGGTGAGATGCACAGATTTAGAGACATCTTCCACTCAAAATGTTCATGTGGATTCTTTGTGCCAGACCTGTGGCAGAGCCTTCTGAGCACATATTGGTCTGATCAGAGACAGTTGGACACACTGTACTGTGACTCCAATACAGTGATGACATTTTGATCCTCTTAGAGAACAAAGGATAACTACCACCACCACAATGATCTATCTGAATCTTTGGCGAAATATTTAAGTTTGAAGTCTGTGGATCCTGGGTCTCCCACTTACTAGTTGTGCAACCTTGAGCAAGTTAACCTCTCCAGGCCTCAGTTTCCTCAACTGCAATGTCAGGAGTTTATGCTAAATGACCTCCAAAATCCTTTCTAGTTCTCTCTCCATCATTCCATGATTCTAATTTAGACACTAACTCCCAAGCCAAACTGTTAACTACTAGCATGAGGCATGAGGTAAAATAAGGCTGGAGAGTGTTGTGGGGGACAGATTGTGGAGTATTTTAAATATCAAACCAAAAACTTTGTATTTTATGCTACATGCTATTGGGAACCACCAAAGGTTCTTGAGAAGGAAGGAACAAACAATCAGGGGTGCCTTAGGAAGGCTATATTGGCAGTTGTGTGAAGGGTGCTTCTAAGCAGAGGGAAGAGAAGTAGGGAGGTCCCAACAGTCCAGGTAAGAAAGCATGAGGGCCTGAAGAAGAGTGGTCATTATGTAAGGAGAGAGAAGGGGAAGTATGTGAGACATGTTGTGGAGGCATCATCAGTATGATTTGTGGAAGGTTTGGAAATAGAAACAGAGATAGTATGTTTGGAAAGAGAAACAGAGACAGAGCCACAGAGACTATGCATATTACATATGTCTATGTAATGATACATAGACACACATAGAAACAGGTACATTGAGGCAGACATGGACACAGACAGAGATATAAAGAGAGAACCGTATGCACATAGAGAAACATAGAGAGAGAGATACAGACAGGCAGAGATACAGGGAGAAATGGATAGACATAGAGAAAGAAATAGAGAGAGGGAAAGAGAGAGAAAATAAAAAAGAAGAGTCAAGAATGACTCTGAGAGAGTGAACCTTGGGGTGTGGGAGAACTGAAATGGGGAAGTCTGGACAAAGGAGAACAGGGTGAGTTGGGCTGAGTTTTGCTAGAGAATAATCTCACTTTTCTCGTTGTCTGTCTACTTGGACCAGGTAGGGTCTCAAGACCTTTTCTTGGATTAGATCTTCTTCCTCTCCTGCTCCCATTCTGTCCTAATAATAAGTCATCAAAAGCAAGACTCTTTTAGGCCCATCAGAACTCCTGTCAATGTAAGGAATGATCAGAGCACAAGACTACATGTGGTTGCTCACTCACATGGATAGAATAACCAGTTCACTAGCAAGTCATTATGAGGACTGTCCTTTGTGCTTCACTATGAAGGGTTCCCTACAGGGATCTGAGGGGAGAGGGAAAAGACTCAGAAGTAGATCAGACCTGATTCCATCTCTCTAGGAGTGTCCAGTCTAACAGGAGACTCAAGAATCATCCCAGAATTCCCAGCACTGGATGTTTTGAAGAGAAACTATGGGAGGCTAAGTACACAGATGAGTGGATTGTTTTGTGGGGTATTCTGAGAAGAAGATGAAAGAAGTGAGGGAGAAATGGAGCTCAAGAGGAGATGCATTTAAATGGCTTCATTTATATCACCAAAACTGCCTGAGTTGTATTACCTACTTTAATGTCAGTGACCTTAAATGCACAATCATTGAAACCCTTCACAGTCTTTCATAATATTCTTTAAAATATCATTTTCCTTATTATTTAGGTCTGTCCCTAATACTAGCAGAGCTTTATGATTTCCTGGCACCACACACATCTTTGTTTCAACTCTTACACTATTACAGCCAGCCAAGTTCTATGTAATTAGTTCACTTTATAGAAACAATAACACTCCATACAAACAACATCAAAACAATAGCATGGACTCAAATCATGGAAACTATCAATAACTCTTTTCAAGGACTAACAAAGCACATAATTCAGCATACAGCAGGCCTTCAAAACTTACTTATGAGCACACAGAGGTATGTCAACAAAATTCAGCATTAGACAAATTGCATGTAAATACTTTCTTTTTTTATTATAGCATTTTTTTTATTTCTAGTTTACAACACTCAGTTCTACATAATTTTGAGTTCCAGATTTTCTTCCCTCCCTCCCCCACTCCCTCCCCAAGATGGCATGGAATCCCATATAGCTTCCACGTATAACTTCGCAATGAATTAATTTACACACTAGTCAAGTTATGGAGAAGAACTGTGATCAATGAAATGAATCATGCGAAAGAAGAAACAGGACCAAAAAAAAAAAAACAACCCAAAAACAAAAGAGAGTAAAAGAAAAAAAGGGGGCGGGGGAAGGCTAGCATGAACTGTGCCTCAATCTGCATTCATACATCATAGTTCTTTCTCTGAATGTAGATAGCATTCTCCATCATGAGTCTTTTGGAGTTGTCTTTGTACTTTGTGTTGCTGAGAAGAGCGAAGTCTGTCAGGGTTGGTCCTCACAGAATCCATATATCTGTGGTTGTGTATAATGTTCTCCTGGCTCTGCTCCACTCACTCAGCATTATGTCATGTAGGTTTTTCCAGGTTGTTATGAAGTCCGTATCATCCCCATTTCTTATAGCACAATAGTATTCCATTACCTTCATATACCACAGCTTGTTCAGCCATTCCCCAATTGATGGGCATCCCTTTGATTTCCAATTCTTAGCTACCACAAAAAGAGCCACTATAAATATTTTTGTACCTATGGGTCCTTTTCCCACTTGTGTGATCTCTTTGGGATACAACCCTAGAAGTGGTATTGCTGGGTCAAAGGGTATGAACATTTTTATAGCCCTTTGGGTATAGTTCCAAATTGCTCTCCAGAATGATTGGATCAGCTCACAACTCCACCAGCAATGTAACGATGTTCCAATTTTCCCACATCCTCTCCAGCATTTATCATTTTCCTCTTTTGTCATTTTAGCTAATCAGACAGGAGAGATGTGGTATCTAAGAGTTGTTTTGATTTGCATTTCTCTAATCAGTCATGATTTAGAGCATTTTTTCATATGCCTATAGATATCTTTAATTTCTTCCTCTGAAAACTGCCTGTTCATATCCTTTGACCATTTCTCAATTGGAGAATGACTTGTATTCCTATATATTTGGCTCAGTTCCCTGTATATTTTAGAAATGAGGCCTTTAACAGAAACACTGGTTGTAAAGATTTTCTCCCAATTTTCTGCTTCCCTCCTAATTTTTGTTGCATTGGCTTTTTTTGTACAAAAACATTTCAATTTAACATAATCAAAATTATGCATTTTGCATTTTGTAATACTCTCTATCTCTTGTGTCATGAATTCCTTTCTTTTCCATAAATCTGATAAGTAAACTATTCCTTGCTTTCCCAAATTACTTATAGTATCAGCCTTTACTCCTAAATCATGAATCCATTTTGACTTTATTTTGGTATATGGTGTAAGATATTGGTCTATGCTCAGTTTCTGGCCTACCATTTTCCAATTTTCCCAACAGTTTTTGTGAAATAGTGAATTATTAGCCCAGAAGCTGGCCTCTTTGGGTTTATCAAAGAGTAGATTGCTATAGTTGTTGACTTCTCCATAAAATTGAAACCAAGAAAACTATTGAATTAATAAATAAAACAAAGAACTGGTTTTATGAAAAAACCAATAAAATTGATAAACCTTTGGTCAATTTGATTAAAAAAAAGAAAGAAGAAAATCAAATTACCAGTATCAAAAATGAAAAGAGTGACTTTACCTCTAATGAAGAGGAAATCAAAACAATAATTAGGAATTATTTTGCCCAATTGTATGCCCATAAATTTGACATCCTTAGAGATATGGATGAATATCTACAAAAACATAAATTACCCAGGTTAACAGAAAAGGAAGTAAAATTTCTAAATAACTCCATCTCAGAAAAAGAAATTGAGCAAGCCATCAATGAACTCCCTAGGAAAAAATCTCCAGGGCCAGATGGTTTTACATGTGAATTCTATCAAACATTTAAAGAACAACTAATTCCTATACTTTGTAGACTATTTGGGAAAATAGGTGAAGAAAGAGTCCTACCAAATTATTTTTATGACACAAATATGGTACTAATACCCAAACCAGGTAGAGTCAAAACAGAGAAAGAAAACTGTAGACCAATTTCCCTAACGAATATTGATACAAAAATTTTAAATAAAATATTAGCAAAAAGATTGCAGCAACTTATCACGAGAATAATACATTATGACCAGGTAGGATTTATTCCAGGAATGCAAGGCTGGTTCAATATTAGGAAAACTATTAGCATAATTGACCATATCAACAACAAAACTAGCAGAAACCATATGATCATCTCAATAGATGCAGAAAAAGCCTTTGACAAAACACAACACCCATTCCTATTAAAAACACTAGAAAGCATAGGAATAAATGGAACCTTCCTTAAAATTATAAATAGCATCTACCTAAAACCATCAACAAGCGTTATTTGTAATGGGGATAAGCTAGATGCATTCCCAATAAGATCAGGGGTGAAACAAGGATGTCTATTATCACCCCTACTATTCAATTTGGTACTAGAAACGTTAGCTGTAGCAATAAGAGAAGAAAAAGAAATTGAAGGAATTAGAATAGGCAAAGAAGAAGATAAATTATCACTTTTTGCAGATGATATGATGATTTACTTAGAGAATCCTAGAGAATCAAGTAAAAAACTACTTGAAATAATAAACAACTTTAGCAAAGTTGCAGGATATAAAATAAACCCACATAAATCCTCAGCATTCCTATACATTACTAACAAAGCCCAACAGCAAGAGATAGAGAGATTTCATTCAAAGTTACTGTAGACACTATAAAATATTTGGGAGTCTATCTGCCAAGAAAAACCCAGGGCCTATATGAACGTAATTATGAAACACTTTTCACGCGAATAAAGTCAGATCTAAATAAATGGAAAAATATCAGTTGCTCATGGTTAGGCCAAGCTAATATAATAAAAATGACAATTTTACCTAAATTGATCTATCTATTTAGTTCCATACCAATTGAACTACCAAAAAATTATTTTACAGAGCTGGATAAAATAATAACAAAATTCATCTGGAAGAACAAGAGGTCTAGAATATCTAAGGTATTAATGAAAAGAAATGCTAGAGAAGGTGGCCTAGCCATACCGGATATTAAACTGTACTATAGAGCAGCAGTCATCAAAACCACCTGGTACTGGCTAAGAAACAGAGTTGTGGATCATGTAAATATTTTCTTAGTAATATCAGTTAAATAATAAGAGAACAGGATAATCTGTAATATATATGTATATGTGTGTATATATATATACAGCTCTACTAACTTTTTAAAAATAAATATATATGCATATATATATGTGTGTATGTATATATATATACAGCTCTACTAACTTTTTGAAAAACAGTAATAAACAAGACTTTCCTGGAATAATCACTGGAAGAACAATTCCAATGTACAAATAGGAAATGAAACAAAATTATCTAGACCTCAAAAAAAAGTCTGCCAGAAACACAAAAAAGTGATTTTTAGAGTGGGAGGTAATATGCCCTTTGGATTCAAAATAACAAGAGTAAAGTATGTAAAATTGATGAGCACAAAAAAAAAAATAAAAGCTTAGCAACAACAAAACCAGTAGAAGTCATAAATAATCTTGATGGGAGCAGGAATTGGAAAGTGAAGCCAATTACAGTTATACTGGTGTATAATCACATGAACAAACCAGAATTCAGAAAATTAGCAACAAAAAGTTCCTGACAACCTTACAGCGAAGACAGAAAATCCTGATGCAGGGGCCAGTTTCGATTCAAATCACCACTGAAATTCCAAGGCTAAATATGATAGGAGACTCAATCTAAAAAGAAGTGGAGGGGAGGGGGTGTGAAATCAAGTCCCAACGTTTAGCCCCATCTATATCATGGGGTTGAGTTCTAGCTGTAGAAGAAGCCAGGAAAGTGTACTCACTCCCCTTTATTCCCCCTTTTTGATCTTTGGCTACTGAAATTATGTATATAAAATATATGTATGGGGGTTGTCTGTGGGGAATCCAGATTTGATTTGGTCTTTATTTATGCTGCTTATAACTTTTACCAGGATAGAAAGCAAGCACAGACAGCCCCACAGAGTTGGAAAATTCTTTGAAGGGGGCCCAATATTTGACAGTTGGGTCCCGATCTGAACCTAACTGCTATCTTGCATGTAGAGGGTATATTGCATTTATTCCAGACAAGTTCTAGCTCCCAACCTCTCCAGGACCACTGTCCCAGTAATCACATAACCAAGGCTAGTAGGTTAAACTATTTTTATATATTGGGGAGAATGAATTAGAACACAAAGTGCAGAGGGAATAGAATATTCAATGAGGGAAGGAATTGATCAGCCAAAAAGAAATGATAGCTGGTGACTTGCTGACTGCAAGGGGCAGGAAGAGGCTTCCTGCTTAGACACCAGAGATAGGGAAGTTCATCAGCATCCTGCTCCCTCTGCTCCAGGAAGGAAGGAAGTCACCTCTACTTCAATCCACACCACAGAGATCCCTTCACCCAGCTGCACCTGCCCACCCTGTGGTTCTCATAATCTATCTGGGTGCAAGTAGACAGGAGGAAATGTCAGGAGTACCTGTCCTGCATTCCATAGGTCTCTCCCTCAAGGTGAAAAACTGCTGTGTCTTGCCTATTCCTTCCCAAAATGCTACATGAACTAATGCCAACCATATTCCATCCCTAAAATGCACCTTCAAGAGTTTCATTACAAAGCATTAATTGTTGTGAATGCTGAAAATTCTTGTGTCTTCAAAGGGGAGAGAGAGAAAGAAAGACAGAGAGAGGGAGACAAAGACAGACAGACAGAGACAAAGACAGACAGAGAGAGAGAGAGTGAGAGAGAGAGAGAATTTAATGCTTTGTCACTAAGCACTGAATATGTGGCCTGAGTGCTCTAAAGGTTTTCAGAGTGAGGAAATCAGTGAGTAACCTGGAAAGGCTTTGGAAAGGAGGCAGGAGTAAAAGAGGAGGTGAGATTTGGAAAAGTAGTGGGCTGGGCCAGTTCATATAAGTGGGCCAGGACATACATAAGGACAACCTGTGTCAGTGAAACAGGAGTGGATTCCCAAGATTGTCCCCAGAGGCTAGTGAAATCTTCCTCATTTCTGTACCTACACTATGGGGAACTACCCCAAAGTTGACAGTGGTGCCAGTTAGAGATCTTTCCCAGATGTGGCCATTTTGAAGTTAGTCTTAAAATAATACTTCTGTTACCCTGTACAATATTCCCTTGGTTCTGCTCAATTTGCTCTTCATTATTTCATGCAAGTTTTTCCATGTTTTTCTAGATAATTGAGCTCATCATTTCTTACAGCACAGTAGTATTCCATCACAATCATATGCCACAATTTGTTCAGCCATTCCACAACTGATGGACATCCTTGCAATTTCCAGCTCTTTGTCACCACAAAGACAGCTGCTATAAATAATTAAGAACATATAGTTTTTTTCCTTTTTCCCTAATCATCTTTAGAAATAGACCTACTAGTAGTATTGCTGGATCAAAAAGTATAGGAAGTTGAATAACTCTTTGGGAATAATTCTAGATTGTTCCCCAAAATGATTGAAACACTTCACAATTCCACCAACAATAAATAAGTGTCCCCAATTTTTTCACATCCTTTCCAACATTTTTCTCTTTCCTTCAATCATTTTAGCCAATCTGGTAGGTGTAAAATGATATCTCAAGGTTGTTTTCATTTGCATTTCTCTAATCAATAGTGTCTTAGAACATTTTTCATGCAACTATAAATTGTTTTGATTTACTCATCTGGAAACTACCTATTCATATCATCTGACCATTTATCAATTGTGAAATGACTCATATTCTTATAGATTAGGCAAAGTTCTTCATATATTTTTCACATGAGACCTTTATCTTATAAACTGTCTATAAATTTTTTCCCACAATTTTCTACTTTCCTTCTAATCTTGGCTACATTTGCTTTATTTATACAAAAGCTTTTTAATTTAATATATTTGAAATTGTCAATTTTCCACCTAACTTTGCTTTCTATCTCTAGTTTGTTTATAAATTGTTTGCCTGTCCATAAGTCTGATAAGTTATATGTTCCATGTTCTTCAAATATTCTTTATTCTCTTTATATCTAGATCATATATGCATTCAACATTAACTTGGTAAATGATGTAAGATATTGGTCTATTTCCAGTTTCTACATACTAGACATAGGGAAAAAGCCTAGCCTTTTCTACAGTGAGACTCAAAATGATACTTTTAGAATCAGATGCTCACAAAATCAAACTAATCTATAAACTCTGCCCTGGTAAAATCTGGAGTCTCACCAGGTCTTGTCTGGGACCCTAGGACCAGAACTGAGAGACTCAAAGGACTGTGGGATTTAGAAAATAAGAAAATGATAGAATTCAACAGATTCAAATGGCCAAATGACTAAAAGACCCAGGAGAATGAAGGGATTCAAGAGAATGAGGGGCCAAGGCCTCAGTGAGCTTATCAGGAATCTGATTTCAGATTAAACATACTGAGGGTGTGCAGAAAGATCCCTAGACTATAGGAGTGAGGATTAAAAGCAGTTCAGCTACATGGCAAGGATCAGACATTGTGAACACTTCTCCTTTCCCTTTGCCAGATCCAATTGTCACTCATGGCCTACTATCCCCAAGCCTTTACTTCCTCCTGGGGTCCATCTGCTTACAGAAATATCCTCTAACATAATCCCAGAGCCTGCTTTTTTTGGGTTGCTTGCTCCTCCTTGTCTTTGAAGCTATTAAATCTAAGGATGGGGACAAAGTGGACCGTGCCCAGGTGCATACTATCACAGCATGGTTACAGAAATGAGAAAACTTCGCCCCATAAGGAAGCAGAGAATCAGTCCCTCCAATAATGCTCACTCACCCAAGTAAAGGCCATTCATGGAAGGAGGAAACCTTCCACACTAAAGGAGCTGAGACCCAACCCAGGTTCCTCAAATGAAAAGATCTTATTGAGAGTAGACCACATCCTTTCAGAGGAAGCTGAGCCTCTACAAAGACACAGGGAAAATACACACACACACACACACACACACACCATACTCTGCAAAGGAATAGCTCTGCCCCAGTTAGAGGAATTTCCTGACAGACAGAAAGATATAAACCATAACCCAGCCCCTTCTAAAGAACAAAGGAAGTCCAACCTTCCTCCTTCTACCCTAATTCTCAATCTAATTCTCATCCCTGCCCCCAGCCTCTGGTCAAAGAGGGCCAAAAAGGAGTGTACTTGGAGGGCAAATAGTCTTCTCCCACACAAGTTCACTAGATCAAAGAATTGAGGAATAGAAAAAACCTTTTCCTTTTGATTTCTTCCCACAATATACCCTGTTGCCCCAACCACAAACTGTTGTCCCCTATATCACTCTCTGGTCCTGCCCACTTCTCTGAGCACTGGGGTGGGGGTAGCAAGATGACCTTTAAAGTTTATATGGTGCTTTAAGTTTTGCTGAAAGATTTAGATAAACTATTTCATTTGGGTTTCACAATGTTATGATCCTCACTTCACACATGAAGAAACTCATAAAGTTTGCATGACTTATCAAAGGATCATACAACTAGTTAAATGTCACAGGTGAATTACAAACCCAAATGCCTTCTGATTTCCAAGTCCTACTTTCTCTGTTATTCCACACTGCCTGTGAAAAATGATCCAAGCAGACTCATTCCCAGATTCCCTGTCTACCTCTCAAAGTCATAGCAGTCCCTGGTCCGTTACAGACACAGGTCACCTGATGTTGCTGTCACAGACATTAACAATTCTGTGTGTGTTTTGTGGACACTGACCTCTGTAATGTTTTCACAATGTTTCATTAACCCCATAAAACCCTCTTTTAGTTACTGAGCTTCCTGGATCAGAGATTCTGGCCCTCCCTGCTCCTCTGAGACACAGAGCAACTATATGGCTGTCATCAACTCTTCATCTTGCAAACATCCTTGTCACCTTCATTGCCTCTCCTCCTGTCACAGATACTTTGCCCTGCCCTGCTAAGACCACTTTGGGAATATTGTGTTCATTTCTGGCCCTCATATTTCAAGAATATCATTAAGAAACTAGACCCTGTCCAGGGAGGGAGGGAAGAAGGAAAGAAGGAGGGAGGGAAGGAAGGAAATATGTATGAAGTGAACTACAATATACCAAGCACAAATATGATCTCATGTAATCTTCACAATAACCTTAGGAGTATGTACTTTTACTACCCATTTTACAGGTGAAAAAAGACTGAGGCAGATAGAGATTAAGTGACTTGCCGAGGGTCATATATCTAGTAATGGTCTGAGGTCATATTTGAATTCAATCTTTTTAACTCCAAGCCCAGAATTCTAGTTACAGGGCCACCTTGCTGCCCCAATACGCCGAGTCACTTGCTTAGAGTATTGTAAGCAAGGAACCAGAAAAGGGGAATTAATTTGCATAAGAGACAAATGCCGAAATGCAGTGCTATAAATCTACATCCCTGGAAAGAGTAGACTGGGCCAATTAAGCATCAGCGGTTTGCACAGAAGAGAGCTGGCATCAGAGAGGGCTTTAGGATCTGCAAAAACATTTTCCACATATTATCTCAAATGAGCCTGACATCAATCCTGCCAACCAAGGCCTGCAGGCATTACAGCACCTATTTTACAGATGGAGAATGTGAAGCCAAATGGTGATGGTATTTGTAGATAATAATAATGAGGGGTTTACAACTCAGGCTTTCCTGTTGAATCTTCGGAGACATTTCACCAATAGGTAAAGGAGCTCAATCTTGTGATTTCATTGATATAAGGAATTTCTAGGTGAGGAAACTCTCATTACTTTGCAGGTCAGCATTTTCTCTGAAACTTATATTCTTAGTCAAGGGGAACTTGAGCTCTGGTTGTCCTGGCTTTAAGGTCAACAGTTTTGATCTACGATAACAAAAAATGGCAGAGGCACTTTGGTAAGCTATGAAACAATTGCTATCCAGAGTTCCAGGGAAACCACAATATAACCCACCAAATAACAAGAAGTTATTAAGCATCACCTAGGAGCCAGGAGCTATCTTGGGTGCTGGGGTTACAGAAATAAGAAGGGGAAACAGCCTATATCCACAATAAATTTCTACTTCCAAACAGTCTCTCCCTCAGAATGAGAAAACAGAAAGCGCATCTATAACTAATACATTGTGAATAGAAGGAAAATAAATGCAAGGTATCTAAAGTACAAGATAATTAGGGAGGGTGGGCACTAGCAATTGGGAAGATCAGCAAAGACTACAGGTAAAAGACTGGTGATTGAAGGTGATTGTACTGCATCTTAAAGAGGAGAGGGGGTCAATGAGGCAAAGTTGAGGGAGGAGTGCATTTCAGGCATGGGTAATGACCAGTGCAAAGACATGGAAGTGGCAGGTGGTGTTTTTTTGTATGAGGAACAGAAAAAAGAGTGATTTGACTCGATTTCAGAGTTGGAGAGGAAGAGAACAGTGCAGATAATGGCCAAGTGAAGCTAGAAAGATAGCCTGGAGGCAATTGCACAGGGCTTTAAAAAGAAAGAATTTATATGTTATCTTAGAACTACTAGAAAGTCATGGAATTAGCTGAGTAGGGCAGTCACATGGTCAGATCTCCATTTAAAGAAAATTATTCTGGCAGCTAGGTAGCAAAGTGGAAAGAGAGCTGGGACTAGAATTAGGAAGACCTGAGCTCAATTCCAACACCAGACAATTTCTGTCTGTATGACCTTGGACAAGTCACTTGACCTCTAACTTCCTAATTTTCCTCACCTGTAAAACAGGGATAATATAAGCAGCTACCTCACAAGGTTGTAACCAAAAAAGACTATTTATAAAGTGCATATTTCAGTTCCTGACACTTATTGGGCACCATATAAATGCTTATTCCCTTCCTCCCTTGCTAGTAATGTCTATGACGTATTAGAGTGATTAGAGACTTGAGGCAGGGAGACCAATTGGGAATTTGTTGCAATAATGTAGGCAAGGGGTGATAAGGGCATGAAATAAGGTGGCAGCTGGGGTGAATGGAGAAAAAAGGTTCTGATGTAAGAGGTATTAAACATACTTGAACACAACTGTCATGCCTGCCTCCCACTCCATGCCAATTTTCTCTTCTACAAGCTAAATATCCCCAATTCTTTCAATTGATATTCAAATAGCATGGTCTCAAGACCCTTCAGAAAGTTAGTTTCCTTCCTTGGGGCCCCCTCCAACTTATCGGTGTCCCTTCTAAACTGAACAAAATACTTCAGCTGTGGTCTGATCAAAGAAGCAATCTCTACTCCTGGATATGATGTCTCTCTCGATGTAATTCAAGATCAAATGAACTATTATGGTGCCATGACACATTGCTATCCCATATTGAACTTGCAGTCCACTAAAACTGCTAATTTCTTTTCAGTCAAACTACCATCTAACCATGCCTCCTTATTCTCTATGAAGTTGAAGTTGATTCTTTGAACCCATGTATAGCAGAACATACCTTTCTCTCTATTATTTTACATTTGTTGCTATGAACATTCTTCTTACTAGATTCATTCTAATTCTATATCTTAGGGATTCTCAATTTTTTTGGTCTCGGGACATCTTTTGATGTTGTTGTTATACTCTTAAAAAAGTATTGTTGTTGCTCAGTCATTTTGGTTATGTCTTATGCTTCATGACCCTGTTTGGGTTTTTCTTGCCAAAGGTACTGGAATGGTTTACCATTTCTTTCTCCAGCTCATTTCTTCAGATGAGGAAATGGAGGCAAACCAGGTTAAGTGACTTCCTCAGGGTCACAGAGGCAGTAAGTGTCTGAGGCTGGATTTGAACTTGGGTTTTCCTGACTCTAGGTCTGGTACTCTATTCACTGTGCCACTTAGCTGCCCATAAAAAATTATTGAGGGCTTCACAAAAATCTTTTGTTTTGATCATTTTGATACTGGTATTATATCAATAGTTTGATATTGACCTTGTTAAAAATTAGAATGCCATTATTATTATAAAAATAAAAACCCCTCGAAAGTGTCCCAGAGACCTCAAGATATTCCCAGACCACACTTTGAGATCCATTGCTCCATCCTGTCTAAGATCTTTTGTTAGCTTAACACAGACATCTAGGTTATTAACTAAGGTTCCTAGCTTTATGTTGACTGACAAGCATGTCATTTGTTCTTTTATCTAATTTATTGATAAAGATGTAACATAACATAGGGCCAAATAGAAATCCCTGGGGCATTCCTCTGCATCCTTGCATCCAAGTTGTGTTTGGAAATTAACCATTCCTTGAGTCCTATCACTCAGCCAGCTCCAAATCCATCCAGTTGTACTATTTATTGTCTATCCTACATTTGTTCATCTCCTCCACAAGAAAAGCATAAAGTACTATGTCTTTTTCTCTCCTAAAAATCTATATAAACTATACTTTCAGGATTCCCCTAATCTACCAGTTATAGTAAACCTATCAACAAAGGAAATATAGTTAGTGTTTGACCTACTCTAGATGAAGCCATAAAGACCCCAGATGATCACCACTTTGGTTTGTCACTGTTCAATAACCATCTCCTCAATATCTTAGAGTTCTAGAATATTCCTAAGAATTGACACTAAGGTAATTTGCCTATACTCTAAAGGTTCTATCCTCTTCTTTTTCAAAAAAAAGGGGGGTAGGGGACACATTTGCCTCTTTCCAAGCCAGAGGTCACTCTTCCATTTTCCAAGTGGTTGTTTTTTCAGATATCTCTGAGAGTGACTCAGCAAACACATTGCCTAGTTCTTTCAGTATCCAAGCATGCAGTTTATCTACAATTTTAATTTATCAACATCATTAAGGAATTATTTTAATAATATCTTAGGATCATATGGATTTGGCTATGATGTTCCTGAAAGTTTTCATTTTGGGCTTTCTTTCAGAAGATTATGACTATGTTTTTTCTATTTTCTTATGGTCATCTTGATCTAATGGATCTGGGCAGTTTTCTTTTCATGATTTCTTAAAATATCATGTCCAGACTCTTTTCTGGTCATGGCTTTCTAGTAGCACAATGATTATTAAATTAATTCTCATTGCCCTATTTTCTTTTTTTTAATAGTTGAGATTTGATTCTAATAGTTTTAATTACAGTGCTTGTCTGTTAAAGTGAAAACTGAAAACAAGTATACAAAACAGTCAATTACTAATTGTGTATTGAAAGTAGTAAGAGTTTCCACAACACCAAACAAACCAGTTCTGAGCTTTTCCTAAGATAAAACTTAACAGCTCCAGCTTCTTCAGAGTTTATCAAAATACAAAAGAAAAAAAAGTAAAGATCCTTTTTTTTCAGATGGCAAATATAACCCTTACAGTATTGAGGGGTAGTAAAGGACATTTCACACTTATACAGATAGGGGGGATTCTTTCAAAATGTAACCAAATACTTCTAGAATGGAATGACTCCACAAGCTCTCATGCTCAATTTATTTTTTTCAAAACCTAGACACCATAGAGAGATGCTTAGTGTTCTTGACTGTGTTTTTTAAATATCTCCAGCCAAGCTTTGAGGCTAACATAGGCTGCTCTTACTGTGGAGAGGTTTCAAACGGAAACACCACACACTTGACCAACATTAAAAGGCTGTTTTTTTGCTGTCCAAATACGTCAGAAAACTCTTCTTGATATTTATAACCAGCCATCATTGTGTCCTTCCTTAGAGTTATTCAAGTACGGTGGAGAATTAAAAACCAACTACCAAAATGGATCTCAACACAGATTTCATAAGCCAGTGGGAGTAGCACTCAGCTCTGCTTCTGCAACCCAAGTGTCAATTTGCTTAAAAACCCTTCCCAGTACTAAATGGTGAGTTGATTATTTTACAATTTTAAAAAAGCTGAGCAATATTTCATAAGAGTGCCAGAAACTGCCCACATTGAAAACAAAAACTATTTACATTAAATAAGAAACCTGTTTTCAAGGCTGTATTTGCCACATTTATAACATGGTGCAATACAGACTGTGACAAGGGGTAGGAAAAATTAGCTTTGAGCACTCAATACCACAAAGTAGCACAGTTTGCCACATAGATTCAAAGGGTGAGTAAGAGTTAAATAAGGAGAGAACTTTTATTGTTTCCTTTCTGGTTTTGGAGCTGATTGGATAATCAGTCCAGTCCTTCATAGAACCCATCCCCACTAGTGGCACAGGTGGCTTGGATGTACCAGTTTCTATGATGAAGAGAATGCAGTCTAAGTTTATATGTGATTTCAACAGCATTCATGGCATTGGGAAGATCCTGTTTGTTAGCAAACACTAGTAAGATGGTATCTCTAAGCTCTGCCAACATTCTAACCAGTTCTTCTTGCACCTCATTCACTCATTCTCTATTATTTTTGCCAACCACAAAAATAAGTCCTTGTCTGTTCTGAAAATGATGGCACCATATGGCTTGGAACTTGTTCTGGCCACTTACATCCCACACTGTGAAGCTAATGCTTTCATGTTCTACAGTTTCTACATTG
This sequence comes from Trichosurus vulpecula, assembly GCF_011100635.1. Lineage (NCBI taxonomy): Eukaryota > Metazoa > Chordata > Mammalia > Diprotodontia > Phalangeridae > Trichosurus > Trichosurus vulpecula. The sequence continues at coordinate 80,436,933 of NC_050573.1, forward strand.
AAACCTGTAGTAAGAATAGTACTTATTATTTCACCTAGCTTCAGTTTGTACAAAATGGTTGTCTTTCCTGCAGCAACTAGACCAACCATTAGAAGTTAGCCAATATATTTCCCATGTTCCAAGTGTGGTGTGTTGAATGTTGGCAAAAGAAACCTCTTCACTCTTGAGCCTTGGGCTTCCTGTCTCCTCACCCATGAGTAGCTGAGGCCAGATTTGAATTTAGGAAAATTAGTCTTCCTGACTCAGGGATGTGCTCCATCCACTGCACCACCTAGTTGCCCCTCAATACAACATAGATAATGTTAATTTGTGGTTTTCTAAGTCAATACGTGGTCACAGGTTTCTATTTGAGTTTGACACCACTATTTCAAAGGATTGATGATGAAGCCTTCTTACCACGTCTTGGCAGAGAGGTGATGGCCTGTTCCTATGTAGGTATATGCTGCCTCTGCAGGATAGAATGAAAGCTTCTCAAGGATAAGAACTGCTTTCTCTTTGTCTTTGGATCCCTAGTGCCTACCACACAGTAGGCACTCAATAAATACTTGTGGAGCAATTGATGGTTTCAGACTATTCAATGTGTTGATTTGCTTTGTTGACTCCTTTATGCTCCAAGGAAGAGCTGAAGAGAAAATTACTTAGGGTGTAGACATAGATACAAATACGATAGATAAAAATGAATACAAAATGTTTATTTAAAGGAGATGAAAGACTACAAAAACATTAACAGAATACAGAGAGATATTAGGACTTCTGGGAGCCAAAATGGCACAGTAAGCAGTAAATCATAACTCTCCAATATTCACCTCCAAATGACCATGAAAAAGTGCCCCAAAACAAATGCTGGAACAGGGGAACCAGAAAAAAGACAGGATGAAATAATATTTTATCCCAGGAACTTGGAAGATAAGCAGGAAAGATCTCTCTCACTCAGGTAAAAAAGGAGCACAATCCAGGACAGGAAGTGTCCCAGCAAGCCAGTGGCAAGTTTGACCCCAGCAAACCAGCAGGAGATCTTGAGCCCCAGTGTGGTGGAACAGATAAATGCCAACACCAGGCCCCACCACCAGAAGTTTCAGTATAGCCAGAGGAATCGGCAGACTCCAGCTCCAAGAACTGCCACACATTCTAGCATACCTCTGGGCAAATAGACAACTGATAGCAGCTAGACCACTGAGTGCATCAGTGTAGCCTGGGGAAAAGCAGAAATATTTCACATGCCTCAGCACTTGCCAGACACCAATGATAGCACCCTGACTCAGCACTAGGTAATCTGCCAGAACCCTATAGCCTCCAGTAGCACTAGCTTCCCTCCCACCCTCACCTCCTCAGCACAGCACCAGCCATTAGGATCCCCTGTGGGCCTTAGGGAAATATAAACATCAGTGCAGCACCATGTGAACAGAAGGGCCTGAAACCCCTAGCATAAGAAGCCTGAGATAGTACCCCTTCTACGCAAGGAGGAGAGCTCAAATTTCAAAGTAAGGGAAAGGGCCAGAAAAGATGAGCAAAAAATAACAAAAAAAAAAAAAGGATCTGACCACAGAAAGGTATTATGTTGACAGGGAAGATCAAGACACAAACTTAGAAGAGGACAACAATGTCAAAATATCTATGGGCAAAGCCCCAAAGAAAAATGGGAAGTGGTCTCAAGCCCAGAAAGAACGCATGAAAGAGTTGGAAAAGGAGCTTAATATTTGTTTGTCTCTAATGTCAAGACATATGAGAAGCCTAAAAAGGTAAAAGAAAACACAAAGGATTCAATAGAGGTGAACTGTTTACATCCCCATATGGAAAGATGATACTTATAATTCTTAAAAATTGTACCACTAATACTACAGCTAGAAGGAATATACACAGACAGTGGTACAGACACAAGATGAATTTCAGGGGATGACAGAAAAAATAATTAATGAATGAGAAAGTGGAGTACACTGCAGAAGGAAAGTAGAGGTAGAATGAGGTAAATTATTTCAAATAAAAAACCTATTCCAGTGGAGTGAAAGATGGGAGGATGTGTGACAGGCATCGCTTGAACCTTAGTCTCATCAGTATTGGTTCAAAGTGGCAATAATATACACAATCGAGTGAATATAGAAATCTATATTACTCAACAGGAAAGTAGGAGGGGAGGAGATTAACTAAAGTGGGAGGTGGGGGGGAGATGGAGCTCACAGAGGAGAGGGCAGACTAGGGGAGGTGGAAGACAGAATGAAAATATTGTCAAGAAAGGAAAGAATAAAAGGAGAGAAAGGAAAAAGAGGAGGAAATATAGGATGGAGAGAAATGCACAGTTAGTAATTATAACTGTGAATGTGAAGTAGATGAACTCTCCCATGAAATGGAAGCAGATAGCAGAGTGGATCGAAAACAATATGTTGTGTATAAGAAACAAAATTAAAGCAGAGAGATACACACAGAGTAAAGGTAAGGGGCTGGTACAGAATCTATTATGCTTCATCTGAAGTGAAAAAAAAATGCAGGGGTTGCACCCCTGATCTCAGACAAAGCAAAAATAGACCTAATTAAAAGAGATGAAGGAGGAAGCTACATCTTGCTAAAAAATCAGATCCAGGAGAAGATAGAAGTCATGACCAAACAAGAGATAGAGAGCATTATGAAATGTAAAATAGATAATTTTGATTATACTAAAATAAAAACGTTTTGTGCAAACAAAACCTATGCAACCAGGATTAGAAAGAAAGCAGAAGGCTGGGAAGCAATCTTTACAGTGTCTCTGATAAAGGCTTCATTTCTTAAATATATAAAGAACTGAGTCAAATTTATAAGAATACAAGCCATTCCCCAATTGGCAAATGGTCAACGGATATGAACAGGCAGTTTTCTGATGAAGAAATCAAAGCTAGCTATAGTCATATGAAGACGTGCTCTAAATCATTTTTTATTAGAGAAATGCAAATTAAAACAGCTCTGATGTATCACCTCACACCTAGCATATTGGCTAATATGACAAAAAAAAGGAAAACAACAAATGTTGGAGAAGATGTGGGAAAACTGGGACACTAAAGCACTCTTGGTGAACTTGTGAACTGATCCAACCATTCTGGAGAGCAATTTGAACTATGCCCAAAAAGCTATAAAATTGTGCATACCCTTTGATCCAGCAATACCACTACTAGGTCTGTATCCCAAAAAGATCAAAAAAAGGGGGAAAGACTCACATGCACAAAAATATTTATAACAGCTCTTTTTGTGGTGGCAAAGCATTGGAAATTGATAGGATGCCCATCGATTGGGGAATGGCTGAACAAGTCATGGTATATGAATGTAATAGAATACTATTGTATTATACAAAATGATGAGTGGTCAGATTTCAGAAAAATCTGGAAAGATTTAAATTAATTGATGTTGAGTGAAATGAGCAGAACCAGGAGAACATTATACACAGTAACAGCAACATTGTGTGATGATCAACTTTGATAGATTTGGCTCTTCTCAGCAACATAATAATCTAAGATAATTGCAAAAGACTCATGATGGAAAATACTATCCATATCCAGAGAAAAAACTATGAAGTCTGAATGTGGATCCAAAGCATATTATATTCACCTTTTTTTGTTTGCTTTTTTTTCTCTTGATTTTTCCCTTTTGTTATTATTCTTTCATAATATGACTAACATGTAAATATGTTTAATATGATTTTACATGTATACTCTATGTCATATTGCCTGTCTCTTGGGGAGGGGGAAGGAGAGGAAGAGAAGGAGAAAAAAGTTTGGAACTCAAAATCTTATAAAAGCTTATGTTGAAAATTTTCTTAACATGAAATCAGAAAAAAAATAAAATATTATCAAAGTTCTAAAAAAGTTAAATAAACTGAGAGACAATGATCTGAGCATGAGCAATTTGTGAGTTAGGCTATCAATAACAAACAAATTGAATCAATGGCCTCACTCTATGACAAAAACCCTAAGGTAGGACTTACTAGCTTTCATGTAGTTTGGGGAACTACTTGAGAACAAAGAACAGAGCTGGGTGGGTGGGGAAAACAATGAAATCCATGGGAGTCAAGACAACAAGCACCCATGTGGGGCTAGTAACCACTCCTCTCTGTCATAGGAGAATACTTTGTTGATTTATGGGATCTATCTGCATCCTGTGACTATTGATAGAGGACCAAGGATAGCATACTATCTGAATCCAAGGAGGGAGATGGGACCCTCCTTAATAGGACAAGGACAGGCAAGGATGGACAATGTATCCCTTAGAGCTAACTGCAGGACTTAAAGATAACACAAGACGTCTTCGTATTTTCCTAGGAGCTGAAGGTATGATAGATAACAGTTTTCCCATTAATTATAACTTTAAACTAACTCAGAGGGAAGCTAAATTCCTGTGGCTAAGAAATGTTCATTGTTTGAGTCTGCCTGCAAGAGAGAGTGGACCAGACTTCTTGGTGTCCACCTTCATCTCTCATGGATAACAGATTTACGTGAGGCAATAATAGAACAGTGATTAGTAGGAGAACTGGATTTCTAAACTTAACCCATCACAGGCCAGCTGAAGTTCTGAACTAAGTTCAGAGATAGGGAAGTATGACTTAGCATGAAATTAATTAGCTATAAGGAGATATAGCCTTACTTCTGGACTGGAGACCCATAAGTGAGAATGGGAGTTGGGATAAGGATCTTTAGCATTTATATAAGCTGTGCTAAAGTGTCCAAAAAAGGAAACAACATTGAATTTGTGGTCCAATCAGGGTAAAAGATAGCAGGACTATTTTTGTTTTCCCTTCATTCTGGCCATTGTGCCTCTAAGATCCACTTAGGTTTCACTCTGGACCTGCAACATGTTTAATTTCTATGGAAGCCAGAAAGGGCCCTAGGGTCTACCACAGGGGAAACTGAGTCAGTAGGGCACTAAAAGCAAAATTACTTGAGCACAAATTTCAGACAGAAATTGAAAGGTTGGATGACAGAGTGAAATTTTTCATAACTATTACCCCTTTGGGAAGACTGCTGGCCTTCCCTTCATTCGATTTCTTCCTAGTACCTGGGCACAGAATGGATTACTGCTGCTACCATTGAACTCCTAAATGGCTTAGACAGCTGGGACAGATCTTAGATCGCTGCAGTGGCTGAGACAGAGATCCTGGGATGGAGATGGGACCAAGGTATTAGGGTGGTATTATGAATCAGAGAGCACAGTGAGAGACAGAGGTGGACCAGACCGTTGGCAATTGCTATGAAATCTCAGTTGCCATTTACTTTGGGTCAGAACATTCATTCCAACTCACTGCCATTTCCCCCTTTTTTCTCTGATTTTTTGTCATTTTGAAATGACTGGGATTTGTTCCAGGACACAGTTGTTTCCTTCTGCTTCTGGATTAGGCACCACAGGAATAAATGTGAGAGTGGTATGTATAACTGGCTCCAGATTAGAGCTAATAATGAATGTCTGAAAGCAGTAGCATAATTCAAATCTACAGTGCACATATCCATTGGGCTAGAACCAATGACCATATTTTACAGAGCTGTAACTTCAAATAGCACAAATTTGAATGTACAGGACTACTTCAGAGAGGCATTATTTGCACTAATTGAGACCCACGTGGAGTTGGATGATTCAGCTGCTTTAAAAGGGGTTAATTTGGTCATTCAAACATGAGGCCTTGACCTTCTCTCCCAGAGACAGGACACATTCAGGGGAATGGATGGATCACCAGGCTAGAAATGCATCATAGAGAGACAGGACATGGCAGCAACATGGTTGCAGTATCAATCATGCTAGAGACATCAAGGAGGCCTAATAGAGACTAGCTGGAGAAGGTGCAGACAGTCTGGTATGGTGCTGAGCTCAAATTCTAAGGGCAGGCCTGGGAATGTAGAATGCCTGTCCTTGGGAGAAGACAGAAATGGTTATTGCCCTAGAATTCTCAGATTAATCACTCAATCAGCCCCTTGGAGTTAGACTGTATGTTAAGAAAACTTTTGTTGTTCAGTCGGTCTCCCATTGCATCCTGGGCCATCTCCAGTCATCCTGGTGAATATCAGACCACTGGACCCAGATGGTTCTGGAGGAGAAAGTGAGGCTGGTAACCTTGCACAGCCCTCACTCACTCAAATCAAAGTCAATTGCAAGTCATGTCATCATTTTCCTGACATCATGGTCCTCTTTGAAAACAAATGACAAACACAATCTGTTGTTCAGTCATTTCAGTCTTATCTGATTCTTTGTGACCCCGTTAGGAGGTTTATTGGAAAATAGGCTGGAATGGTTTTGCCACTTCCTTCTCCAGATCATTTTATAGATGAAGAATTGAGGCAAACAGGGTTAAGTGACTCACCCAGGGTCACACAGCTAGTAAGTGTCAAAGGCCAGATTTGAACTCAGGAAAATGAGTCTTCCTGCCTTCAGACCTGGCATTGTAAGAACTTCATCCCCTTGCTTCCCTGTTAAGGACAATAATCCATTTTCCTAGTGGACTATGAATGTGGAGCTAAGGAATATGTGTTCCTAATAGGTCACTGAGTTTCCAAGGATATACTTAGCTAAGAACTGTGGAGTATAAAGGGAGACGTTCTTCGTATCTTTACCAGGGTCATGCAGTGGCTTAAAGTTGAATACTAAGTCGTTGTGATTTCAATTTCATACCATAAGTGTACTTTAACCTATAAAGTGAATGTTTTCCTTTCTGGTCATAATAAATTGTGAAAGAAATAAAAATCAATGAGAAATGGGGATAAACTCTGCTTGGAGGTTTTCTTTGAGCCTAAACTCTAGGCATGGGACAAATGAGATAATTTAGGATTAAATAAATGAAATATGGCACAGGAATTATTTCATATTTTAAACTATAGATATAAAAAGAACCTAAGCAAAGATGGGTGGCAAGTGCTTCTGCATACAGAAAAACTTCCTGGACTCCTGCCATCCATAGTAAAAAACCCTTACTTGGGGTGCAGAGCCAAGATGGCAGCAGGAAAGCAGGGACTTGCTTAAGCTCTCTCCCAAATCCCTCCAAACACCTGTAAAAAATGGCTCTGAACAAATTCTAGAGCTCCAGAACCCAGAAAATAGCAGAGGGAAATACATCTCCATCCCAGGAGAGCCTGGATGGTTCCCAGGAAGGGTCTGTCGCACAGTGCTAAGAGCTGAGGGCAGCCCAGCGTGGGCCGCACTGGGACAGACCAGACCCAGAAGCAGCCAGCTGGAACAGGCCTTGAGGCCATGAAACAGTGAGCTGTGGCAGTCACCAGACTTCTCAACCCTCAAATGCCAAAGAGCAGGTTAGGGGGAAACTGTAGGATTGAGTTCAGAGTGGTCCAGCTACCAGCTCTGGGGGTGGAGGAGGTCATGCAGCCACTGCAGTTGCAGGAGCAGAAAGCTTCTGAGGCTGCCTCCAGAGTGCCAGCATCAGCAGCTTCCCCAGTCCCTGGCTCACACAGTGGGAGGAATCTAGCAGTGGATCAGAGCGGAAATGCAAGGAGTGCTTTGTGAGCACAAAGGCAGATTCTCTTGCTGTGCCCTGCTTGGATCTGAATGGCAGTCCTGGTGGGCAGTTTTTGGGGGAGGAGGAGAGCTGCTGTAACAGAGCTTGGGGTAAAGGTGGAGTAGAAGTAGCTCTGAAAACAGCAGTGCTTGGACCCTAAAGCTTAGGACAAAGTAGTCTCTACTCTACAAGCAACCGTATCCTGACAAAAAGCTCAAGGGTCAAGTAGTTGGCTGGGAATATGAACAGGCAGTCAAAATGGACTCAGACTCACCTCAAACTCTAGATTCCTTTTTTGGTGACAAAGAAGATCAAATCATACAGGCAGAAGAAGTCAACAAAGTCAAAGAGCCTACATCAAAAGCCTCCAAGAAAGATATGAATTGGTCTCAGGCCATGGAAGAGCTCAAAAAGCATTTGGAAAAGCAAGTTAGAGAAGTAGAGGGAAAATTAGGAAGAGAAATAAGAGTGATGCAAGAAAACCATTAAAAACAACTTAACGATTTGCTAAAGGAGACCCAAAAAAATACTGAAGAAAATAACACCTTAAAGAATAGACTAACTCAACTGGTAAAAGAGCTCCAAAAAGTCAATGAGAAGAAGAATGCCTTGAAAAGCAGAATTAGCCAAATGGAAAAGGAGGTCCAAAAGACCACTGAAGAAAATACTACCTTAAAAATTAGATTGGAGCAAGTGGAAGCTAGTGGCTTTATGAGAAATCAAGATATTATAAAACAGAACCAAAGGAATGAAAAAATGGAAGACAATGTGAAATATCTCATTGGAAAAACCACTGACCTGGAAAATAGATCCAGGAGAGATAATTTTAAAATGATTTGACTACCTGAAAGTCATGATCAAAAAAAAGAACCTATATATCATCTTTCAAGAAATTATCAAGGAAAACTGCCCGGATATTCTAGAGCCAGAGGGTAAAATAGAAATTGAAAGAATCCACCGATTGCCTCCTGAAACAGATCCCCAAAAGAAAACTCCTAGGAATATTGTCACCAAATTGCAGAGTTTCCAGGTCAAGGAGAAAATACTGCAAGCAGTCAGAAAGAAACAATTTGAATATTGGGGAAACACAATCAGAATAATACAAGATCTAGCACCTTCTACATTAAGGGATCCAAGGGCTTGGAATATGATATTCCAGAGGTCAAAGGAGCTAGGATTAAAACCTAGAATCACCTACTCATCAAAACTGAGTATAATGCTCCAAGGCAAAATATGGATTTTCAATTAAATAGAGGACTTTCAGGCTTTCTCAATGAAAAGACCAGAGCTGAATAGAAAATTTGACTTTCAAATACAAAAATCAAGAGAAGCATGAAAAGGTAAACAAGAAAGAGAATTTGTATGGGACTTACTAAAGTCGAACTGTTATGTTTACATTCCTACATGGAAAGATGATGTGTGTAATTCAGGAGACCTTTCTCAGTATTAGGGGAGTTGAAGGGAAAATAGACAGAAGGCACAGGATAAGTTGAATATGAAAGGATGATATCTAAAAGAATGAAATAAATTTAAGTAGTGAGAGAGGAATATATTGAGAGAGGGAGAAAGGGAGAGAAGGAATGGGGTAAATTATCTTGCATAAAAGTGCCAAGAAAAAGCAGTTCTGTTGGAAGGGAAGAGGGAGCAGGTGAGGGGGAATGAGTGAATCTTACTCTCATCGGATTTAACTTGAGGAGAGAATAACATACACACTCAACTGGGTACCTTACTCCACAGGAAAGTAAGGAGAAGGGGATAAAAAGGGGGGATGATAGAAGGGAGGGCAGATAGGGGGAGGAGGTAATCAAAAGGAAACACATTTGAAAAGGGACAGGGTCAAGGGAGAAAATTGAATAAAGGGGGCAGGATAGGATGGAAGTAAATATAATTAGCCTTTCACAACATGAGCATTGTGGAAGTGTTTTGCATAATGATACATGTGTGATATATGTTGTATTGCTTGCCTTCCTAAGGAGGGTGGGTGGGAAGGGAAGAGGGGAGAGAATTTGGAACTCAAAGTTTTAAAAGCAGATGCTTAAAAATTTTTTAAAAAATGTTTTGCATGCAGATGGGAAACAAGCTATATAGGGAATGGGGCATAGAAATTTATCCTGCCCTGCAAGAAAGTAAGGGGAAAGGTGATGGCAGGGTGGGGGGGGAGTGTGGTGAAAGAGGGGAGGGCCAACTGGGGAATGAGGCAATCAGAATATATGCCATCTTGGAATGGGGGGAGGGTAGAAATGAGGAGAAAATTTGTAACTCAAAATCTTGTGGAAATCAATCTTGAAAACTAAAATATTAAATAAAATGTATCCAGAAAAAAAAATAAACCTTACTTGTGGAAGGCATCTTCACTGGCCTCTACATTAGAAGAATTTCCACAAGGTCACGTGTTCCTTCTTGGGAAGGTGGAGGCCTACAGCCTGATTTGGCTTCATGATATTTGAATTGTTTCTTTGTGGCTGCTTACAATATTTTCTCCTTGATTTGATAATTCTGGAATTTGGCTCCAATATTCCTTGGAGTTTTCATTTTGGGATCTCATTCAGTAGGTGATCGGTGGATTCTTTCAATAATTGTTTCACCCTCTCATTCAAGGATATCTGGGAAGTTTTCCTTGGTAATTTTTTGAAAAATACTATCCAGGCTCCTTTTTTAATCATGGCTTTTGGGTAGACCAATAATTCTTAAATTATGTCCCCTGGATCTCTTTTCCAGGTCAGTTGTTTTTTTCCAAGGAGCTATTTTACATTTTCTTGTATTTTTTCATCCTTTTGATTTTGTTTGACTGATTCTTGATGTCTCACAGAGTCATTAGCTTCCATTTGCCCAACTCTAATTTTTAAGTAATTATTTTCTTCAGCTAGTTTTTGCACCTCCTTTTCCATTTACCCAATTCTACTTTTTAAGGAGTTGTTTTCTTCACCGGATGTTTTTTTTGTTCCACTTGGCCAATTGTATTTTTTAAGTAATTGTTTTCTTCCATCAATTTTTGTCCTTCCTTTTCCAAGCTATTGACTCTCTTGCATCCTCTCATTTCTTTTCCCAATTTTTCTTCTACATCTCTTATTTGACTTTTAAAATCCTTTTTTAGCTCTTCCAATAAGGCTTTTTGGGCTTCAGACCAATTCATATTCCCCTTTGACATTTCACATGTAGCCATTATGATATTGTTGTCCTTTTCTGAGTTTGTGTTTTGATCTTCCCTGTCACCATAAAAGCTCTCTATGGTCAAGGTTCTTTTTTGCTTTCTGCTCATATTTTTGCCGATTTAGTGGCTTTAAAGTTGAACTCTGCTCCTGGGGCATAGGGGGCACTGTCTCAAGCTTCTTGTACTGGAGGCCAGAGGTTTCATCACTAACTTTGTGCCCTGGGGCCTCAGATACTGGCAGCTTGCTCACTGTGCTGGGGTGGCCCAGCCTAGTTGCACCTGTGGTTGCCTGATTTCCAGAGCTGGCAATTTGCCTTATGTACTGGGGCTGGAGGCCCCACAGCAGGCCTGCTGTGCCATTGGCCTGCTGATACAAAACAAAGGAGCCTCAGTCGCTGATCTGCGCTGCGGCTAAGAACCTCCTCCTTGTCTGCCCAGACATCATCTGTGCTGGGCTGAACTACCCTTGCATCCAAGTGAGACAGCCCTTTTCTGAAGTCTTTCTAAGGTATCTTAAGGCAGAAAATTGTTTCACTCCATCTTTTTTGTAGGTTCTGTCACTCCAGAATCAAGTTAGAGGCTTGATTTAATGTTGTTTCCAAGGGATACTGGGGAGAGTTAGGCAACTTCCTGGCTTCTCTCGGAAGTTTTGACTCTGTCCCCCAAATTCTCTCATTCTACTAAGAAGGTGAGTAGCATGGTATAAATCATGCATTTGAAATCATACAAAGCATATTTCCATATTATCCACATTTCAGGAAAGCAAGAAAATAAAGTGAAAAAATTATACTTCAATTTGCACATAGAGTTAATTAGTTCACTATTTACAGGTGGATAGGATTTTTCATCAGGAGTTTTTTGGAACTGTTTTGGATCATTGTATTGATCAGAGTAGCCAAGTCTTTCACAGATTGCACAATGACCTCCTGGTTCTGCTCACTTCACTCTGCATAAATTCATCTAGATCTTACAGGTTTTCCTGAAACAATTCTACTACTCATTTCTTAAAGTACAATAGAGTTCCATCAAAACCATATATTACAACTTGTTCAGCCATTCCCCAATTGATGGGTATCTCCTCAATTTCCAATTCTTTGCTACCACAAACATAGCTGCTATAAATATTTTTGTAAATATGGCTCCTTTTCCTTTGATTTCTTTGGGATACAGTCCTACTAGTAGTATTGCTGGGTCAAAGGGTATGCACACTTTAACAGCTCTCAGGCATAGTTCCAAATTACTCTCCAGAATGATTGAACAAGATTACAACTTATACCAATAGTGCATTGGTGTCCCTGCTTTTCCACATATGCTCTAATACTTGTCATTTTTCTTTTCTGTCATGTTAGCCAATTTGAAAGTGTGATATGGCATCTCAGAGTTGTTTCAATTTACATTTTTCTAATCAATAATGAGCCTATATATTGTCACCTTACCTACTTATATGCACAGTACATTATCTGAAATGTTGGGCTGGATAAATCAAAAGCCAGAATTAAGGTTGCTGGGAGAAATAATAGTCTCAGATATATAGATAATACCACTCTGATGGCAGAAAGTGAAGAAGAATTAAGAAGCCTCTTGATGAGGGTGAAAGAGGATTGTATAAAAGCTGGCTTAAAATTAACATAAAAAAACTGAAATCTTGGCAAAGTCAGCACCCTGAACATGGAGAAAATATAAGCAGAGAAATTAATACAAAGACCAACAGACAGAGCTCCAGCTGTCTGAACAAAGTAATACAACCATCTACATACACCACTGGATCAGAAGGGATCAGATACGTCTGAGTAGTGGGGGGGGGGGGAGAGGGGCGGGGCCAGGAACTGAACAAACAGCTACTCAGAGTCCCATCCAGGGGAATCAAAAGGTCCTTCTCATAAGCAAACTCCCAAAAGCAAAATCTCACCTTAGAGTATATATACTCTTCCCAGAGCCAGAAGGCATCACAATCCATGTGACTCAGTGCCTAATTAGTTTAGTACCAAAAGGTGTGAAAGCCTTTCTACAAGCAAGTCTTCTCATAAGCAAACCTCCCTCTACACAAGCTCCTCTTTAGGCAAGTTTCTCCCCCAGTACACTCTGTTGGACTCAGGATGTATTACAGCTGTGAATGAACACATGTGGTCACACAAACCTATTAATGGATGGGGAAGATCTTCTATTAACATTACACTATGTTACAACATTATTTCCTGGCAAATAAAGGAAGAAGAAATTGAGGCATTTTCAGATTTTATATGCTTGGACTCAAAGATCACTGTAGATGGGGACTGCAGCTATGAAATTAAAAGTACTTGCTGGAAAAATCTGGACAGCATACTAAAAAGCAGAAACATCACCTTGCCACAAAGGTCCATATAATCAAAGCCATGGTTTTTCTAGTAGTATAACTATGATGATTGGACCATAAGGAAAGGTGATCATCAGAGAATCGATGCTTTTCAAATTCTGGTGCTGAAGAAGATTTTTGAGAATCCCTTGGACAATAAAGAGATCTAATCAGTTGATACTTAAAGAAATTATTTCAGACTATTAACTCGAATGTCAAATGCTGAAGCTTTGGCCACCTCATGAAAAGACAGGACTCATTGGAAAGGCAAAAGGAGAAGGGCACAGCAGAGGTTGAGATGGATAGATAGTGTCATGGAAGCAACCAGCATGAGCTTTGACAAACTTTGAGAGACAGTGGAGGATAGGAGGGCCTGGCATGTTATGGTCCATGGAGACATAAAGAGTTGAACATGACTGTATGACTGGATAAAAACAACCAAAACTATCCCCTTTTTTCCTTTTGATCCTCTCCATTTCTTGTTTGGTCAGTCCATAGATTTGAAAGGTAAAAATTTCCATGTTCCCTTACTTTGCCAGTGATATCACCCTTTATGTATAAATTATCTGCCCATTTTGACCTTACTTTGGCATATGGTGTGAGAGGTTGGGTTTATTTCTAGTTTCTGCTTTTTAGTTTTCTTTGCAATTTTTGTTAAATGGTGAGTTCTCACCCTAAAGACTTGGATCTTTGGGACTATCAAACACTAGATTACTATGGACATTTACTATTGTATGTTTGTGCACCTAATCTATTCTACAGATCTATCACTTTATTTCTTAGCCAGTACCAGATTGTTTTGTTTACCACTTTGTAATATAGTTTGAAATTTGATACAACTAAGCCACCTTCCTTCACTATTTAAAAACTGGTTCCCTTGATATTCTTAATCTTTTTTTTCCTTCCAGATGAATTTTGTTATTTTTTTTAGATCTAAAAAATAGTTCTTTAGTAGTTTGATTGGTATGGCACTGAAATAATTTAATTTAGGTATAGTAGACATTTTTATTACATTGGTTCAGCCTACCCATGAGCAATTAATATTTCTCCAGTTGTTTAGATCTGCCTATATTTGTATGAACAGTATTTTGTAATTGGCAGGTAGACTCTCAAGTATTTTATATTGTACGAAATTATTTTAAATGGAATTTCTCTTTCTATCTCTTGCTGCTGGATTTTGCTGGTAATATCTTAAACTGCTGATGATTTTTGTGGATTTTATATTCTGCAATTATTCTGCAATTAAATTCTGCAATTAACAACTAAAGTTGTTAATTTTTCAACTTTTTTTGTTGATTCTCTAGGTTTCTCTCTTCTTCTAAATATACCATCATATCATTTGCAAAGAGTGATAGTTTTCTTTCCTCATGGTCTAGTCTTATTCCTTCAATTTCTTTCCTTTTTTTTTGGTCTTATTGCTAATACCTAGCACTTTTAGTACAGTATTACATAATACTGGTGATAATGGACATCATTGCTTCACTTCTGAGCTTACTGAGAAGACTTCTAATTTATTCCTATTACAGATAATGCTTGCTCTTGCTTTTAGATAGCTACTACTTATCATTTTTTAAAAAGCTCCATTTATTCTTATGCTTTCTACTGTTTTTTTAATAGTAAGGAGTGCTGTGTTTTGTCAAAAGATTTTTCTGCATCAATTGACGTAATCTTATGATTTTTGTTTTGTTTTTTTTATTGATATGGTCAATTTTGCCAATAGTTTTCTTAATATTGAACTAGCCTTGCATTCCTGGCATAAGTCCCACCTGGTAATAATGTATGGTCTTTATGATATATTGCTGTAATTCTCTTGATAGTATTTTATTTAATTTCTTTTGCATCAATATTCATTGGGGACATTGGCCCATAGTTTTCTTTCCCTGCTTTTGCTCGCTTTGGTTTAGGTATCAAAACTATATTTATGCCATAGAAGGAATTTGGTAGAGCTCCTTCTTTACCTCTTTTTTCAAATAATATATATAGTATTGGACTAAATTGTTTTTTAAGTTGTAATTAAAATGTTCTTGTAATCCGTCTGGTCTAGGGGATATTTTTAAGGGAGCTATTTGATTTCTTGTTCAATTTTTTTTTTAAGATGGGGTTTATAACCATACTATTTCCTTTTCACTTAATCTGAGGATTTACATTTTTATAAATGTTCATCCACTTCCCTTAGATTATCAGTTTTACTGACATACAATTGGGCAAAATAACTCCTAATAATTGCTTTAATTTAATTTTCATTGGTCATACACTTACCCTTTTCATTTTCGATACTGGTGATTTGGTTTTCTTCTTTCTTTTTTTTTTTAATCAAATGAACTTTTTCTGTTTTCTTTTTTACTTTCACAAAACTGGACTTTAGTTTTCCTAGTTCAATCATTTTTTGTTTGCTTTCCTTTCAATTTTATTAATTTCTGCTTTGATTTTCAGGATTTCCATTTTAATGTTTAATTGGAAAATTTTCATTTGTCCTTTCTCTTTTTTAAAAAATTCTATGCTCGATTTATTGATTTGTTCTTTTCTTTTTTATTGATGTACACATTTAAAGATATACATTTTCCCCCTAAGTAGTGCTTTGGCTGCATCCCACAGATGTTGGCATGTTGACACATTGTTGTTATTATCTTTAATGAAATTCTTGTTTTTATGATTTGTTCTTTGACCCATTCATTCTTCAGCATTAGATTATTTTGTTTCCATTTAATTTAAAATATGAATGTAAATTATATTGAATTATGGTCAGAAAACAGTATATTTAACATTTTTGCCTTTCCGCATTTGCTTATGAGTCTTTTATGTCCTCATACTTGGTCAATTTTGTGAAGGTGACATGTACAGCTCACCAAAGGTATACTCCTATCGATTCCCATTCATTTGTTCTCCAGAAATCTATCATGTCAAACTTTTCTAAAATTCTATTCATCTCCATGACTTTTTTATTATTAATTTTATGGTTACATTTATCTAGTTCTGAGAGGGTGAAGTTGAGGTCCCCCATTAGTATAGTTTTACTGTTTATTTCCTCCTGTAACTCATTTAACTTTTCCTTTAAAATTTTGGATGCTATGTCATTTGGTGCATATATATTTAGTATTGATGTTACTTTATTGTCTATAGAATCTTTTAGGAAAATGTAGTTTCCTTGTTTATCTCTTTTAATTAGGCCAAGTTTTGCTTTTGCTTTGTTTGAGAATAATTGCCTCCCCTGCCTCAGCTGAAGAATAACAAATTTTGCTCCAGGCCTTTACTTTAACTCTACATGTGTCTCTGTATCAAGTGTGTTTCTTGTAAACAACATATTGTTGGATTCTGTTTTTTAATCGATCCTGCTATCTATTTCTTTTTTATGGGTGAGTTTATTCCATTTATATTCGTAATTATGATGATTGCATATTTCTCTCAATTCTATTTTCTTTTGTTAATCTTTCTCTTTTTTACCCTTTCTTCCTCTAAAGTCAGTTTTGCTTCTGACCACTGCCTCCCTTAATTTGCCCTCATTTTTATCACTCCCATTTTTCTTTTGTTCCATTTCCCTCCTTCCCTGTTGAGTGAGATAGATTTCTATACCTAACTGAGTTTGTTCATATATTCTTCCCTCCTTGAAGCAATTGCAATGAGAATGAGGTTCAAATATTGTCTGCTACAGCCTCTTCTTCCCCTCTACTGTAAAATCTCTTTCTTGCATGCCTCTTGTATGTAAATACTTTTCTTCATTCTTTTTCTCCTTTCTGCCTTCTCCCAATGCATCTCTCTTTCTCACCTCTTTTTTTTTGAGATCTTCTCAATATAATTGACTCATGTCTGTGTGGTCTGTCTATGTAGACGCCTTCTAAATGCCCTATTAATGATAAAGTTCTTGGGAGCGACATATTTTATCTTTCCAAGTAGGAATGTAAACAATTTAACCTTGTACAGTCCTTCTGGCTTTTCTTTCATGTTTGCCTTTTTAGGCTTCTCTTGAGTCTTGTGTTTGAATGTCAATTTTTTCTATTCAGTTCTGGTCTTTTCTTCAGGAATGTTTGTAAGTCCTGTATTTCATCAGATATTCGGAATATTTTCTTTTTGACCTGGGAGTTCTGGAATTAGACTATAATATTCCTTGGAATTTTCATTATGGGATCTCTTTCAGGAGGTGATTGCTATATTCTTTCAATTTATTTGGGGGGGGGGTGGTGTTTGAGGCATTTGGGGTTAAATGGCTTGCCCAGGGTCATACAGCTAGTGTGTCAAGTGTCTGAGGCTGGACTTGAACTCAGGTCCTCCTGACGCCAGGGCTGGTGCTCTATCAACTGTTCCACCAAGGTGGCCCATTCTTTTGATTTCTATATCACCTTCCAGTTCTAAGATGTCTGGACAATTTTCCTTTACAATTTCTTGAAATATGATGTCTAGGTTCTTTTTATTATGGCTTTCAGGTAGTTCAATAATTCTTAAACTATTTCTCTTCTATTTATTTTCCAGGTCAGTTGTTTTTTGAATGAGATATTTCATACTTTCTTCTATTTTTTATCTTTTGACTTTGTTTTATTGTTTCTTGTTGTCTCATGGAGTCATTAACCTCCATTTGACCAATTGTAACTTTTAAATTTTTATTTTATTCAGTGAGGATTTGTGCCTTTTTTTCCATTTGGCAAATTCTGCTTTTTAAGGAGTTCTTTAATATTCTTTGTGCCTCTTTTTATCAAGTTGTTATTTCTCTTTTAATAATATTCTTGCATCATTCTCATTTCTTTTCAAATTTTTACTTAGTATTTTGTTTTTCCCCAGTTACATATAAAAACAATATTAACATTCATTTTTAAAACTTTGAGTTCCAAATTCTCTCCCTCCATCCACAGCCTCCTCATTGATAAGGCAAGCAGTTTGATATAGGTTATAATTGTGTAGGCATGCAAAACATTTCCATGATAATCATGTAGTGAAAGAAAACATGGATCAAAAAAACCTCAAGAAAAATAATGAAAGGTTTAAAAAGTATGCTTCAATCTATACTCAGACACCATCAGTTCTTCTTTGGGAGATGGATACCATTTTTCATCATAAGTCCTATAGAGTTGGCTTGAACAATTATATTGCTGTGAATAGCTAAGTCATTCACAATTGATCATCTTACAATATTGCTGTTACTTTGTACACAGTGCATTTTATTTTGTTTCAGTTCATGCAAGTCTTTCCAGGTTTTTCTGAGAGCATTCTGCACATCACTTCTTATAGTACTATAGTAGTCTATAACAATCACAAAGTACAATTTGCTCAGCAATTCCCCAATTGATGGGCATTCCCTCAATTTCCAATTATTTACCAACACTAAAAAACTGCTATAAATATTTTTGTACATATATGTCCTTTTCCTTTTTGTTTTTTATCTCTTTTGGGATACAGATCTGGTAATAGTATTGCTAGGTCAAAGGGTATGCATGTTTTTATAGCCCTTTGGACACAATTCCAAATTGCTTTACAGAATGGTTGGAACAGTTCACAACTCCACCGCCACTCCATTAGGGTTTTAATTTTCACACATCTACAACATTTGTCATTTTCCTTTTCTGTCATATTAGCCAAGCTGATAGGTATGAGGTAGTGCCTCAGAATTGTTTTAATTTGTATTTCTCTAATCAAAAATGATGTTAAGCATTTTTTCATATGACTATAGATAGCTTTGATTACTTTGAAAACTGCCTTACATATCCTTTGACCATTTATCTGTTGAGTAATGGCTCTTATTTCTATAAATTTAACTCAGTTTCCTATATATTTGCGAAATGAGGTCTTTGTCCAAGAATCTTGCTGTAAATTTTTTTCACAGTAATGATTACCAACTATATATTTCCCTCCAACCTACCTTCCCCCTGTTTATTCTATTCTCTCTCCTTTCACTCTGTCCATTCTCAAAAATGATTTACTTCTGACTTTTACCTCCCCCAATCTGCCCTCCCTTTTATCAGCCCAACCACTTATCTTATCCCTTTCCCCCTCTACCTTCCTTTAAAATAGATTTCCACAGCAAACTGAGTGTATATGTTACTCCCTCTTTGAGCCAATTCCAATGAGAGTAAGGTTAACATGCTCTCCTCCTTCCCCTATATTTCTCTCCACTGTGAAATCTCTTTCTGGATTCTTTTATATCAGAAAATTCTTCCATTCTACATCTGCCTTTCTTCTTCTCTCAATGTGTTCTTCTTTCTAACCCCTTAATTTTATTTTTTTAGACAATCATTGCATCATATTCAAATCACACCAGTGACCTCTGTCTATGTATACTCATTCTAACTGCCTTAATAATGAGAAAGTTTTTAGGAGTCACAAATATCATTTTTCCCTGTAGTAATGTAAACAGTTCAACCTTACTGAATCCCTCATTATTTCTCTTTCCTGTGTTTACATTTTTATACTTCTTTTGAGTCTTGTATTTGAAAGTCAAATTTTCAATTCAGCTCTGGTCTTTTCAACAGGAATGCTTGAAAGTCCTCCATTTCATTTGATGTCTTTTTTTCCTCCCTGAATGGTGATGCTCAATTTTGCTGAGTAGGTGATTCTTTATTGTAATCCTAGATCTTTTGCCCATCAGAATATCATATTCCTAATGATCTGAGCCTTTAATGTAAAAACTGCTAAATCTTCTGTTATCCTGACTGTGATTCCACAATATTTGAATTGTTTCTTTTTGTCTGTTTGCAATATTTCCTCTCTGACATGGGAGCTTTGCAATTTGTCTTAATGTTCCTGGGAGCTTTCATTTTGCAATCTCTTCCAGGTGGTGATTGGGGGATTCTTTCAATTTCTTTTTTCCCCTCTGATTTAGAATATCAAGGCAGTTTTCTTTGATAGTTTCTTGAAAGATAATATCTAGGCTCTTTTTTATCATGGTTTTTGGGTAGTCCAATAATTCTTAAATTATCTCTACTGGATCTATTTTCTAGGTCAGTTGTTTTACCAATGAGATATTTCATATTTTCTTCTATTTTTCCATTGTTTTGATTTTGTTTTACTGTTTCTTGATGTGGCATAAAGTCATTAGCACCCACTTCCCCAACTGTAATTTTTAAAGAATTATTTTCTTCATTGACCTTTCCTACCTCCTCTGCCAATTGGCCAATTCTGCTTTTTAAGGAGTTCTTCTCTTCAATGAATTTTTGTACCTCTTTTTTTCCATATGACCAATTCTTCTTTTCAAGGCATTCTTCTCTCCATTGGATTTTTGTGCCTCTTTTATCATTTGGCCTATTCTCTTGTTTGGATGCTATTCAGTATTTGTGTGTGTGTGTGTGCCTCCTTACCAAGCTGTTGACTCTTTTCATTATTTTCTTGCATCACTCTCATTTCTCTTCCCAATATTTCCTCTACCTCTTTTATTTGATTTAAAAATCCTTTTGAGCTCTTCCATGGCCTGGGACCAATTCATATTTTTCTTTGAGACTTTGGATGTAGGAGCCCTTGACAAGTACAACATGGGAAATTTGTTGGCCTGAAAAAAGAATAAACATAAAAGATGTAGAAATGGCCATATGATCCCTGTGATCATGGAGGCTGGGTGGGAAATAGGCAATCACCTCTTTCCCAATCTGACTTTCCCAATACAAAATGAAACAGTGCTCATGCTTCAAAACTGGAATGGAAGAGAGTCAGGGAGATCATTAGCTTGCTTTTGTTCATCTGATGAGTGATGAGCTCTTCTGACTCAACAGTCAGAGGACTCTCATCCTCATCTACCATTGCAAGCCTTTCAGTGATGACTCAACATAGCCTGATGTAGCACTACTTCTAAAACTTCCTTGTAGTCACCTAGAAACAGGAATAATTACTGAGCATGCTATATGATAGGAGGTGGGGAACGCAAAGGATCCCTGTTGCCTGGCTGTTGGCTAATGTTATAGAAATGGCTGAAATAAATAGGAAGCACAAATCTGAATGAAAGTTACCTAGAGGGGGGAGGAAGAAGGAGTATTAGTTAGGAATAGAAAACACAATAGATGTGCAGAGAAAAGGCAATCCTCAGGCAAGTGAATATTATGGATCTCACAGTCTTTTATATACTTCTTCTCCATATTCCAGTCAAACTGGACTACCACCTGCTCTCTGAGCCTGACAGTGCCTCTCCCATTGCCATGACTTTACTCAATCTGTCCCTTTTGGTTCAAATGCACCCTTTTCTCCTCTATGCCTCTCAGAATTCTTGTCTTTCTTTAAGGCTCAGCTCAAGTATCAACTCTCTGTGACACTTCTCTGATGCCCTCTAATGCTTAGTGCTCTCCCTCTCAAATTTCCTTTTATCTGATGCAGAGAAGGTCAAAGTATTCTGCCTTTCTTGACATAAATGAAACCATACTAGAATGTGCCTATGTTTTAGTGTAAATAGGTAGTTACATCTGATTCCTGTTTTTCCTTTTTTTTTAAACCCCATATCTTTGGAAAAGCCAACCAAAAAAACAGAGTCTGACCTATCTTGGGCACCTGAGGTCAACAATATATATAAGATCAACCAGCATATTATGAAACCTATCTATCCCCTGAAAGACAATAAATTGTCCTCAAGACCCGTGACTGACTATACTTTAGGAAGATCACTTTGCGTGCTGCTTGGAAGATGGACTGGAGTGGGGGGAAAGTGTTGTAGCAAGGAGACCAATCAGGCTATTCAAATAATCCCAATTAAGACATGTTCCAGAGTGGCATTGTTAAAGAAGTGAAGGGGTTATATAGCATAGATGTTACAAATGTGAAGTAGGCAAGCCTTGGCAACAAATCAGATATGTTGGCAGTTAGAGGGATGAGAGAGAGAAAAGAGATGAGGATGACACTTAGTTTGTGAGGCTGAATGACTAGGAAGAAGGTGGAATCTTGTACAGTAATAGGGAAGATAGGAAGAAGGAATGATTTGGGGGCAAAGATAGTGAGTTAAATTTTGGACATGTTAAAACTAAGATGGTTATAGGACATACACATTTCAGATGTCCAATAGATTATTGGAGATGAGGAACTGGGATTAGGACTGGATAAGTAGATTTGAGAATCATTAGCATAGAGATGGTAATTGAATCCATAGTTGCTGATGAGATCATCAAGTGAAATAGTAAAGAGGAAAAAGAAAAGGCCAAGGGATCAGAACAGAACCCCGTGGGATAACCCATAGTTGTTGGGCATAGCCTGAATGAAGATCCAGCAACAAGAACTGAGAAGAAGCATTCTGATAGGTAAGAGGAGAACCAAGAAAGAGTACTATCCTGAAAATGTAGAAAGAATAGAGTATCAAGGAGAAGAGGCTGAGTGGTAGTCTCAAAGGCTGCCACAAGTTTAAGATGGATGCGAATTGAAAAAAAAAAGTTATTGGATTTGTCAATTGAAAAAGTTTTGGTAACTTTAGAATAAGTAGTTTCAGTTGAATCATAAAATAAGAAACCAGATTGTAGAGGTAAGAAGAGAGTGAAAGGAAAAGATGTGGAGGCACCTCTTGTAGGTGATCTTCTCAAGGATTTTAGTGACAAAAGGAAGGAAAGATATGGAACAATTACTAAAGGGATGGACGGATTAAGTGACAATTTTTTTAAGGATAGGGGAGACATGAGCATGATTGCAGGCTGTAGGGAAGCAGCCAATAGGCAGAGAAAGATTGAAGATAAGTGAGAGAATGGCAATCATAGGAGGTAATATACTGGATGAGACAGGATGGAAAGGAATCATTGATGAATGAAGAGGAATTGACCTTGGCGAGGAAAAGGCCACTTTATTATGTGAGGTAGGGGCTAAGAAGAAGATAGCAACAGGCATGTGAGTGAGTTGATAAGGAGGGGAGGAGAATGGAAAGAAAAGCAGGAGAATAGTGTCTAACTTCCTTGATACTGTCCTCCTCCCAGCCCAGTCTGAGTCAGGCCCACTGCCTTCCTCAGCCTGTCTCATACTCCCAAGCCTCCCACCAAGCTCATTGTTATGAGTCTCCTCTTTCCTTTTATCCTCTTCCACTCCTGCACCACCCTCAACTCAGAATTCGTGTCCCTTGGTTTGTTCCTCACTAGTTTGCTGCAAAAATAACCCTACTGGGGGCAGCTAGGTGGTGCAGTGAGTAGAGCACCGGCCCTGGAGTCAGGAGGACCTGAGTTCAAATCTGGCCTCAGACACTTGACACATGTACTAGCTGTGTGACCTTGGGCAAGTCACTTAACCCCGATTTCAAATCTGGCCTCAGACACTTGACACATGTACTAGCTGTGTGACCTTGGGCAAGTCACTTAACCCCGATTGCCCTGCCAAAAAAGCAAAAAAAATTAAAAAAAATAACCCTACCTCTTATTGAGTAAAATGCACACCCAACCTGAAATTACCTTATTGTCAGCTCTGGGGACTGACTGCTTAGATGCTGTGGTGATGGTGGAATTGTTGACAGAAGTATTTTATTTGAAGTACAATGGGAGTCATCTTTGTAATCACCAGCAAAATGATTGCTATTGCAAATTTCCATTCTTTCAAAAATGATGTTTCATCAAAAAAAAAACCTGCGTATGAGAAAGGACCAATGAGCATCAATAAAATATCCCTTCACAGCTCTCCTGGGTAAGGAGGGCTGGGACTATCTGTCTCTGGTCCCTTGGCAGCCCTGAGCCCTCAGGCCTCTCCGTACAGAATACAAACGTACCTTATGTGCCACACTCTCTCTATCTTAGTTAATTCATACTCAGCAGGGTCCCAGGCCTCAATACTTTGGGTAAGGACATAGAAGATGGCAGAGAATCAGTCTAGCACTCAAGGTTACACAGGGACTAGCCACACTTAGGGGGTCAAGACTATGTGGAGACCAGGGTACTTTGATCAGTTTTTAAAAAGAGTGAGGGGAAATTCAGGGTCTGGGCTGCAAAGAAAATGAGTCACACTCAGAATTCAGGCACACTCAGAAGGATGGCTGCATATGAATTCGGGGACACAAAGGAATTGGAGCAGTGCTTACATTGGAGCCCAATCAGGGGTCAGGGCAATACACAGGCTGAGGACTACACAGGTGAGAAATACTTATGTTTGGGGGCTGAGGAGCAAATACAGATCAGGTTATACTGAACAAGGAGGGGTAAGGATTGCACAAAGACTGAGGTACACTCAGATTCCAAGCTGCTTAGGGATTGCACAATTGAAACGTTATTATCATCCCATGATTCTATCACCTTGGTCCCCACTCCCTTCTTACCTCTGCATCTGTGCCGTGTCCACAAGTAAAAAATACACATTTCAATTTCAAATGCACAAGTCAGAATCAGAACCCCACTAATCTCACCCATCCAGGGTCTGGACCTGCGAAAATATACTGAAAGAAGCCCCCCATCCCGAGAGCATGACTATGATTTTGTTTTCTCTGCTGTCCCCTCCCCATAGCAAGCTTCAAGTACAATTTGGTTGCACACATGGATACATCATCCTTAGCAGCTACACCAACCTAGGATGATAGATGAAACATGGTCCCTGTGGCACCCAAACTGAACTTCATATAATACAAGTGGTCCGTTCCCCCTTCCATTGTGCCCTTTGGAATTTCTGCTCCTTAGTAACAAGTGTTTCTTCATTTTGAATCTCTTTCTTGCTTCTTGCTCCTTAATTAATTCAGAAAATTTTCATTTTTTATCTTTCTCTCTCTTATTCCTTCCATCTTCTGGCACTCAGTGAGACTTGGCTGCCCCTCAAGGATACTTTATCCTTTGGATGTCTTTTCCAATATTTGTCACATACAATATGGCTCTAAACGTGAGGCCAGGTTGAAAAGGGGTTTAATACAAAACAAAGGAGTTTATATTTGACCCCAGAGGGTATAGGGAGTCATGTCTTTGAGAGAGACTCAGAAAGCCATTCACTTCAATCGCTACATCCACACTCTAACTCTCTTGCTATCACTCTTCCTTTGAGGCTCACTCTATCTGAATACACAACCCAATTAGTCAACAGTTTCCTATTGGCCTCCAGATCATTCTTCCTTTCTCAATGAGAAAGTACCTAGATCACAGTATTTCTTTCTACTGCAACTCTTGTCATACAAGGACATGTCTACATCTGTGTTGATTTTCCTTCAAACACATTAGCTTCTCAATTTTTTAAACTCTTCAGGTCCCAAGGTTTAGTCTTCCACTCCAACTCTACCAGATAAATATCACATAGTCACACCCTTGATTTTCCCATCACCTGCAAATTTCTATTCATACTATTTTTCCCTGTGCCTTGTTCCTTCTAAATCTAATCTTTTTCTTCACCATGACCTCTCATCTTTTCACCCCTTAACACTTTTTCTAGATTATCATCTCTGACATGACTTCCCTTTCTTCTGTTCCTAATGTTGACTTTATAGTTAACCAGCTAAACATTAAATCATTGTCTAACCCTCAAAATACAACTCTCTTTCAAACTACCCTAATCCTCTCAAGAATACTTCGATTCTTCCTGTCACACAGATTCAAGATTGTAATGTAAACTATGGTCCCTTACTCTCCCTCACCCCATATATGCAATCAGTTGCCAAATCTTGTTAATTTTAATTCCAACACATCACATTATTAGTCTCCTTCTCTGCTCACATGGCCACCATCTAATAAAGGCCTTACTCAGTTCTTGCTTGGATTATTACAATGACCTGTCAATTAATCTCCTTGCTTCAAAGGTCTCTCCTCTCCAATCCATTATCCACTAAGGTGCCAAAGTGATTTTGCTAAAGCACAAATCTAACTATGCCTCTCTTCTGTACAACAAACCCTAGTGACTCCCTATTCCATTTAGGGTCAAATATAAACTCTTTTGTTTGGCATTAAACTTTTTTACAACCTGGCCCTACATTTAGAGCTGTATGGTGCATGATTTCTCTTCAAACATTCTAAGGTCTTCTATGGTCTCCTTCCTGCTGTCCCCCGCCCAGTCCATTTTCCAACTCAATGCATTTGTACAGGCTGTCACCTTTCCCTGAAATGCACTCCTAAATTTTACTTTTTATAATCCTTAGTTTTTTTTCAAATATTAGCTCAACTGCCACCATCCACACCCCATCTTTCCAAATGTCATCTAACCAGATGCTGGTACCTCCCCTCCCTAATTATCTTGTATTCATTTGTTAGGTTTATGCACTTTGTCTCCCCTGAGAGAATGTAAGCTCTTTGAGGGCAAGGATATTCCTTATTTATCTTTGTATCCCCAGTACCTAGTATAATGCCAAGCCTATGGTAGGTACTTAATAAATACTTATTTCTTGATTAGCTAATTCAAGTAGGTTAAATTTTATAGAAACTGTACTAGTCTCTGTCTTTCCTCTTCACTCTGTCCTCTCCCCTTTCCTTGCTTCATTCCCAAGGGACCTCCACTCCTATCTAAGTCCATTCTCCTTCTCATTGAAACCTTTCTTCACCCCTTCCTATCACCAGGTAAAATTTATTTCTCCCTCTTCAGATTTCTCACAATATATTACCCAGATCTTCCCTTTATACTTATCTCAGTTTTGTATCCATGACTCACTCTCACAGAGATTGTTAGCTCTATGAGAGCAAGGACAAGTTCCTGAGTTACCAAGGGAGAGAATCAAGTTATGAAAATGTCAACTTCTTTTTTCAGCCCATACTTCAAAGCAAAGCATAAGTCAGTTCTTAAAAATGCTGGTTAATTTAAACTATTTTCAATTGCTTTAAAAGTCAAAGATGATCTTTATTTAGACCCTTACATTGCCTACCCTACCCAGGGGCATGAATTGCAACTGAGGGAGAGGAATGAAATAATTTTTTTAATCCCATGAAGCCTAGTACTTACTTCGACATGTCCAGTTGACCAACATATGATGAATGAATGGTTGGGGAAAGAAAGCCATGGATACACAGGAGCAGTCCTTCTCAGAG
Organism: Trichosurus vulpecula; assembly: GCF_011100635.1. NCBI lineage: Eukaryota > Metazoa > Chordata > Mammalia > Diprotodontia > Phalangeridae > Trichosurus > Trichosurus vulpecula. Next base: position 80,463,713 of record NC_050573.1, read on the forward strand.
GGCCTCCAAAAATGTAGAGTAGGGGATGGGATGAGAGGGAGAATTCATGTGGTCACATAACTACAAAGGTAGTTGGGAGGAGCAGGGTTCTATGGGTATTATTGAAGAACATGAAATGTAGAGTGTCCTGGGTGGACAAAGTATAACCCTTTGCAAGTAAACGTGGAGAAGGTAAAAAGTCAGCTTCCCAAGACTCTGGGTTCCAAAATGCCTAATGAGCCGGATAGGAAGCCTTTGCCCCAGTTTCCCCTCATAATTACCTTGGAATTGCAGCATCCACAATGAAACTGATAAATATATCACCACACAAATCATAAGGAGGAACAAAAAGTAAATTGGTGGCATAATGTGTGACTCAAGTTCTTGACCTAAAACGCAATTGCACATAAGTCTCAGAATCAGAGAAGTAATGCACCAATCTTTGCTCCCTACCTCCCACCCTCACACCCCCACTGAGCAGAAGGCGAGGTCATCTCTATGGTCAAATTCTGGGTCCCCCTGACCCCTGCTGCTCCCTACTCCAACTTTACACCCCACAGCAGACACTCCTCCCCCTTCCACCAATGACATCTCTGTACCCATATCTCCTTTCTCCATCCCCAGCTCAGGCCACATCACCTGGTTTTAGCCCCACTTATTTGTGAGATACATCATTAGGCTGCACTTATTGTACCAGTAAGTATAAGTAAAATTGAGGACCAGTTTTATGTACTTTTGAATGGATGTTATACTCACAGGATCTGAGATTTGGAAGGAAACTCAGAGGCCCATCTTGTTCAACACACACTTTAATCAGACTCTGTCTTGAGTCTCTCCCTACAAGTGATCTTCCAGCCTTTGATTTAAGTCGCACAAGGAAGGGTAGCTAAGTAACTCCTACGGGGGCCTCTTTTACTTTGGTATTGCCCTATTTGGCATTGGTTGGGCAGTTTTTCCATACACCAAGCCTAAACTTGCTTCTCTGAATTTGGTGTTCAGAGAAGACAAGCTGCTATGAAACCTAGCTTCGGTGGGTCTCTGGATGGGAAGAGGGACTTTGAAGTGCCTTTCACCCAGAGCCAACTTGAAGCTGAGAAGACATGGCCATGCTGTTACTTCTGTCTCTAGTGTAGGCACTTTCCCTGCTTTCAGGTAAAGAGTCTTTAAAATGGATATAACCTTGTGAGCTTCAAAAGACACCATCAGAGTATCTGGGGGTTGGAGTCCTTGCAAGGATCTGCTAGTAGCCAGACAGTGAAAAGCAAAGTCCCAAGGAACCTAAAGAACTCAGTACAGTAGAAGCATGGGAGCAGACATCCTTTCATAGGCTAAGTCACATTTGGATCCATGCTATGTAGAAATTTCCATTGGTTTGAGCCTACTCTCCTTACAATTCCCAGGGACTGGGGTGGTATCAGGAAGAGTGTGCCCAAAAGAGGAAATATTTGTAATTCTGTTCTTTCAATATTTTAGTAAATATTCCTTTGTAAAAGTTAATTGACATTAATTGGCTAAATAGAACTGGGGTCCTAATAAGTCACTGGCAGTTAACAATGGAGGAAACACAATAAGATGGTGGTTCTAAAAGCATTAGAGAAGGGTAACCCCGTTGTTCCTCCTAGTTGCCTGAGAGGAGATGTAGCTAGCCTTACTCTGGAAGAGTAAGATGAGAAAATCACTTCATACTTATCATAAGATCATAGCTTTAAACCTAAAAGAGACAAATACAACTGTCAAGCCCAACCCTCTCTTATTACAGATGAGGAAACTGAGACAGAAAAAAGCAAAATGATTTGTCCAGGTTTGCAAAGATAGTACAAATGGAAAATGGAATTAACTTGTTCCACTTGTGCCTCTGGAACAGAATTAGAGTAACAATGGATGAAAGCTTCAGAGAGGATGAGTTAAGCTTGACATCAGCAAAAAATTCTTAATGACTAAATTTATCCAGAACTGGAGAGGGCCACCTCCCCCAAGAAAGCAAAAGGACTTCTCATTAGACGTCTTTGAGCAAAGACCAAAAACTCTATCAAATTCAACAATCATTCATTAAGCATCTTCCATGTACTAGGTCCCAGATTAGGGGCCAAGGATATAGGAGAAGTAGAAAGAGGTTTCTTGTTAAGAAATGTTTGAGTTCACTTCCAAGTAGGATATCCTGTGATTCTCTTAATGACAGAGCTGAAAAAGACATCTCTCCTCCCCCATACATGTGTATGAACATGCCCATTCCAGGCCCCAGCTCCTCACCTAAGACCTTCAGCTCCACATAAGCTTCCTCTTGGTGAAAACCGTCCTCAAAGAGACACTTGTACCTTCCTGAATCTAAGAGTCTTACATCTCGTATCTTCAGGGTGACATTCCCATTTGTGATACCATCTCTCACTAGTTCTGTCCTCCCTCGGTAATCAGGGGTCTGGTCTCCAAACTGATCCTCCCCATCATGATAGAGATGTACCACTCGAGTGGATTGCAACCAGACCACCTCCATGTGCTGAGCACTCTGAGGTGGGGACAGGTAACATGGTAACTCTGCCTCTCCCCCAAGTGGGGTCTTGATGGGTCTTGCAGGTCCAATCACTGAGAACTGTCCTATTCAATCAGGCAGGAAGAAGAGACAGAGGGTCAGAGAAAAGAACAGCAGAAGGTGGAAAGATATACAAGGTTTATGCAAGAAGGGTGTGAAGGACAGAACACTAAAATGGCATGGGGAGAGGGGAAAATGAAAGGAGAGAGTGAGGGAGGATGGGGAAAATATTAAGGAAGCAACTAAAAGAGGGGACAGTATATAAGGACAATGAGAAGACCATAGGAAAAAGAAAAGGGAAAAACTGAGAAAATCTCATGAAGAGACTAGGAAAGCATTAGGGAATGGTTTAGGAGGGTACTAGGGTGGGATAAAATTTCTATATGGTCAACCCTTAGTGTTTAGAACCTCACTCCTCACCCCTGAGAGTCAAAGAGAAGTAAATACTCTTACCTGAGGCCAATGTTGGCTTCTTGAGGAGGAGAATGAAGGTAATCACAAAACTGGAGAGAAGGGAGCCTGAAAGACTGAGAATCTCCATCAAACCTTGGAGAATACATAGGAAGGGGGAGACATTATTGATTGATGGGAATTTGGGCATGTGCTGGTAAATGACTATGACAGAGAGAGTGGGAACATTGTGACAAGGAAACAGGAAGCCAATGACTAATTGCGATCAGTATCTCTGACAGGGACACAGAAAGACTGTGATTGATGATAACATTGGAGATCATTGGCTATGACTAGGACACAGGGCATCAACAGTTATGAAAAGGACATAGGGAATCATCAGTGTGATGGTTGTCAGTGACTTCTATCAATCCCATTCAGGGCTACCTGATGCCAAAGCCTACCCAAAATGTCCTGTATCAGCCTTGAACCCAGAACCGAATCTGTGGCCTTACTCTTCTCCCTAGAGCCTTCACCAGTGCTCCAGAGGATTTTCTCAGATCACATCAACCTCATATTTCCAACTCTAACCTCCTGTCTAGAATCCCCCAGGTCACACCTTCTCCTGGTCATGCCTGCTCTAAGGTAGCCCTCCTGATCATCTCAGGATTGAATCTCTCCACCTGTTATAAGGTTGGTCTTAGACGAATGATCTTATATGAAATCATCTCTCTGCCCCAGCAGAACTCTCTCCACTGATATTTGGCTTGGACACATTTTTCAGTGATTAGCATCATCCCACCTTCTCTCTCTATCCAGTGGAGTGATTCTGAAATCCTGTTTGTCAATATACAAACTCTGTTCTCCATCCTTTACTGCTGTCTCTTTTACTCCTGTTGTCTTCAAAACTAACTCCTAAATGTCCTAACCAAGATCTACCAGATGTTTCCACTGTGCTCTCTAAGATGCTTGCTCCATAATTAACAAACACAATTTCATTTAAACCTTTTCCTTTTCTTCCCTACAACATCTGGCTCTCACTAAGACCCAAATCCATTCTGATGATACTATTTTCCTAGCCACCATTTCTATTACTGGTTGTAAGCTATCTCATACTGTACTCCATGCACTGATGAAAATGTTGGAAACATTTGTATATTTATAATAGACAACTTATTTGTTCAAAATCATTCTTAAAAGAATATTACTATTACTGTATACGATATTCTTTTGATTCTGCTCATTTTGCTCTTCATTATTTCATGGAATTCATAACATACTTTTCTAAAATCATTGAGCTCATCCTTTCTTATAGCACTGTAGTATTCCATCACAATTATATACCACAACTTGTTCAGCCATTCCCCAGTTTGTTTTCTATTTGCATTCAAAGTTGTAATTGCTATTTGTGAACTTGCCTCCATCTTATTTTTACTCACTATTTTCCTTCTCAACCTCTCTTTTCATCCTATCCCTGTTACCTTATCTTCTCCTCTTACCCTCTTATTCTTTATTTTGCCCTACTCCCCGAAAGTCTCTCCCTTATCTATATAAGGAAATCATTAAATACAAATTATAAGACCCTGATTAAGGTTGAATTGTTTATTTATGATATATGAAGATGCTATTAATATTAGTAATTATTTGTTATTATTAGTAGTAATAATATTCTTAAAACAGTTGTCATTACTAAGGTAGTTTGAAAGAAAGGTTGGGGCTGAGTTGTATATGATGAAGTGATTCTAAAAAACAAAATTGGGCAGGAAAAGGTTAAAAGGAGAAATTAGCTCATAAAAACAGGGCATTAAATGAAGATCTAATATAGAGGAAGCGGGGGGGGCGTGGAGGACTGGTAATATCAGAGGCTTAATTTCATCTGGATTGAAGAGGAAACAACATATATATCTGAAGAGTTTTAGAAGTCTTCTTTGACTTTGTTTATACAAAAATTTTTCAGTTTAACATAATCAAAATTATCCATTTTGCATTTTGTAATGCTCTCTATCTCTTGTTGGGTCATGAATTCTTCCCTTTCCCATTGATCTGATAGGTAAACTATTCTATGCTCTCCCAAAATGCTTATAGTATCAGCCTTTATTCCTAAATCATGAACAAATTTTGACTTTATTTTGGTATATGGTGTAAGATATTGGTCTACGTCTGGTTTCTGCCATACCATTTTCCAATTTTCCCAGCAGTTTTTGTGGAATAGTGAACTCTTAGCACAGAAGCTGGATTCTTTGGGTTTATCAAAGAGTACATTGCTATAGTCATTGACTACTGTGTCTTGCATACCTAACCTATTCCACTGATCCACCACTCTGTTTCTTAGCCAGTACCAGGTAGTTTTGATGACTGCTCCTTTATAGTACAGTTTGATATCTGATATGGTTAGGCCACCTTCCCTAACATTTCTTTTCATTAATTCCCTTGATACTCTGGACTTTCTGTTCTTCCAGATGAATTTTTTTATTATTTTATCCAGCTCTATAAAATAATTTTTGGTAGTTTGATTGGTGTGGCACTGAGTAAGTAAATTAATTTAGGTAAAATTGTCATTTTTATTATATTAGCTTGGCCTAACCATGAACAACTGATGTTATTCCATTTATTTAGAGCTGATTTTATTTGTGTGAAAAGTGTTTTATAATTGTGTTCATATAGTTCTTGGGTTTGTCTTGGCAGGTAGACCCCCAAATATTTTATAGTGTCTACAGTAACTTTAAATGGAATTTCTCTTTCTACCTCTTGCTGTTGGGCTTTGTTAATAATATATAGGAATCCTGAGGATTTATGTTGGTTTATTTTATATCCTGCAAATTTGTTAAAGTTTTTTATTATTTCAAGTAGTTTTTTACTTGATTCTCTAGGATTCTCTAAGTAAATCATTATGTCATCTGCAAAAAGTGATAATTTAGTTTCTTCTTTGCCTATTCTAATTCCTTCAATTTCTTTTTCTTCTCTTAATGCTAAAGTTAACATTTATAGTACCAAATTGAATAATAGGGGTGATAATGGACATCGTTGTTTCATCCGGGATCTTATTGGGAATGCATCTAGCTTATCCCCATTACATATAATGCTTGCTGATGGTTTTAGGTAGATGCTACTTATAATTTTAAGGAAGACTCCATTTATTCCTATGCATTCTAGTGTTTTTAATAGGAATGGGTGTTGTATTGATATGATCAATAATGCTAATAGTTTTCCTAATATTGAACCAGCCTTGCATTCCTGGAATAAATCCTACCTGGTCATAGTGTATTATTCTCCTGATAAGTTCCTGATATTTTATTTAAAAGTTTTGCATCAATATTCATTAGGGAAATTGGTCAATAATTTTCTTTCTCTGCTTTGACTCTTCCTGATTTAGGTATTAGTACCATATTTGTGTCATAAAAAGAATTTGGCAGGACTCCTTCTTTACCTATTTTCCCAAATAGTCTATGGGAATTAATTGTTCTTTAAATGTTTGATAGAATTCACATGTAAAAACATCTGGCCCTGGAAATTTTTTCCTAGGGAGTTCATTGATGGCTTGCTCAATTTTTTTTCTTAGATGGGGTTATTTAGGTAATTTACTTCCTCTTCTGTTAACCTGGGCAATTTGTATTTTTGTAAATAGTCATCCATTTCCCTAAGGTTGTCAAATTTATGGGCATACAATTGGACAAAATAATTCCTAATTATTGTTTTAATTTCCTCTTCATTGGAGGTGAATTCACCCTTTTCATATTTGATACTGGTAATTTGTGTTTCTTCTTTTTTTTATCAAATTGACTAAGGGTTTATCAATTTTATTGTTTTTTTTTTCATAAAACCAGCTCTTAGTTTTGTTTATTAGTTCAATAGTTTTCTTGATTCTAATTTTATTAATCTCTCCTTTGATTTTCAGTATTTCTAATTTGGTATCTAATTGGGGATTTTCAATTTGTTCTTTTTCTAGCTTTTTCAGTTGCATGTCCATTTCATTGATCTCCTTTTTATCTATTTTATTCAAGTAAACATTTAGAGATATAAAGCTCCCCCTAAGAACTGCTTTTGCTGCATCCCATGAGTTTTGGTATGTTTTCTCATTATTGTTATTCTCTTGAATGAAGTTATTAATTGTTTCTATGATTTGTTCTTTGACCTACTCATTCTTTAGGATTAGATTATTTAGTTTCCAATAATTTTTAGTTATCTTTCCATGGTCCTTTATTACAAGTAATTTTTATTGCATCATGATCTGAGAAGGATGCATTGACTGTTTCTGCCTTTCTGCACTGGATTGTAAGATTTTTATGCCCTAGTACATGGTCAATTTTTGAGTATGTGCCATGTAACACTGAGAAAAAAGTATATTCCTTTTTATCCCCATTCAGTTTTCTCCAGATGTCTATCATATCTGCCTTTTCTAAAATTCTATTCACCTCCTTAACTTCTTTCTTGTTTATTTTGAAGTTAGATTTATCAAGTTCAGATGGGGGGAGGCCGAAGTCCCCCACTAGTATGGTTTTGCTGTCTATTTCTTCCTGTAACTCCCTTAACTTCTCCTCTAAGAATTTGCATGCTATACCACTTGGTGCATATATGTTAAATAATGATATTGCTTCATTGCTTATGGAGCCCTTTAGGAGGACATAGTGTCCTTCCTTATCTCTTTTAATTAGATTTATCTTTGCTTTTGCTTTGTCTGAGATTAGGATTGCCACTCTTGCTTTTGTTTGTTTGTTTGCTTTTGAAGAGGGAAGGCAAGGCAATTGGGGTTAAGTGAATTGCCCAAGGTCACACAGCTAGTAAGTGTGTCAACTATCTGAGGCCAGATTTGAAGTCAGGTCCTCCTGACTCCAGGGCTGGTGCTCTACTCATTGTGCCACCTAGATGCCCCTACTCTTGCTTTTTTACACTTGAGCTGAAGCACAATATATTCTACTCTAGTCTTTTACTTTTACCCTGTGTGTATCCCTCCATTTCAAATGTGTTTCTTGTAAACAACATATTGTAGGATAATGGTTTTTAATCCATTCTGCTATCTGCCTCTGTTTTAAGGGAGAGTTCATCCCATTTACATTCATACTTATGATTACAAGTTGTGTCTTTTTCTCCATCCTATTCCCCCACCCTGTTTATGCTTTTATTTCTCCCTTCTCCCTTCCACTCCTCAAAAGAGTTTTGCTTTTGACCACCACCTTTCTCAATTTACCCTCCCTCTTGATTCCCCTCCCTTATCTTACCCTTTTCCCCTTGCTACTTCTTCCCTCCCTTCTGACCACCCCCCCATTTCTTTCCCCTTTCCCCTCCTACTGACTGTAGGAGAAGTTTGATTCCTATACTTATCAAAGTATGTTATTCTCTTCTTGAACCAAATCTGATGAGAGTAAAGCTCATATACTACTCTTCTTCCTTCCTTCTTTCCCTCTACTATGTTTTTGTGCCTCTTCATGTGATGTAATTTACCCTTTTCTACTACCTCCTTACCTCTTCTTCCAGAACCATCACTTTATATCTCCTAATTATGTTTTTTATCATTATATCAGTTATTTTATACTGACACCCAGAGTCAAAGGGTATCCCCATCATTTCTTATAGTACAGTAGTATTCAATCACAATTATACACCACAGTTTGTTAAGCCATTCCCCAATTGACAGGCATCCCCTCAATTTCCAGTTCTTTGCCACCACAAAGAGAGCTACTATAAATATTTAAGAACATATAGGTCCTTTTCCTTTTTCCCTAATCATCTTTGGAAATAGATGTACTAGTGGTATTGCTGGATCAAAATGTATAGGCAGTTGAATAACTCTTTGGGCATAATTCCAGATTGCTCTCCAAAATGGTTGGATCATTTCACAGTTCCACCAACAATGAATTAGTGTCCCAATTTTTCTACATCCCCTACATTTGTCCTTTTCCCTTCAATCATATAAGTCAATCTGATAGGTGTAAAATGACATCTTTTAATTTGCATTTATCTAATCAATTATGATTTAGAGTATTTTTTCAGATGACTATGAATTGTTTTGATTTCTTCATTGGAAAACTGCCTATTCATATCCTTTGACCCATTTATCAGTTGAGGAATGATTCATATTCTTGCAGATTAGACAAAATTCTTTAAGTATTTGAGATATGACACCTTTTTCTGAGAAACTACCTATAAAATTTCCCCCAAAAATTTTCTGGTTTCCTTCAGATCTTGGCTACATTTGTTTTATTTCTACAAAACCTTTTTAATTTAATATAATCAAAAATATCCATTTTATACTTTACTTTGCTTACTATCTCTTGTTTATTCATAAATTGTTCACCTATCCATAAGTCTGATTGGTAATATGTTTCATGTTCTAATTTTCTTGTAATATCTCTCTTTATACCTAGATCATATATTCATTTTGAATTTATCTTGGTAATAGTGTAAGATATTGGTCTATGCTCAATTTCTGCCATATTGCTTTCCAGCTTTCCCAACAGTTTTTTTTACCAAATAATGAATTCTTAACCCAAAATTTTAAGTCTTTACACTTCTCAAATATAAGGTTATTATACTTACTTATGGCTGTAAATTATATGTTTATTCCACTCCATTGAACTACCTTTCTATTTCTTAGCCTGTATCAGATAGTTTTGATAATTACTGCCTTATAAGATCTGATATTCTAAACCTTCCTTTACATCTTTTTTCATTAGTTCCTTTGATATTCTTAACTTTCTGTTCTTTCCAATGAATTGTTATTATTTTTTCTAATATAACAGAATGATTTTTTAAAATAATCTTGATTTTTTTGAAAATAATTAATTAAATTATTTGGAATAATAAGCAGAGGGTCTTACCAAACTTCTTTTATGAAACAAATATGATACTGACACCTAAACCAGGAAGAGTAAAAAAATAAAATTATAAACCAATATCTTTAAGGATACAAAAACCCTAAATAAAATAGTAGCTAAAAGATTGCAACAATATATCACAAATATTATATGTGATGCTCAAGTGTGGTTTATACTAGGAATGCTGGGATGGCTTAACATGAGGAAAACTAGTAACATAATCCATTGCATCGATAATAAAAGTTTAAAAATCATATGATTATGTCAACAGATGCAGAAAAAATCTCTTGATAAAGCTCAACAATCAATTCTGTTAAAAGCACTTGAAAGTATAGATATAAATGGATTTTTCCTTAAATTAATAAAAAGTATTTAAAACTACCAGGAAGCATTATTTGTAACAGGGTTAAGTTAAAAGCCTTCCCAATATGATCAGGTGTGAAACAAGGATACCCATTATCATCCATATTGTTCAATATTGTCTTGGAAATCCTACCAATAGCAATAAGAGAAAAAAAGAAATAGAATGAATCAGAACAGGGAATGAGGTAACAAAACTATCTTTTTTTCAGACAAAATGATGATATACTTAGAAAATCCCACAGAATGAGCTAAAATGTTAGTTAAAACAATTTATAATTTTAGCAAAGTGGCAGGATATAAAGCAAATCCACATAAATCATCAATATTCAAGAAGAGATAGTAATAGATGTGCTATGTAAAATAAATCTAGACAACATTAAATATCTGAGAGTACCACTGCCAAAACAAACCCAGAAACTATATAAACAAAATTATATTTAAAAATAAACCTTTTTATACAAATAACATCAGACTTAAATAACTGGGGAAATATGCATTGTTTGTGGGTAAGCAGAACCAATATAATAAAAATGACATTTTTACCCAAATTAATTCATATGTTTATTCACATTTAAAAAGCATTTTTAGTGCTTATTATTTGTCAGACAATGTGCTAAGCACTGGCATTACAAATACAAACAGAAAGACATTTCCTTCCCCCAAAAAGCTTCCATTCTATTTGTTACCCTCTATTCTGTATAAAATCCCATGGAGAAGTATTTGCAAGGTGCTGTGCCAGCCTGGGATTAGGAAGACTCAACATTGCCAGTTTCTGAATCTCTGGGCTCTTTCCCAACCCAGTCATCCTCTACATGCTTTTTAAGGTAGTTTTGGCCTTCCTGAAATGTAGCACCCAAAACGAAAGATGATGCTCTAGACTTTGAGCCAGGCAGCTCACAATGACCCAATCCCTTCCTATCTACTGTGCACAATGCTGCTCAATGCAGCCTGATTCCACTCCATCCACTCTGTGTCCTCCGCCCCATGCAATCCTTTCTAGCTACTCTGTCCCCTCACTTTTGTAATGCTCATGGCACTTCCACTAGTCTGTCCCATCCACACCCACCCCCCATCTGCTGTACCCTTCTGCATTCACTTCTCCTCACTCAGCCCACCTTGATTGTAACAGCCTGTAATGATCTGTTCCACCTCTGTCCCCTTAGATCTCATCCAGCACATGAGAACCAGGGTGGCTAGAATAACTGTTCAGGCCCAGGGACGATGTACACCATGATTTGTATCTGAACCCTGACATTATGCTGAATGGAAAGGATTCCTTTGCCCCCATGCCCAGGGTTTAGGGACCCAGAAAGAGCCAGTGTGAGCTGAGGATGATGGGTGGGGAGATGGGAGGAGGGGGAAAATGGAGGAGGAAGACTGAGGTTAAAGCCAGACTTACCTCCTCACCTGTGCTGAGCTGAGCTGAGGGACAATGCTGAATACCTGTGTTTGCTGACCTGTGTGCAGTCTCTTAAATAGGAGGATCTCTCCTAGGTGCTATATGGGCTGGGAGCCAGTCATTTGTATTGGAAACAAATCACTTCACCATTCACTTCTGCCTCCTCTATCCCCCGGACCTCCTCCTTTCCCCAGGCAGGGCATGAGCAGACACATTTAAGCTCAAAACAGGAGATCCCCTAGAACAGAGCCCAGGTCTCTCCAGTTTCTACTCCCCCTTCTGAAACCTGTTCCACACCTCCTGTGGTGTCAGTATGATGTAACGCAGGCTACTCCCACCACAATACACAAACCCTTACTTGCTCCTTCCAGGGCTTATGTCCTCTGACTGCTCCTCTCCATTGCTATATCTGTCTGTTCAGGAGATGTCCCATTAGGCTGAGAGTTCCTTTTTTTATATCCCCAGGCAGGGTGCCTGGCACATATAAGATGCTTAATAGATTTTGATGACTTTACTTAATAGACTCCTGCTCTACATGTGACCCTCTTTCCATTATAGTATGATGCCTTCCAAACTTGGAGCCATTTTCACAAAAGAATAAGATAGACTATTCATGTATCAATTGGGGACTATTTCCTTTATTTTGGTCTGGTACTAGGAATGTTTAGGGAATGACTGGTATGGAAATATCCTCTGCTAGTAATACAATTACCTTGGAGAATGGCTTGGGACAATGAGGGGTTAAACGACTTGCCCATGGTCACAGAGCTGGGGTGTCTGCCAGAGACAGAACTTTCTGAGCCCAAACCTGGCCTCCTGACCACTACATCATGCTGCCTCTTAGATCCTTCATCATTGCATAGTAATGTCTTAGTGGCATGACTCTAATACCAGCCTACTAACCCTCTCAGGTTCAGGTTTAATGTTGAGAAAAAATGAGACACTTGCAAGTCACTGACTATTTAACACTACACATTTAAAAACATTTGCCCCAACACAGCAAGGATATGTAACAAGGACACAGTGGCACTTGGCTCCTCTGGATGCAGTCCCCTTTGTCTCCTCTGGAAATGCATGTGGTCAGTCAATTGCCAGGATATGGTAACTCACACAGTCTCAAGCACCCACCACCTCTGAGAGGTGACTACTACATATGGCAGGGACCTTGGTGCCCCAAGACCAGGAAGCTGTATCAGGGAAACTGGACCAATCAGGATTTTGTGGAGGGGAGGAAGCTAGGTCAGGAAGTTGGGGAAGCAGCCTCAGGAAACTGCTGTTCCTATCACACTTACAAAGGAAAGACTGAAACCTAAAATTAAATATGACTGGGTCAGAGCATGGGGAAGTAGGGGCATCAAGAGATGGATAAAACCAGAGCTGTCACTTTGAGATAAGGTATCCCTGGTCTTAGGGTCAACATAGAAGGAAGGAAAGTGTGAGAGGGGATCAGCAATGATTCTTAGGAAAAGCATACCCAGCTCCACTGAGTTCTCCCCCCTCCTTTTAAGTCAAAGGTCGTGGGAATATTCACAGGAGGGTAGCTCTCTGAGTAGCCAAAGGTCATGAGGCTTATGGGACTATTTTCCCCCAGGTGCTGTGGTGGGTTTCCTTTCTCTGATATCACAGGTACAGAGATGCTAGGAAAAACCTAGAAATATGACTGACTGAAACCACAGGTGCTGGCGCATTCATTCTTCTCTGTCTTGTACTATGCATGTGGTTGACTTGGCTTCAGCTCTATGCAGCTGGGCCTCTGCTAAGAGAAGGTTCCCTTTTTTCACATGCATTGGGTGGTTAACAAATCTCTACCACGAAGTTCAAAGAAAATAAGATTATTTCTTTCAAGTCTTAGTTTCCTTCAGAAGGGGAGAGTAACAAAGGTATTTAAAGTACAATATAAATCAAGAATGGGACAAGTAGTTTGTTCCTACTCACAAAAAAGAATGCTAAGTATAGACAAATCATAGTACGCATAAACAATGTGATTAGAAAAGACTTCAGTAACTTATCCTTACATGCACAATAGGCTGGGAGGCCAATATTTAAACTATATCAAAGCATAAGGCAGTTTTTATTTTTAAGTCATGTCCAACTCTTTGTAAACCCATTTGGGATTTTCTTGGCAGGATTACTATAGTATTTCCTTCTCCATCTCATTTTATGGATGAGAAACTGAGGCAAACAGGGTTGTCACTGGCTTGGGATCACACAGCTAGTAAGTGTCTGAGGCCAGATTTGATTCACAAAGATGAATTTTCCTAACTTCAGAGCCAGCCCTCTATCCACTCTGCCACCTGGTTGTCCTGTAAGGCAGTTTGCAATACATTAAGCAGACACTTTACATTTCAGTTCTGACAGATCAAATGCCGAGCTTGGGCCAGACATCTTTCAGGTGGCACCTTTTCTGATGTAGCAATGGTCCCTTTTGATATCCAATTGCTCACTGGAATTTAGGAATTTCAAATCACAAGGTCCCAGCCAGTGCTTGACAAATCCAGCAGGGGAAACTTATTTGCTAAAGTCAGGACAATATCAACACACAAGATGTAGAAGTGGCTGTGTGATCATAGATACATGGCAGCTGGGTGGAAAACAGGACAATCATCCCTTCCCCAACCTGATTCTTCAGTTGCAACAGTAAAGAGACCTCAAACTTGAAGACTAGAAGGGAAGAGTCCAGGAGGTTAGCAGCTTGCTTTTTGTACATTTGATGAGGCTTCATCTGTTCTAGCTCAGCAGTCATCTACCATTGCAAATCCTTCATAGAACAGTCATTCCTGGCTGAATGCAGCACTGCCCCCAGGCTTCCATGTAGTCACCTAGATACAAGAATAATTACTGAGCATGCCACCTGGTGGGAGGTAGGGAAGTCAAAGGGCCCTTGTTCCACAGGGATTGACTAATGAGGGGGAAGTGACAAAACTAAATGGGAAGCACAATCATGGGATACAAAAGTTGTCAGGACTAGGAAGGAAGGAGTGCTAGGGAGGAGGAGGGACCATGACAGTTGTTCAGAGTGAAGTATCATTTGGGTGGCTAATTCCTAAGTCTCTCACTTCACATAGCCTATCCGTTGGTGACTAGGGATTGTGATATCTATAGATTTTAACTAGGACTGGAAGGAAGCCAGGGAAGGCAGGAGGATAAGGTAAGGAGAGAGAGGGAATTGCAGGCATGGGGGACAGTAAGTAGAAATGCCCAGTGTCAGGAACTGGAGTGAAAAGTCCAAGAAACAGCCAGGAGGCCAGTATCACAGGATTGCAGAGAACACGGAGGCAGGAAAGGTATAAGAAAATTGCAAAGGTAGGAAGGAGTCAAATTTGGAAGGTCTTTCAAAGGCAAAGAGAGGATTGTATGTTTGATACTGGAGGTAATAGGGAGCCACTAGAATTTAGTGAATTTGGTGATGTATATGTTCTGGAGCGGCATGGTAAGAGACTTGAAGCAGAGAAATCCAGTAGCAGGCATTTGCAAGAGTCCAGGTATGAGGTGATAAGGGCCTTCCCCGGGTGATAGCAGTGTCAGAGAGAAGGGACCATATAGGAGAGATGTTACAAAGGTAAAAATGAAAGACTTCATCAAGAGATTGGAGATGGGGGAGAGGTCAGAGAAACTGACGAGTTAAGGATGACCCCTAGGTTGCTAACCAGGATGGCTGGGAAGATAGTGATACCATCGAATAGAAGAGTGAAGGTAAGAAAAAGGAGGATGGGGAGGGGGGGTTAGGTCAGTTTTGAGCATATTGACCATAAGACGTCTATGAAACATTGGTTTAGAGATGTCTAATAGGTTGTTGGATATACAAGACTGGAGGTCAGGAGAGAGGTTAAGAATGAACAAATAGATAAGAGAATTATCAGGAAAGAGATTATAATTGAATCCACCTGAGATGATTAGATCGCTGAGTGAAATAGAATAAATGGAGAAGAGAAGGTCCACAACAGAACCCTGTCAGACACTCATGGTTAATAGACATGGCCCAGATAAAGATCCAATGAAGGTGACTGGTCAGACATGAAGGAGGAGAACCAGGATAGAGCAGTATCAGAAAAATCTAGAGAAAAGAAAGTGGCAGCCAGGTGCTGCAGTGGATGGAGCACTGGGCTTGGAATCAGGAAGACTCATTTTCATGAGATCAAATCTGACTTCAGACGCGTACTAGCTGTGTGACACTGGGCAAGTCACTTAATCCTGTTTGCCTCAGTTTCCTCGACAGTAAATAGGAGCTGGAGAAGGAAATGGCAAACCATTCTAGTATCTTTGCCAAGAAAACTGCAAAACGGGGTCACAAAGAGTTGGAAATAACAACAGACAAAAGAAAAGGCCTCAACAGTATCAAAAACTGTAGAGAAATCCAGAAGGATGAAGTTTGATAAAAGGCCATTAGATCTGACAATTAGAAGATTGTTAGCAATTTTGAAGAGAGGAGTTTCTTTTCCATGATGAGCTGAGAAGCCAAATCGTAGAGAGTTAGGAAGAGTAAGAAGTAGGCACCTATTATAGATGCATCTCAAAGAGTTTAGCTACAAAAGGGAGGGGAGATATGACAATAGCTAGCAGAGATGGATGATCAGTTGGGGTTTTTTTGTGAATGGAGGAAACATGTGTATGTTCATAGGCAAAGAGGAATCAGCAAGCAGATACAGAGAGATTGAAGATGAATGAGAGAGTGACAGTGATAAAGGGGGAAATCTGCTGGAGGAGGCAGAACAGAAAGGGACCACTTGTACATGGAGAGGGGTTTGCCTTGGCAAGAAGAGCCACTCCTTTGTGTGAGACATGGGTGAAGGAGGAGACAGTGACAGGAGGCATCAAAGTGATGTCAGATGAAGAAGAGGGGAGAAAAGAGATCTCTTGGAGATGTCTCTCAATTTTTTAGTTAAATATGAGGCTATGTTTCAGCTGAGAGGGTGGGGGGAGGGTCCGCCTGTGGAGGGATGAAAAGATTTGGAAGAGCTACTGTGGTGAAGGGGATAGTGAAACAATTGGGGAAATTTAAAAGGACTGCCTTGCAGCAGTGAGTCTGAGTTGAAACAATGTAATTGTAATGTAATTGTTTTCACTTTTATAGTGGACCCCATTAGCATGGCTTTGTGATTCTCTCCAGCTTCTGTTACCTGCAGGTGTGTAGGCACAAAGGCACAAGATGGGGCGAGTGATCCAAAGCTGAAGCTTTGCAAGGCAAGCTAGGCAAAGGAGAAAAGGGACTCAAGAGAAGAGGAAAGTAGAGAGCTCAACTGGTTTTCCAGGGAATAGGGAATAAAATAGGGAAGAGAAGAGTGCAACAACTATAGGAGTGATGGTCTGGGAAAGAACTGAGGGGCTGATGGATGGAGGTGATGGTAAGAATGAAGAACAGAGGTTCAGGTTGCAAGGGAGATCTAATATAAAATCCTCTGTTTGGCAGGTTTATAACCTGCCACTCTCTTTCCAGTCTTCTTACAACTCTACCGCATGTCCTCTGTGACCAAGTGACACTGACCTTCCTGTTCCCTGAACAAGATACTCCGTATCCCAACTCCAGGGATTTTCACTGGCTGTCCTTCATGTCTGGAATTCTCTCTCTTCTCATCTTAGCTACCCAATTTCTCTGGCTTCCTTCAAGTGTCAGCTAAATAACACCTCCTATGAAAACACATTCCTCTTCCCCTTTAATTCTAGTGACTTTCCTGTGCTGATTTTCTCCAATTTATCCTGCATATCACTTTTGTATATGATTTGTATATGATTGTATATGTTTGTATATGATGGTTTGCATGTTGCTTCCCCTTTAAATGGTGAGCTTCCTGAGAACAAAGACTGTCTTCTGCTATTCTTTATAACACCAGGGCTTAGTAAAGTGCCTGGCACATAGTAGGTATATAACAAATATTTACCGAGGGACTAACTACCATGAGCCATAAAACTTGACCCACAGGGAAGAAATGCAGATAGTGAGTGACTGAGAGGTTAGAGCTGACTGTCAAGGGCTTTAAGCAAATCAAGGACTGGGGAGCCTAGCAGGGGAAGGTGGTCCTCAGCCACTCGCCTAGAAAGAAAAGACAAAGGGGTTTCACCTAACATACAACCCCACCCCCAACTCCTACTGCAACTCAGAGACCTGGACATGGCATCTGCTCCCTTGATCCCAATCAGGAAAAAGGGAGTGAAACAAGCTTGTATACTGGATCAGGCTGACTCAGCTCAGTGATGAGGCATATGTTTGAAAAGAAGATGCATAGAGAAAAGAAGAGAGGGATGAGGAAAGAGAGAAATGTATGGAGGGAAAATAGAAAAGAGAAACACCAGAAAGAAGCAGAGAAGGAGAGAAGAGGGAGAGTGCAGGGAGGAGACAGGACAAAGGGCCTAAGGAAAATGGGAGGAAAGGAAAGTGGGAAGAAGAGAGGGAGAGTGACCTCTCTTTGACCTGCCCCTCCTGTCCTCTTCCCAGCCCAGTCTGAGGAAGGTCCACAGTCTTCCTCAGCCTGGTCCATGCCCCCAAGCCTCCCACTGACCTTCTTGTGATTTGTCCCTTCCCTTTCATCCTTTTCCACTTCTATACCAAACCTACCTCTACCCCCAACTAACCACATATCCCCTAGGCTCAACTTGGTCTTTCATCAGCTGCCCATGGGGATGTTCACCTGTAATTAAGTCAAATGCAGGTCCTACCTGAAATTACCTTATTATCAGTTCTGGGTCCTGGTGAGGTGTGGTGACAGAACATTCTTAATACATATGGTCTCACAATTAATATGATTTCCATTAAAACCAGAACACTCTTTAAAATTACCAACATGAAAACTGCCCCTATAAATTTCCAGTCATGCCAAACTGATAACTCCTTATAAAGAAACCCTGTAAGCCAAAAAGGACCCATGAGCTGACGTTAAGAAGAAACAAGATGACCCTTGCCAGCTCTCCTGGGGAAAGAGGGCTGGGAATATCTGTTTCTGGCCCCTTGGCAGAACCTTGGGCCCTCTGAGTCCTCTCCAAGTCCCTCCCTGGGTTCTAGACATGGATTCTTATGCACCACATTCCATTTGAATTAATCTAGACTTGGAAGGGTCCCAGTCCTCCACACTTTAGGTATGTACATTGAAGAGGGTGGGGGAGGACACTGAGCTCAGGGAATAGGTCACACTTGGGGGTCAAGACTATGTGAAGACCGGGAGATTTGGATCAGTTTTGCAAAGAGTGTAGGAAAAAATTCAGGGTCAGGGAACACTTAGAAGGATGCCTACACATGGACTGGGGGACACAAGGGGGCCAGAAATAGGCAGAGACTGGAACCCAATCAGAGTTCATGACAGCACGTGGGCTGAGATGTGCCCAGATCTGATATGTTCAGAGTTGGGGGTGGAGGGGCAAATACAGACCAGGGCTACCCGGAGCTAGAAGGAGTCAGGACAGCACAAAGACTAGTGGACCCACAGGATCTGGGTTGCTTAGGGATTGCCCAGCTGGAGCTTTATTATCATCCTATGATTCCAACACATTGCTGCACCACTTATCCCCTTCTTACCTCTGCATTTATGTCGTATTCACAGGTAATAAAGGGTCACTTCAATTTCAAATGCACAAGTCACAGCCAGGATCCCATTGATCTCACACAGCCAGGGAACTGACCTGAAAAAAAGTACTGAAAAAATCTCCTAGATGAAGCATTCTGGGAAGATGGAGGATAAGGTAGAGATGCCCAGTGTCAGGAGCTGAAGTGAAGAGCAGAGTGAAATTTCCAGGCTCTCCAAATTTCCTCCACAAACAGACAGGACATCACCACAGAATGAATGTAGAGCAGCAAAAATAAAGGGGTAACACAGTCGTCTTCCTAAGACAACTTGAGAGGACCTCAGGAAAGACAGGACCTCCAGAGGCTGAGGTTTGACCTGAGTGAGTATAGACACCTCCAGGCAAACTCTGCCGAATCAACAAACAGCAGGCCCTGGAGGCAACTCCTTCAGGAAGTGGACTAGGCCTCAAGAAATTTCACCTCACAAACTTTCATCTAACAAACAGCTGGGGGATCAGATGGCTGTGTGGGGGAAGATTTTAGGACCTCTGCTATTTCTGGATACCAGGTTCTGCTGACCAGACAGGATCCCAAGCTGCAACTGCGGGCAAGGAGGAGCAAGCACATGCCAGTGAATGAGTTACTTCAGGAAGCAAGAATATTTTCAGCATGTGCCTGGGGGCCCTAACTATGGCTTAGGGGAGGAGAAGAGTGCCTGAGGTTGAACCCCTGGACAGAAAATAACAGTAAGGAAGACCTCAGGCCTGGAACATCATTACCCACAAGTCAGGATTAAAACCTGATTACAATAATAAGCTGCTAAAATAAAATAAAACCAAATTAAAATGAGTAAACAAAGGAAAAGAATCTCACCATAGATAACTACTATGGTATAAAAGAAGAACTGGGTTCAAACTGGGTTCATAAGAGGAAGTAAGTGAGATTAAAAAAAAAGTCACTCCTACCCCAAAGAGCTACATCAAATAGTCACAAGCCCAAAAAGAGTATTTGGAAGAACTTCAGAAAGGACTTCAAATATCCAATAAGACAAATCAAGAAAAAAAATAGGAAAAAATATAAGCAATCCATGAAAATTATGAAAAGAAAGTTAACCAATTGGAAAAAGAGGTCCAAAATCTTAAGGAAGGAAAAAACTCCTTGAAAACTAGAATTGGACAAGGGGAATCAAACAACAATACAAGACACCAAGAAATACTAAAAATAAAAATAAATAGAAGACAATTTGAAACATCTCATTAGAAAAACAAATGATCTAGAGAATAGATTGAAGAGAGACAACATATGAATTGTAAGGCTACCTGAAAGTTATGATCAAAAAAAATATCTTGATACAGTATTACAAGAAATTATTAAAGCAAATTACCCTGAAGTTCTAAAAGAAGAGGGTAAAGTAGAAATAGGAAAAAAAAATCTACTGTTCACCACCTGAAAGAGATTCCAAGAGGAAAATTACAGGAATATATCACAGTCAAGTTTCAAAACTCCCTGATTAAGGGAGGGGGGAATTGCAAGCAAAAAGAAAAAAAATTCTGGAGAGATACAATGAGGATTTCACAAGACCTAGCAGTTCTGCACTAAAAGACAGCAGGTCTTGGAACATTGTATTTCAAAGAGCAAAAGAACTAAAGCTGTGACCAAGAATAACTTACCCAGAAAAGTTGATTAGCATCCTGAATGAAAAAAAAATGGACTTTTAATAATCATATATCAATAATCAGGTATTTCTGATGAAAAGACCAGAACTAAATGGAAAATTTGATATATAAATCCAGAAGAAATATGAGGAAAACATTAAACACTCATAAGAGACTCATTAAGGTCAAACTGTTTACTTCTAACATTTGAAAATGTTATTATTATTCTTAAGACTGTCATCATTACTCGGGTAGTTTGAAAGAAAAGTTTGGGCTGAGCTGAGTATGAAGGGGTGATTCTAAAAAACAAAATTTACAAGGAAAAGGTTTTTTAAAAGCTATTATCTCATACAAATGGGGTATGAAAGGAAGAACTGGTACAGAGGAAGCAGGTGGGAGTGAAGGGCTGG
This sequence comes from Trichosurus vulpecula, assembly GCF_011100635.1. Classification (NCBI taxonomy): domain Eukaryota; kingdom Metazoa; phylum Chordata; class Mammalia; order Diprotodontia; family Phalangeridae; genus Trichosurus; species Trichosurus vulpecula. Next base: position 80,484,740 of record NC_050573.1, read on the forward strand.
TAGTGATGGAAACTTACTCTCATTGGATCTGAGTTAAAGAGGGAATAATATATTCATCTAAAAGGGTATAAAAGTCTTCAAAACTTATAAAGAAATAAGAGGAATAAGGGATAGGGTAAGGGAGGGACTTTTAGAAGGCTGTGTAGATTATGATTTACAAGGGTGGAGGGAGAGAATAAGGGAAGAACTCTTAGAGGTTGGGTAGAATAAAAATGGGATAGAAAGGAGAGAGGATATGATAAGGATATTGTAAAAGGCAGAGAAGGACAATACTGAGTAAAAATAGGATGGAGGGTAAGTCACAAATAGTCATTATAACTGAATATGAATGGGATTAACTCACCCATAAAATGGAAACAGATAGTAGAATGGATTAAAAATCAGAATCCAACAATATGTTGTTTACGAGAAACACATTTAAGAATGAGAAATACACACTGAGTTTAAATTGAGGGATAGAGTAGAATTTATTATGCTTCAGCTGATGCAAAAAAAAAAAAGTACAGGTAGCAATTATGATCTCGGACAAAACTATGAATAAAATAGATTTAATTAAAAGAGGTAAACAGGATAATTACATTTTGATAAAGTGTACTGTAGACAATGAAGCAGTATCAATACTGAACCTACATGCACCAAATACCATAACATCTAATTTTTTTAAAAAAAGTTAAATGAATTACAGATGGCAATAGATAGTAGTAGCACAATAGTGGGGGACTAAAACCTTCTCCTTTAAGAACTAGATAAATCTAACCAAAAAATAAATAAGAAACAAGTCAAAGAATTGAATAGAATTTTTAACAAGCTGGAGAGAATTGAATGGAAATAGGAAGGAATACACCTTTGTTTCTCAGCAGTTCATGGTACCTTTAAAAGATTAACCATGTATTAGGATATAAAAATTTTATAGTTAAAAGCAGAAATATTAAAAAATATTCTTTTCAGATCATAATGGATATTAAACAATCTAATCTTAAAGAATGAGTGGCCTAAAGAACAAATCATAGAAACAATCAATAATTTCATTAAAAGGAATGACAATAAGGCATCATATCACAACAAAAGCAGTGATCAGAGGAAAATGTATATCTCTAAATGCTTATGTCAATCAAGGAGAGAAAGAGCAGAACAATGAATTGGCAATTTAAAAAGAACAAACTAAAAATCCCCAATTAAATACCAAATTAGAAATCCTAAAAATTAAAGGTGAGATTAATAAAGTCAAGTGTAAAAAATTTAGTTAATAAACAAAACTAAGAGTTGGTTTTATGAAAGAAAAATAGATAAACCATTTGTTAATTTGATGGGGGAAAAGGGAGAAGAAAGCCAAATCACTAGAATGAAAAATGAAAAGGGTGAATATACCACTAACAAAGATAAAATTAAAGCAACTATAAGGAGTTATTTTGCCCAATTATATGCCAATAAATTTTAAAATTTAAGTGAAATGGAAGAATATTTACAAAAATAAAAATTGCCTAGATTAGCAGAAATAAAATATCTAAAAAGACTTATTTTAGAGAGAGAAATTGAACAGTTCATAAATGAGCTTCCAAAGGAAAAAAGCACTAGGACCAGATGGATTTACAAGTAAATTCTATCAAATATTTAAACATCAACTAATTCCCATAGTAAATAAATTACTTGGAATAATAGGCAAAGGGGGCCTACCAGACTTCTTTTGTGAAACAAATAAGATACTCATGCATAAATCAGGAAGAGTAAAAATAGAGAAAAAATTATAAGCCAATTTCATTAATGAATGTGGATACAAAATCCTAAATAAAATCCTAGCTAAAAGATTACAACAATATATTACAAAGATTAAACATTATGATCAAGTGGGATTTATACCAAGAATGCAAGGATGGTCTAAATGACAGGTGTTGGGAACCTGCAGCCTTAAGGCCACAACCCCTAGTTTAATATTAGGAAAACTATCAACATAATTGATTACTTCAATAAAAAATTTAAATCATAGGAATATATTAATAGATGCAGAAAAAGCTTTTAATAAAGTACAATACTTGTTTCCATCAGTAACACTTGGAAATACAGGTATAAGTGTACTTTTCCTTTAACTGAGAAAAGGCATTTATCTAAAACCATCAACAAGCATTATTTGTAATGGGAATAACTAGAAGCCTTCCCAGTAAGATCAGATATGAAACAAGGATGCCCACTGCCATCAATATAATTCAGTATCATATTGGAAATCCTAGCAATAACAGTAAGAGAAGAAAAAGAAATAGAAGGAATCAGAATAGGGAATGAGGTAATAAAACTATCTCTCTTTGCAGACAATATGATGTTATACTTGGAAAATCCCAGAGATCAACTAAAAACTTAGTTGAACAAATTAATCATTTTAGCAAAGTAAGAGGATATAAAGCTACATAAATCATCTACATTCATATATACATGTGTGTGCCTGTGTGTAAATCACAAACAAAACCCTCCATGAAGAAATAGCAAGAGATACTCCAGACAATGAAAAATAACTCAAGATACTTGGGAGTACACATGCCAAAACAAACCCAGGAACTATCTAGACAAAATTATTTTTAAAAATGTATACAAATGAAATAAAAGTAAAATAATTGGAAGAATATTAATTGTTCATGGATAGGCAGGGCAAATATAATAAAAATAATGATTTTACCTAAACTAATTTACATATTCAATGCCATCCCAATTAAATTACCAAAAAATAATTTTACTGTGTGAGAAAAAATAATAACAAAATTCATTTGGAAAAACAAAAGGTCAAGAAGATTAAAGGAATTAAAGGGAGAAAAAATGTAAAGGAAGGAAGTTTAACAATACCAGATCTTATACTATATTATAAGGCAATAATTATCAAAACTATCTGGAACTGGCTATGAAATAGAAAGGTAGATCAATGGAACATAGCAGACATAATTTACACCAACAAATAAATATAGTAACTTTGTATTTGACAAGTGTAAAGACTTAAGATTTTAGGACAAAAATTCATTATTTGGTAAAAAAAAATTGTTGGGAAAAATAGAAAGCAGAATGGCAGAAGTTGGACATACACCAATATCTTATACCATTTGCCAAGATAAGGTCAAAATGGATGCACAACCTTGGTATAAAGAGAGATATTATAAGAAAATTTGAAGAACATGGAACATATTACCTATCAGACTTAGGGATAAGTGAACAATTTATGAATAAACAAGAGATAAAGAACATAATGAGGTGTAAAATGGATAATTTTGATTATATTAAATTAGTAAAGTTTTGTGCAAATAAAGCCAATGTAGTAAAGATCAGAAGGAAAGCAGAAAATCGGAGGGGGGGACAGAATTTATAGACATTCCCTCAGATAAAGGTCTCATATCTCAAATTGTATAAAGAACTTTGTCAATTCTCTAGGAATATGAGTCATTCCCCAATTGACTAATGGTCAAATGGTATGAACAGGCCATTTTCAGATGAAGTCAAACCAATTTATAGTCATATGAAAAAGTGCTCTAAATCATTATTGGTTAGGGAAATATCAATGAAAGGAACCTTGGGATGTTATTTTATACCTATCAGATTGGCTAAAATGACTGAAGAGGAAAGCAACAAATATTGGAAGAGATGTAGAAAAATTCATATACTAATTAAATGTTGGTGGAATTGTGAACTGACCCAAATATTTTGGAGAGCAATCTGGAATGTCCAAAGAGTTATTCAACTGCTTATACTCTTTTACCCAACAATACCACTACTATGTCTATTTCCAAAGATGATTAGGAAAAAAGGAAAGCACCTCTGTATTTTAAAATATTTATATTAGCTCTCTTTGTGGTGTCAAAGAACTGAAAATTGAGGGGATGCCCATCAGTCGGGGAATGGCTGAACAAGTGGTATATGGTTGTGATGGAATAGTACTGTGCTATAAGAAAGGATGAGTTTGTTGATTTCAAAAAAGAAAACATAGAAAGACTTGAATGAAATAATGAAGAGTAAAATGAGCAGAACCAAGAGAACATTATGTATAGTAACAGCAATATTGTTTTAAGGACAACTTCGAGTGACCAAGTCATTTTGACTATTACAAATACCCAAATTAACTACAAAGGATATATGAAGGAAAACTCTATTTTCATCCAGAGTAAGAAATGATAGAAAAAGTATGTACAGAATCATTTAAAATATGTACACATATTTTTGTCTAATGGTAGTTATCTCTAGGGTGGGGGGAAGAAAAAAGGAAAAAAAGAAATTTACATGATAACTTTATTATGTATTTAAAAAGTAATTTCAAGTAGCACATAATAAATTTGCAGTTTCAGGTGCAATCATCTTTTTTAAAAATTATACTATGTCATGGAAATACTTGTTTTATTCTATAAATTTAAAAAAAACAAAAAAACTTTTAAAAGAGTTCCTCAGCCCCCAAAGGATGGCTGCAACCTTGACTTTTCTGCATCTTCACCTATGCCCCTGTCATAGAATAGTGGAACACTACTGGTTCGAGGAGGAAATAAGAGAAATGGAGAGAATCTGGTTCCCTATGACTTGAAGGACAACTTTTCATATTCTTCTAGCCACCACAAACCCACCGGTAGCCCCTATGTCTCATCTACAGAGACTGCACAAGAAGAGAATGTAGGAGCCCATGATGGTGAGGCCAGGAGCAATATGGGAAGAGAAAAGGAAACAACAAAGGTCTAAACAGGGCTTAGAATTCAGGAGAGCCTCAGAAAGATACAGCCAGACTACGAGACTTTAATTTAATTCTACTCAACAACTATTTGTTGAACATCTTTGTTTCGAGTATTGGAGATACAGAGACAAAAATAAAACCATCCCTGCCCTCAAGCAGCTCACATTTTGCAGAAAGAGGCTTGTAATTTAATCACTTTCCTGCTGTCGATGTCATTTCTAAGTTGTGGTGCCAAAGAAAATCATGATACTTTAAATGTGGTCTAACCAGGTTACTGAAATGTGAGCCCCTGACCTAAGAGATTTTGAGGAAGGGGTAAGGAAGAAGTGAGAGTAGGGGCAGAAGAGGCAGAGAAGGGGGCAGCTAGGTGGCACAGTGAATAGAGCACTGGCCCTAGAGTCAGGAGAACCTGAATTCAAATCCAGGCTCAGAGACTTGATACTTACTAGCTGTGTGACCCTGGGCAAGACACTTAACCCCCATTGCCTCACCAAAAAAAAAAAGGCAGAGAAGGTGAACCTAAGAAGAAACAGGAAATTGGAAGCAGTGCCATGAGATTACCCGCATTATGCTTCAAGATGGGGGCTGTGTGCTCACATACTCCTTGAAGACAGTGGGAATGGATACTATTTTGTTGATTCCCACCCCTAGTTCCCAAGGTTGTACTTTTTAATTTCCAGTCCTCATTTTAGGGTCCCTGAGTCCTCATAATGACATCTTCCCCTCTCTCTTCCTTAGAAGTATGCTTTCTGTTTCCTTCTCTTCCAAATTGGCCATTGTGACTGACCATTACCTTGATAATCTGTATGGGTCATTACTAAATGCAGCTGAAAGGGGGCAAATGTGCTATCCACAGAAAGAGTTAGGAAGTTGACCAAGCTACATAACTATAACATATTCCTCAAGGAATTAGCCCACAGCCAGCAGCAACAGAGATATCATCTGAAATGGAGCCAATGGGCTACTCCCCAGATCTTTGGAAAAGAAAAAGAGACAAGAGTTGGTATAGGACTGAAAGTGCTTTCAGCAGCTGGAAGTCCTGTACAGACTGAAGCCATGAATTAGGACTCAGAGTTGGAAGGAGCCACAGTGACCATCTATCCCATCTTTTCATCTTACGAATGAGAAAACTGAGGCCCAGACAAACTAAGTGATTTTCTTGCCCATTGTCATAGAGGAAGTCATAAGTAGGAGAGCCTGGATTTGATCTCAAGTCTATGGATTCCAAATCCATGCTACTTTCAATGTATCACATCCTGGCCCATGAAATATCACAGATGGCATTCATGTCTGAAGGGGCTTTCTGCTTCAAATTGAAGCTGTCTTCCCCCTACATCTGGAAGAGCTTTAGAAGCCAGAGAGATGGAAGCCCAGTGGAGGGTGGGCTTTAGGGATATTCTGGTAACATTCTGGCTACAAGGGGCTATGTAGATGTTACACATTCAAGTGGGATTTTTAAAAAAGATTTTGAAGCCTTCTGTGGGGAACTTTTAGCTCATCTGTTTGAAATTTGCTCTGAGTGTTACTCAGACACTGGCACAAAACCAAGATTTTGTGCTAGAGTGGATAAAGTGCCGAAATTGAAGTCAGGTCTTCCTGACTTCAAATCTGCAAGTCACCTAACCTCTGTCAGTCTACTTTCCTCTTCTGTAAAGTGGGGATGATAATAGCACCTACTTCACAAGGTTGTTGTGAAGATCAAAATACATACTATATATAAAGTGTTTTACAAACCTGCAGCTCTCTAAAGACCTGCATTTTACCATAAGGCTGGCCTGGGGAACTCTAGGGTCACTCCATGAGCAACCGAATCACCTACAAAAAGCTACATGTGAAAAGTTAGGGAGGCAGGGGTTGAGATTGCATTGATAGCATTGAGTTTTTTCCAGAGCCAGTCTTCTGATTTATTGATCAATCTGGTAGGACACATAGCAGAGAAGCAGTCACCAGGCAGTGAGCCAGGAACTAAATTCACTTTCTTTGACAGCAGTGAGATAAGGCAAGTTAGAACATAGTGTGATGATTACCCTCCCATTGTGACTTTGAGGTTGGGAGATTTGAAAGGGTTTTTTTTTTCAAAGATCTCCCCTTCCTCTGTGAGTGTTAGAGAGGCATGAAGCAGAGGAAGGTGTGGAGATTTGGAAATTCATCTTCAACATGAGTGGACATGATTGCTTCAAATCTTTTATTACATTCTATTTTTGCTTTTTATGAAATACTGGAATCTTAGCCTGTAGGCTAATTGTTTATGCCAAGAAGGAAAAGTAGATGGAGTTCAAGCAGGTGGGAGCTATGTGGCCAAAGAGAGTTAGGAGTTGTTATTGGAGTATCCAAACCCTTAGATAGGAACTCAGGGGCATTGAAATCTCTTGTAAGGAAAAACTGGGGATGAACTAGAACTGGTGCCTGAAATTGAGTTTAGTAAGCTTTGAGTACCACCTGGTGCCTCACACAGATATAGCACCCTGAGCAACTGATCCAAACCCACTACCAAAATTAAGACATGAAATATGGTCCCAATTGCACCCAAACTGATTTCATACATAAAGGTGGACTACTCCAGCTTTGCCCACCTTTCCATTGTGTCTTCCAGAATTCCTTTTCCTTAATTAACAAACCTTCCTTTTAGACCTCTTTCTTGCTTGATGTTCCTTAATTAATTCACAGAATGGCTTTGATTATAGACATCTTTCTCTTTCTCTTTCCATCTTCTAGCCTTACTGAGACCTGACCTTCCCTAGAGGACACTGCATTCCTTGGATGTCCTTTTCAATATTGGTTGTACCTTTTCTCATATCACTCAACCTCACTTGTCCTTGGGAGGAGTCAGAATACCATTCACTCCCATTATGATTTTCTGCTGCTATAGAACACTGACTAATCCTCTCCTCCATTGAGTCTCACTCTATCCAAATACACAACCAAATCAGTTGAGAGTTACCTACTGATGAGATCATTCTCCCTCTCTCCTCAAAAAGTTCAATATTTGGCTCACATTACTCAAGTCAACTCTAACTCCTGTCATGCTAGGTTATATTATATGTATGTTGATATTCCTTCAAATATTTTAGCCTCTCAGTTTCTCAATCTTCTCAGCTCCCCTTGCTTAGTCCTACATGTTAATTCAGCCACACAAAGGCAAAGATTGGAGTACCTTTGACCTTGCCATCACTCAAAAATTTCCACTTCCATGATCAAGAATTCTGAAATTTCATAACTATTATGCCATCTCTTTCTATACCTCACTCCAAAGATCTTCCTTCTCAATCTGATCTTGGTTCCTACCATGAGTTCCCTTCCATCCCTTAGTACTTTCTCAGCCCATCACCCCAACCATAGCTTCACTTTCTTCCACTCCTAATCCTAACTTTTTTAATTGGTTAAATATTATACTGTCTTCTGCTCTTTAATCCTTTTCCCTTGTCTTATTAGTGATCATACTTTACCAAACCCCATCTCTAGATTGCTACTATCATCTACCTCTTCTGTTCTTAGTCATGTGCTGATAAACAAATCAAGAAGAAGTTATAAAAAATTATTAAGTCCACTAAAAATTTATGTTATTTGCAATGACCAACCATGATCCCACATGCTATCCACTCCTGATGGGGAAATGATGTACTCAGGGTGCAGATTTAGACATCAATTTTTGCATAGAACCAATGCAGGCTTCTATTTTTCTTGACTATGGTTTCTTTTTACAAAGGTTTTGTTTTTTATTCTTTTTCAATGAGAAGAAGGAAAGTGAGGAGAGAAGATGGATATTGTTAATTGAAAAAAATTAAAATATATTTCAATAAAAACCAAATTTATGTTATCTAATCTCAGCCATGCCCTCATAGCACAATATATATATATATATATATATATATATATATATATATATATATATGCTAATTTCTAACTGTTTCTCTATCCCACTTGCCACAGTGGGTGTTTCAAACTTTCACTTCTCTCACACTTCCCATATCACCATTTATCATATCATATCTCATATTTCCTGAGAAATACAGATCATTCCACATTAACTCTCTCTTCCTCTTCTCAATCTCTCTAACTTCTTGACACCTTCCTCCATACTCTCCTCCTTATTTCAGCCTCTGATGAAGAGGTAGCCCTTCTCCATGCCAAAGCCAACCTCTCTATGTAAATCTTTAAACCCTTCCTCTCCAGCAGATGGCCACCACAATCATTTCCTCTCTGTCTCTTTGTCTCTCTGTCTCTGTCTCTCTATATGTCTGTCTCTGTCTCTGTGTCTCTGTCTCTGTCTTTCTCTGTCTATATGTCTCTCTCTCTCTCCCCCTTCCTCCATATATCTAATTAGTTGCCAAATATTGTTTAGTCTACTGCCAATCATCTCTTCCATTAATCTCCTTCTCTATTCATATGGCCACCCCTTAATACAGGACTTTGTCAACCTTTGTTTGGATTATTACAATTGCCTCCCAATTGGTCCCCTTACTTTATGGGTCTCCTCTCTCCAGCTCAGCTGCCAAAAGGATTTTGCTAAAGCACATGTCTAACCATATCTGCCTTCTATACATTAATAATAGTTCTGTAGGTAGCAGAGTGGATAAACTGCTGGGCCTGGAGTTATGAAGATTCATCTTCTTGAGTTCAAATCTGGTCTCAGACAATTACCAGCTGTGTGACACCGGGCAAGTCATTTAACCCTGTTTGCCTCAGTTCCTCCTCTATAAAAAGAGCTGGAGGAGAAAATGACAAATCATTCCAGTATCTCTGCCAAGAAATCTGCAAAATGAGGTCATAAAGAGTCAGACATGACTGAACAACAATACCAATTTCCTCTAGGGTCAAATATAAACTCCTTTGTTGAGTGTTTAAAACCCTTTACAAGTACCCTTTAGAGCCTTATCAAATATAACTCCCATTCAAACACTCTGAAGTCTAGTCATATTTGCCTTCTTGCTATTCTTCCCATTGTATCTTCTATCTCTATGCTTTTGCATTGGCTGTTATTGCCTGCAATGTCCTGTCTAGAAGACTCTACCTTTTAGAATCTCCTGTTCTGAGGTGGAGCCAAGATGGAGGAATGAAGGCAGGGACTCACCTGAACTCTTCCTCAAACCCCTACAAAAACCTGTAAGAAATGACTCTAGAAAACTGAAGACAAATAAATTAATAAATCAGGGAAAATATGTATTTAATTTTTAAAACAAAAGCAATGACTCTAAAAAAAATCTAGACCAGCAGAACCCACAAAAAGATGGAGTGAAGCAAATTTCCAGCCCAAGACCACTTGGAAAGTTGGCAGGAAAAGTCTGTTGCACCAAGGTAAGAGAGGAGCGCAATTAAGCACAGGTCATGCCTATGTTGTCGGGGCCCAGCAAACAAGGAGTAGGCCTTGGGAGTGACTGAATCACTGGCAGCAGTAGCAGTTTCTGGACCTCTGGACCCACAGACACCAAAGGCAACTTGGAAGGCCAGCAGGAAAGGTCTGTCACACCTGGGTAAGAGTAGAGCACAGTCCAGCCCAGGCCACACCAGCACAGCACCAGCCCCAGCAAGCAAAGAGCAGACCTTGGGAGTGACTGAATCAGTAGCAGAAGTAGCTGCTTCTGGAGCTCTCAACACACAGAATGTAAGGGGGTTGAACAATTGATCAGAAGGAGATTAGAGGGGTCCCTTTGCTAGCACTGTGACAGGACTCTATTGCTTTGCCTATACTCAGATCTGGGTCACAATCCTGGGTGGCAGTCCCAAGGCAAGGAGGAGCACTAGCATAGCAGGGTTTGCAGCCACAGAGAAGGGGGGACCCTCCTCACATTTCCAGGGCAGAAAAGAGTGCTTGTGGTTGCTCAGGGACCAGAGCACAGGCCAGGAAAGGAATAAACACCTCTCTTTGGATCATACCACCTTGGAAGAATTGAAGACTTACAGGTCCCTAGAAGAACTTCTTAAATCAGCTGCACATAACCTTGGGACAATTCACTCTCCATCCTGGAAGTAGAGCCTTATTAAACAAACAGTTAAAAGCCAAGTAATAGGCTGGGAAAAATGAGTAAACAGTGGGGAAAAACTCTGACTATAGAAAGTTAGTATGGTAACAAGGAAGATCAAAACACACACTTAGAAAAAGACGGTAAAGGCAAAGCTCCTACATCCAAGCCTCCAAGAAAAATATGAATTGGCCTCAAGCCATGGAAGAGCTCAAAAAGAATTTTCAAAGTCAAATAAGAAAGGCAGAAGAAGAATTGGGAAGAGAAATGAAAGTAATGCAAGAAAATCATGAAAAAGGAGTCAACAGCTTGGTAAAAGAGACACAAAAAAATTATTGAAGAAAATAACACCGTAAAAAAACAGACTAGGCCAAATGGTAAAAAGAGGTCAAAAAAGCAAATAAGACGAAGAAAGCCTTAAAAAGCAGAATTGGCCAAATGGGAAAGGAGGTCCAAAAGCTCAATGAAGAAAATAATTCCTTAAAAATTAGAATGGAACAAATGGAAGCTAATGACTTTATGAGAAATCAGGAAACAATAAAACAAAACCAAAAGAATGAAAAAAATGGAAGACAATGTAAAATGTCTCATTGGAAAAATGACTGACCTAGAAAATAGACCCAGGAGAGACAATTTAAAAATTATTGGACTACCTGAAAGCTATGATTTTAAAAAGAGCCTAGACATCATCTTTCAATAAATTATCAAGGAAAACTGGTCTGACATTCTAGAACGAGAGGGTAAAATAGAAATGGAAAGAATCCACCAATCACCTCCTGAAAGAGATCCCAAAGTGAAAACTGGAATATTATAGCCAAATCCCATAGTTACCAGGTCAAGGAGAAAATATTGCATGCAGCCAGAAAGAAATAATTCAAGTTTTATGGAGCCACAGTCAGGATAACACAGGATTTAGCAGCTTCTACATTAAAGGATTGTAGGGGTTACAATATGATATTCTGGAGAGCAAAGGAGCTAGTATTACAACCAAGAATTGCCTGCCCAGCAAAACTGAATATAATCCTTCAGGGGAAAAAGTGGATATTCAATGAGATAGAGGACTCTCAAGCATTCTTGATGAAAAGATTAGAGTTGAATAGAAAATTTGACTTTCAAATATAAGACTCAAGAGAAGCATAAAAAGGTAAATAAGAAAGGGAAATTAAAAGGGACTTAATAGGGTTAAACTGTTTACATTCCTACATGGGAAGATGATATTTGTAACTCATAAGACCTTTCTCCTTATTAAGGTAGTTAAGGTAGACAGAGGGCACAGGTGTGAGTTTAATATGAAGAGGAGATATCTAAAAAAGTAAAATTAAAGCGTGAGAGAGGAATGTACTGGAAGAAAAAGAAAGGGAGAAGTAGAATGACGTAAATTATCTCACATAAAAGAGGCAAGAAAAAGCTTTTATGGTGGAAGAAAGGAAGGTGGAGGTGAGGGACAGTGAGTGAATCTTACTCTCATCAAAATTGGCTCAAAGAAGGAATAAGATACACACTCAATGGGGCATAGAAATCTATCTTACCTTACAGAAAAGTAAAAGGGGAAGAAGATAAAAGGGGGGGCAGTAAATAGGGAAAGCAGATTGGGGGAGGGAGTAGTAAGAAGAAAAACACTTTTGAGGAGGGACAGGGTAAAAGGAGAGAGAGAGAGAGAGAGAATAGAATAAACAGGGAAGGAAAGATGGGATGGAGGGAAATACAGTTAGCAATAGTAACTGTGAAAAAATTTTGAAGCAAGTTTCTCTGATAAAGGCCTCATTTCTCAAACATATAGAGAACTCAGTCAAATTTATAAAAATAAGAGCCATTCCTCAACTGACAAATGATCAAAAGACAGGATCGGTTTTCAGGTGATACATCTATGGCCATATTAATAAGTACTCTAAGTCACTATTGATTGGAGAAACACAAGTTAAAACAATTCTGAGGTATTACTTCATACCTATTAGATTGGCTAATAGGACAGAAAAGTTAAATGACTAATGTTGGAGGGGATGTGGGAGAAAACGAGACATTAATGTACTATTGGTGGAGTTGTGAATTGATTCAACCATTCTGTAGAGCAGCTTGGAACTATGCCCAAAGAGCTATAAAACCATGCATACCCTTTGACTTAGCAATAGCACTACTAGGTCTGTATCCCAAAAAATATTTTTGAAAAAGGAAAAGGATATATATGCACAAAAATATTTATAGCAGCTCATATCTGGGGGCAAAGAATTAAAAATTGTGAGGATGCTCATCAATTGGGGAATAGCTGAACAAGTTGTGGTATGTGATTATGATGGAATACTATTGTATTGTAAATGATGAACAGTATGCTCTCAGAAAGACCTGAAAAGACTTGCATGGGCCGATGCAAAGTAAAATGCACTCTGTACAAAGCAACAGCAATACTGTAAGATGATCAGCTGTGAAAGACTTAACTATTCTCAGCAATGCAATGATCCAAGACAACTCTGAAAGTATTATGATGAAAAACAATATCCATCCCCAGAGAAAGAACTGATGGTGTCTGGATACAGATTAAAATATGCTTTTTTTACTTTATTTTTCTTGAGTATTTTGTCTGTTTTCTTTCACAGCATGACTATAATGTATATGTTTTGCCTGATTATACATATATCACCTTTATCAAACTGCTTGCCTTCTCAATGGAACCTGGTAAGGAGAAAGCAAGGGAGAGAATTTAGAATTCAATTTTATAAATGAATAGTAAAAATTGTTTTTACATGTGATTGGGGGAAATAATTAATTACTGTGAAAAAGAATCTCCAGTTTCTTTCAGTTCTCAGCTCAACTCCATATGTCATCTTACCAAATCATGTCTCCCAGATACTAATACCATATCCCAGAATTATCTTATATTTCTTGTGTTTAGGTTGTTAAGGCAATGTATTGTCTCTCCTCATGGAATGTAAGCTCCTTGAGGGCAAGGACTTTTTTTTTATCCCTATTATCTAGAACAGGGTTGACATACAATGGGTATGTAATAAATGTTTCTTATTTGTTGATTGATTGATCCATGTCTGCTATGTTTCTGCCAAACTCTACTAATCTTTACCCTTCCTCCTCATCCTGCCCTTTACCCTTTCCTTGCTTCATCCCTAAGGTGAGAATAGTCTCTATGCCACCCCTGCCTCTGTGGGAGTCCATTCTTCCCTCAAGGCCCATGTCAGGGGCCACCTCCTCCTTGAAGTCTTTCCTGACCACTTCCCACAACCAGGTAAAAGTGATTTCTTCCTCCTAAAATTTCTCACAAAATATTGCCTAGATCTCCCTTTGTTCTTATCTCACGTTTGTAACCATGAGTCACTCCTACTTTGATTGTCAGCTTCATGAAGGCAAGTACAGAGTCTTACCTAAATGTAACTTCCCATGAAATTTATTTCCTGTCCTCTGCCAAACCATGCCATCAACTCTAGCCATCTTCTTCATCCCCTTCCCGCCAGATCCTGGATTTGCCTCTGGGACCCTGGACTCTGAGAAGTGAATTTTCACCGTATCTTTCCTGAAACCAAGCCTCCACACCACTTCCTGGACATTTTCAAATAATGCCTCCCTGTACTCCTTTCCCCCACATGCCTCACTCTATTATAACTCCATGTTATGTATTTTTGTCCCCCATTGGAATGCATGCTCCTTGAGGGCAGGGACTGCCTTGCTCGTTTTTATTTGTATCTCAGTGATTGGCACAGTGCCTGGAACATTGTAAGGGTTTAACAAATGTTTTATCATTCAATTTGTAACCCCAAGAAGCAGCTATAGGCTTTTCTGGAACTGGCCTGGCATTAAAAGAGAAGTAATCAGACCTCCTGGGGGTAAGAGCCCCAAAGTAAAGAGAAAATTTCTTTGAGGCCACAGAAACTGGTGGAATTGTGGTGAAACCTGCCCTAATTTTAGGCGAAATAGAACTGGCGTCACAGAAGGAGTACGAGATTTGGGATCAAAAGTTTGCAGTTCCAAAACTAAAATCTTAGTCAAGTCTCTTAACTTCTCTCAGACTCAGTTTCCTCATTTGTAAAATGAGAGGGTTGGAGTACATGTCTCTAGGGTTCCTAAAAGTCACCTCTAACTTTATGATCCTAAATGACAAAGTGCAGAGCTGTCAATTACGTATGATGAGAGCGACACCTAGTGGCAATATGTTGCCAAAACGCCTGAGATCATTTTTATTCTCTTTAGCTTGTGAAGTTGAGCCCTCTATCCCAGGTGAGAACATGGCAGCGCTTAGGCGGCAGCTAAGTACACTGTGATTACAGCCATTCCCATGAGTTTTAACAATTCGAGGTTTTTTAAATGGACTCTGGGGTTCTAAAATGCAAAGAGAAGCCTCTGCATTTTGGTGAGGAGCTGGAAGGCCAAGGTATCAGATCTCTGATGGGCATTCATGAAACACATTCAACAAACAATTTTTATGCATCTACTATGTGTTAAAGACTACACCAAAGGATCATCCATTCCTCTAGTCTGTAAAGGGATTCTTGGGCAAAGGTATGACCTACCTCCCCAAAGGACCCATTGGTCTCCAGAGACTGACAGATCGGGGGCCTAAGATCCCAGCTCCACAACAACTGATATTTACATGAATGGTGCTTTACCTTTTGCAAAATACTTTTTGTACATCACCCTGTGTGAGCCTCAAGGGAACTCTGTGAAGATGGTACTACTGATATTATTCCCGTATTACAGAAAAAGAAACTAAGACTGAGTAAGGTTACATAATCTGCCTAGGCTCATACACTTAGAAGGTGTCAGAGGTAAAATCTGAGTCCAGTCAATAAGCATGTATTAAGCACCTGATGTATACCAGGCACAATTCGAAGCACTGCGGAAACAGTGAAAAAGCAAAAACAGTCCCTGCATCCAAGTTACTCACAGTCTCCTGGGGGAGACAATATGCAAACAGCTATGCAAAATAAGATATATCCAGGAGAAACTGGAGGTGAACCTGAGTCTTCCTGGTTCCTAGTCTAATGCTTTACAAATATTCTATTGTTGTTCAGTCATTTCAGTCGCGTTGACTCTGTGTCATCCCATTTGGGGTTTTCATGGCAAATATACTGGAGTGGTTTGCCAGTTCCTTCTCCAGCTCATTTTACAGATGAGGAAACTGAGGCAAACTGGGTTTAAACGATTTGCCCAAGGTCATATAGCTAGTAAGTGTCTGAGGCCAGATTTGAACTCCAGATGAGTCTTCCTGACTTCAGGCCTGGCACTCTACCTATTGTACCATCTAGCTGCCCATATCACAAATATTATATCATTTAATCCTCACAACAACCTTGGGAGGGAGGTGCTATCATTATCCACCTTTTACACATAAGGCAAACCGAGGTTAAATGACTCGCCCAGGGTCACACAACTAGTGTCTGAAGGCTTGATTTGAACTCAGGAAGACAAACTGCCTCAAGGTTCTTATCTCTGATCTGCTACTGACTTTAGGGGAGACCTCGAGTTATTTTCTTTCTCTTTATGAGCCATAGGCCCTCCAAGTAAAGTGATAGGATTGAACCCAGATGATTCAAAGTTCACTCTTGGGTTTGACATTTTAGGATTCTAAAAAGCCAGAGAAGCAGGCTGGGGCCAGACTGGGGAAGAAGGGACCTTGAAAGCTAGTTTGAAGAGTTTGGACATGGGAAAATATCATTGAGGAGGGAAATAACAAGTACAGACAGAACTGTGTCATAAAAAGATCAATCTGGATATGCAAATGAGTGAATGAATGAATGAGTGAGTGAGTGAATGAATGAACGAATGAATGAATGAGTGAATGAAAAAGCATTTGTTAGTGGCTTTAGACACTGTGCTAAGTTCTGGGCATGCAAATACAAAGAGTCTCTACCTTCGAGAATCATATTCTCTAACAAAAGGAGACAACATATGAGTGGAGGGAGGTATCTGAGGAAGAATGTTTTGGACTGGAAAGTCACCAGGATGCTGAGTGAGCCATACAGGCAGTTAGATCCTGTGGTGCTTAGAGCTCTGTTCAATTCCTGCGTCAGATACTCATTTGCTGTGTGACCCTGGGCAAGTCACTCAGACTCTGTCAGCCTCAGTTTCCTCAGCTATAAAATGGGGATAATAATAGCACCTGCCTCCTGGGGTTGCTGTGAGGACAAAATGAAATAATATTTGTAAAGCACTTTGCAAACTTTAAAGAGCTATGTGGGAGCAGCTAGATGGCTCAGTGGATAGAGCACCAGCCCTGGCTTCAGGAGGACATGAGTTCAAATCCAGCCTTAGACACTAGCTATGGGACCTTGGGTGAGTTACTTAACCCCAATTGCCTCCTTTATACAGATATATATGCTAGTTATTATTAAATGTTATCAATTAAATGACTTCCTAAAACAGGTGGAAAGGGGCAGGAGGTGACAGTTTTACTATGACATGGCAAGGTGGAGTATATCTGGGAGTTTAGGGGCTGCTAGATAGAGTGGAATATATGAGTTTGTACTCATGCAGTCACCAATGAGGAGCATAGCCCCAGGGCAAGAGTTCTAAAACAAGTGACTTAGCTCCTCTGGGAGTCTGTGGGTCCAGTGATAGGAAGGCAAGAGACTGGAGAAAGACCAGTGGCTTCAAGACTGTTGTAATAGTCCAGATGAGAAGTGATGATGGCATGAACTAAGGGTGGCTGTGGCAATGAAGAGGAAAAGATAGATCATAGTAATGTAGATGTAAAACTAGTCCAATCCCCTCATTTTATAGTTGAAGAAACTGAGGGTTAGAGAGGTTAGATAACTTGCCTCAAAGTCCCAAGAGTGTTAAATGACTCACTAGAGTTTGAACCAATGTACTTTGACTCTAGAAACAGCATTTGTTCTACTGTACCATGCAATAGCCTTTGAGACAAATTGGTTATAGAGTAGATAGAGAGGACAGAAGAGAGGGAAGAATCAGAGGTGGAAAGAGAGAATAACTGTACCAATGATAGATGATGCACTTGTCACCTCCAGAGGATGGTACAGGCCAAAATGTAAGTAAGGTTAAAAGGGTCTGGATGACAGGTCCTGAGTGACAGAACGGCCCTGAGTCTTCAGCATCAATATGCAGATAAATGTTTAACAGTGAGCTTGGGTGGGGCAGAGTGGGGGGAGGAGAGATGAGGAATGTCTGCACAACACAAGTTTGATCTGAATTATTAACATTTGTTCCATTGCTTAGATTGTCTGGACAATTCACAAAATTCAATTTAATTCAATAAATGTTTATTAAGTGACTACTATGTGCCAGGCACTGAATTAAGCACTGGGGATACAAATAAGAAAAAGAAAGACAATCCTTGACCTCAAGGAGCCTACCATCTAAAAAGGGAAGACAACAAACAAGAGAAAGCTGAAAAATGGTGGGGGGTGAGAGGAGAAAGGACACCAGGTGGTACCAGGGACAGAGGCATCTTGTTTCATGGAGTACAGACCAAGCAGAGCTGCAGATAGAAAATGAAGAGAGCTGCCAAGAGCAGGCCTAGTCTTGTATAAGGAAAGCTTCGGGTAGAGTTTAGTGCACCACCCTCCAGCTCTCCAGTCTGAGGGAAGAGGAAGCTGAGGGATTTGGAAGGTGCTGAGTATCCAAAGTTGAGTTAAACAGCATGATGAGATTTCCAGTGATCGTCTTATCTTGGGAAGGGCATCTTGTTCCACAGAGTTCAAACCAAGAAGAGTTGCAGGTAGAAAGTTAATACAATCCCATAAATCCAGCCCTGATTTGTAGCATGTGCACATTTCTGAGGTTTAAATGCTCACACCAAAAATTTAACAAATGGCTTTCAAAAGGCAGCTTGAGGGGCTCCAGTACATACCTGGTTATGTCACCATGTTCTGTGGGTTGGGAAGAAGCTGAAGGACAAAATCCAAAAGCTGGTGATGCCGAATTTGAGAGCATTCTCTCTAGTAGTGGCTATAGGATTCTGTCACTTGGTTACATTGTGGCCAACATTTTGTCGTTGACTTGGCTAAAGTCATACATGGCATGCTCATGAAATTTACAAATGGAAATTTACCATGATGGATAACAGAATCGAGAATCAAAATAGGTCTTGTCAGACTAGAGTTGTGAGACACTAACAAGATGCAACTTGATAGGAATCACTGTAAAGTCCAGAATTTGGGTTAAAAAAATTAATATATGTGCAGGGTGGAGGAGAGATTGCTTGCCAGCAATTCATGACACTACAGACCTAGAAAAGCTGGTAAACTGGAAGCGCAATGTAAGTCAACAACAGAATCCAAGGAGGCTAATGTAATCTTAGGATGCATTAACAGAGGTAGAGTATGCACAATGAGAGAGGTACTAAACCCATTGTTCTCTGGCCTGGTCAGACAACATGGAACATTGTGTTCAGTTATGGATACCACATTTCAGGAAAATTGTTGACAGTATGGAAAAAAATCATGTACCCTATATTTTAGGCACCAACCAAGTACAATTAGTTTAGATTATTTCTGCAGAGAAAGACAAAGAGACACAGAGAAAGGGAAACAGGATGAGGGAGACAAGGAGGGAGAGAGAGAGAGAGAGAGAGAGTGCCAGACATGGAAGGAGCTGCTCAATGACTTTGAAAATCTCTCACACAAGTCAGTTCAAAACTGGCCTCAGACACTTCCTAGCCCTGTAACCCTGGGCAAGTCATGTTTGCCTCAGTTTCCTTATCTATAAAATTAGCTGAAAGAGGAAATGAAAACTATTTCAGTATCTTTTCCAAGAAAATCCCAAATGGCGTCATGAAGAGTCAGACACTACTGAACAACAACAACAAAACAACAACCTGGATGTTCTTACTTCCTGGTGCTTTTCACATCTATCCCTCTTTGGTCCCTACATTGCCTCTCCAGTCACATCAGGCATCTTATAGCTCCAAGGCCTGGGATTCCTCCTCTGCCTGTTGAGTCTGCCTGTTTCTTGTCCTTGTGAATTCCAGGCCCAGTCAGTGGCATTGAAGGAACCCTGACCTCAGAAAAGATTGTTTCCAAATCAAGATCTTTCTCACTTGTGGATTCTGCATTAGATTCCTGCCTCTACTCCCTGAACTTGAACTTATCAGGAGGACCCAGCCCCTGGGCAGAGAGATGTAAGAAGGCAGTGGCAGCGTCCTCCTCCCCAGGTCCACGCTGAGCTGCCACCATAGCACCCACAGTGGCTGTCCTGCATAGTGAGAACAGTCAGTGCACAGACTGCTGGGTCAGCAAATAAATCATACTTACACAAGGCTTAGTTAGGTTCGGTAAGGTTCACATAATTGAGGAAGGTTTAGGAGGTAATCCTGGTTTCCATTCTCAGCTATCCCCCTGCTTCACATCCACCTTTGTCTCTCCCTGTGTCTCTTTCTATCTTTCTCTCAAGCCCTTAGCCCTGATAGAGCAAGGCTTTTTTCTGACTGGTCATCTAAGCATGGTTCTGAACTTTGACACCAGTATATGTGTAGGTTGTCTTCCAGATAGAACAGAGTATTTATATGCTTAGATCCTACAGAAGGTGCTTATTAATTCATTGCTAAAGGGTTAGGGACTGGGAGATCTTAATCTGGGACTGAGAGTTTTAATCACCTAAATCACCTAAAACACTGATGGGATTAAAGAGGTTAGGGATACTTAGAGGACTGGGGAGGCTGAGGTTCTGGGACTGGGGAAATGGCAGACATCTTGCATATCAACTATCAAGTTATTCTATGTGACCTATCCAGGTTGTCCCTGCAAATCCATCTTCACCCTGTAGCTACAGGAATAGTATAGCCTTTGGACAATGTGGAGAAGCCAGTGAGGGGAGCACTCTCTGGGAGGAGAGATGAGAGAAACCAAGTACACCAAAGGAACAAGTGGGCCAGGGCCTGAGGGTGATGGGAAAGAACAAAGTGTGGTGGGGTTCCCTAGGACCAAGAACCATCTCCAGGGTTTGACAGTTGATCACATTCAGTTGCACAAGAGAAGAATAACGTTGCAAAGTTATGGAGGTATTGGTATATGACCAACCACTTGAGTTCGTCTTTGAGTTTTCTGTGTCTTCTTAGTTCTTCAAAGCCAACACAGCATGGCCTCTTCCTCCCTTATCTCTGAGGACTTCTGCACCCACTCTCCTTCCCTTTAGAGGAAACACAGGTGCACAAAGGTGATAGTGATAGGCCCCTGAGAAAATAAACTGTCACACAGGGAGAAATCAAACATTTGTTTCTATTTCAATTTCTTTTTCTTCACATCAAAAAGAGCTTTCTCTAACACATGCTTTATCTTTTCCACTGTCCCTGACACCATGGACATCATCCTGGCTTGTTCCTGTCACAATCCTTGACACCCCCATCCATGTCCCAGACTCCTGTCACAGTTATTGATTTTCATGTGACCCTCTCAGGTATGATGGAGATCATCAGGCCTGCAGGTTCTTTTCTCTCCTCTTTCCTAAGCCCCTTCCTCCGCCTCTTTCCAAAGCTACTTTGGCCAGAGGAGACACAGAGCAGGAGCAGAGAGCTGTCTGCGTCAGGATCATTGGCCCACAGACCTGCAGCCACAGGGCTCAGAATTAAGCCCAGGATCAAGATGAAAACTTTGTTGCCCAGCCACCCCTTAGGACTTGAAAGTGGGGGCTGAAGCAGCGTTAAGACTTGGACTCTGGAGAAGGAGGCCTTTACTTGGACACTCTGTTTGGACTGAGGGGATTGTAACCTACTATGACCTAGGGGTAGAGTTTAAGGGAAGACCCTGGCCTGGGAATGTGATTGTAGAAACAAGTATTTTGGGACAGTATGTTATATATTGAACGATTTGTTTAAGGCCATGTGACCACCCTGGTAAATAATGTTGCTATCAATGTTATACTTTAGTTTCTTGAATAAAGTTTAGTTTTAAGTAAATAGAGAATTCATTATACTGTGTGATTCGACCCTAAATAAATATATCACAGCAGCAACCCTCAAGTGTGTTGTGTTGCTTGGCATTACAGGGATGTCAGTTAAGTTTTGAGGAAAGCCAGGAGGAACAGATAGGGAGAGAGAACATTCCAGGCATGAGGGACAGTCAGTAAAAATACCTAGAGTGGGGAGATGGTGTTATGATTAAGCTTATGATTAATTGCTTATGATTAAGCAAGGGGCACCATTGGATCACACAGTAGGTAGGGATGGTTAGGGGTGTAAGGTGTGAGAAGACTGGAGAGGTTGGGGGCAGGCCAGGTTGTGGAGGACTTCAAAAGACAGAAGATTTTTTTATTTGATCCTGAAGGTAACAGGCAACTACTGAAGTTTAATGAATAGTACAGGGTGTTCCTAAAGTCTGGACACATAGGCAAAAATGCATATTTTCAAAAGATGAAGCGAAAGAAATTTTCAAGAACATTTTATTTAATTGGAATATTAACAAATAACATCTTCAATATGATTTCCATCATTTGTGATGCAAAGGTTGATGCGCCTTGCAAGATTCACGTGAACTCAATGCAATAACTCCACGTTGCCATCAGTTTTAGCACGTTCACTCTTGATGTGTTCCATCAAGAGTGTTGCATCTATGATTTTCGTTGAGTACACCTTCTCCTTTAGAATACCCCAGAAGTCGCTGAACAACACAGAGTCTTCAGTGAAACGGTTAATGAGATGTTAATGAGATTTCCTATGTGTCCAGACTTTAGGGACGCCCTGTAGATTCCTGCATTTAAGAAGATCAGTTTGGTGGATGAGTGAAGGATGGACAGGAGAGAGAAGAGGTTTGGAGCAGGGAGAACAAGCAGCAGAATGTTGGAACAGTCCAAGCACGAGGTGATGAGGGCCAGTGTCAGAGGACAAGAGAAGATAGAATCAATAGAAATTCACCACTGATATGATATGGGGAGTAAGAGTGAGAGTCAAGATGACACCTAAGTTGTACACTTTGGTGACTAGGAAGATGGTGGTGCCCTCAACAGAAATAGGGAACTTAGGAAGAGGGGAGGTTTGGGAGGTCTCTAGCTTCCAAATTTTTTTTTCTAAGGTTATATCACATTCAGCGTTCATTCCACCAATCCAGAGATATGTCTCCTGCGTACATAGCAGCACGTAAAATGTTCTAGGCTTGGATGAAAGCCAGGTTCCACCTGTTTGGCATTTAAAACCACATTCTGGTTCCAACTCAGCAACAGTATTTCTATGCCAGATTGCACCTCCTCCCTTCCCCCTAGCAACTCTGGCCCTCCACTTGCCTGCCAAAGTGATTTTTTTAAAGCATCAGTCTGACCATGTCACCGCATTGCCTTTCAACTACAAATTCCTCTGCTTGGCATTTAAAGATCATAACCTGGCCCCTTCATTAACTTTCCAGGCCTCTTGTACTTTACTCTTATCTATTCACTCTCTGATCTAATCACACTGGCCTGCTTACACTTCCTTGAACATGACCATCTCTCATCTCTGCCTTTGCATAGGCTGTCCCCCAAATCTGGAATGCTCTAGCCCCTCACTGCTACCTCTAGTTTCCCTGACTTCCTTTAAGACTCAGCTCAGTTCCCGCTTTCTCTAGCAGGCCTTTCCTTATCTCCTTTCCCCTTGCTGCTAATGCCTTCCCCTCTGAGATTACTTTCCATACACTCTGGATGCAGCTCATATGTACCAGGTTTTTCCATGTTGTTTCCTGCAGTAGAATGTAAGTTCCTTGAAGACAGGGTCTGGTTTTGCCTCCCTTTGTATCCCTAGCACTTAGCACAGTGCCTGGTACATAGTAAGCATTCAGTAAATGGTTTTGGGGTACTGACTGACTGATCACCCAAGACCACATCATTTGAGTACCTGCTATGTGTGAGACACAGTGCTAGGCCATTCTGTGGTTGACACCATGAGATGTAACAACTCCCGACTTCTATTTCTTAAGACTTATAAATTGCTTTCCTCATATAAAGTCTATGAAGTAAGATGCGCAGATATAATCACCAGCTTTGGCCCCAGCTTTACCCACCTCTTAGGTCAATCCAATGCAATGCAGTCTAACAGCATCTAGCAATGTGCATGGAACATGGTAGGCATTTAACAAATGCTTGTTGACTCGAATAGACTTATTAAGTTCCTTCTGTGTGCCAGGCACTTTGAGAGGTACTAGGAATACAAAGACAAAACCCCAAACAGTTCCTACCATTAAGGAGTTTACTAAACACTCTCCCAGAGGAAGGCTTGTGTAAACAGGGATATCACCGCTCAGGCCCTAATTTCCACCAATGCCTAGGTCTGGGTCAGGGTGGATTGTATGCATCAGAGGATCCTAGAAGATGCTGCAGCTTTGTTTCAGGTAAGGAGGTTTAGAAGGCTCTGGTGTCAAGCTTCCTCATTAGGGTCATCACCGTAAATTGCCTGGCACATTGTAGGTACTTAAGAAATGTAGGAAGGAAGGAAGGAAGGAAGGAAGGAAGGAAGGAAGGAAGGAAGGAAGGAAGGAAGGAAGGAAGGAAGGGAGAGAGGGAAGAATGGAGGGAGGGAGAGAGGAAGGGAGGGAAGGAGGGAGGGAGGAGGCAGGGAGGAAGGAAGGAAAGAAAGAAGAAAGGGAGAGAGGAAGGGAGGAAAGGAGGGAGGGAGGAAAGGAGGGAAAGGGGTAGGGAGGGGGGAGGGAGGGGGAGGGAGGGAGGAAGTAAAGAAAGGAGGGAGAGAGGGAGGAGGCAGAGAGGAAGGAAGGAAGGAAGGAAGGAGGGAAGGAAGAAAGGAAGGAAGGAAGGAAGGAAGGAAGGAAGGAAGGAAGGAAGGAAGGAAGGAAGGAAAAAAGGAAGGAAGGAATGCTTTTTACAAATATTATTTCATTTAATCTTCATGACAACCTGGGGAGATAGGTAGATTAGATTCAAGATTGAGCATTGCATTGATCAGAGTCCTTAAAGAAATCAAAAGTTCATAGAAAACCTGTTGAACAATGGAACTATGGAAAAAAAAAATTGTCCTGCTTGGGAAAATAAAGACCAAAAAAACAGAACTCACAAGCATTTGATGCAAGACCACTATTAGCACTATCCCAGCAAAGAAATGGGAATTATCTTCTGCTACAGCTGTGGCCTTGAGGATACTTGAGGGATGAAAATATTCAAAAGAGGAAGGTAGAGTCCATGTGTGTGAGGCTAAATTCAAAGGAATCAGCATCAAGCAATGAAGATGGGGCTAGAGGCATAGGTCATTCTAGACACCCCCCCCCACCAACAGTAACAAGATCAATTGTATTAACACAGGACGATGGAAACATGTTTAGACAGCCATTTAGGTTTTAAAAAAAGGAATCTGGTTGGGGGAGAATATCAACTATATATAATAGAGACCCAGAAATTCATACATGATCCTTTTCTGTTCTTTGTATAGGGAAATGTCCATTCATTGATGTTTGTCAAGTTGATTGGAGAAAAAAAGAAGACATTTTAAAAGAGAAAGAGAAAAGATCTGAGGGTGCCAGTGATTGCGAACTCAACAGGAGTCAGCCGAGTGATGAGACAACCAAAACAGCTAACTCTTAAGACTATATTAATAGAAGCCCAGGGTCTAGAATGAGAGACATTCTGTTTCCTCTGTTTCTGCTCTGGTCTGATCACTTCTGGAATATAGTGTTAAATGCAAACCTTCTTTTCAGGAAGGACATTGACTTGACAAGTATGCCCAGAGAGGGGTGACCAGGTTGTTGAGGGTTCTCAAGCATGCCATACAAAGATCAGCTGAAGTAGCTAGAAAATCTTTAGCTCAGAGAAAGAAGGCTTATGGGGAGATTGATTAGAGTTGTCATGTGGGAGAGGGATTAGGCTTTTTCTCTTGTCCCCAGAGAACGAGACTAGGAACAATGGGTGAAAGTTGCAGAGAGGTAGATTTTGGCTCAATATTGGGAAGAATTTTCTCAAAATTGTAGCAGTCTCAAAATGGAACATTTCCCATCTTCAAGTGGTAGCTCGATGACCACTTGTCAGGAATGTGACAGAAGAATTCCTCTTCAGGTATGGATGGATTGGATCAGGAGATCCATGGGGTGCCTTTCATCTTGAGATGCTCTGATGCTCTTAGTCAATATTCTGTCCATTCTGCTTCCCATTGTCCATTATGCTTATCTTTGTCCATTCCCAACACTGTCTCCTTAGCCCATAATATGCACCTCCTAGCTCCCAAGTCCCTCACTTCACACCTCCCATAAGCAATGCCTTCATCCTGCTCCAATGGACTCAGTCCTAAACCTGTTCTTGGTCTGACTGGTAGCATAGACAGGGGGTTTCCACAGAAGACGTTAATTTAATATCAAATTCATTCTTGCTACTGATCTCTGGATTATGTCTCTCTGCTCATGCCATTGGGTTAAGCTTATCAGAAGAACACAGCCCCAGGATGAGGGGTGGGGTTTCAGGGGTGGGGATACAAGCTCCAGAGGAGAACAGAAAACATAACTGTGGCTGTAGAACCAACTTCTGAGACCAGTGGCATCCCCAGAACCACCTTCTGCCACCAGTCCCAGGACAGGAGTGGATTTCCTGAAGTGTGAGAACACAGTGCACAGTCCTGCACAGGACAAATTCTAGAGATACAGTAGTCACACAGGACAGCTCAGTGGGACCTCTGGGGTAAGTCTAGCATACCACCTTAGCTATCCTAGCACTCATTTTGCACTGAGTCCAGTCAGGCTCTCTCTCTCTTGGGAGAAATTAATCTTCCCTTAGTTCCAGATATCTAAGCCTCCCTGGCCCCCACATAAGAAATGAGTGGTGAATCACTGTGCTACATTCATCCTTAGGTGAGAGCCAGTCAAAACAGGCTTCGTAAAGGGCCAAGGCTTGAAGAGAGGGAAAGAGCTGAAAGGAAGGAAAGGGTAAGTCCAAGGCATTGCAGGCTGAGGAAAGAGTAGGAGAAGGAGTACAGAGGTGGGGGAAAATGAACTTGGAAGAAGAGAATGGGAGGACTAAGCTGGGTGGAATGGAAGGTAGATGCATCAAAGGCTTCACTTTCTAAGTCCTCCCATTATCATGGGCCTGCCTGGGTAGGACGTCATGAGACTCTGATGCACTGACACACTCCCTCTCTTACATAAATACCCTATCTCTGATGTATTTTTTCCCTCAGGTATGATGGAAATTGTCAGTCCTTCAGGCTCCTTTCTCTCCAGCTTGTTCATCTTCTGCTTCCTTGAGACATACACATTGGCCTCAGGTAGCAGTATTTACTTCTATCTGGCTCTCTGGATTTAACAAATTGGTTCTGAAGTATAAACCTAGAGAAATTTTGCCCTCCCATCTCACCCTCATTACTTTCCAAGTCATTCTCTCATTAACTACCAACCCTTCCAAATGCTTCTTTTGTCTCCTTCCTGAAGGCTTCTCAATATCATCATCATCCTGCCCCTTCTTCTTTGATGCCCTCCATGGGCTCTGTCCCTTCATCTTTCCAGATGCCTTCCTCTCTCCCATTATAGGTTCCCCACTCCCCCCCACAACTTTCTGCATTTTTCCTCTCTGAACACCTCTCTCTTCTTCCTTTCTTCTTCAATAGGGCAGTTCTCAGTGATTGGACCTACGGAACCCATCCAGGCCCAGGTAGGGGGAGAAGCAGCCCTACTATGTCACCTTTCGCCCCAGGAGAATGCTCAGCACATGAAAGTGATTTGGTTCCGATCACTACAAATTGTACATCACTATGAAGATGGGAAGGATATATTTAAAAACCAAAGCCCTGATTACCAAGGGAGGACAGAACTGGTGAGAGACAGCCTCACTAGTGGAAATGTCACCCTGAAGATACAGAACATTACAGCCTCAGACAAAGGATGGTATAAATGTCATTTTGACAATGGCTCTCATCAAAAAGAAGCTGATGTGGAGCTATATGTCTCAGGTGAGGAGCTAGGAGTGTATTTCTGGAAATCTGGAACTCCTATATGAAGGGTTGGGAGAGTGTTTTTCCCATCTGAGTCATGACAATTTGGGGCTAGTGGCCAGAGGAGGCAGTGCAGTCCCAACTTGGGGTCTGAAACACAGAAACAATGGCAAGAAATTGAAAACAGCCTTGCAAGACTGGTTGCCAGAGATAAAGAAAAAGAAGAAAGGACATGAACAGGGGGAAATGAAGAAAGAGAAAGAGAGAGGGGACATTGATGGTAAAAGAGGGAAAGCAGGGAAGGAGGATTTAGAGGAAGAACCGTTATCTCTCCATCTTCTCCACAATACTGGTATGAGATACTTGGTCACAAGTTACTAGGTAAACTAGATCCACAGCATTTCATTCATCTACTGGTTTAGTAATCCTATCAAAAAAGGAAATGAGGTTAGTCTGACATTACTTGTTCTCAATGAAGCCATGCTGGTTCTTTGTAATCATTTCTTCCTATTCTAAATGTTCACCAACCATCTCTTTCATTTTTTAAAAATTTTCCCAGCCTACTATTTTCAGACTCTTCCCTTTTTTTGAAAATCAGACACTTGTCCATCTCTTATCTTATGGTACACTCTTCCTTTTCCTGTGATCTTTCAAATGTCACTGGATATTAATTCTTATGAATTGCATCTGCCAGTTCCTTCAGGACATGATGTAGTTCATCTGCACCAAGTGACTTGCACTAGGTACTCATTTACTATCACCTTACCTCACTCCTGTCACTATTTCCTTTGAGAGATAGCTATAAGGGAAACATAATCCATGACCCTTAAGCCTTCAGTTGGTTGTCCAAGATGATAATTGTTGGCAATACTTTTTACATTCCTTATGGTTGGATTATTTGTGCTGAAGTCACAAGAAATGAACAGTTGCCATCCATTTTGATAACTTGAGGGAAGTTCTCTATTCTCTCTTGGGTGTGTGTGTGTGTATGTGTGTGTCTTTTCAAGGAAAACTTCAAATCTGTATTTGAGCAGTCATCATATAACTGTCTTCTTCCTTCCCTTTCTCCTCTGTGTTACCCTGTTCCATTCCCCATTATCCTGACAAGGATTAAGTCTCCCCATCATCCTAGATCGCTTTTTTTCCTTCAACAAATTTCCATATGGTATATCTATTAATCCCTTCATCACAGAGGCAGTTGGTGGGGTAGTATTGGAGTCTTGGAGTCAAAAAGGATGGAATTCAAATCTGGCCTCAGATAGGAGCTGTGCTAAGCTGGGAAAGTCACTGAACCTCTGCTTTCATAAGATTCCTCAACTGTAAAGTGGAGATGTTGTTGTTCAGTCATTTTCAGTTGTGTCTGACTCTTTATGACCTCATTTGGAGTTTTCCTGGCAAAGATACTATAGTGGTTTGTCATTCCTTTTTTATAGATAAGGAAACTGAGGCAAACAGGGTTGAGTAACTTGCCCAGATTCACACAGCTAATTGGTGTCTGAGGCTGGATTTGAACTCACATTCTCCTGATTCCAGGTCCAGCTCTATATCCACTGTACCACCTAGCTGCCCATGCAAATGGTATAACCCATCAAAAACTTAGTAGATAAGTCTTAGATAATCTCCTGAGGCTTAAAGAGTTTAAATGACTTTTCCGTGGTCAGGTAGCTTAGTGTAAGAGACAGGATTTGAACACTTCTTCCTGACTTCAAGTCTAGCATCAAAGGGATGCTACTTATTTTCATAAGAGTCTCTCTCTATACTATACAACACTACTGCATCACCCCTTTTATCTAATCTGTTATTTTTTAATCTATACTTTTCAATCACTGTATTCCAGTCATGGGTTACGTCCTGTTAGATTCCAATAATACCTATGCAGATATGTTTTATCTCCTTGCATTGAATTCTCTAGTTCTGGTACTAGATTAGTTGGTACCAACATATCTGAAGCCATGAACTTTATTGCTGTTCTTGTTCTTGAGTGCTGTAGCCTATGCATCAGAAGGAATCCCCACTACTATTTTTCCTACTTGTGCCATTCTTGCCATTCTCTCTTGCATCCACTGTAGCAGTTCTATGGAGACAGTTTGCTCTCACTCTCTTTCTCTTGATTTTCAATTTAACACCTTCTTTATATATGTGCATATATGTGTGTGTACACACATATATGCACATATACATACATATATGAATATGTACATGCATACATATATATTCAGGAAAATATATATTCTTCATAGTTCTTGAAATATACTCCATTCCTGGCCATGGATCTATCATTCTTACATCATTACTTGTTGCTCAGAAAGCCAGATCCAATTCACAATTTTCTCAGGCACATTTGGGAAGTTCAAAGTTGATTTTCTGTTCCAAATCTCCCCACTTTAATTTAATGAGGAATGAGATACCATCGGTGTCCTTAAATTTTCTTGCCTAGAACTTTATCATTCTTAGAAATCTCAGTGCCTTCTCATGGTACAATTTGCACCCACATGAATTACCAGTGGTGAGCAACAGTTATGGGTTTGACAATCTCAGGTCCTCCATCATATCATGGACACAGACTCCAAGAAGACAGTAGACCTCTCTATTAATCATTTTAGGTTGGTACCCCTCAGCAAGGAAACTCCAATCAATGCTACTTATCTCTGCTTTCTCTGATGAGGACTAGGTGACTCTCACCTGGGAGCTTCTTTGGCTCCTCAGCAACATTCCATGGATCATGAGTAGTTCCTTCGTCTTCAAAGAGTATAGCCTCACATTCCATAGCAAGAATTTCATGACCATCACTCAGATCTGAATGTTTAATAATCACTTTCCTTCCTTCTTTATGACACATTCTTTATACTCCAACCTCCTTCCATAGTATATGATTCCCCTCAACCTCTTGGAAATGTTTTTCCTACTTTTTCTCCCATTAAAGCATTTCTGTTCATTCAAGGGATTCTTCATGCTGCCTGAAAAGCTAGAGAGTAGAGGGGTTATCTCCAACCCATTGTCCTACTTTAGAAGGGAAAACAGCCCTTGTTTCTATTCATGTAGTTAGTGATTAGTTGGCTTTTTGAGAAATTACAGAATTCTGTAAATTACAGAAACTTTCCTCAACAGATGCTGAAACTAAAACCCTCAGTTCTTTATTGCTCTTAACTGCTATCTCTCCTGAGTTTTCTCAAATATTCACTATAACCAGGGCTGCTAAGCAGACTTGTTCCTTTACTCCAATTATCTGCTACTTGTCAAGATGGGTTCAATCTGTAATTAGTATATTGCTTGGCAAAGCCCTAACGAAGACAGAAGCTGTCCTCAATTGTTCTCTGTGAGAAGGTGTTATGCAGAAATCCAACTTCTGGTCACCTCTCACCTCTTCCTTTCTCCTTTCTCCTTTCTCCTATCCTCATCTCTTGGTTCCTTCCTTTGCCATTGCATTCTGGCCAAAAGCCCAGGATGTCACCTGTGAGGGATTTTTATAACAGAAATTCCTGTCTTTTTTCCCCTTTATCTGATGCCATTTGGCCAAGTGCCCTTAGCTTCAATTAGATGTCCTAAAAGTCATTTGATCTGGGCCTATACTTGGGCAGATAATGTGGGCCAGACCATCTTGGGATGGGGTGGATATCATAAAAGTTGTGTTTTAGCATCATGGAACCTCAGAGCTAGAAAGGACCTTAGAGGTCTTCTTGTCTAACTCATGCTTTGAATAAGAATCCCTGCCACAGAATCATCTATAAGTGGTCATCAAATCTCTACTAAAGGCCTCCACAGAAGGAGGAAAGTAGAGGATATTTTCACTGATCCTCTGATGATGTAGTCTCCAATACCCTCCAGACCCTTGGTTCTAGTCTAGCTTTTCAATGCCTTTTGTGACAAAGAGGGAAAAGAGGGAGGAGAATTGAAAATGAATCAGAAGACCCATGGACCCCATTTCCAATCTTATGTGATCATGGACAAGACATCATCTCTCTGAACCTTAATAAGAATACATGCCCTACTGATCTCAAAGGGTTGTTGTGAGGAAAGTATTTTGTAAATTATAAAGCATTATTTAGATGCATTTTTATTAGTATTATTGTTATTCCCAATATCAAACACCTCATCCAAATGTGGTGCAACCAGAATAGATGATGGTGAGAATATCGCATTCTTCATTCTGGAAATTATCTTGTTTTTATTGCTAAAATACTAATCTCTCTGTATTTCCCCCAATGATGAAAATTGCAACCAAATACAGTACTCTGTACACAATCTCTTCTATCACAATTCTGGTCCTTTTGGCCAACATAAACTTCTCAGTTGTATGCCTTACCTAATCAGTGTTTGTGATCAGATCATCATTGAACAATATTATTTCTATCACTGGGCCTTCCAAGGAATCTTAGATGATTTTGATCAATGGAGGGGAGACATTTTGTTGTAAGAGAAACTTATGATTGTGTTTTGTTCTACCAAATTAAATGCTTTTTTGTAATCATCTAACAGTAAGTCCTATAGCATCTCGTATTGGCATAATTATAAAGATATGATCCATCATTGGCCTAAAGCCTTTCTTTGCCATACTAATGCCCTCATCAAGGATGCACTTGAATGATGTGTACATGAAGCTCATAAATATTGTGTGTAGATGGGAAAGTAGGCTGAGAAAAGGAAGAGAGCTATGGGATAACAGCAATGAGGAACAGTACTAATGAGAGTGAGAGTTTTTGAAAGGTTTGGGAGGCTTGGTTGTATTTGTAGGCAGCAGAGAAGGAACCAATAGAGAAGGTATAATTGAAGATCCTTTCTCTGCCAAGCAAGTCAAGCAGACAGGGAGCTTTTTAGGCGATTCTGGCCTCCTTTTTATGTCAATGGAATTGCTTCCGTATAAAATTATTATAATCTTTCTATTAATGTAGTCTAATGGGCTGTCCTGTGACTAAAAGCTAATGTTCCAAGGTAATAATTAAACCATTTCCTCTTAGGTGAGGTTGCTGAGCAACAGGTGCAACCGTGGTTGACCATCTTTACTGGGATCATTATTATAGAGTGGATTCTGTCATTTGTCTTTTCTGTACTTTTCATCCTACGAGACAGAGGTAACTATAAGGGGGAGCTGAGGGCAGGGATTACTCTCCAGTATACTTGGACAGATCTGAGCAAGAAGAGCAAAAAAGTAGATGAGAAGTCAGAGTCCTGGCTTCTTATCCATCCCTCAACTACTGATGACTCCACCTCCTGGAGTCCCCAAAAATCTCCCATAGCTCACTCCCCCCAGATCCCTTCACCCATCACACCCATCCTCTCAAGGTTGTACCTCATCCCCACCTTCCCCTTCTCCACACATACACAGTACCTGGTCAGCAGAGGGGCCCTGAGAAGTTTAAGAATTCCCATTCATCCTATAGTCACAGAATCACAGAATTTCAGTATTGGAAAGGACCTCAGCAGCAATCTAACGCAACTTGGATACAAAATGAAGTACCGCTATGACATATACAACATGTGATCCATCGCATAGACTTCACTACTTCTCAAGGTGACCCATTCCATGCTTGGGTAGTTTTCATTATTGGGACAAATCTAAATTTGTTTCTTTGAAATTTCCATGCATTGTTTTGGGTTCTGCCTTCTGGGGCAAATAGAACAAATCTAATCTCTCTCCTACAAATTAACCCTTCAAAAACCATGAAGGCCACTCATATGGCCCCCTGAATCTTCTCTTCTCCTGGCTAAACATGCCCAGTTCCTTTATCTGATCTTTATATGTCAAGGACTCCAGGCCCTTCACCAGTCTGGATGCCCTCCTCTGGATACTCATCAGATTATCAACATTCTTCTTAGACTACAGTGCTCAGACTGAGCATTATTCCAGATGAGGGCTGGTGGAGGCAGAGTGCAGGAGCATGATTCCCTCCATGGTCCTGAAAGCAGTCTCTTAATGCAGCCCAAAATCTAATTGGTTCCTTCAGCTGCAACATCACATTGCTTACTCATATTAAGTTTGCTGTCCACTGTAGATGGTCTTTGATAAACTGCTGTCTAGCCTGAATCCTGTTCTAGTCAAGACTTTTCCCCCATTACTCCCCTTCATCATTATGCATTCCAGCACAGAAGTGTTCTCTTAACTCACCATGCTATTTCCCACCACCATATCTTTACACAGGCATTGCCCATGTATAGAATACACTCCTTCCACACTGCTTCATTGTCAAATCCTTAATATCCTTCAGAGATCAATCACTTTTATTCAGCCACTGTGGATGAAGCCCCAACTATATATGCAAAGTGTCTGCTGTGTCCTGGGATAGAGTGATAGAAGATCCCTGTCCCTTTCTTCAACCTCAATCTGCACAGGAGAGGAGGGAGAGCATTCCAAACATGGGGGACAGCCTGGGCAAAAGCATAAAGAGAAGAAGTGTAAGAAACAGTGGGCAGGGCAGTATGGCTAAGTGATAGAGTAAGTAAATGAATGTCAGGACTATGTTTAGAAGATGAAAACATAGGATAGGGCAAGGTTGAGAAGAGCTTTAACTGACAAATATAGGAATTTACTGAATAGGGGGTGACATAGACTTTTGCTTTAAGAAAAACACCTTGGCAACTCTGCAAAGGATGGATTTGGATTAGATTGTGGCATGATTTGAGAGAGGGAGAACAATTAGGCAACTATTGAATTATATCCAAAATGTGTGAGAAAGAATACAAGGCATTTTAAGGGAGAGGCACTGCAAACTTGGAGTGGGGGAGGACATAAAGAGGAGAAGTCTTTCCTTAACTGATGGGGAGGAGAGGTATGGAGGAGAATGAGGGATGTCAGAGCTGTTACTGTCACACCCCTTGGGATTTCTTTCAGAACACATTCTCCAGGTCTTTCCCTGGTTATGGGAGATAAATGGGATCCTGGCTGTGAAGTCAGCATTTGAAATTGGCCTCATCATTTGTTATCTGTGGATGTCGCACACATGTGGAGGTAAAGGGCTGGAGGGAGATGGGAAGGTGTTTGGGGGAGGGAAACAAGATGAAATTAGAGCCCAAAGCTCCCCAATTCCTATGCAACCCTGATCCCTTATCTTTCTCCCAATCACTCCACTGCCATGTTGCCCTGACTTAGAATGCCTTATCCAGCCCTGTCTTAGGTCTGTGCTTATCAAGGAGGCTGGGGCTTGCCAGATCTGTCATAGAAGCAGAAACCAGTGACCCAGACATGCTTAGGACAGGGCTCCAGCTGATGGGCTTTGGGGTTTGATCCCCAGGATTTGTTTACAGAGAGAAGTGGAACTGGATGGACTATCTCATTTGGATAATTTTCGTGGTCTATGTTGTTCTCTCTGCTGTTGAACTTGGGATTGAACTCCTATTTGTCACCTGCCTATGTCTGCTATATATGACCACTCGCTCCTTCTCCTGGGTCACTGAAAAGGTAATATGACCCTGAGAGAGTATGCTGCTCTCTCCCTCTCTTTCATCCATCTTTCCTCTTTCCTTTCCTCTCTATCACTTGTTCTCACTATAATTTGTCCCTGATTTTTTCCCCTTTGTCTCTCACTATAGAATTCTTTCCTGTCTTCTCTTTTGCTTCTCTCCTCCTTATGTTTTTCTCTTATTCTGTCTCTGTCTCTTTCTGTGTGTGTGTGTCTGTCTGTCTCTCTCTGTCTCTGTGTCTCTGTCTTTGTCTCTGTCTCTCTCTGTCTCTGTCTCTCTCTGTCTCTCTGTCTCTCTCTCTCTCTCTCTCTCTCTCTCTCTCTCTCTCTCTCTCTCTCTCTCCTGCTGCTGCTGAACTTGGCATTAAACTCCTATTTGTCATCTGCCTATTTCTGCTTCCTGTTGTAGGGGAGAGATGATGGAACCTCTGCCGAATCCTGGCTCTGATATTTACTGATTATGTGATTTATTAAGCACCTACTATGTGCCAGGGACTGCGCTAAGTCAAAGTATAGACACGGATAATAGTAGAGAATAGACAGTGAAGATAATCACCTGAGGGATGGCACAAGCCTTAAGGGGGATTCAGAAAGGTTGCTTTTGTTATGAGTCCTGACACTAGGAAGTCTGGTGCAATAGAAAGAAACTTGGATTTTGAATCAGGAGACTGGGTTTGAATCCCACTTCTGCTGTTTAATAGTTTTGTGACCTTAAGCAAAGCACTTAATTTCTATTAGCCTCAGTTTCACCATCTGTAAAGGGATGGAAGGGGGAGTCCACTCTCACCCCAAATAATGTAATTACAAAAGGCTCAGACAACTCAGTTGAATAAATCAATATATATGATTAGGTTTTCAGAGATAAACATGATATAACTATACCCTGATATCAGGAGTGTTAAGCAATTTTCCTACAAATGTGTGATTAAGTTTTTAGTCATTTATAGAGAATTATAGGCTTTTGGCCACTGGATGAAGGCAGATGACACAAGAAACATCTTGTGATTGGCCAAAAGAATCAGACGTATTCCTGGGCCTATGCATAAAAACAGCTAGCATTTCAGAGATGAGTCAGGTCAGTCATGGGGTGAAAGCATTCCAGTTCAAAGTTCATCAGTTCTAGAGTCAGAAGCAGAGAAAACAGGCCCCTGAGAGGGAACTTTTCTCTTTCTCTCCACCTACCATTGACAGTATCAGGCATCCTAGCATTCAGCTAGGATCAGAAAGACTAGACTTGTAGAAGACAATGCCTCCAGCCTTGAGCAAAGAAACACTAAAGACAAAAAGATGCAAAGATATTTGTGCAAGGGAAGTCACATGAGGACTCTTCATAGAAAGAAAGCACTTCTTGTACCAGATGATGGGAGGAAAGGCAATGGTCCAGAAGGTGACTCTTTGTGACTGAAAGAAGTATTGGCTATAGACTCTAGAAAGTCACAGAAGGCCCTCAGAGCAGAAAGCTCAGCTCATGGGGAACTTCATGAGGTATCCATAAAAAAAGAAAGGACTTCAAGTACCACTAAGTGAGACTTATGCACATATGTTCTCTATGCATGTCTCACTATATCATGCTCTCAGCTTGAGCCAACCCTTCTCATAGACATATCTGGGGGAGAGTGTGCCCCAGGTTTTGTGTGAGAAATGTTTCATATGAACTAATCTAGTGATACCTTATTGATAAATACCTTTGTTAAGAGTTAATTGGGGCTATTGACTGATTATTTAAGGAAAACACACTGCTGGGGGCTTATGAACAACAATATAAGAAGGAGAGCCCCTCGGAGTTACCCCTAGAATACTGACAGCTGTAATCGCTTCCCTCTGGGAGCCCAAAACAATAAGTGCCAGTTCAAGTTAGGAAGAATATATCTTATATGTACATAGTTATTTTCAGGTTGTCTCCATTACAGTGTGAGTTCATTGATAGCCGGAATTGCGTTTTTGTCTTTCTTTGTATGCCCAGTGCTTAGTACTGCACTGGGCACATGCTAAGTACTTAATAAATATTTATTGACTGATTGATTTGCTGAGAATGTGGTACATCTAAAATGAAGGGCTTGAACTAGATAATGATAGCAACAAGAATAACAAGAAATAGCTACCATTTATATAGTGCTTTAAGATTAACAGAGTGTTTTATGAATAGTATCTCATTTTATCCTCACTACATGCCTGGGAAATGCTATTAATTTCTCCATTTTTACAAATGAGGAAACTGAGGCAGACAAAAGTTCGCTGATTTACCCAGAGTCACACAGTAAAGTGTCTGAGGCTAGATTTGAACTGGTCTTCCTGACTCCAAGGCCACAGCTCTATCTGCTCTACCACCCAGCTGCCTCTCAAGTTTTTCTCAGCTCAAAATGCTATGTTCTTATGAAAATTAGCTGAAACAAAGCTTATCAGTTGCAAGGGAGTAGAAAAGGATAAGAAGCCTTGCAGCCCCTGTTTCCTGGCTAGTGCTTTTAGTATCTCACTTGCCTTCTGGATTCTCTAGCCTCTGATGTACTGCGAACTCTTAGAAACCACATCCCTAATCAACCAATGGTTGTGTTCCCTCCCTGTGCTCTGGGCAGCCTTGGTGATTAAGAGTTGTATGAGATGTGACTCACTCTCAGGTAACTTGCAGTTGCCTTGGTGAGACAAGATAAACACATGAAATAACATCCTGTCCATCCCCTGCTCTGAGAACCATCTGTGACTCCTACTGCCTGCAGTAGAGAATCCAAACTCCGTAGACTAGCATTCAAGGCCCTCCAAAATCCAGTCCCAATATACTTTATTTCCAGCTGTCCCCATTCACATACTCTATGCTTCAGCTAAACTGGTCCATTCACTGTGCCCTGAATGTGTATCATTCAGTCCATCCTCCAAGGCTATGCTTGCCCTGTTCTCCTTGACTTGAATATGCCTCCCTTTCCTCCTCACTTCTCCAAATCTTATCTATCCATCAAGATTCAGCCCCAAACCCACATCCTCAAAATCACTCAGATCTTCAGAGATCCTTCTATCCTCTGGCCTCCTTTGCCCTTAGTTGTATGGACCTCTCATTTATCAACCTGTGTTATTCATCTTTCTATACATTTGTATTGTGTGCTTTCTTACCCACAACTTAGTCCTGGATAGGGTCTCACAAATATTTCATCTTCAGTATTATGCAGAAATATTTCAAGAGAGGTAAGGGTGTGTAAGAGCCTCTCTGGGGTACAACACTCTCCCCTCAGGTAGCCTCTCTGTATCCATGTCTACCCTGGGGTAGGGGTATCTGTGCTCCTAGATGCATGTATTGTCTCCTATTGGTCCAATAGGTCCAGTGACTTGGTTGTTCCCCCACCCCCACCCCCAACTCCCACAAGGTCCTCCCCAACAAAGCACTCTCAAGCCTAGACCTGAATGGCTTGCTGTTTTCTTTCCTCTTTTTGGAGGGGAAAAGGCAGGGCAATTGGAGTTAAGTGACTTATCCAAGGTCACACAGCTAGTAAGTGTGTCAAGTGTCTGAGGCCAAATTTGAACTCAAGTTGTCCTGATTGCAGGGCTGGTGCTCTACTCACTGCACCACCTAGTGCCCTGACTTGCTGTTTTTTTATAGAGGCTCAAGGAATGTGACTGATTTAGCCAGTCACAAGAGGCTTCCTGTGTGGTATCATTTTCCTTCATCCAATGGCCAAGTCCCTATAGTCCTGTAAAATTGCTTAAGGACTTATTCAAACATTGTAGGGTTATAGTAAAAATTCCTTAACACTTGCTTTAACTTTGTGATTTCATTTGGGGCTCATTGAATGATTAGCTGATAGATTCTGTGCCTATTCAGCTGAGGAGGGGAGGAAAGCTCCTTACCTCGCCAAGTAATCAATAAGGATAGCACCAGCAAGGGAAACCCTAGTAACTAAACAAAACACCTCTCCATGTGTTTGTTGAAGACAGGAGGCCAGACATGAGGGAGTGGGAGCCTGGTTCCAATACATCTCTGGTCTTGTGTCTTTCCCTAGATGGATGAAGCATATCATGCAGAATCATAAATGTGCTGACTTTACCACTGAAGTGTGTCTCTGATGGGAACAAGAGGATTTCTCAAGATTCTTTATCACCTTTATTTGTATCCTGCGGAGAGTGAGCCAGAGGAAGTTTGTCCTCTAGTGTGTTTCTCCTCCCCTCAAATCTCTCCCCACTCAAATCTATCCTCCACACAGCTATCAAAATGTTCTTCCTAAAATTCAGTGGCCAAAAATATTCTATCTCCCAACTCTCTCTGTCTCCCATGCCCGGCCTGATCTGCCTCCCCACCTCCATCTCCTAGCTTCCCTGACTTTCTTCCAGTCACAGCCCAAAATTCACTTTCTGCCTTTCCTGGTCCATCCACCCATTCCCTAACTGGTAATGTGTACCCTCTGAGATTACTTTGTATATGTCTTGTATTTACAAGTTTTTGTATGTTGTCTCCCCTCTTAGAATGTGAGCTCCTTGAGGACAGGGTCCCAATTTTTTTCTTTTCTTTGTATCCCTAGTGTTTAGCACAGTGCCTAGCACATAGTAGGTACTTAATAAATGCTTGTTAATTTGACTTGGCTTTTTTCTACCTTCTTGTCTTCTTAACATTGTACTCCTCC
This sequence comes from Trichosurus vulpecula, assembly GCF_011100635.1. Classification (NCBI taxonomy): domain Eukaryota; kingdom Metazoa; phylum Chordata; class Mammalia; order Diprotodontia; family Phalangeridae; genus Trichosurus; species Trichosurus vulpecula. The sequence continues at coordinate 80,524,162 of NC_050573.1, forward strand.
TGCCCCCATGCACTCTATACTCTAGCTGTACTAGCCTGGTCTTCCAAACCCCAATCTCAGTGCTCTCTCAGAAACAGCTGCTGGTGCAGTAGATAGAGTGTTGGGCCTGGAGTCAGAAGACTTGAGTTCAAACCCGGCCTCAAACACTTACTAGCTATGTGGCCTTGGGGAAATTACTTAACCCAGTTTGCCTCAGTTTCCTCATCTGTAAAATAAGCTGGAGAAGGAAATGGCAAACCACTCTAGTATCTTTGCCAAGAAAACCCCAAATGGGGTCACAAAGAGTCAGATATGACTGAAATGACTGAATGACAACAACATAAAGGGGATGATAATAGCTACCACCTCAAAGGGTTGTTATGAGTCTCAGATGAGATGATTTATAAAAAGTGCTTTGCACAGGTCCTAGCACATAGCAGGCTATATATAAATATGTATATATAAATGTATATGTACATACATACAAACATACATATATATGCTTATTACTTTTCCACTGTGTCACCTAGTTCATTAACATGGGCTGTTGCAGGAACGTTAGCACTGTCCTGTCCATTAGCACTGATTGTCCCCATCACCTTTCAGAGGAAAATCAGCCCTTACTCAGATTCATCGCTTACCTAAACACTGAATATTTGAAACAATACACCAAATATTTATCAAGTACCTACTGTGGGGAGCCAGCTATATCCTGTCTAGGCCTCTTAGACCTCTGCAAGGCAGGGTCAATTGAGAATGGGTCTACGCATGGCAAGACCAGTTTTGGGATAAGAACACTTGGCAAAGAAAACCCACCTTTGTAGTTGATTACCTGTATGGGTGATGACAGAAATGTTTCAGTCTGGTTATCTATATGCAAGAGCACATAAATGTTTCAATTTGGTTAGCCTTTAGGAAAAATAGTGTCTCACACCTAGGAACAAGGAGATAAAAAACTTAATCAATGCTTTATTGTACTCTTCTTTGAATTCTGGATGACTCAGCAACTAACCTGTATAAAATACTGTCAGTAACTCCATTAAAATCAGTCTATAACTTGACTGTACAACTCGCCTAGCCCCATGTCTTTGTCTTTTTGTGTCAATTACTTCATCATAAATTCATGCCACTGTGGGCACAGCTTACTATCTAATTTATATCTGGTCAAATCCATAACCAAACAGAAACTCATTCTACAACATCACTGAAAAGTGGCCACCAAACCTCCACTTGAAGACACCTGGTTAAGAAGTTTACTTTTTACTTCCTGGGGCAGCCCAACTGTGATGCCAATCAGTGATTAAAGATCTTTCCTGCCCATTCAGTAGGCCTCAGGCGAGGCTACGGGAGGCTTGATTAGAGGCAAGCCTACACCCTTCAGTTACTAAATGCTAAGCCCCAGGCATATACCCTTTTGATGATTGGGCATGAGGCCCTCTGGCCCTAAAAAAAGTGTATATATCCAGAAGGCACCCATTAAGGTCAGAGTTCAGCCCAAGGAGAAGAAGTTAGAATTCTGAGAGGACAGAGCTGAGAATCTGCAGACTAGCAAGCTGCAGAACTCAGAGAGCTGTGGAGAGATGAGAGAGAGCTGCAGAGAGAGTGAAGAGCAGAGAGTGGAAACCAGGGAGCTAAGGAGACCAGAGAACTGAAGGGGGAGAGAATGCAGGCAAGCAGACAGTTGGGGATCCTAAGTGTTTATGGGAAGGCCCAGTGGGAAGGAAGGTTACAGGATGACTTGGTTCCTTGCTGTAATACTGTGTTATAATTTCCTTATTGTTACATTGAGGTGGGCTTACTGGTTTGGGAATTGGATTACTGCTATAGCGAATTGGAATTACTGGTTCTGGGATTTGATCTTCTGGTGTCTAAATAAATTTTAGACTTCCTCTGCCTTCTACCTAGAGAATCTCTTACACTTTGCAATTCTGAAACTACATAGGGATGTTCATGGTCATCTTTGAGTCATAAATCTTGCCTTGCTGATACACCAACCCACTTTCAGAGAGCTTTCAAGTTGAGGACTATTTCTTGTAGAGGGCAACTCCAAACCCATGAGGTTTGAGGGCAGCCACTTTTGATGAGAGAGACAGGAATTTAGAACAAAGAATTTGAGGAGGGATGAATAGACTTCTAGTGACTCAGCTTAGGCTTTTGTTCAGGATTTCTCCTACTCATTCATTCACTTGGCCATGGGAAAGGAGCCTAATGACATTTAAAACCTCTTCAACTTGAAAAGGCTACAAGCCAAGACCAAAGTGGAAGGAGAGTTGGTGCATGATTTTCTGTTTGTAGATTATTGTGTACTCAATGCAGCCTCTGAAACTGAGATGCAACAAAATATGGATCAATTCTCTGCTGTTTGTGCTAATTTTGGCCTAACAATTAAAATTTTTAAAAAACCACAGGGGTTCCATCAGCCACCACCACACCATCCATATGTGGAACCATTGGCTGCAGCAAATGGAGAAGTTTTGAGTGCTGTGGATAAGTTCACTTACCTTGGTAGTGAACTTTCCAGGGATGTACAAATTGATAATGAGGTTGAAGCATGCATTGCCAGAGCTAGTTCAGTGTTTGGGAGTCTCCAAAGGAAAGTATGGGAGAGAAGAGGTATTAGACCGACTACCAAACTGAAGGTCTACAGAGCCATGGTGCTGACCCCATTGCTACATTCCTGTGAAACCTGGACAGTATACCAGTGCCATGCCAGGAAACTGATTTGCTTCAATTTGAATTGTTTTAGGAAGATTCTGAAGATCACCTGGTAGGATAAAAGTACCAGACACTGAGGTCCTTACTCAGACTAAACTGCCAAACATTCAAACTCTGCTTTAGAGAGCAGCAACTATGATGGGCTTGTCACATTATTCAAATGTAAAATGTACACTTGCCAAAAAGACTATTTTATGGAGAACTCACACAGGGCAAGCACTCACATGGTGGTCAGAAGAAATGATACAAGGACACTCTCAAGGTCTCTCTTAAGAACTTTGGAATTGATTGCATGACATGAGAGACACTGGCATGGAATGCCCACATCAGAGAAGGTGCTATTTTCTATAAGCAAAGCAGAATCGAAACAGCTCAAAGGAAATGCAGGATGTGAAAACTTAGAGAATCCACCCCAAATGTTCACACAGACTATTTGTGCCCAACCTGTAGTAGAACATTCCCAGCTCAAGCTAGTATTCATCTGATTAGCCACAGTCAGACACATTGAAACTTGACTCTAGAATAGCGATGTCATTTCATCCTCTTCGAGAATGAAGGATGACAACCAACCAACCAACCACTCACTTAGCAGACCCTGAGGATTGGGAGCCTAAGAAAAGCTGTGGTGCCTCAGAGAAGCCCCTTTGCAGGTGTATTAGAATGTGACTCCCCAAAATGGTTTGAGGAAGAACACTGATAAGATGATGAGTGTCCAGAAGAAAGCAACCAAAAATGGTGAGCAGCCTTAAATGTATGACATAGGAGGATAGGTTGAAAGAATTAGACGTATTTAGCCTGAAGCATAGAAGACTCAAGGGGGACAGGATTAAGGGTTGTCATTTGAGGAAGGATTTGACCAGTTCTGTTTGACTGGGTAGGGAGGAAGGGCGGGAACCAGGAGTAATGAGAACAATTTATTCTTGATATAAGGAAAAACTTCTTAACAGTGAGAGCTGTCCAAAAGTGAGATGGGCTAATTCAAAAGGTAGCAGGGCTCCCTTGGAGCTGTTCAAGCAGAGACTGTACAACCCCTTGTCAGGTATGTTATAGTGGGAATTCTTTCATGTGTAGGTTCGACTAGATTATCAGTTCTTAATCTTTTGTGCCATGCACCCCTTTGGCATTTGGGTGAAACCTATGGAGTGCCTTTTAGAATAATGTTATTGAACACATAACATAAAATATATAGAAATGCAAAGGCAACCAATTATGTTGAAACACATTTATCAAAATGTTATTTAAACAAGTTCACTGACTCCAGATTAAGAACCCTTGGACTAGAAAGATGCTCAAGTCCCTTCCAACTCCTAAATTCTATGATACTGTGAATGCAGGTTAACAAAATCAAGAATTGACTAGAACTTAAGGGATTTTCTAACCCTAAATCAGATAAAGGTTTGAGATAAATACTTGGGTCCTGCTAGCAGGAGAAAGTGAGTCTAAAAGATAGACTAAATGCCTAAGGGTTCTAATTAGCTGACTGCCTGATCTAGGTTCCAAAAGAGGTTAGGTCCTGGTGTTGAGGTTCGGGGTGTACCCCAAAATGTTGGGATGCAAGGTCAGCTCAAAAGAATTCACTCAGGCTGTCTCCCAATCAAATGAAGGCATTTATTGTGGATAACACAACACACCAAGCAGGTTCTTTCACCCCTTAAGGGAGACACAGCTTAAGGGAGACCCCAGCTTGAGGTGGGGCAGCCCCCAAGGGAGTCAACCTCCCAATGGAGAGGGGGACCCTCCCAAGGGAGAGGGCCCCTTCAGGGAAATGCTTCTTTAAGGGAGATGCCCCCTATCCACTTAAGAGGGACAGTTGCTTAAGGGGAGCACCCCCTAAAGGACGATGGCTGAGTAAGGGAGATGCCCCCCATTTAAGGAAGATGCCCACTAGCCAGCTGGAGAGGTTAGGGATTCTTATAGAGGAAAACCTGCCATGGGCAGGGAGATGAGGTAACCAGGGATGGTAGTTCAGAATTTCAGGCATTATCTATCTATCTATCTATCTATTATTGTTACTATTACTACTCCATGGTTGGGGGGGGCAGGACTGTTAGTTGTATTTCATTGACCAGCCTACTTAAATTTCATTGTCTCCTAAAGTGGCTTTAAGTGGCACTTGAGATAATGGGCTCTTTGTTGAACACTCTATTTGAATCCCTTCATTGTGACCAAGAATCCCAGAGCTGACAGAAGAATAGCTATATGTTCTAAGTGCAATAACCTGGTGTGGATGTGATCGTTCTGGAGTAACCTCTAATAAAAGAGAGACAGATGGCTGAGTCAAGTCCTTCTCTTTTTGAGGAAGAGGCTGCATCTCAGATGAAGACTGCAGCTAAGGAGGTAGCAGTAGTGAGAAACCAGTGAAGAGAAAGGGAAATGGGAAACAATAGAGAGGCAGGACAGGCCTAGCAAAGCAACACAATAATAACACAACCAAGAAAACACACTCTCCCCCCCATGACTATAATGCTTCCGTATGTATATGACCACATATTTATGCTCCCCATTGTGTGATGCCTAAGAGCATCTGCTCTTCCCTCTGTGTATCTGTTGAAGAGTATACCCAAGGTTTACTAAAGTAATGTTCGATTGCTACTTTTATTGATATGTTATTTCATTAAAATATGTTGCTTTGAACTAATTGTGTATGGCTGGCAAATAAAAGTAAGACTATCAGTAAAAACTTGTGAGTTATTATTGTAAGTGTGCATTCCCACAGAATCTATTAAACCTAGAATAGCTTTTCTTGGGGACTCACATGAAAAAGGGGCACCCCCCCCCATACGACTCTTATATTTAACCAAAATGTTCCTTTCTAGGACTTCTGTTGTGGTCTAGGGGTGCTCAAGGGTGCAGGGTGGGAGTCTGCCTCAAAAAGAATTGAACAACGCAAGCCTTCTTTCAGTCCAAGTAGTGAGTTTATTAAGACATGGGTTGGGGTGGGCAAGATTCCTGGTGAGTCTGTGCTACTCCTGATGCCGATACAAGCAGGCCAGATTTTAAGAATCTGAGCATTTGAGGAGGGCAAAATTGATATTTTATACAGAAAGACTGTGGGAAGATCTGGATGTGATTAAGGAGTAGTAAGTAGCCTGGAGTGAGCCAGGGGCAAACAGTTGAGGAAGTTAAGTAGCTGGAGTGCTACAGTGAAAGGACCGTTAAAAGGATTATTGACTGGGATGGGCCAGGTGCCTCAGGGGAATACCAGAGATCTGGGTTCAAGAGCTTTGGGGTCCAGGTCCCAAAAACATGGTCTTTTCCTTTTAGGGGTCTAGATCTCATCCCCATCATTCCCCTCTCAGACAAATGGGACCCAAAATCTTTTAGAGTAAGGGGCAAAGGTCTCAGCTTCTGAAACTGCTTCCTGTTGGTAAGGGATGTCGCTGCCTTGAGAGGATCTCAGAGAAGAGGTTGACTGGAACTGAGCATAAGCTGCATCTGATGAGGGTTTGGGGTGAGAGGTGCTCGACACCCCAAAGTACAGAAACACCGGGTCCTGCCGAAAGAATTCGACTCAAGCCTTCTGAGCCAAGGGAAAAGAAAGTTTATTAAGAGTTAGCCACACAGGCCTGCCCCCAGAGATCCCATCCCTTGTGATGCCTGTAAGGAAAGCGGGCCAGACCAATCTGAGCTAGATTGGATCTGATCTGACCACCTTCACGGAGGCAAGATGGAGATTATATACACAAAGGTTGTGGGAGGGATTGAGGGGTGGTCTGGGGTGGCCAGAGGAGGGGTCTAGGGAAGGACTTAAGGAGGAGTCTAAGGAGGAGCCTGAAAGGACTGGGATCAGATCAGACTCCCGGGTGGGGGAAATAGCTGAAGGCTATATGGAAATGACAACCCATAAAGGGCTGGGGTAGCTGAGCTAGGGTATAGATATTTTGATCAGGTTTAAGGATGGGAAACAGGATGAAGGGCGGGAGGTCGTTGGGAAGACAAGATTAAGGGTAGGAAACAGCTGGACAATAGAGGACTGGGCAAGGTAGGCATTTGGGCTTAATGGTTATAGCCTCAGGCCAAGGCCAGGTAGAGTGGGAAGATTCAAGGAGAGTTCAAGGGTTCAAGGGGTTCCCAGAGACTGTGCCCTCATCATTCCCCCCTCAAACAAATGGGACCCAAATTCTTTTGGGGTCAGGGACGAAGGTGTCAGCTTCTGAAATTGCTTACTGCTGGCAAAGGGGCGTAGAGCTGTCCCTATCTGGATGGGTTCCATTCAAGGGGTACAGGGGCTGGGCAGTCTTCTGGAAGTTGATGGCTTGGAGTCTCCTTTTATCTCCCTTTCCCCGGAGTGTGCTGGAGTCTTTTCAAAACAGTAGCTTGAGGTCCTCCAAGGGCTCACAAGTATATTCTGGAGTTTCTGGAGGAAAGGCAAGAGGTGACATTGGTTTAATCCTAGAATTATGAGTCCAGCTGGGGAGGCCTTTGAGTTTTACTGCTGTGGGAGTGGTGAATATGACTAGGTAAGGTCCCTTCCAGGAGACATCTAGCTGTTCTCCCTTTTGGGTTTTCCATGATTTTAAATAAACCCAATCTCCTGGTTGTACTGTAGCAGGACACTCTTTTTCATTGTCCTCAGGTCTCGGAAGACACTTCTTGGTATGTTCGGTTAGAGCATTCCTGACAGCCCCTAACTGAGTTGCAAATTGGGTGATTAAATGCTGTTCTGGGTCTACGAGGATGTCAGAGGTTAGAAAGGGCCTCCCATAGAGAAGTTCGAAAGGACTAAGCTTGATATTTTCCCGAGGCATGATACGCACTCTGAGAAGGCCAATTGGAAGATTCTTAATCCAATCTTCTTGAGTTTCTATGCACAGCTTAGTAAGGACCCATTGAAGGGTATGATTCATCTTCTCTACTTTACCTGAGGATTTTGGATTCCAGGCTAAGTGGAGGTGATAAGTGATTTTAAGTGTCCTTGCCACAGCCTGTGTTATCTGTGAAATAAAAGCTGGGCCATTGTCACTCCTTAAGGAACCAGGTAAGCCAAAACGAAGTATAACTTCCTTTAATAGGGGTGGGATCTCATGCTTAAGGAATTTTTCAATTAGTGGTTGTAGTCCTTCCCAAGCCTCAGGCTTAATTGGATATGGACCGCGGTTGGGAAACACATTAGGGTCTCTAAGGCGAATAAGGACTGGGGTGGCATGAGTAGCTTTCCCGGGAATTCCCTGATCCCAAGCAATTGGCTTGACCGTCTCCCACACTTCTGGAGGAACGTGGGGAGGCCTGCTAAGCAGGGGGAGAAGGGAGATGGGAGGTTCAACTATAGAAAATTGGCTTCCCAATTTCACCATCAGGTCCCTTCCCAAGGGGGCAGGGCCAGAGAAGGAGTGTTCAGACAACAGATCCTTGATGCCCATGACCTGATAGGTCGAGGGGCATGTGGGGCCAGAGCCACTAGTTAAAGCAAGAGAACATAGCCGTGATAAAGTGGGTAACCTTACCTTCTGCCTCGATTTTGCCCAGGGCTCCGCGAGAGAGGTGGAGAAAGTGGGAGCACAGCCAAGTCCCAGGCTTTCCCCTCCTTCCGAGTCTTGAGAAGACTGGAGGACAGGGTGCTGGGAGGAGGCTCTACCACTTTTCCAGCCTCGGGGACACCTCCAATGTCCCTCCTGCTTACATGCTGGGCACAGTCCTAGTGATGAGGGCACAGTCTCTAGAAACCCCTTGAACCCTTGAACTCTCCTTGAATCTTGCCACTCGACCTGGCCTTGGCCTGAGGCTATAACCATTAAGCCCAAATGCCTACCTTGCCCAGTCCTCTATTGTCCAGCTGTTTCCCACCCTTAATCCTGTTTCCCATCCTTAATCCTGATCAAAATATCTATACCCTAGCTCTGCTACCCCAGCCCTTGATGGGTTGTCATTTCCATATGGCCTTCAGCTATTTCCCCCACCCTGGAGTCTGACCCCATCCTTAAGTCCCTCCCTAGACCCCTCTTCTGGTCACCCCAGACCACCCCTCAATCCCTCCCACAAGCTTTGTGTATATAATCTCCATCTTGCCTCCATGAGGTGGGTCAGAACCAATCTAGCTCAGATGGGTCTGGCCCTTTTTCCTTACAGGCGTCGCAAGGGGTGGGATCTCTCGGGGCAGGCTTATTTGGCTAACTCTTAATAAACTTTGTCCTTTCCCTTGGCTGAGAAAGCTTGAGTCGAATTCTTTCGGCAGGACCCGGCGTGTCGGTACTTTGGGGTGTCGAGCACCTCTCACCCCAAACCCTCATCATTTATGGTTCCCTGAACCGGGAAGCACTGCTAATCTCAAGTTCTTCTCCAGCCAAGACTGAAGGTATGTGAGCCTCCCCCTCTCCCAATCCCCCTCCTCGCTCTCCAAACATTTTGGATGTGCTTCTCGGGCCTGACCTCAGCAGGTCCCAGTGGGTTGGACAGCTTGGTCCAGTGGTCTCAGTGAGTCGGACAGTCACACTGTCCTGGTCAACCTGACGCTCTCTGGTGGTTCTCGGTGGGTCGGACAGCTTGGTCCAGTGGTCTCAGTGAGTCGGACAGTCACACTGTCCTGGTCAACCTGACGCTCTCTGGTGGTTCTCGGTGGGTCGGACAGCTTGGTCCAGTGGTCTCAGTGAGTCGGACAGTCACACTGTCCTGGTCAACCTGACGCTCTCTGGTGGTTCTCGGTCCACTCGGACACCTCGGTCCAGTGGTCTCAGTGAGTCAGACAGCCAGGCTGTCGTGGTCAACTCAACCTGACGCTATCAGGTGGTTCTCGGTCCAGTGGTCATGTCGAAGGACATGGACGGATGCCCCATCCGGAAGCATGTGCCAGATCCTTTCAATTGTTTCGGCGCTGGGAATTTGGGAAAGTTTCAGGTACCTTCTGTATATTTTGTTTTCTTGTTTTATTTTGTTTGTCTCCCGACAATTACTCCTAACTTCTCCTTTACTAAGGAGGAAGGAATTTCCAGCCGAAGGGACCCCATGCCCTGCCTCTACTGCAGGCCCTGCAACATCTATCACCATGGGCCCTACTCCCAAGGCAATCCCTACTCAGGTTCCAGCCTCGGGCCCTGCCCCCACGGCAATATCTCCTCCCCTAGCCCCTCTCTCTGAGATAGCACCCACTTGGGTCTCTGGGGTATCTTCCCCTCTGACCTCTACCCCTCCTCAGGTACTAGCTGATCTCCCTTGCCAGGCAGATGCCCTGGCCTTGCAGTCTAATCTACTTCAGCCCCAAGCTCCAGGTCCCACAGCGCCTTCAAGGCTTTTTCCCCTGAGGGAAATGCCTACCTCCCCTGCTGGGACAAGGAGATTGTATGTTCCATTCTCCATTTCAGATCTCATCCAAATTAAAGAAAAACTGGGGAGATACTCAGAAGATCCCACTAAGTTTACTGAGGGTTTTAGGGATCTGTCCCTGCAATTTGAACTTTCTTGGTGTGATTTGCATCTCCTTTTCTCTACCTGTTGTACCACTGAGGAGAAGAGGAGAATATGGGAACACGCTCAAAGATTTGGGGACAGTTTGGCTAGCAATAACCCCATAAAATATCCCCCAGGAACAGCTGCTGTTCCAACTAGTGACCCAGGATGGCATTATCAAAGGAGTGAGGATAGAGAAAAGAGAGACCATATGGAAATTTGCCTGTTAGAAGGCCTAAGAACTGCATTTCAAAAGCAAATAAATTTTCAAAAAATTAGGGAGATTACTCAGGGAGAAAAAGAAAACCTTGTCCTTTTCCAAGCCCGGCTAGTAGAAGCTGTTAAGAAGTATTCAAATTTGGATCCTGATTCTATTGAAGGGGCGGCAATACTTAACATGTATTTCATTAATCAGTCTGCCCCAGATATTAGGAGGAAACTGCAGAAATTGGCAATGGGACCCCAAACACCTCAGGCCCAATTACTGGAGACAGCATTCGGAGTGTTCAATAATAGAGACTTAGTCCAGGCAGAGGAAAAAGCCAGAGACAGAGAACATGCCCAATTCTTGGCAGCTGCCATGGCCAGGAGATTGCCGGAGGGTGCTTCTGGCAACTTTAGCAAAGGGGAAACCTGCTTTCGATGTCACAAGGAGGGTCACTGGTCTAAGGAGTGCCCCTCTAGGGCGCCCCCCTGGAAGAAGCCTCTAGGATCCACGCCTCCAGGACCATGCCCAGCATGTCCCCGAGACTGGAAAAGTGGTAGAGTCTCCTCCCAGCACCCTGTCTTCCAGTACTCGGGAGGAGGGGAAAGCCTGGGGCTTGGCTGTGCTCCCACTTTCTCCACCTCTCTCGCGGAGCCTTGGGCAAAATTGAGGCAGAAGGTAAGGTTACCCACTTTATCACGGCTATGTTCTCTTGTTTTAACTAATTGCTCTGGCCCCACATGCCCCTCGATCCATCAGGTCATGGGCATCAAGGATCTGTTGTCTGAACACTCCTTCTCTGGCCCTGCCCCCTTTTGGGGAAGGGACCTGATGGTGAAATTGGGAAGCCAATTTTCTATAGTTAAACCTCATAACTCCCTTTTCCCCCTGTTTCCCAGACCTCCCCATGTTTCCCCAGAGGCGTGGGACAGGGTTGAGCCAATTGTTTGGGATCAGGGAATTCCTGGGCAAGCTACTTCTGCCACCCCAGCCATAGTTCCCCTCCATTGCCTTCAATATCCAATTAAGTCCAAGGCTTGGGAGGGGCTGCAACCATTAATTGGCACTCAAGGCCCTGACTCACTCCCTCTAGAGTGGGGCCCCTACCCAGCACAAGCTTTTGGGACTTTGAAAACTAAACTGACCACCACTCCAGCATTAGCCTTACCTAATCTAGAAAAACCCTTCACTCACTCTGCTGAAGGAAGGAGAGGACAGGCTTTGGGAATTCTAATCCAGTCCTTAGGATCTGACCCCTGTTTTCCAAAACAATTAGATTCTCTGGCTGCTACAGCCATTCCAATTGAGGAAGCTTCTAAGCCTCTAGCAGACCAGCCCCTAGAAGCTCTGCCTTGCCAGAGCACCCTGGAAGCAGGGGGCCACCAGTGCCTGGCTAACCACAGGCTCACCAAACATCAAACCTTGCTCTTAGATATCCCCGACCTAATTTGGATGTGCTACACACTTCTGAACCCCGAAGCAGAACAAGTGGTTAGGGGAGCTAGGTATGAAATAGTCATCTTTAATTCCCACCAGGGATATTGTCCTTTCTCTGTACTCCTGTGCTGTCTGTTTTGTTGTTTGCTTAACTTCCTTGCCAGGTTTGTCTCCTCCAGTCTCCAAGCCATCAACTTCCAGATGACTGTGCACCCCTTGAACTGGACCCATCAAGCCAGCTCTACGCCCCTTGTCAGCAGGAAGCAATTCCAGAAGCTGAGACCTTCGTCCCTGACCCCAAAAGAATTTGGGTCCCATTTGTTTGAGGGGGGAATGATGAGGGCACAGTCTCTAGAAACCCCTTGAACCCTTGAACTCTCCTTGAATCTTGCCACTCGACCTGGCCTTGGCCTGAGGCTATAACCATTAAGCCCAAATGCCTACCTTGCCCAGTCCTCTATTGTCCAGCTGTTTCCCACCCTTAATCCTGTTTCCCATCCTTAATCCTGATCAAAATATCTATACCCTAGCTCTGCTACCCCAGCCCTTGATGGGTTGTCATTTCCATATGGCCTTCAGCTATTTCCCCCACCCTGGAGTCTGACCCCATCCTTAAGTCCCTCCCTAGACCCCTCTTCTGGTCACCCCAGACCACCCCTCAATCCCTCCCACAAGCTTTGTGTATATAATCTCCATCTTGCCTCCATGAGGTGGGTCAGAACCAATCTAGCTCAGATGGGTCTGGCCCTTTTTCCTTACAGGCGTCGCAAGGGGTGGGATCTCTCGGGGCAGGCTTATTTGGCTAACTCTTAATAAACTTTGTCCTTTCCCTTGGCTGAGAAAGCTTGAGTCGAATTCTTTCGGCAGGACCCGGCGTGTCGGTACTTTGGGGTGTCGAGCACCTCTCACCCCAAACCCTCATCACTAGAGGCCTGGATCCCGGAGGCTTCTTCCAGGGGGGCGCCCTAGAGGGGCACTCCTTAGACCAGTGACCCTCCTTGTGGCATCGAAAGCAGGTTTCCCCACTGCCCAAGCCAATGGGCTTCCAAGGGGGCTCCCTGGAGGGGTGCTCCTTGGGTCTTTTCCTGGCCATGGTACCAGCTAAGAATTGAGTGTGTTCTCTGCCTCTAGCTCTTCCCTTGCATTTTCTTTCCTCTGCTGCAACCAGGTCTCTATTGTCGAAAACTCCAAAGGCCATCTCCGGCAATTGGACCTGAGGTGCTTGGGGTCCCATGGCCAATTTCTGCAGTTTCCTCCTAATATCTGGGGCAGACTGATTAATGAAATACATGTTAAGTATTGCCGCCCCTTCAATAGAATCAGGATCCAAATTTGTATACTTCTTAGTAGCTTCTACTAGCCGGGCTTGGAAAAGGGCAAGGTTTTCTTTTTCTCCCTGAGTAACTTCCCTGATTTTTTGAAAATTTATTTGCTTTTGAAATGCAGTTCTTAGGCCTTCTAACAGGCAAATTACCATATGGTCTCTCTTTTCTCTAGCCTCACTCCTTTGATAATTCCATCCTGGGTCACTAGTGGGAACAGCAGCTGTTCCTGGGGGATATTTTATGGGGTTATTGCTAGCCAAACTGTCCCCAAATTTTTGAGCGTGTTCCCATATTCTCCTCTTCTCCTCAGTGGTACAACAGGTAGAGAAGAGGATATGCAAATCACACCAAGAAAGTTCAAATTGCAGGAACAGATCCCTAAAACCCTCAGTAAACTTAGTTGGATCTTCTGAGTATCTCCCCAGTTTTTCTTTAATTTGGATGAGATCTGAAATGTAGAATGGAACATGCACTCTCCTTGTCCCAGCAGGGGAGGCAGGCATTTCCCTCAGGGGAAAAAGCCTTGAAGGCACTGTGGGACCTGGAGCTTGGGGCTGAGGTAGATTAGACTGCAAGGCCAGGGCATCTGCCTGGCAAGGGAAATCAGCTAGTACATGAGGAGGGGTAGAGGTCAGAGGGGAAGATACCCCAGAGACCCAAGTGGGTGCTACTTCAAAGAGAGGGGCTAGGGGAGGAGATATTGCCGTGGGGGCAGGGCCCATGGTGATAGATGTTGCAGGGCCTGCAGTAGAGGCAGGGCATGGGGTCCCTTCGGCTGGAAATTCCTTCCTCCTTAGTAAAGGAGAAGTTAGGAGTAATTGTCGGGAGACAAACAAAATAAAACAAGAAAACAAAATATACAGAAGGTACCTGAAACTTTCCCAAATTCCCAGAGCTGAAACAATTGAAAGGATCTGGCACATGCTTCCAGATGGGGCATCCGTCCATGTCCTTCGACATGACCACTGGACCGAGAACCACCTGATAGTGTCAGGTTGAGTTGACCAGGACAGCGTGGCTGTCCAACCCACTGAGACCACTGGACTGAGCTGTCCGACTGGACCGAGAACCACCTGATAGCGTCAGGTTGACCAGGACAGCGTGGCTGTCCGACTCACTGAGACCACTGGACCAAGCTGTCCGACCCACCGAGAACCACCTGATAGCGTCAGGTTGACCAGGACAGCGTGACTGTCCGACACACTGAGACCACTGGACCGAGCTGTCCGACTGGACCGAGAACCACCTGATAGCATCAGGTTGACCAGGACAGCGTGACTGTCCGACCCACTGAGACCACTGGACCGAGCTGTCCGACTGGACCGAGAACCACCTGATAGCGTCAGGTTGACCAGGACAGCGTGACTGTCCGACTCACTGAGACCACTGGACCAAGCTGTCCAACCCACTGGGACCTGCTGAGGTCAGGCCCGAGAAGCACGTCCAAAATGTTTGGAGAGCGAGGAGGGGGATTGGGAGAGGGGGAGGCTCACATACCTTCAGTCTTGGCTGGAGAAGAACTTGAGATTAGCAGTGCTTCCCGGTCAGGGAACCATAAATGATGAGGGTTTGGGGTGAGAGGTGCTCGACACCCCAAAGTACAGAAACACCGGGTCCTGCCGAAAGAATTCGACTCAAGCCTTCTGAGCCAAGGGAAAAGAAAGTTTATTAAGAGTTAGCCACACAGGCCTGCCCCCAGAGATCCCATCCCTTGTGATGCCTGTAAGGAAAGCGGGCCAGACCAATCTGAGCTAGATTGGATCTGATCTGACCACCTTCATGGAGGCAAGATGGAGATTATATACACAAAGGTTGTGGGAGGGATTGAGGGGTGGTCTGGGGTGGCCAGAGGAGGGGTCTAGGGAAGGACTTAAGGAGGAGTCTAAGGAGGAGCCTGAAAGGACTGGGATCAGATCAGACTCCCGGGTGGGGGAAATAGCTGAAGGCTATATGGAAATGACAACCCATAAAGGGCTGGGGTAGCTGAGCTAGGGTATAGATATTTTGATCAGGTTTAAGGATGGGAAACAGGATGAAGGGCGGGAGGTCGTTGGGAAGACAAGATTAAGGGTAGGAAACAGCTGGACAATAGAGGACTGGGCAAGGTAGGCATTTGGGCTTAATGGTTATAGCCTCAGGCCAAGGCCAGGTAGAGTGGGAAGATTCAAGGAGAGTTCAAGGGTTCAAGGGGTTCCCAGAGACTGTGCCCTCATCACATCCAGAGGATGATTGGGTGAGTATAGGCTGGTATCCACTGTTTACTGTACGTGAATGGTCTGTAGTCTGGAAGACACAAATCTGACAAGCAAATCTGACAAACTAGTTTAATATGTAGGGCCCAGATGTAGGGAGAAGTAAAAATGATGTTCGAATGGGAGAAAACAAAGACTGGATTATCTTGTTACTGTCTCAAAAGTTTCCACTCTGGTTCCAAATCCTTTAGGAGGATCAGATGCTATTGGGAAGTAATAACACTTTTGCAGGTGGAAGTTTTCCAACCCTGGCTTGAATAGTTACACAAATGAATTTCCCAGAAGCTGACTTTTACTCCAATTATAGCAAAAGACTTGGGAGGATACTTAAATAATGACTAGGCCAAATAAGTTACCTCCCTCTAAGAAAATTGATTGCGCTGAAATTCTCTTCCCCAAACCAAACTGAAGATGTTTCTGATTTAATTTCATTTGGGATATGGAATTACTACACATTCAGCTCAAAACAGCAAGATCTCACACATTTGCACTGTGCTTATATCTTTTACTGACCATTTGCTCTGATTATAGAAATTTGCTGTAAAAGGATAAAGCACGGACAAGATTTATACCAGGTATGACAGGATAAAACATCCTTAGATTCAGATGATTCGGTTTTTCAACTATGTAGTATCAATTCCAGAGAAAGGCTAGGTAACCTAGAAGTCCACAAAGAAATAGAAAGAATTTCGAAATTAAATACTGAAGACCCAAACCAATGATTCTGATCTCCCACATGGAGATGTGTGTTAGGGTGTCCAGAGTCAGAGATTATATACCCTGGGTAAAGGCCGGACTCCCTGGGGCATGGCCTATCTGTGCCCTGGGGGACAGGAAGACCAACTTTAATCCAATGAAGGTGAAAGCCACTAGGACCTGAAGGAAGGCTCTGAAGGCTTTCCCCCCACCGCTCAGGTGCTTTCCTCCCTGGCCTGTCCCTACCCTGCTCCCTATCCATAGCTGCCCTGATGTTGTCTCCCCAGGTTTCTCACCCACCCCTTCTACAGGCTCCTGACCTCCTTGTTTACAGCTTTGACAGTAATTCATCATATGGCCTTTGCTAAGTCCTTTCTCTTTCCTACACATCATTTTTTTTTCAAACCAGGCCTATTATTTCATTGATAGAAGGAGCTTATGAATATCATACCCTTAGTTGTCTGAGCCCCTGAGGAATTAAATGACTTGCCCAGAGTAACGTAGCCAGTATGTATTAGAGGCTAGCCAAGTCTTCCTAAGTATCCAGCCAGCTCTCTATCCTGTGTCCCACTGCCTCTCAAACATCAGTTTACCTATCTCTGAAATGGAGGGGTTAGATTAGCAATTATCAAAAGCCCCTTCCAACTCTTAAACTTTGTAGTTTTCTAGGGCAGCAGTAGTGGCGTGTATAGAAGGAGCACTAGACTTGAAGAAAGCATCTATGTCAATTTCCATGCCCACAGTAAACACAGGCGGGCTGCATAAATTCTCACTGTGGGACGCACTTTGAACAGCCCTAACCAAGAGAATGGTAACCAATTCAACCAACATTGATTCAGAGCCTACTGTGTGCCAGGTATCACTGTAGCATACTACTATTCCAGGCAATGCTTCCAGAAGGATTGGGTTCTAAACCTTCTCTCAATCACAGGAAATAACTGAATTTTGTAGCACCAGTCAATGGCTCTCTGTATTTCTTTTGCTTTTAACATTTTTTTTTTAATTTTGAGTTGCAAATTCTTTTCCTCCTTCCTTCCCCTTCCACCTCCTTGAAAAGGCAAACAATGTTATAGATTATACATGCAAAGTCATGCAAAACATATTTCCATGTTAGCAATTTTGTTTAAAAAAAAAGACCAAAAAAAAAGTTAAAAAAAGTATGCTTTGATCTGCATCTTCAAACTCCATCAGTTCTTTCTCTAGAGGTAGGTAGCATTTTTTCATCATATATCCTTCAGAGTTGTCTTGGATCATTGTATTGCTGAGAATAGCTAAGTCTTTCACAATTGACAATCATACAGTATTTCTGTCACTGTGTAAAATGTTCTCCTGGTTCTACTCACTTGACTTTGGATCAGTTCATACAAGTCTTCATACAAACCATCCTGCTTGACATCTCTTATGGCATAATAGTATTCCATCACAATCATATACCACAACTTGTTCAGCCATTCCCCAATTGATGAGCATGCCTTCAATTTCAAATTCTTTGCCGCCATAATTATACATATAGATCCTTTTCCTTTTTCTTCGATCTCTTTGGGATACAGACCTAGTAGCAGTATTGTTGGGGCAAGGGTATGCATAGTTTTACAGCCCTTTGGATATAGTTCCAAATTGTTCTCCAGAACACTTGGATCAATTCATAGCTCCACTAACCATGCATTAGTGTAACTAGTTTTCCAAATCCCCTCCAACATTAATCTTTTTCCTTTTCTGTCATATTAGCCAATCTGATAGGTATGAAGTAGTACCTCAGAGTTGTTTTAATTTGCATTTTTTAAATCAATAGTGATGTAGAGCATTTTTTCATATAACTACAGATAGCTTTGATTTTCTTCTGATAACTGTCTATTCACATCCTTTGACCATTTATGAATTGGGGAATGACTCATAATCTTATAATTGGACTCATTTCTCTAAATATTTGAGAAATAATGACTTATCAGAGAAATCTGTGGTAAAAAAAATATTTCCTCCAGTTTCCTATTTTCCTTCTAATCTTGGCTGCATTAGTTTTGTTTGCTCTCTATCATCATAAATTCTTCCCTTATCCATAGATCTGACAGGTAAAATTTTCCATTCTCCTTTAACTTGCTTGTCATATCACCCTTTATGTCTAAATCAAGTACGCATTTTGACCTTATCTTGGTATACAGTGTGAGATGCTGGTCTATACCTGTTGTTGTTCAGCCACTTCAGTTGTGTCTGACTTTTCATGACCCCATTTTGGGTTTTCTTGGCAAAAATATAGGAGTGGTTTGCCATTTTCTCCTCTAGCTCATTTTACAGATGAGGAACTAAGGTAAACAGTTTTCCAAGCAATTTTTGTCAGATAGTGAGTTCTTTTTTATTTATTTTTGAGGGGAGAAGGCAGGGCAATTGGGGTTAAGTTACTTGCCCAAGGTCACATAGCTAGTAAATGTGTCAAGTGTCCAAGGCTGGATTTAAACTCAGTTCCTCCTGACTCCAGGGCTGGTGTTCTACTCACTGTGTGACCTACCTGCCCTAGACAGCGAGTTCTTATCTGAAAAGCTTGAATCTTTGGATTTCTGAAATGCTAGATTACTATGGTCATTTACTACTGTGTATTGTGTACCTAATCTGTTCCATGTATTCACCAGTATTTCTTAGCCAGTACCAAATTGTTTTGATGATTACCACTCTGTAATACAATTCGAGATCTGGTACTGTTAGGTCAACTTCCTTCACATTTTTTTCATTGATTCCCTTGATATTCTTGACCTTTTGTTCTTCCAGATGGATATAAGTAAATTAGCTTAGACACAACTTTCATTTTTATTATATTGGCTTAGCCTCCTCATGAGCAATTAATATTTTTCCAATTACTTAGACCTGTCTTTATTTGTGTGAAAAGTTTTTTGGAATTATATTCATATAGTTCCTGGTTTTGTCTAGGCCGGGAGACTCCCAAGTATTTTATTGTCTGCAGTTATTTTAAAATGAAATTTCTCTTTCTATCCCTTCCTCCTGGGCTTTGTTGGTAAAATATAGAAATGCTGATGATTTATTGGGGTTTATTTAACATCTTGCCACTTTGATGAAGTTAATTGTTTCAACTAGTTAAAAAACTAAAAAGTTGATTCTTTAGGATTCTCTAAGTATTCCATAAAATCATCTGCAAATAGTGATTGTTTTGTTTCTTTATTGCCTATTCTAATTTCTTCCATTTCTTTTTCTTCTCTTGTTACTATAGTTAGCATTTATTTTTTATTTTTAGTTTACAGCACTCAGTTCCATAAGTTTTTGAGTTCCGAATTTTCTCTCCCTTCCCCTCCTCCCCACTGCTCCCCAAGATGGTATGCAGTCTGATATAGGTTCTACATATACCTTCACATTAAACTTATTTTCACAATAGTCAAGTTGTAAAGAAGAATTATAACCAATGGAATGAACCATGAGAAAGAAGAAACAAAACCAAAAAAGAGGAAAAAAAGAGTGAGGAAATAGTTTGCCTCAATCTGCATTCAGACTCTGTAGTTCTTTCTCTGGATATGGACAGTTCTTTCCATCATGAGTCCTTTGGAGCTGTCTTAGAACCTTGCATTGCTGAGAGGAGCAAAGTCTATCAAAATTAGTCATTACAGATACAGTATGTCTGTAACCATGTGTAATGTTCTCCTGGTTCTACTCTCCTCACTCAGCATCAGATCATGTAAGTCGTTCCAGGTTATTATGAAGTCCATCTGCTCCTCATTTCTTATAGCACAATAGTTTTCCATTACATTCATGTACTACAACTTGTTTAGCCATTCCCCAATTGATAGGCATCCCCTTGATTTCCAATTCTTTACCACCACAAAAAGAGCTGCTATAAATATTTTTTTACATATGGGTCCTTTTCCCACTTGTATGATCTCTTTGGGATATAGCCCTAGAAGTGGTATTGTATAGCTAGTATTTCTAGTACAATATTGAATAATAGTCATGATAATAGCCATTCTTGCTTCATCTCTAATCTTACTGGGAAGGCTTCCAGCTTATCTCCATTATAAATAATGCTTGCTAGTGATTTAGATAGATGCTACTTATCATTTTAAGGAAAGTTGAATTTATTCCTATGCAATCCAGTGTTCTTAATAGGAATGAGTGTTGTATTTTGACAAAATTCTCTTTAATGAAATTATTAATTGTTTCTATGATTTGTTCTTTGACCTACTCATTCTTTAGTTGCCAATTAATTTTTAATCTATGTTTCCACAGCCCTTTATTTTATTTAATTTTTAATGCATTGTAGTCTGAATAGGATGCATTTAATATTTCTGCTTTTCTACATTGGATTGTGAGGTGTTTATGCCCTAATACATAGTCAATTTTGTGAAGGTGCCACGTACAGCTGAGAAAAAGAAATATTCCTTTGTACTTTCATTCAATTTTCTCCAGAAGTCTATCATATCTATTTTATGATTGGATTTGTCTAGTTCTGAGAGGAAAATTTAAGGTCCCCCACTAGTATAGATTTATTGTCTATTTCCTCCTGTAACTCATTTAACTTTTCCTTTAAGAATTTGGATGCTGTACTATTTGGTGCATGTATGTTTAGTATTGATGTTAATTCCTTGTCTTTGGTACCTTTTAACAAAATGTTGTTATCCCACTTATCTCTTTTAATTAGACCTATTTTTGTTTTTTCTTTGTCTGAGTTCGTGATCACTATCCATGTTTTTTGTTTGTTTTTTACCTCAGAAGAAGCATAATAGATTCTGCTCTGGCCCCTTATTTTTAATCTGTGTATGTCTCTCTGTTTCAAGTGCGTTCTTGTAAACAACATATTGTTGGGTTCTGGTTGATAATTCATTTTGCCATCCGCTTCTGTTTTATGAGTGAATTCATCCCATTCATATTCACAGTTATGGTTACTGTGTTTTCCCCTCCATCCTATTTTTTCTGTGTTCTCTCTCTCTCTCTCTCTCTCTCTCTCTCTCTCTCTCTCTCTCCCCCTCCCTGCCCCCAACCCATCTCAAAAGTCTGTTTTGTTTTTGATCACTGCTTCCCTTAATCCACCCTCTCTTTTATTAGCTCTATCTCTTCTCTTATCCACTTACACTCCTACTTCCCTATAGGGTAAGATAGATTTTTATACCCAACTAAGTGTGTATGTTACTCCTCTTTGAGCCAATTCCAATGAAGGAACAGTTTAAGCAAAGCCCCAACTTTTTCTCCTCCACTGTAAAAGCTCTTCCTTTCATGCTTCTTTTATGTGAGATAATTTTCCCCATTCTTCCTCTTCCTTCCCTTTTTTTCATTGCATTCCTCTTCCTCACCCCTAAATTTTATTTTTTTAATCATCTCATCATAGTCAACTCATACCCATGTCCTCTGTCTATGAATATGTCTTCTATCTGCCCTAAAAATGATAAAGTCCTTAGGAGTTACAGTATTATCTTGCCATGTAGGAATGTAAACAGTTTTACCTTATTGAATCCCTTATGATTTCTCTTTCCTGTTTATATTTTTATGCTTCTCTTGAGTCTTGTATTTGAAGTCAAATTTTCATTAGGAATGGTCTTTTCATTAGGAATGTTTGAAAGTCTTCTATTTCATTAAATATCCATTTTTCCCCCTAAAGTATTATGCTAAGTTTTGCTGGGTTGTGATTCTTGGTTGTAATCCTAGCTCCTTTGCCCTCCAGAATATCATATTCCAAGTCCTCGAATCCTTTAATGTGAAAGCTACTAAATCCTGTATGATCTTCACTGCAGCTTCATAGTATTTTAATTGTTTCTTTCTGGCTGCTTGCAATGTTTTCTCCTTGACATAGGTGCTTTGGAATTTGACTATAATATTCCTGAGATTTTTCATTTTGGAATCTTTTTCAGGAGGTGATCAGTGGACTCTTGCAATTTCTATCTTACCCTCAGGTTCTAGGATACCAGGGCAGTTTCCTTGATAATTTCTTGAAAGATGATGTCTGAGCTCTTTTTTTTATTATGGCTTTCAGGTAGTCCAATAATTTTAAAATTATCTCTCCTCAGTCTATTTTCCATATCAATTGTTTTTCCAATGAGATAATCCAAATTTTCTTCTATTTTTCATTCTTTTGACTTTTCTTTTTCAGCCTAAGACCAATTCATATTTTTCTTTGAGGCTCTGGATGTAGCAGTTTTGACTTTTTTGTCTTTTTCTGAGTTTATATTTTGATCTTCCCTATTACCATAGTAACTGTCTAGGATCAGAATCACTTTTTGTTGTTTGATCCTTTTTCCAGCCTATTTCTTGACTTTTCACTTTATATTAAAGTTGGGTTCTGCTCCCAGAGTGGAGGGGACACTGTCTCAATCTTCAGGTTTTTTGTACAGCTATATTCAGAGCTAGTTCTGGAGGGGTCTATGAGCTTTCAGTTTTTCCAAGGTGTATTATCTAAGGAGATGTCTGTTTACTACTCTTTTGGCCTGTGCTCTGGTCTGTGAGCACTCTTTTTCATAATGGAGTTGTAACCAGGGTCCCCACTCCACTGTAGCTGCAAACTCTTGTGTACCAGAGGTCTCCCTTGCCCTGGAACTGTGACCCAGGACTGTGACCCAAATCCCTGTATGGACAATGCAACAGAGTCCTGCATCTCGTGCCAGCAAAGGGACGCCTGTAATATCCTTCTGACCAGTTGTCCAACTGCCTTATCATTTGCAGACTGAGAGATCCAAAAGCCACTGCTGCCTATTCAGTTGCCCACCAAGGCCAGTTGCTGGTTTGTCAGGAGTTCTCTGCACTATACTGTGCTCCACTCTCATCCCAGTACAACAGATCTTTCCTACCAACCTTCTAAGTTATCTTGGACTGAAAATTGTTTCACCTTATCCTTTTGTAGGTTCTGCCACTCCAGAATTAATTTTGAAGTGTTATTTTAAAGTTGTTTGGAGGGGAATTTAGGAGAGCTCAGATGGGTCCACACCTTTTCTCTGCCATCTTGACTCCACCATCTTCCCCCCACTACCTAAGGAGACCCTCTGAGCTCTATACCCTTCATGAATGATTGGGATCAGTCCTGAAGGAACCTAAACTCCAAAGACATAGGGCAGGTGCTTTTTCCTCAAAGTGTTTGGTTCTCTATACCTCCACCCCAGAACCTGAAGTGGATAGGAGGTAATTATTTTAAAACTTAGGGTTGTTTCAAATCTAGAGTTTTCAAAAAAAAAAAAGAACAGTAGAAAGGCACTCAGTGCTCAATGTATATTTGATTCTGAAGGTAATACGGAGCCACTGGGATTCATTGAGTAGAGACAGGATGTGATAGGAAAATCACTTTGGCTATGTGACAGTTGGAGTGGGGAGACACTTGAGTCAGAAAGATCATTTAGGAGATGATTACAGGAGACCAGATGAGAGGTGATGAAAGTCTACACTGGTATATGGCCTTTGTGAACACAGACTCCTGATCACCACTGCCCTCACCCTTCTACCCCAACCCCCCAAAATAAGTCTCCAAAGGCATTTAACAACCAAGGAGCCTCTTAAGGGACCCAAATTCTTCTATTTCAATGCTGCCAGTACTAGGGGAACATAGATAGCCACAAACCTCACTGAGAGTCTCTTCATGGATACACACGGGGTACCAATACCCCACAGGCATCCACATGCAAAAGTACACAGGGGCACTCCCTTCATGTGATCACTGCATAACCAAGGATTTGTGGGGAGGGTGAGTAGAGCTAGGATCTAGACTGATGCAATAGTAATAGTGATCTTTAGAGGGTCTTGGAGTTCCTTTCCCTTCTCTATAGCAACAGAACTCCAAACCCTTCTAAAGGGACTGGCTGTCAACATCCACAGGAAGGGATCTTCCAGGTAGTGAAGAGCTAGAAATGAGGTGACCCATGAACTCAATCAGGGTCCAGCCAGACCAGGAAAGAATAGGTCAGTAACCTCTGACCCTTCAATATCTGTCTGCCTATTCCTACTGTTGAATCCCTGCCCCCCTCTCTCTTATTCCTATGAGGCACAGAGGAATGAGAGGGTTGATCCTGGAGGACTGGGGTGGGGATGGAGGAGGTGATGGGATGGCAGGGAGAGGAAAGAGTGACCATGGGATGACAGGAGACTAGATGGTGTGACCTTGGAGGATACGGGAGTGGGTGACAACCTCAGAGGGATAAAGGAATGGGTGGGATGACCCCAAGAGCACAGAGTAATTGGTGGGATGATCCTAGAAGAATGGATATGATGACCCCAGGGCACAAGGGAGAAGGCAGAATGACCTGGGCAGTGCTCCTGAGTTCTCACATATCCCCACAGGCCCTACCCCATGGCCTCAAAGAAGAAGAGTGGGGGCTCGGGCCGCCGGGGTGCAAGGGGCACAGGAGGCACAGGGGGTACAGGGGGCACAGGCACAGATGGCACGGAGACGGTGGTGCTGTCGGATCGCTACCAGTTTCTGCAGCGGGAGTTTGCAGCGTTGACTGAGCAGCTAGATACCTATGAGAATTGTGTGAAGAATATGCTATGGGAGAATGATTTCCTGGACCGGGAGGCTGCCCAGCTACGTGAGGAGAATCGGCAATATGCATCTTACATGTCCTCACGGGCCCAGCGCTGTGCCAACTTCATCATCACACTGGATGCACAGAACCGTGTAGACCTGGCCCAGGTTCACTTCCAACAAGAAGAGCTCACTGCTCTGTACCAGGGTCGCGAGGGCGCAGTACGCTCCCAACTCACAGAGATGGAGGCCCGCTCAGCCCAAATGGCACACGAGGTGGAACTGCTACAGCCCTACAAGGTCAATGACCCATAGGTGACCAGGGGTACAGGTGGGGGATGCACACAGGGCTGGGGAAAAGGGAGAAGACACAGATGAGGGGTCAGATAAGGAGGACTCAACAGAGCCTTCAGAGATGGTTTATAAAAGCCATTAAACTCAATTGGCCTAGTTGTTCTTATCCTCATATACTTATCTGTCTCCTGAACCTCAGAGATGCTGGCTCAAAGGTCTGGACATGGGACAACCTATATAAAACCCTAGGGGATTGCATGAAGGGGACTGTCCATGTCAACACCTTGGGGCTGATCCTATGGTCCTCTGGACCTTCCCAGGAACTACAACTGGAGCAGTTGGCCAGGATCAAAACCCTGGAACGAGAGTTACTGCACATGAGAGTGGAGCACACCCAGCTACTCCACCGTGTGAAAGGACGTTTCCTGGAGGACAAAGCTGCATGTGAGCGTGAGGCCCGGCAACAGGTGCAGTTGCTGGTGCGCAGAGCAGAGCGTGAAGCCACTCGCTCCCTCCTCATACACATTCAATCTATTAAAGCCGAGAACAGGCGTCTCCGGCAGGAGCTCCTGGAGCTCCTGCTCCGGACAAAGCTGCTACATGATACCAGGCAGGAGCTGCTGGAGCAGCGGAGGCAGTTGCGGCAGGAGCATGAAGACACCAGAGAACTGGCCAAAATCCATGGCTGGCTTCGGCGGGGCCCTGATGGGCCCCAACTTTGGGAGCCACCACTTCATGAAATCAGCTCAACTTCATCCTCATCCTTGCTCGCACCTTCCTCACTCATGCCCACCTCTTCATCTTTGCCCACCTCCTCACCCATGGTCCAAGCCTCAACCATGCTCCATGCCTCACCCATGCCCCTAGACTCGACCATGCTCTATGCCTCGCCCATGTTCCTAGCCTCACCTGCTCCCCTAGCCTCACCTGTTCCCCCAGCCTCACCCATACCCCCAGACTCTTCAGAAAACGTTGCAAGTCCCAGTATGCCGGCTGGTAGCCCTGATGCCTCTTCATCTGCCCCTACAATCTCCAATACCAAATCTCCAACCTAAGGAGGACCTCATGAGGTTCCCCCTTAGTCCTCTTTACAGAGCCATGGCACTTCCCATGATGAGTCTAAGAGCATGGGACCAAAAGCAAGCCCCTGAGCAGGGCCTCGGGAGCTAGAGAGGGCTGGGGGCAAAAGGGAAAGCCAGAAAGGGAGAGTTTCTAATAAAGGTCTATGTCATGTCCCACATCCTGCCTTTATGATGATCTATGTATGACCTTTAGCAATCTGCTACCCTTCTCTGTGCCTCAGTTTCCTCATCACTAACAAGAGGGAGGTGAACCAAGTCATCTTTAAGATCCCTTCCAGCTCTAATATTCTATGATTCTAGGCTTATTCTTTGTTCATTTATTTACTGATTTATTCATAATGTGGATTGTAGCTAGCGGGGCCAGTAGGTAGAGCACTCTGCCCAGAGCCAGGAAGACCTGAGTTTAAATGTGGCCTCAGACACTTACTAGCTGTGTGACCATGGTCAAGTCAATCAACCTCTATCTGCCTCAGTTCCCTAATCTGTAAAATGGGGATAATACTAGCACCTACCTTGCAGAGTTGTTGTAAGGATCAAATGAGACAATATTTGTTTAAAAAAAAAAAACACTTAGCACACAGCACCTGGCACATGGTAGGTACTATATATTCTCTTCCCCCTTTCACTGAGCCAAAAAAATGGGACAGTTGGGGTGGGTTTATTTCTCTGCTGTCTTCAACCTACAGAAAAATAGGGTGTCAATTAATTGGTTAACGAACTAGGAAGACAATGGAGTATATAACTTGGCCACCAGGTGGCACTAGCCTCTAGCCACTACCCAAAGGCTTTAACCAGGTATTCAGAGCAGATATGCAGGTTTTCCCAAAGGCCTCAGTATTTCCACTGCTCATCAAAAGTCTCTCAGTCTACCAACTCTTAGATTTTTTCTTCTCCCAGAGATGCAGTCCCAACTAAATGTTGGTCTATGAATATGGAATAAGAAAATGGTGAGTTGCCCTGAAATGTTAAAATTAGAGAAATGTCGATGGCTCTGCCCCCACCCAACATGCAGGACAACTGTTCTCATTGGCTTCATAAGACTCAAATTTTGACATTTTTAACAATCATATGATTTATTCAAACAAATGAAGGTAAATGTTTTAAATTAAAAGAACTATCAGGCCCAACCTTTCCCCAAAATCTTCTACCCACTCCTGTTCCTGGAGATATGAAGAGAAGTTACACATCTGTGATGCCAGCATTTAACTCAAAAGGTAAAAAAAAAGCACATAAGAGAAAGGTAGGCCTTCCTTCCCCTCCCACAACTAATTGTTCTCTTAACTCTGTGATAGAAGTCCACCCCAGCACTCTGGAACATGCTGCAACAGCAATACTCCCCATAAATCTTGGCCCACAACTTCCATCTCCAAGCCAGATCCTGACCTCAGTTCTGGCTGGTCTCAGGCCCAGTAGTTAGCATCTCAGAGGCCAATGAAACAGCAGCAGTCATAATACCATTACTTGCTGCTACAAGCTGTTCTCCCTTTTCCTTCCTTCCCTCCCCTCCCCTTCCTCTCTCCTACCCTTCTCTATTTCCTTCATCTCTCTCCCCCCCCCCACCCTCTCCCTCTCTCCCCTAGATTGCACCCTAGTGGGAAAGAAAGTTGGGTCAGTCATATGAAAAGATTCAGATGGAATTAAAGACCAACAAACTCTCCCCATGAACAGCCCAGGAGTAAGGGCTGTTGCAAGTTTGTATGAATAGTCTCATCCTATCTCCCAAACTTGTGACTAAGCAGTCCTGCTTTCATGTCTTGAAGTCTCAGTTTCTCCTGTGCCTGCCTTCAGAGTCCCTCAAACTCCCATAGAAATATAATACATTATAAGCCCTGATCCGAGGCCATGGGTTAAAATGTGGGTCTCTACCTAATTAGGAAAGCTTGGGCTACTTTCTCTAACCTTTACTTTCCTCATCCATAAAATCAGGAAGTTGGGATAAGTGATCTATAATGTCCCTTTCATCTCTAGAGAGTACAATTATTCTTAAGCGACATAGTAGCCTACATGATGCAAAGATGCCCACTCTTTTCACTCTTATTTGATATAGTTTTGGAAATTCTAGCCACAGCAATAAGACTAGAGAAAGAAGTCAAAGGCATAAAGATAGGTAAAGAGGAGATAAAACTATCCTTATGTGCTGATGCTTTGATGGTATACTTGGAAACTCCTAGGAAGTCAGCAAAGATACTGATAGAGAATTAATCTCTTCAGCAACGTTACAGGCAACAAAATAAATCCTCAAAAAATCAACTGCATTTCTATGTGATAATAACAAAACCCAAGAAGCACTAATAGAAAGGAAAATCCCATTTCAAATAACCACAATTACGCATAAAATATTTAGGGATCAAACTACCAAAGCACAAGAAAAGACTTGTATCAATTCAATCACAAAGTGCTCCTTTTTAAAAAAATTTATTTTCAATTCATAAACAGAAGAAGCATTTCCATAAGAGTAAAATAAAAAAGATGATTGCACATAAAACTGCAAATCTACCATGTACAACAAGCTATTCCCTGAAGTTATCATGTAAATTTCTTTTTTTCTTCCCTCTCCCCCCCCATCAAGATGGCTACCATTAGACACAAATAAATATGTATATGTAAAATTATTCAATATGTACTTCTATAAGTTCTTTCTCTGGTTGCAGATGATATCTTTCTTCATATATCCTTTATTTTTAATTTGTGTGTTTTATAATAGTCAAAAATACTTAGTGCTCAAAGTTGTTCTTAAAACAATATTGCTTTTACTGTATATAATGTTCTCTTGGTTCTGTTCACTTCGCTCTTCATCATTTTGTGCAAGTTTTTCCACACCTTTCTAAAATCATTGAGCTTTTCATTTCTTATTGCACAGTAGTATTCCCTCACAAATATACACCATGGCTTGTTCAGCTATTCCCCATTTGACAGGGATCCCTGTAATTTCCAGTTCTTTGCCACCGCAAAGAGAGCTGCTATAAACATCCCATTCACATTCAAAGTTATAATTACCATTTGTGAATTTCCCTCCATCTTATTTTTATTCACTATTTCCTTTCTGGGTCTCTTTTTTTACCCTATCCCTATTACCTTATCTTCTCCCCCCACACTACCACCCCCCATTTCATCCACCCCTCCAAAAGTCTCCAATCCCTTCCCCTCATCTCAATCCAAACACCCCTCCAAAAGTCCTCCCCATCCTCCTAAATCCCAATCTAAACACCCCTCTTAAAGTCCTTCGCCCACCCTGTCCCCAGTTTTCTCACCTCTCTACATGTTCAGGAGACTTCTACACCCTTCCAGATATACATGTTGTTTCCTCTTCAACCCAGATGAGAGTAAAGTTCCAACATTACCAGCCCTCAACTTCCCCTCCTTCCTCTGTATTAGTTCTTCCTTTCACACCTCATTTTTATAATGATTGCTCCCTTTTACCTTTTCCTACTTAATTTTGTTTTTTAGAATCACCCCATCATACACAACTCAGCCCCAACCTTTCTTTCAAGCTACTTTAGTAATGATGACAGCTTTAAGAACGCTGATAACATTTTCATATATATGACAAATAGCTTGACCTTAATAAGTGCCTCATAATTAGTCTTTAATGTTTTCCTTATATTCCTTCTGGATCTTTTATATCGAACTTTCCATTGAGTTTTTGTTACAAATACCTTTTGGTTCATTGAATATTCATTTTTTTTTCATTCAAGATTACACTCAACTTTGCTGGGTAAATTATTCTTGGACACAACTCTTTTGTGCTTCAAAATACAATGTTCCAAGATCTATGGTCTTTTAGAGTAGAAGCTACTAGGTCTTATGAAATCCTGACTGTGAGAAACATGGTTTTAGGGATCACTGGACTTCCCCAAATTGTGAGAACATGCAGCTTTGGGGATCATTGGACTTCCTAGGCAGGGCCAAAGTCCTGAGGAAGAACCCTGTGATAATCCCTAGGGAAGGCTGTACAGACCACAGGACTCCCAGAGAAAGACCAAGTGGTAGCCCCCCTTAATCTGTGGGGACCACAGGGCCTCCTAGGGGTCAGACCGTAAGGAGGACCCAAGTGATAGCCCCTTAGGACGGCAGTAAGATCACAAGGCTCCCGAGACAGGGCCGGAAGTCTCAAGTGATGTCCCCTTAAGAAGGCTGTGCAGACCACAGGGTTCCCCAAGGGAATCCAGAGTGGTAGCCCTCTTAACACCGCAGGGGGGATCACAGGGCAGTGGGGATCACAGGGCACCCCAAGGCAAGATCCGGGAGTAAGCCCAGGACAAGCTTCCGCTGCCTATTGCTTCCCTTCACCTGACCTTAGGAAGATCCATGTGATTTGCCCAGTCTCACCCAAAGAACTCAAGACCAGAGTGGGCAGAGGAAGGCATTTTATTACGCTCCTGGAGAGAGCAGGTGTAGTGCTCATGGGAACACTCACACTGATACAGCTGCAGGAGAAGGGATAACCATTCCCTCCTTTCCTTCTAGAGTTATGGTTACTTTACAATCCTTATTTTTTTACATAGTTTTCCTAGGTTATACAGTTTATTTAGATAGGATAATAAGGATACAGAAGCAAAAGTAAAGTTAATTAGATTTTCCTTGTCTTAGTTTAGGATTAAACTATATTCTTTTACTTCCCCTACTTTCCCTCTTTAACATATGTGAATTATGCAAATCAGTAGGCCTGGATTCTTGACCAAGACCAGACCCTAGATAAGTTTCAACTGGTTCAAGTGGGTTTGGCCTCTCTAATTCCCCAGACTGTCTTCTCAAAAAGCATGCACATGCATACAAGCCTCTGACCTCTCACCTGACCAACCTTGAGGCCTGGTCTCTGCTAAAGCTGAGGTGGGGGAGGGCAGGGAAGCACACCTTTAGTTCTGTGGAAACAAAACTCCTCCCATTTCTTACAATTTCCCCCTCTTCTTTTAATCAAATTTTTGTTTCCACATTTTTAATATTCCCTTACTCTCTTTCTCATCTGAATTTTTCTCCTTAATCATCACCCCTTTAAATATGGGAAGAACTGATCGACGCATTGACAAATCAAAGGGGGCAGTCCCCTTTGTAAATACAGATACAGAGACCCAAAAGAAAATGGTAATGAAATTGTTCCTTTAAGATTCAAAAGTCTTCTTCCCATAAGGCTGTCTGGCAGGGAACAACATCAGTGAAGTCCTCTGGTCCTTGGTATTTGTTCCAGCCATCTCCAGCATCTTCTTCTTGCCTTCTTGTAGGAACCAGCTTTTTTCCATTCTCCTACAAAAGGTACCTTGGCACAATTTTCTAATCCTTATACCCTGATCATTTTTACAAATTCAAAATTGGAACTTTGGTCAATTGCCATGTTTAAGAAATTTACATCAGAACCCAGTTCCTCATACTTTACATTAACTCTTTACATACTTTACTTAACATACTTTACATTAACATTTCCTCACCAAGAGGATGATATTTCACTAAGGAATTAACAGCAGACTCTAGCACATACATAAATACATTAGATAACCAATTCTTAACACAGTACATATAACATCATAAAATTTTAGTCATGCCATGTTTCTTTGATGGCATTTACAAAATAAACCTCAAAACATTCTTCTTTTAACATTACTAATTGTAACAAAACTTTAGATAAGCATGATATTAACCAAATAACAAAATATTCTCACAAGCCCTTGACCTAATTATCTCCACACCATTGCCAAGAAAAAAACCTAACAACACTAGTCCCAGTCCTATAGTAATCTAAGATGTTCCATAATCAACTATTTTAATAGATTTACTAAACCTTCTGATTATAGAAATTTGCCACCAAGAGAGCAGGGACTTAGAGTAAGGGGACCATATTTTCCCCAGCTTCCTGTCAACTCCAGGCAGAGGCTATGTCAAACTGCAAGCTGCATTGAGCCAGGCTTAGTCTGCCAGGTTTCAGTTAAGTCAAGAGGGTCCCACCTCAGCATATGCTGAACAGTTGCCCCCTCAACTTTGCCAAAAAATCATATCTGCAGCTCATGCCTGCCCTCCCACAGGGCTGCTGGCATCTTGGGTCAGCCTTCCTTGATACTCACACCTGGAGTTAGACTCAGAGAAACAGTCAGCTAACAGTCCCATTAAGTCTTTGAATGGCAAGTTCCAGTGATCAGTGACGATTGCCTAAGGAACATCCTTAAAGCTAGCTCTAAATAGTTTGCAAGTCTTTCCTCCCTTGTTCATAAAATCTTCCCATTAAGATCATGTTACTGCTCTAACACATTTGCATCAGTTTCTCCTCTATTTTTCTATTCTTCTCTAATTGTACCTGATCTGAAAGAACTGAACCATATAATTTTTATCTTTGTTTTAGATGATGGAATGAATTCCAATCCACATTTAACTTTTTCCATCAATATATAAATATTCTACAACTTCTCTCCTAAAGAGGCTTACATTGAAATTCCTTTCCCTAAACTGAAGATCTCTGATTTAGTTCCAGTGATTAATTACACTATTTGTATTAATACCTAATTGCTCTTATATCACTTTAAAACATCTAAGGACCCTATCCCACATAGATACAATATAACTTTAAATCCCAGCCTTAGTCTATGGGATAATGATTCAACCTTACATTTGTAAGCAATATTATCTCATAAAACTTCTTTTCCCTTCTTTCCCAAATTATTCCCATTAATACTTTAGAAGCCATATTATCTTTCATTTGACTATACAAGAGTACCAATGTAACCAGTCACTTGATTAAAAACAACATATCTGCATTTATCCAATTTTCCATTTTTTTTTCCATAAAACCAACTTCTTTCACAATGGTAACAGATTCTAGCAGATACCTTCCCTTTTGTCACTACCAGCTTATTTCTGATTACAGAGATCTGCCATAAAAAAGCATCATATCATCTCACCCCGAAAGTGGGTTCTTTTACATCAGATGGCAAGTTTTACTAATGAAAACTACCAAACCAAACCCCATCTCAAATCTAACCTTATAAGTTCTGCTGACTTTAAGAAGCCAGGTTTGGAGGCTTCTGACCCCTACTGTAATGGTCCTTTAACCACCATCCCCCAAGGCTTCTATAGATAAGCATTAATTCTAACAATTCTAATAAGGTTCTCACCCAGAAACTCCGAAAACTCACAATAGGTTTGAACTGCAACCGATTAGCTTACAGGTGGAAATTCAGCAGGCCTTCTAAAAATTATACAAAAAGACTTTACAGAACACTTTTCAAAAGTATTTTCCCTTCTTTAAAACAGTTTAAAATTGATCCTGATATAAATAGGGATTGTCACTAAACTTTCATGAAGAAAAATTATTTGGACAGCTCTAAAATGAGATGTGTCTCCTTCTTAAAGCAAAATAACCTTTAGACATTGGGATTAATTCAAATTCCCAAAGTGCCATCACCAATTAGTCCATAAATCTCCAGATTAACATACATAAATATATCTTTAGATGATACAGGCTTGAAAATCACACCCCTGTATTTTTCAAAGTATTATAACAACTCAATTCTTTGTTATAACAGAACTTCCAGATATCACAAAATTCTTTAGTCAAAAAGGTGTTGTAATGGAGAGAACACATACTTTTCATACATTACATACCCAATTAAATTAGCTTTATCACAATTACAAAGTCTACCAGGACTTTAAAAGCTTTGTGCATAGGAATTCCTCCACCCCAAAAACTTCACACAAGATCGAATATCCAAAAGCCCTTGGTTCAGTTAACAACCTCAATTTCTTAATTAAGTACAATTCTTAATCTAACAACATCTAGATTACAAGAGGAATTATTTTAATCACTAGTGGTAACATTTTAATTTCTAAGGCCCAATACTCTTAGCACTGTAAGAAAATTTATAAAATGACATTTTTAACAGTTCACAATGTATCCTGAATTGACAGAGATTACAAGAGGACCCAACAAGGCCTTTGTATAAATAGTTGATTTATAGCAAAAACAATTTCAACTGAACTTCCAGACAAAACTTGGAAGTTATAACTTCTTAGGTTATAGCAATTGTCCAACTTCTTAACCTAGTGCAACTCTAACAAAATGTAATGATGCCCTAAACATTATTGTGTATGTAAAATTTGAACTACTCATTTCAGTGTAGGTAAATATATTTCTAAACCAAATATGACAGTTTAGAATTATCAAATTTTCATCACATCCTTTAAAGGCACCCAATTCACATGTATCAAGCTCAGATTAAAATCACATAATGGTCTTCTTAAATTTCACAATCTAAGAGAATTTTAGAAATACAGAAACAATAAATGTCAGGTGACATCAATTGCATTTCCAGGTTACCACATATGAGAATTGTTGATCCTATTACTTCTGGTATATATAAAAATTGAGCGAAAACCCGTTGACCCTTCCAATAGGTAGGGGTCCACAGAAATCCTCACCCTTAACTCCCATAACCTTTAGGGTTTTTCTCCCAATTTTTACCCCAATGGGTAGTGTACAAAGGGAAGATCTCTCTATCCCTGTGTCTATACCAAGAATATTATGTCTTCTTTATGATCCCCAACCTTTAGGTTTACTAGGGGTTCTCAGCTGGGTCTAGAGAGAAAGAGCTCCAGACCTCAATAGTCTTCCTCAAAAGTGAGGAGGGGAGCTACCTATTCTTCCTTCCTTAACTCAGGACACTCTCTCTTAAAATGTCCTTTATTACAATACAGACTGTCCTACCTGTCCATTTACCCACATCTCTCCGATGTCCTGAAGCCCTGTGCCCTTTGAGATTCTCCCTTAAGGATTGTTTATGATCACCTCTTCCTTTTTGTTTCCTCATAACTTCCCTCATAGTATTGGCCATGACCCGAGCTTTCTGTTTCTATCTTTCATCCTCCCGCCTCACATACACTTTCTGAGCCTCTCTCAATAATTCGCCTATTGGTCTCTCACTCCATCTCTCTAATTTTTGCAATTTCTTATTTATATCTGGCCATGCCCTGGTGACAAAGTTTACTTTTAGCATCCCTTGGGCCACAGTGATGAGGGCACAGTCTCTGGGAACCCCCTTGAATCTGAAATACAGTCTCTGGGAGCCCCCTTGAACTGTCCTTGAATCTTCCAACTAGATCTGGCCCTCCCCTAAGGCCATAAGCCTTACATTAGCATTAGGCCCAAATCTCTACCTAGCCTTGCCCTTTATTGTCTAGTTACTTCCCAGCCTTGATACTATCAATATCCATGTCTTCAGCTACTTCCCACCCCCCATTCCATTCTCTTGGTTGCTGGAGTCCAACCTCATCTCAAGACCCTCCCTAAAGCCCTCCTCTAGTCACCCCAGACCACCACTCAATGCCTCCTACAATCTTTGGGTGTAGAATCTCCATCTTGCCTCCATGAAGGTGCTCAGATTCAATCTAGCTCAGCCCAGACTAAATCTGGCCCGCCTGTGAAAACAGGCATCACAAAGGGTGGGACTTCCCAAGACAACCCGTCATGGTGAACCTCCAACAAACCCCGTCCCCTCCCTTGGCCCAGAAGGCCCGAGCCAAATACCTTCGGCAGGACCCAGTGTGTGGGCACCTTGGGGTCTTGAGTACCCCCAGAAACCAATGGTTCACTAACAACCATCATTTTGATTTAACCTCTTCAACAGGATCCTGAATATCTCCTCATTCTTTCTAGGAACTGAGGAGATTCATCATTTTTTTTTCCTGATCTATTTCAAAAGCCTTATATTCTGTGATTTTGGCACAGCTTCCCTCATCCCTTCTATTACCAATTGTCTAAGATCCTGCATATTCCTATGATGTTCTTTAATATTGTTATCCCAGTTTGGATCTTCATTTGGGAATTTTCTATCCACAGCTACCGCTCCTGGTCCTGGAGGGTATCTCCTTTCCCATCCCTCCATGGCTGCCTTTTTAATCATACCCTTTTCTTCTCCCATAAACAGGAGGTTGAGTACAGACATTAATTCTGCCTAGTTATTAGGAATATTTGCCTGGCCAAACTTATAAAAAAAAACTTTATTTCATATCATTATTTGCTTTAAGAACCATCCAGTTTTGAATTTGGCACCCTGCTTTCTCCAAGCTTCATCTTATGCATACTGGCAATTAACAAAATGCCTAAGGATTCTAAGGATTTTTGAGGGGGAAGGGATGTGGGTACTTCTCTTAAAAAAAATAAAAAAATCTTTTGGACTCTTAAGAAAGATAAGAGGGAGTGGTCCTTAAGAGCATGTGGGCTTGCAACTCCCCCACTCATTCTTTATACCAAGCTAAAATATTTCTCAGTTTCCTCTTCAGCCTGCTGCCTCTGATAAAGGGAAAAATCCCTTTCAGTTTTCTAAGGGCTCCTCCCTAGGTGGGGCCTGGCAGCCCCTTGAGAGCAAAAGAGGCTACCTTTCTAAGCACTAACTAATCAGCCCTTTTTTTCTAATCAGGTTACAAGTTTCTTTAGCTTCAGCTCCTAATTGACACACCCAGTCTTCTAAGGTGGAGTGGCGGGGAGGGGGGGGGGGGTGGCCAAGAGCACCTGGCAGCTAAGAGCAGCATGTGGAATGAATTCCAGGTGGTCTCAAGCTGCCATTCTACAACCCCCCCACCTAAATTCCTTTTCTATCTCCCTTTCTTTCCCAATCTTTACTGAATCTTTTTACTCCTCCCATTTCTTACACTGACCATATTTCTGCAGTATTCAAATTGGTTTTTTTTTCCTTGTTGTTTGCAATATTTTTGCCTTAACCTGGGATTTTTGAAAGTTGGCTATGACATTCCTGTAAGTTTTCCTCCTGGGATC
Source organism: Trichosurus vulpecula (assembly GCF_011100635.1). Classification (NCBI taxonomy): domain Eukaryota; kingdom Metazoa; phylum Chordata; class Mammalia; order Diprotodontia; family Phalangeridae; genus Trichosurus; species Trichosurus vulpecula. Next base: position 80,560,714 of record NC_050573.1, read on the forward strand.
TCTTTCAGGTGGTGAACAGTAGATTTTTCTTTTTTCTACTTTACCCTCTTGTTCTAGAACTTCAGGGCAATTTTCCTAAATAATTCCTTGCAGTATTGCATCCAGGTTCTTTTTTTTTTTTTAATCACAACTTTCAGGTAGTCTGACAATTCTTATATTGTCTCTTCTCGATCTGTTCTCCAGATCAGTTGTTTTTCTAATGAGATTTTTCATATTCTCTCCTATTTTTAATAGTTTTCTAGTTTTATTATTTCCTGGTGTCTCATAACATTATTCAACTCCTCTTACCCAATTCTAGTTTTCAAGGAGTAATTTTCTGTTTTTCCAATTGGTTAACTTTCTTTTCATAATCTTCTTGGATTGCTTTTTTCCCCTAATTTTTCCTCAATCTCTCTTATTTGATTTTTTAAATTCCTTTTTAAGTTCTTTCAAGAATTCTTTTTGGGTTTGTGACTATTTGATGTTACTCTTTAGGATAGGAGTGGCTTTTTTTTAACCTCACTATCTTCCTCTGTATATGAACCCAAATCAGGTTCTTTTTCCTTTGCTTACTTGTTTTTATTTTTATTTTTTTGTTTTATTTTAAGTGGCTTATTATTATAATCAGTTTTTAATCCCAAATTGTGGGTGTTACCCTAGGCTTCAGGTCCTTCTCATTGTTATTTTCTGAATTCTGACTGGGGGCTCAGCCTCAAGAACTCTTCTCCTCTAAGCCACAGTTATAGCCCCCAGCCACGCTGTCCCAAATATGTTCTTACTCCCTTTGGTACCACACTCACCAGGAGTGTGCTTGCTCCTCCTCACCCACAGCCACAGCCCAGGATCATTTCTGGTCAGCACTGCTAGGCTTGGCTTCTGGAAACACTGGGGCAGGGGTCACTCAATTTTCTCCCACTCAGCCATTTGCTGTTCTTTATGAGGTAAAAGTTTGTGAGGTGAAATTTCTTGAGATTATGAGTGAGGTGAAAATTGAGGTGAAATTTCTTTAGGCCTAGTCTGCTTCCCAATGGAGCTGCCCTCAGGGTCTACTGTTTGCCAATTCAATGGAGTCAGCCTAGAGGTATCTACACTTCACTCAGGCCGAACTCCAGTCCCTGAAATTCCTGTCTTTTCTGAGGTTCTCTCAAGTTATCTTAAAAGAACAACTACTTTACCCTTTTGTTTTTGCTGCTCTACATTCATTTCATGGTAATTTCCTGTCTATTTGTGGAGGAAATCTGTAGAGCCTGGAATTTTCTGACCTACTCTACCATATTCCCAGAATGTACTTTTTCAAAGTGCTCCTTGAAGAAATAAAGAACTAAAGAAGAAATAAACAGCTAGAAGAGTGGTCAGTGTACATGGCTAGGTTATGCCAATATAATAAAAATGTCAATACTACCACAGATAATTAACATTTTTAATGCTTTACTAATCAAATTACCAAGGAGATACTTTATAGAAGTTGATTTTTTAAAAAGATAGCATCGTTCTATGGATGATAGCAGTCCATCCCCAGCACTCTGGAACATGCTCTGGCAGCTCCATATGCCCTGTAGTCTCTGATCAAGCTTATACTTTGCAGGAAGTTTCTGCTGATAGCTGCAAGGGCACCAAAAAGGTATAAATTATAGATTCAAGGGTAGCGACAGAATCACAGGACACCATGACAAATTATTTTAATTCTCACCTCCTAACATCCCTTAACACCTCAATCAGTCAATTAACTATTGTGCCAGGCCCTGTTCTAAGTGCTAGGGATACAAAGAAAGACAAAAAACAGTCCCTGTTCTCAAGGAGCTCACAATCTAATGGAGGAGACAAGACACAAACAACTATAAGCAAACAAGAGATATAATACAGGATAAATTGAAGATAACCTCAGAGGAAAAACAGCAAGCAAGAATAAGAAGGAAAGGGATCTTACAGAAGGACTTTAACTGAGACTTGAAGCTAGCCAAGTAACCAGGAAGCAGAGGTGAAGACATGGGGGATGGGGGGACATCCAATGAAAATGCTTAGAGTCAGTATCATATTCAAGAAATAGCAAGAATAGCAATATCAATGGATCATAGAGTACATGGAGGGGAATGTGGTATAAGAATGCTAAAAAGGTAGGAAAAGGCAAGTTGTGAAGGGCTTTTAAAGCCAAACAGAGAATTTTATATTTGATCCTGGGGATGACAGGCAGCCACTGAAGCTCATTAAATAGAGGCGTAGCTGGAATTGTTCTCTCCTGCTCAGTCACTAGCTCCAGCTCTCAGATTCCAGCTCCTTGGTCCTATACAGTCCCCACAAGGCATTACCTATCTGTATGCCAAACCAAACAGACTTCCTGTCACACCAAAGAAGGTGTCCAAGGCTCATTTATGATCTAGGTGTATTCTCCTCTGATAAATGTATCAGAGCTAAGTGGAGTGGGGTGATTTCCCCACCAAGTGACACCTAGTTAACCCACATATGTTCTCATCCCATAAATGTCTCAAGAATGTAGCATCTTATCACTTACTTTAAATGGGGTGGGATGATTATCTGGGCTGACTATCCCACCCTTACATAAAAAAAAAAAAATTTTAAATAAATAAAAGGTAACTAATTAAAGACTGGGAGGTCTTGACAGAGTTGAGAGAACCATTTAGGAAGTGAGTATGAAGAGAACAAACCAGGGCTGGGAGAATAGAGGGAAAGGGCAAGATCATCTGCCATCCAGAATTTACAGAAAACAATAAATACCTACAGTGAGTCCCACCTAATGATCAAGTAGGATCAGACTGGATGAGATGCAAGTCTTTTCTCCTCCACTTTCATTGTACTTAGAGAACTATCAAAATGCCCCCACCCCCACATTCAAGTAGGAGTATGTGGGGAAATTCCTAGCCTAGAAGAAACGGGCAGAGAAGAGGAAAAACAAAACAAAACCAAGTAGAGATGCCAAGCTCAGCTTGCATCCCTGTGAGAGTGAGTGAATATTCAACTTTCATTTTTAATTTTACTTAATTAAATTACAGTAACCACACGTTGCCAACTTGAATTCTTTGGCACAGTGGTTTGGGGGGGGCGGGGAGGGGAAGAGGAGAGAAAGTGAGAGGGATAATTATTCCAAAGGAAATGAAGGATCAATCAAGGTAACCCCAGATTCTTTAAAATATTTTACTAACTCTCGCTTAAAAGTTGAATTCTAGCTGCTTTTTGTATAGAAATGCTCAGACTTTATACTCCCTCTAGTGGACAGAAAGGATATTTCAGCCTATCAAGAGGTTGAGAGCCCTTCCTGTGTAGTCAGACAGGGAATGGGCTCAAGTTGCCTTGCCACCCAGTGTCAAATTCAAATATCATTCTGAGGCATTCTCAAGCCCCTCGCTAGATTTTCGTACTGCCTTCCTTACACGGAAGGGAGGCAGCACCAAGCCCAGTGTCATGCTAATTATTCAGAAGCTAATTGCCAAAGGCAGGAAATGGCAACAGAGTCAGGGACAGAGGCTACTTCAGGGCCCCCCAAAATCTAATTCGTGCCCTTTTTTTATTGTTTGCACATTCCACCTAGACAGATGGAATGCATCCAGTAATTGTCTGGATTATTTTAATAGTCTCCCTCTGCAACAGTGATCATCACTTTGAAGATGGCATGTCCTGCTGTACCTGGACAAAATATTTCGAGGGACAATTATATTCTAGTCATTTAAAAAAAAAAGAAATTTACAGTACATACCTCTACAGCCTATACAAACGTCTGTGGACTAAGAAAGTCTACTGACATGTAACACTGACTACCTTGACCACCCCTACCTGAAGGCTAGGTCGATTAGATTTTACACACACACACACACACACACACACACACACCCCTACTCTAGTACCCTTAAGAGGGTTGGAAGTGTCTATGCCTTGGGCTCCAGGCCCCACTGATGGTATTCCTCCAAGTGTAGAGGGTGGTCTCCTGCACCTCAGTCCCATTTAGCTACTAACAATCACATTAGCTTTTACACAGAAATATTTACTTCAGAAAGTGTAACCATAACTATATAAACTTACTCCCCTACATGTCCCCCTTATATCTCAGTCTCTGGTGAGAGGAACGGGATTAGTTTCTCAGTTTAGCTCGGTTCCTATAGAAAACAGTCCTAGTTCCAAGTCTAACTTCTGCTGCCCTCCACCCACCCCCACCCGCAGTCCCAGGCGCCCTGACTTCCCACAGCTTCTATGCTAGGCTGGTTGGCAGCACCATCCCTGCCTGCTCCAAAGGCTCAGGCACCTGAAACTGAGGACAAACAACACAGAAAACACAGATACAAACACCGCCAGGCCCATTTCTTAGAGCCAGGGTAAAAGGGTAGCAGAAAAACTTTTCTGCTGTGGGTGACAGTTGATAAGAGCGGCTGAAATGGGAGCAGCAGAAAGAATGCAGAAAAGAATGAAGCCAGACCAGCTCAATCTTGCCAGTTATGAAGACAGAGGAAGCCAGTCAAAGGAGGCTCTCCTCACCCACATGGTAGGGGACTAAGAGACCTCCATGTTAGGCAACCTAGCCATGCTCCAAAGCTTCCTCAAGGGTGCCTCTGTCTTAGGTGAAATGGGTATGCCAAGACATACCCTAGTTCATATATATATATATGTGTATATATATATATATATATATATATATATATATATATATATATATATATATATATATATATATATATATATATATATACATATGGGTTATATTAGAGTGAGCTTGGATCCAGTAGTAAAAACCCATAGCCTCAAATGTCTGTTTGCAAATGCTCAAAGTTTAACAAACAGAATGAACTAGAGGTCTTAATACAAAGACGCGAATTTTGACCACACAGACACTATTGAGACTTGGTGGGATAAAGCCCATCACCATAATAAGACTCTGACTGGGTACAACTTCTTCATAAGAAACAGGACAGGTAAAGAAAATTTACTCATATTGGAAAATGTAAGAACCAGAGGAGGAAAGAATGATGAGGGGCATTGGAGTAAAGGTCAATGGATAAATAACAGAAGGAATTTCATCAGCTTAGTATGCTACAGAGCAAAAGAGGATAAATAAGGAGTTTGAGAAACAGATCACAAGCCCAGTATAGAGGTAGATATGGTAGCGACGGCAGACTTAAATTATCCTGACATCTGCTAGAGCTCCCTCTGCCAAAAGTAACTGATACCTTTTTTAAAACTTTAATTATTTCCTTTTATCTTTATATCACATACATTTCTGAATAGATCTTTTCCTCCTCTACCCCTTAAGGTTTTTTCTTTGTAAGCAAGATTTTAAAAAGAAAGGATATTTTAACAAAGTCAACCAACAGATCTGCCACATCTCTTTATAATTTTAATTGATGTTTTCTGTTTCTTACATCACCAACGTATACCATGTATTCCTCCTCCCCCCCACCCCAGCCAAACTCTATACCCATAGGCTTCTACTTCTCCAATGAAAGGAGAACAATAAGTAATAGCTTATTGACATACCTTAATAATAATTTCATCCTTCAAAGGGTAGAGGAACCAACAAGGGGGAAATTCTATTCTGGATCTAACAGTGGAAAACTGATAACTGGAGTGGAAATCATAGGAACCTAAGGAGTAAATGACTACTGTTTCCTAGAGTTGGTGGTAGAGAAGAAGAAAGTCAAGCATAGTCAGGCATGAACCCTAGATTTCTAGGAAATTATATTTCCAAGAGTTTAGATGAAGGATAGATCAGATCCCATAGACCAAAGTTATTCACTGAAAGTCAGTTGAGCATGGATAAAAAATTCTCAAAAATGAAATTCTGAAGTCACAAAAGGAAACAATTCTGGTGAAAGAAAAAATGGGAGTTATCTGAAGAACACAATGTGGATACATGGAGAACTCACCAACTTCCTCAGATTTTTTTTAAATACATGCAGAATATAAGAGCAAGGCAAGGTAACTGGATAAATACAAAAGCTTAACACAATTCTAAAAGACATGTGGCTAAACAACAGGAGGGATTGTGGGAAGATAGACATACTAATATGTTGTTGGTAGAGCTGTGAAATGGTACAACCATTTTGGAAGGTAAATTATTCAAATAAAGTGACCAAAAGGTCCATACCTTTTGAACCAATGGCTCCATCACTGGGCATATACCCCAAGGAAGTCATTAATAAAAAAAAAAAGTCAACATATACTCTGAAATATTTAGGGCAGCACTTTTTGGGATAGTTAAGAATTGGAAACAAAGTCAGAGAATGGCACCCGAAATTGTGGTACAAAAATATAATGGATTTCTACTGCTCTGTAAGAAGTGATACATACGATAAATAAAGCGAAGTAGGGAAAGATCTACATGAGCAGATGTAGAATGAAATAACCAGAACCAAGAAAACAAAATATGCAGTAATTTTGTTGTTTAGTTATTTTCAATCCTGTCCAACTCTCTGTGACACCTTTTGGGATTTTCTTGGCAAAGATACCAAAATGATTTGCCATTTCTTTCTCCAGCTCATTTTTTAGCTGAGGAAACTGAGGCAAACAGGGTTAGGTCACTTGCCTAGGGTCACACAGCTACTAGGGGTCTGAGGCCAGGATTGAACTCAGAAAGATGAGTCTTCCTGACTCTGGGTCCAGTGCTCTATCCACTGCACCACCTAGCTGCCCTTATACCCAGTAACTACAGCAATGTAAATGCAAAGAACACCCACAAAAATCAAAAGGAAATGTAACAAAATTATAAAGATCAAGCAGGACTCAAATGAAAAGATGTGAGAACACCACCTATCCCTCAGTGCAGGTGGAAAGTCCACAGGTGATACACGTTGCACATGCTTTCAGACTTTCTCAATAATTTTTCTTTCTCCTCTAAAAAAAATCACCATTTGTCACATGGGATGGCTCTCAGGGATGGGGAGGGGAGGGATAGATGGGATGCTATAGTGATCTAAGAAACAAAAAAAAATTTTTTAAATTATTTTTTAAAAAATAAGAAATGTGCCTTAAAGAGACAAAGCTCAGAATGAGATGAGAGTGGCAATGAGAACAAAGGACAACAAAAGAGAGGGAGTTTTAAAGCTAAAGTGGTACGTCCACTGCTTGGAGTTAACCTAAAGGGAGCTTCCAAAGCCAGGAAGCCAGGACTTCCCAAGCAGGCCAAATGAACATGAACATTTCTGCTTTTGCCACGGCATTCTATAGGAAATCTCTCAGCACCTTTGCTGCAATCAGTTCTTCCACTGGAAAAGTCAACCCTCAAGCCTTCCACCTCTGATTTGTTCTCCTGGATATAGGATGCGCTTTCACTCATTCCTCCAAACTCACTGGGCATGGTTGGGGCAATTAAACTACGCTTTGTTCCCTATTGCCACTTCCAGATTTTCCTTCTACCACCATAACTCCGCCACCTCTCTTACCTTGAGGTTTATTCAATATGTATTTATCATCTAATCAAAAGTATGGTGGCTGTTGCCTATAGACATCCAAAACACTCTTCTCCCTCCCTTAATAAGTTTGGTGACCAGCTCACAGTTTTCTCTCTTCCCCAACTCCTGCCTTCACACTAAGGAACTCCAGCACACATACTTCCTCAACTACTCTAACCTCCTAATTCCCCAACTTACTCATTCCCTATGAACATCTTCTCACCACTACAAGTATACGTATCAAGGGTCATACCTTTAATCTTTCCATCACTCACGAATGTTCCACATCTATGTTCACAAACTCTAAAATTTCTTTATCTGATCATAATGGGTTGTCATTCCACCTCTCCCTCTGCCTTGCAAAACCACTACAAGTTTATGTTACATAATCTCAAACTAGGAGCTCACCACTGAGAGGCAATCCTTTTATGCCTCCCTAATCTAATCACTACCCCACTTACTACAGTGGCTTCTCCATACCTTTTCTTCTCTCCTCAAACCTCCCCTAGCTTTCTCTATTCCTACCCTCTCATCTGAGAACCTTGCTTCATATTTGAGGCACTTTGGAGCAAAAAAAATAATCGATGCCATTAGCAAAGACCCCCCTTTTCTCTCTTGTTCCTAACTTCACACCACTCAGATGCCTTCTACCAGTATTTCCTCTTTCACCCTTGTTTCACATGAAGATGTGGTCTTTCTCCTCGCTAAGGATAACCCCTCTATGTGAACAAGTGATCCCATTTCACACCATCTTTCCTGGCAGATTTCCCCACCCCACCCTGCCTCACTATCCCTATTCTCTCACTACTATTCTGTCTACTGGCTGCATCTACACTGCCAGCAAACATGACCTTCACTTGATCCATCTATCCCCACTATCATTCTGTATCTCTCCTTTTATTGACTAAACTCCTTGTGAAGGCTTTCTACAATAGATGCTTCCACTTCCTTTCTTCTTAGTGTCTTAAGTCTTTGCAGTCTGACCTCCAACTTCATCATTCAACTGAAACTGCTCTTTCCAAAGTTATTAATGATCCCCAAATTGCCAAATCTAATGTTCTTTTCTCATCCCATTCACCTCATCCTGTTTGACCTCTCTGCAGCCTTTGACACTGCTAATCACCCTCTTTTCCTTGAAACTCTCTTCTCTCTTTCATAACACTACTTTCTCCTGGTTCTCCTCTTATCTGGCCATTCCTTCTCTATGCATCATGCTTGTCATGCTTGCTATATGTGGGTGTCCCACAGGGCTCTGTCTTGGACCTTCTTCTCACCTCTCTCTAAACTACTTCATTTGGTGATCCTCATCAGTTTCCATGGTTTCAATTATCATCTCTATGCAGATGACTCTCAGATCTACTTGTGCAGCCCTAACTTTTCTCCCAATGTCCAGTCTTTCATCTCTATCTGCCTATTGGGGATGTCCTGTAGACATCCTAAACTCAACATGTTCAAAACTGAACTCATCTTTCTCTCCAAACCCTCCTCTCTTCCAAACTTCCTCATTACTGTGGAGGGTACCACAGTACTCCTAGTTACCCAAGCTCACAACCTGTGTATCATCCTTACTCTCAACCCCGACCCCCACCATATCCAATCAGTGGCCAGGGCCTGCCATTTCCATCTTTGTAATATCTCTCATGTGTGCTCCCATCTATCTATCTATCCCACTCTGATTCATCACTAGACACCTGAACTATGGCAGTACCTATTGACTGTTCCTCTTGCCTCAAGTCTCTTCCCACTCCAATCCAACTTTCACTCAGCTGTCAAAGTGATCTTCCTAAAGTACATATCTAACCACATCACCTCCCTAATCAATAAACTCTAGTGATTCCCTATTACCTCCAAAACCAAATATAAATAATCTTCTGTTTAGTTTCCTAAGCCCTTTATAGCCTGGCTTCTTCCTTCCTTTCCAATCTTCTTACCCCTTACTCTTCTCCACATACTTTATGATCCAATGACACTGACCTCCTTAGTGGAGGCAGAGCCTCCAAAAGACTCCACGTTGTGATTCCAGTCATTTTCTCTGGCTGTGCCCCATGCCTGGAATACTCTCTATCCTCAGCTCCACCTCCAAGCTTCCCTGGTTTCCTTCAAGTCTCAGCTAAAGTTCTACCTTTTGCAAGAAGCCTTTCTTACTCCTCCTTAATCTTAGTGCCTTTCCTCTGAAGTTATCTCTGATTTATCCTGTTATCTTTTTTTGTACAGAGTTATTTGCATGGTTTCTCCCCCATTAGGCTATGAGCTTCTTGAGAGCAGGGATTGGTTTCTGCCTTTGTATTTCCAGTACTTAGCACAGTGCCTAACACAGAGTAGGTGCTTAATAAATACTAGTTGAATGACTGACAGGTTTCCCTCCTCCCCTCATTCCTAAAACATATCTACTCCACTGTACACTGCATGCTGACCTGTCTTTTCAAAGTCAGAGAGTGAGAAAGAGAAAGAAAAGTGGTAAACTAGTCTAACAGTTCACTTTTATATACCAAGAGAAGCAGAGGCAATGATCTATCCCCCAGAGTCTTAGTCAATCAAGTTCTCTGTATCCTATCAAAAAAGGTACTGGTAAGCATGCCCATATCCCATGGGGTGATATCCCTTAGATTGCTTCAAAGAAAGGATCAGACTCTATTTCTTTGTTTATTTGTTTGTTTTAAGCATGTAAAAAATGTTTATTGACTAACATACAAGAGTGTGTCTAATATAGTACTGCCTTTGGCAGACATCTCTCTTAATTTGGCAATTAAGTCAAAGGTTTGCTGGCTAAGGTATTTTCTGGGTTCCTCAGTCTCCATGTTGTAGCAATTAACTCACATTGGTTTAACTTCTATAGGAAATTATTTTAGTCAGTGTCAATTTCCCTTTTTTAACTTTACTTTTTCTTTTCACTTTATGAGTCAATAACTGATTTAATTCAGGACTATATCTTCTTAACAGTATACTGTATCATTTTCAAGTCATTGGTCCAACAGTGAGTGCCTAGAGAGCTAACTCATGGATAACTCCCATATCTAGAATGTCTTTTCCTGCTTGTTATAATGTACTTTTCCCAAATATTTTTCATCATCCTCACCTTTCCCCACCTTTGCATTGGTATATCAAATGTCAAAATGTCTATTGATTCAATTTAGAGAATCTTATCAATTTCTTCATAGAATTTCTCTACCACTCAAACAAACACTTAGGGAGCATCCAGTGACTCATTCACCCTTCTGCTTCTAGTACTCTAATTTTACTTTCAGGGTCCCCTGTCAGTGTCTTCTTTTCTTTAGTACAGGGTCTTCAGAGCTCTTGAAAATCAGCTGAACTCTTCCCTCTTTCTGAATACCCAAATATCAGCTACCTGAACCAGATACAGCAACTGTTGCAGAGGGAGAAACAGACTAGCTAAGAGGTAAAAGGTCTTCCAAAGACAGAGCAACTACCAGAAAGAAAGGCGCCCACTTGGCATTGATCTGGCTGTATTCTATGAGGAGGAAATGTAAAATGAACAACCAGGTTGAAAATGTCCCAATGAGGCCTGTGTGAGGGACTGTAATCATCCTATGATTCTTTATTGCTAAGTGTTTCTTTTCTATGTAGGATTAAAACCATCTTTCTATATTCGATTCCTGTTTGTATTCTCGGTGTTGTTTTGTTTTGTTTTTACTGTGCACACTTTACTCCATATTGAAAGAACCCCTTAGACTAGAACCAAAAATTTAATTGTTCTGCAAGAGCCTGAGAAGGGGTGGGTTGAGTTGGAACAGTGGGGAACCTAGTTCCCCTATTGAGGAGACAGGGGAAATAGGAACCATAATGATGTCACTACATTTTGATTGACTAAGTAAAGAAATTCTCCCCAACAACTTCTTGTTGTTCCGTGGTTTTTCAATCATGTCTGACTCTTTGTGACCCCATTGGGGTTTTTTTTTTTTTGGCAAAGATACTGAAGTGGTTTGCCATTTCCTTCTCCAGCTTATTTTGCGTATGAGGAAACTGAGGCAAACAGGATTAAGTGACTTGCCCAGGGTCATACAGCTAAGTGAATGAGGCTGGATTTGAACTCAGGAAGACTAGTCTTCCTGACTCCATGAACTCTATCCACTGAAGCACCTAGCTGCTGGTCCCAACAACTTAGTGGCCTAATATTAGAAAATCCCCAAACCCTAAGCATGGATGTGGTAAGGATGGTCTTATTTTAACAACTATTTATTGTCCTTGGATTAAAGGACCCTGAAGTTCTACCTAAAAGGACAATTTCTACAATTATAAAAGTGTTTGGTCTCTTCGCCCTTATCTTCTGACCTTGAATAGGAAATGATTTCTTACTCTTACAATAGATTGCATTCCCAATATTTCCCCTTTCCTTCCTTGGGTGATTCCCCCTCTTTCTCTACCCCTCCCTCTCTTGTGAAATGCTTTACTCATCTATACTGAGTTACCTCAGAATGCTGCTGATTGGCTGTGTACTCTAAGTGGGTTATAAAAACCAAATCTGTACCCCAGGAATCTGAATTTGCTATTAACAACAGCAGATTCATTAGCATGTTCATAAAACTCTTTACCTTTAGTCTGGCCTCCTACCTTTGACCCACAGTAATTGGACCACCATTGATGGGGATGCTTCTACCAAGAGGTTGAGAGAATTCTCAACACAGACAATCCTAGAGCAATGAACCCAGAGTAAACTGTGAGGGCAGTTATAGGACAGGGAGTGAAGAAAGTCTCTAAACCCTGTGGCTTCAGACTAGCAGTGTCTGCTAGAATAATATGAAAAAATTCAAAAATAGTTTCAGTGGCAAAAAGGGACAGATGAAAATAGAGGAGCATCTTATGCCACTTCTCTCTTCCTACTAGTCTAATACCTTAAATGTGACAATGTCAGAATCACAGAATTTCAGAGTTGAAAGGGAACAACACATTGGACTAGTCCAACCCATACCACCCCTCCCCACCCAAATCCCTACTGCAAGTGATCATCCAAACTCTCTTGAAGACCTCCAAGGAAGGGGAACCCTCCCCGCCCCCCCAGAGGCAACCCATTCCCCTTATACAAAGCTTAAACTGTTAGTTGCTTTTTCTAAAAAGCCTAAATTTGCCTCTGCAACCTCCAAACTCTGCTGCTGGTTCTTCCCTCTTAGGGATGAATAATTGAAAAAAGCGCTTACTATGTGCAAAGCACTTAACTAATTTCTGGAGACAATAAAAACAGAAAAGCATGACAGAATTTGCAAGAGCCTATATTGAAACAGATGACTAGACACATAAGTTTCAGCTGCAAGTCAAATGGAAAAGCCTCATGAGTGTTATGGTCCATGGCAAAGCAGATGGTAAAGCCTCTTCATTATGATGTTCATTTTTGTTTCTGATGGTTGAACTTTTTGATGGTGCCAAGGACTTTGAGGGAGATAACTTCTCTTCCTGATGTTCAACAGCTATGATTGCTGAGAAGGAAGGGGCTATAGTACCTGAAGAAGCAGTCACCAGGTCACACACTCGAAAGGGCTACTTCCCAAGATCATGGCTACAGTTGGTAGTGGTAGTGGTGGTAGCCCGGTAGTCCTCTTCTCTACAGGAATCATTCCTCTCGGTGGCAGCTAGAATTCTAAGAGTGCTGATGGTCTTAGGGGCACAGCTATTGCCACAGCTCTTGAGTTCAGGGTCCCGGACTGTCTCCAGGCTCCAAGGGCAGGTGGTAGTCAAGATGGTGGAGGGGATTCGACTTGCCAGGCACATGCTGCCTCTTGTCTCTCCCTCAGGCTGACTTGCTGCTTCAGCTAGGCTGGCTTGCCTCTAGATGACAGTTGGTTGGCAGTTGGTGGGGACAGCTGACCTCTTCTCCACAGGAATTGTTTGCCATCATAATGGCTGTGGAGGTTGGGATGGAAACAAGGCTTGAAACAGTCTAGAGGTACTGCCAGTCCCAATGCTCCTGGGCTTACTTGTCTGACAGTAGCAGTTAATATTGGTGGTGATGAGAAAATGTGCTTCTTCTCCACAGTGATTGCTCTTCTCAATGAACCCGGAAGACGTGGGCTCAAGTCTTGCCGACTTCATATCCTGGCTGTGTGACCAGGTTGTGGTTTGTCCTTTGTTCTCAAAGAGCACCACGACATCAGGGAGATAATGACATACATGACTTGCAACTGACTTGGATTTGAGAGAGGGAGGGCCTCACTTTCTCTTTGAGAGCCATCCAGACTCCATTTATCATCACATTTTATACTAAAATCTAGGTGAACTATATCCAATCAGTCAATAAGCATTTATCAATTTACAAGTTTAATAACCTTATCAAAAGTGGCACAGAGGTTAAGAGCTCTGGGCCTGGAATCAGAAAGATCTAAATTCAAATACAGCTTCAGACACTTACAAGCTCTGTGACCTTGGGCAAGTCATCTAACTTCTGTTTGCCTTTCCTCAACTGTGAAATGGGGATAATAAGTCTCCACCTCCAAGGATTAAATGAGATAGTATTTGTAAAGCACTTAGCCTGGCACACAATAGACACTATATAAATGCTTGTTACTATTATTATTATTAAAAGGAAATTTAAATTAAAATTAAAAGTTAGCCTCCCATGATCTGCTGACTCTTGGTCACCTGCTTACGTGCACTCATGCCTGTGCAAGCATGCTGACCTGTTCACAATACATGCACAGGCAAAGACACACACTTATGACCTGGCACATCCTTGTCCCTCTCTGGGACTCACTTTCCTCCTCTGGGAGCCCTTCCAGCTCTCAGTTTTTTGAATCTTATGAGATCCTGTAGATAGGTAAGGACAGGGTAACGAATCAACAAACTTAGGCTGCAGGAATAATGGAAACCAGTGGGGAAAAACTCATAGCCAGCTCCATTACACATCCCGGGGCTTGAGAAGGGAGGGGCAGGAGAGGAATGTTGGGAGCGGGGGGCGTGGTCATGAGCGCTGGGGCGGAGCCTGGAGGGGCGGGTGTGGTCGGGTCTAGCTCTAGGTCACGCCCCAATGGGGGCGTGCCCCGGAGCTTCCGGAAGTCACCTCTGAGAAGAAAAAGGGGACTGGGCCAAACTGGAGTCAGGGACTAGGCTTCCCCGTGCACTATCATCGGATTGGCTCAGACTCCGGCGCTGGCGCAAGCGCAGCATCGCCTCTGGTTTCCACAGCAACGAGTTCAACAGCTGCGCTGAGGAAGGGGAAGAAAAGAGGAGCGGAGGTCCTGACCAGAAGCAAAGGAAACGAGGGAAACGGGGCGTCCTGCGGCCATGAGCTCGGCCGAGGTGGACGAACACGTGTCCCAGCGCTACCTCATCAAGCGGCGGCTCGGCAAGGGGGTGAGAGACCCGGTTCTGAGGGAGCTCCTGCTGTATGAGGAAAGACACAGCCGGACCTGCCCCCGAGGAGACTGCGGTCTGTGGGGGACCCAGGGTGGAGCCCCCTGTCTGAGGAGGAGACACACCCCCTCCTGTCCTTAAGGGACCCCGAGATGTGAAGGGTACCGGGACCCCGCCCTGGGGGGGCCCTGTCTGAGAAGATACCCCCTCTTGTCCTCAAGCCACACCCTGGGGAGCCCCTGTCTGAGGAGAAGACGCATCCGCTCCTGTCCTTAAGGGACCCCGAGATGTGAAGGGTACCGGGACCCCGCCCTGGGGGGGCCTGTCTGAGAAGATACCCCCTCTTGTCCTCAAACCTCACCCTGGGGATCCCCATGTCTGAGGAGGAGACATACCCCCTCTTTTACTTAAGGGGCCCCAATATCTGAGAGGAACTATGTGAGACGCAGCCCTGCCTGTCCTCAAGGAGCCTCATGATCTGAGAAGGACCCAGGGTCCCCCCTCCTCCCCTCCTTAAGAAAATTTCTGATATGAGAGGAAGATATACCCCCTCCTGTCCTCAAGGGGCCCCCTGATCTGAGAGAGACCCAAGACCCTGGCGTCAGGGAGCCCCCTGTCTGAGGAGACACACCCCCTCCTGTCCGCATGATCTGAGGAAGACTCAGAGCCCCAACTGTCATGAAAATCCCTGGTATGAATGGAAGAAACACCCCCTGCCTATCCTCAAGAGCCCCCCCCCATCTGAGGAATACCCCCTTACCTGTCCTCAGTGAGGCCCCTGTCTAAGAGGGAAACACAACCCTGCCTGGCTTCTCTAGGCCTCTGGTCTGTGGGGGACCCAGAGGCCTATTAAGGAGATGCTGGTATAATGGAAAGATACAGCCCTTCTGTATCTTAAGGAGACTCTGATCTGTGAGAGACCCAGGGGCCCCTTTCTTCAAGAAGCAAAGGGTCTGTAGAAAACTCAAGGACTTACACACAGAGAGCTTCTTACTTAAGGGGGTAACAGCCTTAAACTGTCCTGAAGGAGTCCTATGATCTAAAGGACTGTATGGGCTCTACCCTCAGGGAACCCCCAGCTTGAGGAGGATAAACAGCCTGCCTGTACTCAAGGGTCCTCTGATCTATGGAAGACTCAGGGTCTTGCCCTCAAAGAGCCCTCTGTCTGAAGTGGATAGATAGCTCTGCCTTTGGTCATTGAGGACCCAAGGCCCTGCCCTCAGGGAACCCCATGCCTGAGGAAGAAGCAGAGTACTGCTTATCTTCAAGAAGTCCTATGATCTGAAAGGACTCAGGACTCTCCCTTTAGGGAGCCCCTGGGCCTGGGCTGCAGGAAAACATCTGGTTTGTCTCCTGCCTGTCCTCAAAAAGCTTCCGGTTTATGGGACACTCAGGAATGTGCTCTTGGGGATTCACCTGTCTGAGAGGAAAACCTACACTTATTTGTCTTCATGGAGCTTCTGGTCTTTGAGGGCAGGGGAGCTGGGCCCCACTCTCAGGGAGGCCCGAGTCTGAGGGGGAGACCCAGTACAGTTCGGTTCAAAATAGGGGAGACAAAGCATTGAGACAAGAAAAAAAGGCACTGTAGTAGATTATATAGTGTCAAATGAGTATAACTATAGCTCCAAGGCATTTTGCTTCTTACAGTGGGAAAGAGTTATGTGATGTAATATCACAGGCCAATTTTGCCCCACTGGGTGTCTCTACATACCGAGGGTCATGTCTCTCTCAGACATTCCTTGGCTGTGGAGGTCCCTGGCTAAGCCTTGATGCTTACCTGGGCCTCTTGACCTAGGACAAACTAGAGTTGGGTGCTGAAGAACAGGTATGGTAGTGATTGTTAGAAAAGGGGTGAGGAATGGATTTTAAGAAAGCCCATCGCCAGCATCAGGATGTGGAGAGGACAGAGGTTAGGGATGAGACCATCCTAGCTGGGGGGGAGGGGGTTCCTCTGGCCACCCCTGCTTTCCAGATCCTATGGAAAGGAAAAGGTGTGGTTTCTGCTCTCCCAGGCCTATGGCATCGTTTGGAAAGCTGTAGATCAGAGGACAGGAGAAATTGTGGCCATCAAGAAGATCTTTGATGCCTTCAGAAACAAGACAGATGCACAGGTG